>NC_045779.1:38553521-39203021 GCF_008692025.1 Phocoena sinus
GATTATGTCTGTATAGCTTTGCTTTTGCCATTTGTCCTAGGGTTCTGATTGTCTATTTTGGTTTTGTTTGTTTGTTCGTTTGTTAGTATAATTTTTAGTGCTTTTATCGTTGGTGGATTTGTTTTTTGGTTTGCTTGCTCTCTTCTTTCTCTTTTTTTTTTTTACTTACTACTTTTTTTAATAATTTTTTTCTACTTTAATTATTTTATTTTATTTATTTTTTCTTTCTTTCTTTTTCTCCCTTTTTTTCTGAGTCATGTGGATGACAGGGTCTTGGTGCTCTGGCCAGGTGTCAGGCCTGAGCCTCTGAGGTGGGAGAGCCAGGTTCAGGCCACTCGTCCACCAGAGACCTCCCAGCCCCATGTAATATCAAATGGCAAAAGCTCTCCCAGAGATCTCTATCTCAACGCTAAGACCCAGCTCCACTCAACGACCAGCAATCTACAGTGCTGGACACCCTATGCCAAATAACTAGCAAGACAGGAACACAAACCCACCCATTAGCAGAGAAGCTGACTAAAATCATAATAAGGTCACAGACACCCCAAAACATATCACTGGATGCAGACCTGCCCACCAGAAAGACAAGATCCAGCCTCATCCACCAGAACACAGGCACTAGTCTCCTCCACCAGGAAGCCTACACAACCCACTGAACCAACTTTATCCACTGGGAACAGACACCAAAAACAACAGGAACTACGAACATGCAACCCGCTAAACAGAGGCGCCAAACACAGTAAGTTAAGCAAAATAAGAAGACAGAGAAATACACAGCAGATGAAGGAACAAAGTAAAAACCCACCAGACCAAACAAATGAAGAGGAAATAGGCAGTCTACCTGAAAAAGAATTCAGAGTAATGATAGTAAAGATATCCAAAATCTTGGAAATAGAATGGAGAAAATACAAGAAACGTTTAAAAAGGACCTAGAAGAACTAAAGAGCAAACAAACAATGATGAACAACACAATAAATGAAATTTAAAATTCTCTAGAAGGAATCAATAGCAGAATAACTGAGGCAGAAGAACAGATAAGTAACCTGGAAGACAAAATATTGGAAATAACTACGGCAGAGCAGAATAAAGAAAAAAGGATGAAAAGAATTGAGGACAATCTCAGAGACATCTGGGACAACATAAAATGCACCAACATTCGAATTATAGGGGTCCCAGAAGAAGAAGACAAACAAAAAAGGGACTGATAAAATATTTGAAGAGATTATAGTTGAAAACTTCCCTAATATGGGTAAGGAAATAGTCAGTCAAGTACAGGAAGCATAGAGAGTCCCATACAGGATAAATCCAAGGAGAAACATACCAAGGCCCATATTAATCAAACTATCAAAAATGAAATACAAAGAAAAAATATTAAAAGCAGCAAGGGAAAAGCAGCAATTAACATACAGGGAATCCCCATAAGGTCAACAGCTGATCTTTCAGCAGAAACTCTGCAACACAGAAGGGAGTGGCAGGACATATTTAAAGTGATGAAAGGGAAAAACCTACAACCAAGATTATTGTACCCAGCAAGGATCTCATTCAGATTCGATGGAGAAATTAAAACCTTTACAGACAAGCAAAAGAAAAGAGAATTCAGCACCACCAAACCAGCTCTATGACAAATGCTAAAGGAACTTCTCTAGGCAGGAAACACAGGAGAAGGAAAAGACCTTCTACAATAACAAACCCAAAACAATTAAGAAAATGGTAATAGGAACATACATATCAATAACTACCATAAATGTAAATGGATTAAATGCTCCAAGCAAAAGACATAGACTGGCTGAATGGATACAAAAACAAGACCTGTACATATGCTGTCTACAAGAGACCCACTTCAGACCTAGGGACACATACAGACTGAAAGTGAGGACATGGAAAAAGATAATCCATGCAAATGGAAATCAAAAGAAAGCTGGAGTAGCAATTCTCATATCAGACAAAATAAACTTTAAAATAAAGACTATTACAAGAGACAAAGAAGGATACTATATAATGATCAAGCGATCAATATAAGAAGATATAGCAATTTTAAGTATTTATACACCCAACATAGGATCACCTCAATACATAAGGCAAATGCAAACAGCCATAAAAGGGGAAACTGACAGTAACACAGTCCTAGTAGGGGACTTTAACACCCCACTTTCACCAATGGAAAGATCATCCAAAATGAAAATAAATAAGGAAACACAAACTTTAAATGATATATTAAACAAGATGGACTTCATTGATATTTATAAGACATTCTATCCAAAAACAGCAGATTACACTTTCTTCTCAAGTCCTCAAGGAACATTCTCCAGGATAGATCATATCTTGGGTCACAAATCAAGCCTTGGTAAAATTAAGAAAATTGAAATCATATCAAGTATCTTTTCTGACAACACTATGAGACCAGATATCAATTACAGGAAAAAATCTGTAAAAAATACAAACACATGGAGGCTAAGCAATACACTACTAAATAACCAAGAGATCATTGGAGAAATCAAAGAGGAAATCAAAAAATACCTAAAAACAAATGAAAATGAAAACATGACAATCTAAAATCTATGGGATGCAGCAAAAGCAGTTCTAAGAGGGGAGTTTATAGCAATACAATCCTACCTCAAGAAACAAGAAACATCTCAAATAAACAACCTAACCTTACGCCTAAAGCAATTAGAGGAAGAAGAACAAAAATCCCCCAAAGTTAGCAGAAGGAAAGAAATCATAAAGATCAGACCAGAAATAAGTGAAAAAGAAATGAAGGAAACAATAGCAAAGGTCAATAAAACTAAAAGCTGGTTCTTTGAGAAGGTAAACAAAATTGATAAACCATTAGCCAGACTCATCAAGAAAAAAAGGGAGAAGACTCAGATCAATAGAATTAAAAATAAAAAGGAGAAGTAACAACTGACACTGCAGAAACATAAAGGATCATGAGAGATTACTACAAACAACTATATGCCAATAAAATGGACAACCTGGAAGAAATGGACAAATTCTTAGAAAAGCACAACCTTCTGAGACTGAACCAAGAAGAAATAGAAAATATAAACAGACCAATCACAAGCACTGAAATTGAAACCGTGATTAAAAATCTTCCAACAAAAAAAATCCCAGGACCAGATGGCTTCACAGGTGAATTCTATCAAACATTGAGAGAAGAGCTAACACCTATCCTTCTCAAACTCTTCCAAAATATGGCAGAGAGAGGAACACCCCCAAACTCATTCTACGAGGCCACCATCACCCTGATACTGAAAGCAGACAAAGATGCCACGAAAAGAAAGAAAACTACAGGCCAATATCACTGATGAACATCGATGCAAAACTCCTCAACAAAATACTAGCATACCGAATCCAACAGCACGTTAAAAGGGTCATACACTATGATCAAGTGGGGTTTATCCCAGGAATGCAAGGATTCTTCAATATATGCAAATCAATCAATGTGATACACCATATTTACAAATTGAAGGAGAAAAAACATATGATCGTCTCAATAGATGCAGAAAAAGCTTTTGACAAAATTCAACACCCATTTGTGATAAAAACTCTCCAGAAAGTAGGCAAAGAGGGAACTTACCTCAACATAATAAAGGCCATACATGACAAACCCACAGCCAACATCATTCTCAATGGTGAAAAGTTGAAACCATTTCGACTAAGATCAGGAACAAGACAAGGTTGCCCACTCTCACCACTATTATTCAACATAGTTTAGGAAGTTTTAGCCACAGCAGTCACAGAAGAAAAAGAAATAAAAGAAATCCAAATCAGAAAAGAAGAAGTAAATCTGTCACTGTTTGCAGATGACATGATACTATACACAGAGAATCCTAAAGATGCTACCAGAAAACTACTAGAGCTAATCAATGAATTTGGTACAGTAGCAGGATACAAAATTAATGCACAGAAATCTCTGGCATTCCTATACACTAATGATGAAAAATCTGAAAGAGAAATTATGGTAACACACCCATTTACCATTGCAACAAAAAAAGAATAAAATACCTAGGAATAAACCTATCTAGGGAGATGAAAGACCTGTATGCAGAAAACTGTAAGATAATGATGAAAGAAATTAAACATGATACCAACAGATGGAGACATATACCATGTTCTTGGATTGGAAGAATCAATATTGTGAAAATGACTATGCTACCCAAAGCAATCTACAGATTCAATGAAATCCCTATCAAACTACCAGTGGCATTCTTCACAGAACTAGAACAAAAAATTTCACAGTTGTATGGAAACACAAAAGACCCCAAATAGCCAAAGCAATCATGAGAAAGAAAAACGGAGCTGGAGGAATCAGGCTCCCTGACTTCAGACTATAATACAAAGCTACAGTAATCAAGACAGTATGGTGCTGGCACAAAAACAGAAATACAGATCAGCGGAACAGGATAGAAAGCCCAGAGGTAAACCCACGCACATATGTCACCTTATCTTTGACAAAGGAGGCAAGAATATACAATGGAGAAAAGACAGCCTCTTCGATAAGTTGTGCCGGGAAAACTGGACAGTTACATGTAAAAGAATGAAATTAGAACACTCTCTAACACCATACACAAAAATAAACTCAACATGGATTAAAGACCTAAATGTAAGGCCAGACACTATAAAACTCTTAGAGGAAAACATAGGCAGAACACTCCATGACATAAATCACAGCAAGATCCTTTTGACCCAGCTCCTAGAGAAATGGAAATAAAAACAAAAATAAACAAATGGGACCTAATGAAACTTCAAAGCTTTTGCACAGCAAAGGAAACCATAAACAAGATGAAAAGACAACACTTAGAATGGGTGAAAATATTTGCAAACAAAGCAACTGACAAAGGATTAATCTCCAAAATATACAAGCAGCTCATGCAGCTCAATATCAAAAAAACAAACAACCCAATCTAAAAATGGGCAGAAGACCTAAATAGACACTTCTCCAAAGAAAGTATACAGATTGCCAAACAACACATGAAAGGATGCTCAACATCACTAATCAGTAGAGAAATGCAAATCAAAACTACAGTGAGGTATCTATCACCTCACAGCAGTCAGAATGGCCATCATCAAAAAAATCGAAAAACAATAAATGCTGGAGAGGGTGTGGAGAAAAGGGAACCCTCTTGCACTGTTGGTGGAATGTGAATTGATACAGCCACTATGGAGAACAGTATGGAGGTTCCTTAAAAAATTAAAAATAGAACTACCATGTGACCCAGCAATCCCACTACTGGGCATATACCCTGAGAAAACCATAATTCAAAAAGAGTCATGTGCCCCAATGTTCATTGCAGCTCTATTTATAATAGCCAGGACATGGAAGCAACCTAGGTGTCCGTCGACAGATGAATGGATAAAGAAGATGTGGCACATATATACAATGGAATATTATTCAGCCGTAAAAGGAAACAAAATTGAGTTATTTGTAATGAGGTGGATGGACCTAGAGACTGTCATACAGAGTGAAGTAAGTCAGAAAGAGAAAAACAAATACTGTATGCTAACACATATATATGTAATGTAAAAAAAAAAAAAAATGGTTGTGAAGAACCTAGGGGCAGGACAGGAATAAATATGCAGACATAGAGAATGGACTTGAGGACACAGGGAGGGGGAAGGGTAAGCAGGGGTGAAGTGAGAGAGTGGCATGGACATATATACACTACCAAATGTAAAATAGGCAGCTAGTGGGAAGCAGCCGCATAGCACAGGGAGATCATCTCAGCACAGAGAAATCAGCTTGGTGCTTTGTGTCCACCTAGCAGGGTGGGATAGGAAGGGTGGGAGGGAGACTCAAGAGGGAGGAGATATTGGGATGTATGTATATGTATAGCTGATTCACTTTGTTATAAAGCAGAAACTAACACAACATTGTAAAGCAATTATCCTCCAATAAAGATGTTAAAAAAAAAAGCACACAACAAAGAGATAAAAGAAGAAAAAAGGAGAAAGATTAAAGAGTTAAGGGAAAGGAGTAAGAGACCAAAAATTCAAAGGAGATTTTACCCAAACAGAAATATTACCACCTGCCATTCATCTGGATCAAGCCCGCCTCCAGAAAAGCCAGTTTGGCAGGTTGAAAAAAGAAAAGGGTAAAAATCAAAGCTTCTGATTTGAGCGTTAAGAAACATATCTGGACATGACCCTTTTATATTTTGATCCTTTTGGGTTACTTCTTTAATCCCCACCCCAATTAAATTTCTTAATTTCAGAAATTAAGTGATTTCTGAAATTAACCTGGGCATTACATAATCACAAACTTATTCAGGCATCTGCAATGAAACTCCTTTCACCAGTTTTCAGAAATAGATGTCTGGTTGTGTGCAATCAAGTAATTACCAAACTTGCATGTCTCATACACCATCCTGTCCCGCAAAAGCATTTTGAAGACTGACAACATAGTTTATATTTTAAAAGAGTTTTTAAACTTTTTATTTCCTATTTTTTTCTAGAACTGCTAGGTTTTAATAAAAGCCTTCCATTTCAACTGTAAAGGATTAATCTCGAAGCCATGAGTAAAACATTTTAAAGTATATATAATATTTTTGATTGCAATAATTGACTCCTATTCCTAATGCCTTTTTTCCTCCATTTCGCACTGGAACTTGGTGATCTGAAAAGAGATTTTTTTTTTTAAATCTTAAAATTAAAAACAACACTTGGGAAAAATATTTTAAATATTCTCTTGAAACATTTGTCATAGAAAAAGAAAAAACTAAAGAAAAATAGAAAAATTCTCAATGGAACCTTAGCTATTATGCTACTCTCCAAAACTAACTTCATTTCTAGGCACAACTAACTGGACATCTTTGGAGACCTTCAGGGAAAACCTACTGTGCTTCGGGACATAATATAGGTCATTTAGTAAAACAAAATTTCCTCATGAGTCAGCAGTGGGACAATCTTGTTTATACATAAAATGACACATAAGGCATAAACAGGAATCTCAGGTTGACCTTTTAAGGTGCCAAGTAGGCATTATCTCATCTGTTTTACTATATGTCATTTCAAGAACATATTTATTTACAACTTCTCTTGTTTTTCTTAATTTCTGCTGAGGTTCCTTTTTTATACTGTCATTCAATTCCTCCATATCAGAGAAACAATCAAGCACTGTTTATTGAGCCCCTTTTGTGGACACCACACTAGCAGACATCATGAGAGACAGAAATGAGGTAAAACATAATTCTTGGTCCTTAAAAGAAGTGACTTTTTTTTTAAGATTTCACAAGAGCTGTGTGGCCTGTTTGTGAATGTACGTTTTGCCTTCTGATATAATTAGTTATTTAAACATCTGTCTCTCCCAATAGACTATACATGTGAATTCCTGAAGATAGGGATAAAAACTATCCAGGAACCAGGCTTTATTCTTCCATGGATCCATCACAATCCAATAAATATTTATTGAAAAATATAAACAGATGGGCCACAATTTATAATATCATGTTTCTATAGTTTATTAGTTAAGTTTCAGGAGTTCAGCACAAGATTTCCCATAGAAAATTTTTAAATTGGTGGTTCAATGACCAAACTGGTAAAAATGGGAGTTCAGTGGCCAAGCCTACAACACTGGAAGTTGAATTTTGATACTATATTCTAGTATGTAAGATGTAGGAGAGCAGGAAATGTTTCTGTCTTGGTGTATCAGTAAGAATACTTTTGCTACAAAGCAACATGAATCAACTCTACGGGAGCTTGACGTGTACAGAATCATAATCAATGAAGCATATGACAGAGGAAGAGATTAGACTATAAGAGCACACGATAGAGAAGGATAGAGAAGGGATGTGGAAAGTTTCCAAGAGGTTGTTTCATTTAAGGTGAATCTTGGAGGAACAAACACATTTCCAGGCGGAGGAGAAGAGAAAGGACCATCCCAATGGAAGTGGCAGCTCCTGCAAATGTGAGAAGGGGAAGTGAGGGGTTACTTGAGGCATCCAGGGAATGACTGTTTAATAGGACAGGAAATAAAATTTTCAAGTATTCAGTCATTGATGCATATAAAAATATTTCCTGAGTGCTTAGTATGTGCTAGTATAATGAATGTTTGTTGTCTTTTTAGCTATCAGGTATCCATTTTCTCTTCCCAAAATCATCTAATTTCCTTTCGAGAAATGGCTTCATCACAGTTCATCAGTTATATGGTACTTCATCAGGGGCCCTACTTTCATGGCTAGGGATGGGTATAGCTAGGACAATTGGATATTCCTTTCTTGAACTTTGCCCAGCCAAAGAGACAGAAAATGGTTGGAGTTCATCCAGTTTGCTCCAGCTACAAGGCTGTTCTGTCCACTTCTGTTTCCTATTTCTTAAGAACAGCCTTGGACCCTTCCTACTTCCAAATCTGGCTCTCCATCCTTCCCTTCTATGAGCTGATATCCCTCCTGTAAATTCCCTTTGGTTTAGGTTAATTAGAGTCGGGCTTCCATTGTTAATAACAGAAGACTCTTAACAGATACAGCCAGTCCCTATGTTAGCAATGATAACGTACAACTGAAAAAGTGGTGGTTCTTATTCTGAAGAAGCATATTTTCCAGAATGGGGTTGGGGTCGTGGTGAGGATTATATAAAGAAACATAACTGAGACTTCCCTGATGGCACAGTGGTTAAGAATCCGCCTGCTAATGCAGGGGACACTGGTTCAATCACTGGTCTGGGAAGATCCCACATGCCACGGAACAACTAAGCCCGTGCGCCACAAGTACTGAGCCTGCGCTCTAGAGCTCGCAAGCCACAACTACTGAGCCATGTGCTGCAACTACTGAAGCCCACGCACCTCGAGCCTGTGCTCCACAGCAAAGAGAAGCCACTGCAGTGAGAAGCCCGTGCACTGCGACGAAGAGTAGCCCCCACTCGCCGCAACTAGAGAAAGCCCGCGCACAGCAATGAAGACCCAACTCAGCCAGAAAAAAGAAAAAAAGAAACATACTTGAGTTATGTAAAAGATATAATGAGAACATAAGGAGAGCAACCCTACGTCTGTCTGGGAAAATCAAGACAGACTACACAGAAAAGGAAGCTCTTACTCTATCTCCTGAAGGAGAGGAAGAAATTTATGGGTAGGGAATTGTGGAAGGACATGCCAAGAAAAGAGAACTTTATGCAGGAAGGAAAAATCATGGCTTATTTGGGGAAACTACAAGTATATTTTAGAACGTGAAAAAGACCTTGTATAGGATGCAGAAATGTTTGCATTTTATCCTATAAACAGTGACAAGTAATTCAAGAAATTTTAGGCAGTAGAATTATATGACAGGATTTATATTTAGAAATATAACTCTGCAGAGCATTGAGAATAAACTAAAAGAAGGTAAGAGATGGGAAGAAGGAAGAAGTGTGAAGTGTGAGTAGGAGGGATGGGATGGAGAGGAGGGAAGTATTAGCCTGGAAGGAGAAAGTTTCCACAAACAAAAATGTTATTTAGGTGAGAGATGGCAAGGGTTCAAGTCTAAAAATTATAGTGGGAAGGACTGAGTCTAGAGATATTTCAAAAGGTAGTTGACAGACTTGAAACCTGTTTGCTGTGGGAATTGAAGGAGAGCTGAGGGAGAATAGTATGGTCTAAGATAAAGAATAAATCACTGGGTAATTGGTAACGACCAAGATAAGGCACGCAGGGGAGGAGCAGATTTAGGAAAAGATGATGTGGCACGTTCAGGAGGCTATGACTGCATGTCAGGTCTAGAGTTCATGATACATGGATGTGAGTTATCATGAATCAGTAATTAAAGACGTGGAAGTAGATAAAATTACTTGGGAGAGTATGTGGAATGTGAAGGAAAGAAGAGGGCCCCAGAAGGAAGTTTGATATGTAGCAAGTCTCCAAATATGGCCCCAGGGAACCACACCTCTCACTATTTATGCCCTTTTATAGTCCCTGCTTACATCAAGTCTGAGGTGTCAATGTTCTATCTTGGTTGTAGTCATGGCTACACATCTACATGCATCTGTCCAAACTCATTAAATTGTACACCTAAAATGGGTGAGTTTTACTAAATGTCAATTATCCTTCAATTTTTTTTTTAATTAAGAAGAGAAATAAAGCCAAGAGAATGATATTCTAGTTCTATTATCTTCAGTGTCCTTGAGAACCAGGATTTTTTTTTTTTTTTTTTTTTTTTTTTTTTGTGGTACGTGGGCCTCTCACTGTTGTGGCCTCTCCCGTCGCGGAGCACAGGCTCCGGACGCGCAGGCTCAGCGGCCATGGCTCACGGGCCCAGCCGTTCTGCGGCATGTGGGATCTTCCAGGACGGGGACACGAACCCGCGTCCCCTGCATTGGCAGGCGGACTCCCAACCACTGCGCCACCAGGGAAGCCCGAACCAGGATTTTTGGTGAGGAGAAAATAAGGCACAGATGTAATATAGAAGGTTATACAAAAATCTCGTAGTCCTGAATTAGAATTGAAAATATCGTATGACTCATGAAGTATTTTATCAAAACGAATGAAAGGAAGAAAGGAAGAGATAAAGAAAAAAACAGAAAAGAAATAATGACAAACTCAAAGGCAATTAATAACTCTAATACTCAAATGTGGTCTTAAAAATGCTTCTCAAGAGGGCTTCCCTGGTGGCGCAGTGGTTGAGAGTCCGTCTGCTGATGCAGGGGACGTGGGTTTGTGCCCCAGTCCGGGAAGATCCCACATGCCACGGAGCGGCTGGGCCCGTGAGCCATGGCCGCTGAGCCTGTACGTCCGGAGCCTGTGCTCTGCAACGGGAGAGGCCACAGCAGTGAGAGACCCGCGTACCGCAAAAAAAAAAAAAAAAAAAGAGTAGACCCCACTCGCCGCAACTAGAGAAAGCCCATGCGCAGCAACGAAGACCCAACGCAGCCAAAAATAAATTAATTAATTTTTTTTAAAAAAGTGTGGCACTGCCATTAAAAAAAAAAATTAAGTGGTTTTATATGTCTCCCAAAATGTAACATGACACATCTACTTTGGAAAACTGGCAGTTTCTAATAAACTTACATATATGCCCTATGACCCAGCAATTCTGCCTCTTAGTAACTTCCCCAAAGAAATTAAAACCTACATCCATGAAAAGAGTTGTATACAAATGTTCAGAGTAGCTTTATTCATAACAGCCTGGAGAGATCTGGAAACAGTCTAAATGTCTATCAGCAGGGGAATGGAGGAATTCCCTGGCAGTCCAGTGGTTAGGACTCCATGCTTCCACTGCAGGGGGCACGGGTTTGATCCCTGGCTGGGGAACTAAGATCCCGCGTGCCACGTGGCACGGCAAAAAAAAAAAAAAAAAAAAACAACAATTAGGGGAGTGGATAAACAAATCTGTTATATCCATACAATGGAATAGCATTCAGCAATAAAAAGAACTATTCTATGCAACAGCATGGGTAAATCTCAAAAATGTGATGAGTGAAAGAAGACAGACCAAAAAAAAAAAAAAAAGTCACATATTGTCTGATTCCATTTATATGAAGTGCAACAACAGGCAAATGTAATCTACGGTAATAGAAGTCAGAATAGTAGTTATCTCAGGAGGGCAAAAATCTATTCTTCCCAGGAAGTTTGGAAAAGTACACGTTATAAATCCTTTTGTCCGAGTCATTTTTATTAATAGAAAACTAGTTTCTCTCCACCCTCACTAAATAAACGTTGAACATTTGCAAAATATCTGTTATTTGAAGGGATACCAAATTCTCATTCCAGCCCTGGGAGTAACTGCCATTTGTATCATGAATAAGGGACATGGAGAAAAAAAGGAAACACACCATCGAGGTGTTGAGGGGGAGAGTGTAACTGAATACAGAAATACCTTGGCCTTCACCACCCCACAGAGAAAGCCAGTTCTCCTGAACCCCCCCCCCGAGTTGAGAGATTCTCCACTGCCTGGGTCCTTCTGGGAACGGAAGCTGAAGATGGAGGGAGTTTAGAAAGAGGGAGCGCTGTCATTGCCGTCAGAAATGAGTGTTTTCAGTTTCAGCTGCTAGGGGGCAGAATTGCAGCAGCAGGAATGGTGGAACATTTCCAGATATGGAGAGGCTGGAGGCTGAATTAGGCACCTAGCCAGTGAAAAAGCAAGAAAAGTTACAGGCCAGAAAAGGCATAGGAAACAGAGGCTCAGCAGAGCTGGTAGGTTGGAACGAGGGTGTGTACAGACCAGGAGCATAGTGCTGAGGTGGCAGTAGGCTACTGAAAACTACTGAGAGGCAGGGCGAGAAGGGCCCAACCAACCTCCAGAACCTGGCATTGCCTCTGACAAGGGTACCAAGGTGTAGCTACTGCAAGCAAGAATCCGTAAGCCCGGACACTTAAACATATATTGGGAGTGGGGGGAAACTGGAGGAACAGTTTTCAGAGGGAACCTCCCAGGAAAGTTAGAAGGAATCAAGAAGCAAGTACAGAGAGAAAATGGGGGTGGCCTCTGTGAAAATCGAGGTAGGATTTTTCAGGACAGTGGTGAAGAAATTCTCCTCGGTCAGTAAATTGTTGACTGAAATCTCACTCACGTGCTTCATCTTTTTTTTTTTTTAATAAATTTATTTATTTATTTTTGGCTGCATTGGGTCTTTGTTGCTGTGCAAGGGCTTTCTCTTTGTTGCTGCAGAGAGCTGGGGCTACTCTTCGTTTCAGTGCATGGGCTTCTCATTGCTGTGGCTTCTCTTGTTGCGGAGTGTGGGCTCTAGGCGCGTGGGCTTCAGTACTTGTGGCACACGGGCTCAGTAGTTATGGCTTGTGGGCTCTAGAGAGCGGGCTCAGTAGTTGTGCTGCACAGGCTTAGTTGCTCTGAAGCATGTGGGATCTTCCTGGACCAGGGCTCAAACCCGTGTCCCCTGCATTTGCAGGCGTATTCTTAACCACTGCACCCCCAGGGAAGTCCCTAGCTTGCTTCTTCTTGATCTTAAAGCTTCGATCCCAGGTAAAATGCAATGCCTCCCAAAAATGGAATACTCGGAGTATTTGTCAGTCGTCTGTACTATTGTGCAAATGAGTGATTTATTAGACAAATGTTAATTGAGCACCTGCTTTGTGGGGCTAGAGCTTGCATTCTAGTGGGGCTGTACCAGCAATAAACAAGTAAACAGATACGTAAATTAAAATTTCACACCATAAAATGGCAAAGAGGAAAATGAATCAGATACTGAGAAAGAAAGACTAGGCAGGTTGGGAGAATCTTCAGTTAAGATGCTCAGAAGAGTCTCAAGGGTGACGTCTGAGGAGTGCCAAGGAATCTACAATGCAAAGATCTGTGGGAAGAACCTTCTAGGCAAGAGGGGACAGTAGTTCAAGGGTTCAGACTTTGTAAGCTCCAAAATAAGGGATTGGATTTTATTCTACTTGCAATGAAAAGTCACTGGAGAGTCATAAACAGAAGAGTGGTCTAGCCTCATTTACATTTTTAATAGTGTTCAGTGAGACATCAGCTCTAAGGAGGGCAGAATGGAAGCAGAGAGACCAATTAGGGACCAAGTGCAATAGTTTCAATGAGAGATGATGGCAGCTGAACTAGAGAAGAAGTCGAGGGATGGAGAGGGGTGGAGGGGTATTGACTATTTTCTAAGTGAATGAGGGAGGTCAGCAGAAGCACAGATGATGGCTAGATGTTTAGCTTGAACAACTGCATGGGTGACAGTGCTGTTAAACGAAAGGAGGAAGGCTGCAGAACCAGTCAGTGGTTGTGTCGGTTGGGGGGGTCAGGGCTCTATTTTGGACATGTTGAGTTTGAGATGCCTAACAGATATCCAATGGAGATGTCAAGTAGGCAGCTCTGGAGGAAGGTTGGGGTGGCACTGTACATGCCATTAGCATATGGAGAGTAGAGGTGCTAGCGTTTGGATGGCATTTAAAGCCATCTGCTTAAATGGGATCACCTAGCAAAAGAGTGCAGATGGGGCAGAAAAGGGAGCCCAGCCAGAGCTCCAGGCATGGGACCTGGAGGGGTGAGGCCCGGGAGATGGACAGCAAATGAACTGAGAAGGAAGAATCTGAGAGGTAGGACAGCCCAACATGTGGAAATCAAGAGTTGGACGTGTTTCAAGCTCAAAGGGTGTGCCACCGTGTCTGGCGCTGCCGAGCTGTTGCGCAAGATGAGAAAGCAGTGATGATGACCTTGGCAAGGGTAGTTCCAGGGAATGAGGAGGTTGAAACCCCACTGGAAACAAGGTTGTGATAAAAGGAAAACTTTCTGAGGACAGAGCTTCCTGGAGGCACTGAAAGCAAATCCCAAACAGAAGAGGTTCCCAACCTGGCTGAATGTCAGAATCGTCGGAGGAGCTTAAGAATATATACACAAGTTTCCTGGTTGCCTCCCAGATCTACTGACTTAGTAGGAGTGGGAATTGGAATATATTTGTAAATTATTATTTTTATCATCGTTAGTTTTGAACTTAGTTTTTACTAACTGAACCTATATTGTTTTAAAAGCTCCTCGGGTAATTCTGATTTAGCTGATTAGAGTAGAAGGTGAGCGAGGCAGGAATATTCCCACCAAAACAGGATAAACACTTTCTCCTGGTTTGAAAAAAAAAAAAGGTTTATTAACCTATAAACATTTTGGTAGAACTTTCAAATTTTGTTTATCTCCCCTAAATATTTCTTCTACCTTTAGAGCTTGCTATCACTTTTCTTTTGATGAACTTTAGCCAAATACAAAATGAATATTCACAGAAAAACTCAGAAACAGGTAACCATGCTTAGGCATCCTGCTCTTTTTCATGGATATGTCTGCTCACGACTGTGATTTTATACTGCATACATAGAATTAGAGAATAGAATTTTTTCTGCCATTGAAACTGTTTCTTGTACTTAATAGTGGCGTTGGTTTTAGCAGTTTTGACAGTGTTATGCAGATTGCCATCAGAACGGGTTTGAGAATTGTTAAAAAGAACCCTGAAATCTATTCATGCTCTCTCTCTCCCTTTTCTTCTCTAAATCTCTCTCCCTCTCTCTCTCCCTCCTCCCCCATTGTCCACCACCGCCCCCCAACCATCACCACTTTCCTCTCGCTCTCTCTGCTCAAGTAAGCAATTTCCTCAAGGGAGGAAGGCCTGAAAGTTAAATTCCTGTCCCCCTTGAGCTCAGCCGGCTGGAAGAAAATCCCAAAACGGGAGTAATTTGATATGTCTGGAAGAAGCATTAAAACCAAAATTCAAACTAGGAGCTTCCCTCAAAGAGGTCTTTATAACGTCTATGTGCATCACTTCACCGTTCTCAGTGCACCGCTGTGTCTATTACTTTGTCTGATCTTCATACCAATCCTGGGAGAAACTACGCTCTTAACAACTTCCCACCATTTAAAAAAAAAAAACAGATGAATAAATGGAGGCTTAGAAGGGTTAAGACAGTTTCTGAGGGCCTTCAGGTAGAAAAGTATAAACTTCTAAGTGACATTTTCACAATCACAGAGTGAAAAAGTGAAGGAACTCGGCAATGAACAAGGAACAAACTATTGATACATCCAACGGTTTGGATGACTCTCCAGGTAATTATGCTGAGTGGAAAAAGCCAGACCCAAAAGATTACACACTCTATGATTCCATTTATATAAAATGTTTGAAACGAACATTTAGAAACACACTAGTGGTTGCCAGGGGTTAGGTATGGTGGAAGGAGGTAGGGCAGGAGGGGGTGGGTGTGGCTGAAATAAAGCAACACAAGGGATTTTTGTGATGATGGAACTGGTCAGTATCTAAACTGAGATGGTCGATACCTGAACCTGCACATGTGATAAAAGTGCATAGATCTAAATACACACACACACACACACACACACACAAATGAGTACGAACGGGTATACTGTATTTCTGTTTAATTTCTTACAACCGCATATGAATCTGTAATTATCCCAATAAAAACTTCAATTAAAAAAAAGAAATGAGCCAGGGTGTGTCCCTGGCTCCTGGCTCTTGTCTGTGCATTGTTTACCTTCCCCAAGTGTAACGAAATGAGATATGGCCTTGCTCTTGGAATCCCTAGTTTGACTCAATGCCTTTGGAGTGAATGAGTTAGAGATGGGGTATATCCAAATTTGACCATGGAAGGTATTGTTAAATCAGGCAAGGAAATAGTTTCCCTAAATAAACTCAAAAACAAGGATTTACTGTGTAGTGCAGGGAACTTTATTCAATATCTTGTAATAAACTATAACTGAAAAGAATTTTTTTAAAGAATATAGATATAAACATACATATGTATAATGGAATCGCTTTGCTGTACACTTGAAACAAACACAGAATTGTAAATCAACTATGCCTCAATTAAAAAAATAATTTAATAGAAAAAAAGAAACTCCCAGGGTGTTTCCTACATTGAGATCCAGAAGAACTTAGATTTTTTTTTTTTTTTTTGAAAGTATGGTTTTGGCCCCACCTCGCAGGATCTTAGTTCCCTGACCAGGGATTGAACCTGGGCCACAGCTGTGAAAGCGCCGAGTCCTAACCACTGGGCCGCCAGGGAATTCCCGGGAGCCAGGAGAAGTTAGATTTTACACCGAGCATTGCAACATTCTAATTTTTCTGAGCTAGCTATTCCAACACATACACCCTGAGTTTTCCCTGACTTTGGGGGCTCAGCTACGGATAGGGAACAGCGGTAAGGGTAGAAAGGAGAGGATAGTAATACAGCCTTAGATCTGTGGCGTGCAGCAATCGGGGTGGATGGTGGGAAAGGTGCTGCTTTCTAATCGATTATTTGTGTGACCGAACCAGAAGCTGAGGGTTGGTCTGACCAACAGGCTGGAGCAGACTGCTCGCCTGTTCCATGCCTTGGATTTTATTTGCCTTTTATTTCTCTTCTCTTCTTGTCACATAAATTTAGTTGCTTTTCTCTCCCCTCTCCCCACTGCAATTTCTTGTCTGTCTCTTTCTCTTGATTTTTCCTTGCTACATTTTTCTACTAAGACCACATTTTAATTAATACACAATTTAAAAATATTAACCAAAAAAATCACAAGACAGTGGCTGAAGGCTGGTACAGTTCTTGCCATGAGCTCAGGACTGCAGCTCCAGTCCAGAGTGGTCTCCACGGTGCAACAGCTCCCTGACACAGGTATGCTTCATTGTGGGGAAGAAAACCTGAGTTACCATCTGGCCCACACCACTAACTGGCCACTTGGCCTAGAGCAGTTTGCTTCCTCACTTACAGGACAAAAGGGATGCACTCAGAACTCCCTCTCCAAAGTCTCTAAGTTTTGTCTGAGTCTCAAGAAACAAGCCTTTCTAGCCAGGAGTGGTGAAATGCTGAAAAAAGGCTCGCAAACGTAGGTGAAAGTAGGTCACTTCATTTGGAGCCTTTCCCGGAGGCTGGGTGTTCCTAGGGCCAGTAAGTTATGATCAAACCATGGGCCATCAACCCAGGGCTGTGCAGGAAAACGCTGTAATTACACTTAGGCCTTAATGGCCGGCAAGACCTGTAGGCATTGGACCACAGAAAGGGGGTGGGTCATCAGGGGAGGAGGAGGGATCTGACCTGTGCAGAATGACTGTCGAACTAGAAAAGGGAGGTGATTCATTTCATGCATCCAAGCAGAAGTTTGGGTGGGGTGATTCAAACAGTGGCAGAGAGAAGGAAGAATTGGCTCTCCTTAGGGACTGAGTGAAGAATAGAAAACAGAAGTAGAGTCAACTAGTGGAAAACACTGAAGAAAGAGAAATGGCTATTCCCCAGGCTGATTCCCATAGCAACAGCAAACCCCAACCCCTAGGCCCTCACAGGTTAGGAGCAAAGTGGAGGAGAAATTGCTCGTTGGGGGCGGGATACACAAACGTTTATTGTGCTCTTAGTCTGTGCCAGGCACTTTCATGGGTGTTACCTCATTTATTCTTCACAGCAGTTCTACAAAATAAAAATATCTCCATTTTTTATTGGAGAAAAAACTGACATTCAGGGAGGTCAAGTCACAAAGTAGGACCTTGGGCAGAGCCAGCCCTGAAACTGGGTCTGTCTGAGTCCTAAGCCTGAGCTCTTCCTTAGGGAGAGCTGGAAACTTCTCTTTAGGTCCTTTTTAGCAGCTGCTGAGCCACCACCTACTCTGAAGTCACTTCTCACCTTGCCACTGACCATACTTGCTCATACACTAATGATAGCTCTAGGGGTGCCACATGATCTGGCAGTGGGCAGGGAGCTGTGGCCCAGATTTTGAATCAGAAAATCCTGAATTTGAATCCTGACTCTGCTAACTTGGTGCCTGTGGGCAAGAGGCAAAACTTTATTAAGCCTCATCATTCATTTCTTTAAAGTGGGAATACTAATACTAAAGTCCTAGAGTTGTTGTGAGAATTATATATAAATGTAATGTGACGCTCAATGCTTGATCAGTGCTTAATAAATGATGGCTATTAAATTATATCAACATGAGCCTAAGCAGGGCTTCTCAGGCTTGGCAGCACATCAGAATCACCTGGGAGGCTCTGGAAACACAGAGGCCTGGGCTGACTCCACACCCAGGGATTCTGGCTTAATAGGCCTGCGGCGCAGTCTGGGTTTGGGAGTTTTACAGACTCTCCGGGTGATTCTCCCATGGTTCTCAAGACTTCAGAACATGCTTCAGGATCACCTGGAGGGTGTGTTGTAACACAATTTACTGGGCCACATCCCCAGGTTCTACATCTGAAATCTTAAATCTGTCAGACAACCTCCAAGCTTTCCAGCTTCCTTAATGAAAATAACATTTCTATTGACTAGCTGTTTTGTGAGGTTGTATTGACTAGCTATCTTGTGCGGACATTATACTAACTCCTTTACAGGTAGTGTATCTCATTTAATCCTTACAAAAGCCCTATGATTATTTTTCATTTTACAAATGAGGAATCTGAGGGACTTCCCTAGCGGTCCAGTGGGTAAGAATCCGTGCTTCCACTGTTGGGGGCGGCGTGGGTTCAATCCTTGGGCGGGGAGCTAAGATCCTGCACGCCGTTGCTTGGCGCGGCCAAAAAAAAAAAAGAAAAGAAAAGAAAAAGAGGAATCTGAGTCCCTGCGTCTCTGAGAGGTTAGGTGACTTGTTCAAGGCCCCACAGCTGCTCGGCGGACAGAGCCAGTTTGGACTCCCAAGCGCATCCTCTTAATCAAGACCCCGTAGGCCCTCTTTTCCCCATAATGCAACTGTTCTTTTTTTTTTGCAACTGTTCTTTGATCGTACTGAGAACTGCAGGCCTTGGCCTCTTGTTTCTCCCAGTCTCTCAGCTATCATCCTTCCTTCCTTCCCTCTCTATCCTCCAGCCACGCCAAGGGTGGAGCCTGAGAACTTGCATTTCTAACAAATTCCCAAGGTGATGGTGATGCTGCTGGTCTGAGGCCCACACGTTGAGAACAGCTAGCCTAAAGGAAGTGGGGAGGGGGTTGAAAGGTGGAAAAGCACTTGTTTTAAAATCCCACACCCAGGAATCATGGTTAGGTCTCCAGAGATTCACAAACCATTCGCTTCCAGGAGCAGAACAAGGTTCTAAGCCTGGGTTTCCTCACCTGTTGAATGAGGTTGTTCGGAGTTGTCGGGAGATGTGGTTATAAGTGCCTGGGATCTGTGGGTGGCATCGAGTGGGCGTCCAACATCTAACCTGGTAATTGGCAGAAGGGGCACCTTTGCCCTAAGTCCTAATATATTTACAACAGGTAGTCCCATCAGGAAAGGAAACGTTCTTACAAATTCTTGACACCTTGCTAGACAAAACGTCCTGCCCCCTGCACAGCTGTTCTTCAATGGCCCCACTCAGGGAGTCACATACAATGGCCTTCTGGCACAAACTCTGCACAGCAAAGCATCCTGGGTTTGCCCTATGATCCCTCCCTGGAATATCTGCCATTTAAAAGACTTTGATAGGGAGTGTGAAGTTAATCACAAATTGAATTACTATTAGATGGAACTATCTAGAGCTAATAAAAATGCCTTTCGTTGGGGAGAAAGATAGCTGAGTTAGAAGCTGTAGAACTACCACCAGGCAGGGTCCTTCTCTCTGTTCAGTTTCCTTGTTAACTCAACAGCACAGTAGGTTCTAGACTGGGGCTGACCTTGTCTGAGTAGAGTTTTAGTGAGGTCACTGGAGGGGGTGGAGGATGGATTTAAGAGGGCAACCCTGGAGCCAGTGTTCTGTTCAGAGGTTCTGAACAAGGCAAGAAGAGGCAGCCAGGGAGCGGAGGTGCTGGACACGAGGTTTTAAGGAACAAGAGTCTGTAGGCCTTGTGATACACTGAGTATGAGGGGTGACATGGAAGAAGAAGAGTCTAGCATGATGCAGGATTCTAACTCCCAGAAGAGAGTTTAGAAAGAGAAGTGGGTTTAGTTTAGCTGGGGACACATACAATTGTATTCATGTGTTTGAAACAGCTGAGTGGAGGTATCCAGTAGCTAACATTTATTGATCAAAATAGATACTGTGATCAGTGCTTCACAAACCTTATTTCTCAAGTCTTTTGGAGAGGTACTTCATTTTCAGATGAGAC
This sequence comes from Phocoena sinus, assembly GCF_008692025.1. NCBI lineage: Eukaryota > Metazoa > Chordata > Mammalia > Artiodactyla > Phocoenidae > Phocoena > Phocoena sinus. The sequence goes on from NC_045779.1 coordinate 38,573,917, forward strand.
AAAGAATTAATCAATAAGCTAAATAAATTGTCTAAGATGGGTAATAGAATTGGGGTTGAAGCCCAGTCCCTAAACTGGGAAGAGATGTTTTCCCTGAGGCCCTGAGACTTGGGAGTACAGCTGGAGCCATGGCAATGAGGGAGAGAAAGAAGGTGGAGGGAAACAGATGTTCGGAGGATGAGAAACCTGCAAGGCCACCGAAAAGGCCCTGCTGGAGAGGTAGGAGGAAGACCAGGATAGACTGTTCCCTTAAAAGCCAAGCAGGGCTTCCCTAGTGGCGCAGTGGTTAAGAATCTGCCTGCCAATGCAGGGGACAGTTCGAGCCCTGGTCTGGGAACATCCCACATGCCGCAGAACAACTAAGCCCGTGCGCCACAACTACTGAGCCTGCGCTCTATAGCCCACGAGCCACAATTACCGAGCCTGCGTGCTGCAGCTACTGAAACCCCCATGCCTAGAGCCAGTGCTCCGCAAAAAGAGAAGCCACCACGATGAGAAGCCCGTGCACCGCAACGAAGAGTAGCCCCCGCTCGCCATAACTGGACAAAACCCGCACGCAGCAACGAAGACCCAACACAGCCAAAAATAAATAAATTAAAATAAATAAATTTTTTTTAAAAAGCCAAGCAAAAGGAAGCGATGCATCAAATGAAGGGACAAAGTGCCATATAGGAAAGGACAGAGCAGCAGCCGTGGGATTTAGCAACTTCCTATTGGTGACCTTTGCCAGAGTAAGTTTCAGCAAATTGTGGGGACCTAAAGCTAGAAGATTATTGCTCGGTTGAAAGAGGCACAGAGGAAAGGAAGAGGAGAAAGATACTAAGTTTTCTGAGGCAGTGGCTGAAGAGCAGGAAAGAATAAAGGCTTTATCTAGAGGAGCATCCACGAAAAGGTTTTCTTAATGAGAGGGAAGATTTGAAAATACAGTTTAAAAATATGTGTATGTATTTATAATCACCTAAACTTTTTTTTTAAAGTAGGTGAAAGCTTTTGTTTTTGTTTTTAATATTTATTTATATGGCTGTGCTGGGTCTTAGTTGCAGTATGCAGGATCTAGTTCCCTCACCAGGGATCGAACCCAGGCCCCCTGCATTGGGCACGTGGAGTCTTAAGCACTGGACCACCAGGGAAGTCCCTAAACTTTTGTATTATGAAATACTTCAAGCGTACAGGAAAATTAATGATATTATATAATGAACATCCTCACCCACATTTGTCATATCTTAATGTTTTGCCACATTTTATATACATGTATACATTTCATGTTAAAAAATTAGCCACATCACGCTTAAGTTTTCAAATGGTGATTGTTATTGCCTGTCTTCTGAGAGACTGTTGAGATGATCTGATTTATTTTCACTCATTAAGCGCCAGGGCTCTTTGCCTTGTGTGATGCCTGAGGTACAAGCCTGCTTAGACAGGGTGGGGAGACTTGACTCTGTGTAACAGAGTTGCGTTGTACCCACGTTAAAAACAGGATTAACATGTAAGTTTTTTTCTTTCTGGTTATTATTCTTGTCAGGCTTTTAGAATCAAAATCACATTAACCTCCTGTTACTCAAAGTGTACAAACTTTCATTTACAAGATATGTAAGTTCTTGAAACCTAATTTACAGCATGGTGACTATAGTTAACAATTTATACTTGAAATTTGCTAAGAGACTAGATCTCAAATTGTACTTACCACCCCCAGTCCCGCTCCCATGCATAACCAAGCATGGTGGTAACATGTGAGGTGATGGATATCTTTTTTTTTTTTTTTTTTTTTTTGCGGTATGCGGGCCCCTCCTGCTGTGGCCTCTCCTATTGTGGAGCACAGGCTCTGGACGCGCAGGCTCATTGGCCATGGCTCACGGGCCCGGCTGCTCCGTGGCATGTGGGATCCTCCCAGACCGGGGCACGAACCCGCGTCCCCTGCATTGGCAGGCGGACTCCCAACCACTGCGCCACCAGGGAAGCCCAAGTGATGGATATATTAATTTGATTGTGGTGTCAGGATGGCGGAGCGGGAGGATGCAGTGTTTGAGTCTCCCCACAACTAGGGCACCTATAGGATGCTGGTGGGGGGCCTCAATGCACAAGGAGACAGGAGGAACCCCTGAGCGACCTGGTAGGACATGGGGGGCAGTGGGGGAGAAGAAGTGGAGGCTGGATGGGACTGGCTCCCCTGAGGGGTGGCTGCAACAGGGGGAGGGGTTCCCACACCTGGAGGAACCCTCCGGGGCTCAGTGGATTAGGGGGAGCGCACTTAGCGTTTCCCCCACCCAGTCGGCCCTGGGAAGCCTGCTGGGCTCCTGGGCTGGGTCCTCCCCCCTCTGAGGCCCCCTCCTGCCTCGTGGACCCTAGGGGCATGGGAGGGAGGGAGGGGGGGAAGAAGAGGAGAGGTGGATGGGGAGGGGCCCTCCAGGATTGGAGGATCAGGGGAGACGCAACAAGTTTCCCCTGCCCACTCAGGCCCCAGGAGCCTGCTGGGGTCCCCGGCCAGGTCTTCCGCCTTCCAGGGCCCTCCCCAGCTGCGTTGGTCCTAGGGGTGTAGGAGGGAGTGGGGGGAAGAAGAGGAGGGGCCAATGCAGAGGGACCCTCCAGGATCAGAGGATTGGGGGCAATGTGTCTAGCACTTCCCCAGCCAACTCAGGCCCAGGAAGCCTGCTGGGGTCCTGGACCTGGTCCTCAGCCCTCTGGGGCCGGAGGCACTCCTGGGCCTCTCTGTGGCACTGAACCTAAGCCCTGCCCCCAACACCCCAGGGCCTTTTCCCGCCCTGAGGATCCTAAGGATAGCCCCCCACCCCTGCTAAACCTCGCCCCTGCCTAAGCCCCTCCCACCACAGCCAAGGCCTTTTCCAGCTTTTTTTAAAAAATTTTTTTCTTGCTGTGGTGGTTCTGTTTTACCTTCCAGATGTTGTTTCATCTATATTTTTTCTAACATACCTTATTTTATTTTTTACTTTTTATTATTTTTTCTTGTTTTATTTTATTTTTTATTTTTATTATTATTCTGCTCCTTTTTTTCTTCTTTTTTTTCTTTTTGCCACCCCATGTGGTTTGCAGGATCTTGGTTCACGAGCCGGGGGTTGGGTCTGAGCTCCTGTGGTGGGAGCTCCGAGTCCAAACCACCGGACTAACACAAAACCTCAGACCCCAGGAAACATTCACTGGAGTGAGGTCTCCTGGAGGTCCTCTTCTCAGCACCAAGACCCAGCTCCATCCAACAGACTAAAAACTCTGGTGCTGGAAGCCTCAGGCCAAACAATCAGTAAGACAGAAACACAGTTCCACCCATCAAAAAAAAAAAACACAATGAGACAACAAGAAAATATGTCACAGATGAAGGAGCAAGGCAAAACCCTACAAGACTAAATAAATGAAGTGGAAATAGGCAACCCACCTGAAAAAGAATTCACAGTAATAACAGTAAAGATGATCCAGGATCCCGGAAATAGAATGGAGGCATGGACTGAGAAAATACAAGAAATGTTTAACAAAGATCTAGAAGAACTAAAGAACAAACAAACAGAGATGAACAACACAATAATTGAAATGAAAAATACACGAGAAGGAATCAATAACAGAATAACGGAGGCAGAAGAACGAATAAGTGAGCTGGAAGACAGAATGGTGGAAATAACTGCCAAGGAGCAGAAAAAAGAAAAAAGAATGAAAAGAATTGAAGACAATCTCAGAGACCTCTGGGGCAACACTAAATGCACCAATATTCGAATTATAGGGGTCCCAGAGGAAGAAGAGGAAAAGAAAGGGTCTGAGAAAATATTCGAAGAGATTATAGTCGAAAACTTCCCTAACATGGGAAAGGAAATAGCCACCCGAGTCCAGGAAGCGCAGAGAGTCCCATACAGGATAAACCCTGGAGAAACACACCAAGGCACATACTAATCAAACTAACAAAAATTAAATTCAAAGAAAAAATATTAAAAGCAGCAAGGGAAAAACAACAAATAACATACAAGGGGATCCCCATAAGGTTATCAGCTGATTTTTCAGGAAAACTCTGCAGGCCAGAAGGGAGTGGCAGGATATACTTAAAGCGATGAAAGAGAAAAACCTACAACAGAGATTACTCTACCCGGCAAGGATCTCATTCAGATTTGACAGAGAAATCAAAAGCTTTACAGACAAGCAAAAGCAAAGAGAATTCAGCACCACCAAACCAGCTTTACAACAAACGCTAAAGGAACTTCTCTAGGCGGGAAACACAAGAGATGAAAAAGACCCACAAAAATAAATTCAAAACAATTAATAAAATGGTAATAGGAACATACATATCTATAATAACCTTGAATGTAAATGGATTAAATGCTCCAACCAAAAGACACAGACTGGGTGAATGGATGCAAAAACAAGACCCATATATGTGCTGTCTACAAGAGATCCACTTCAGACCTAGGGACACATACAGACAGAGAGTGAAGGGATGGAGAATGATATTCCATGCAAATGGAAATCAGAAGAAAGTTGGAGTAGCAATAATCATATCAGATAAAATAGACTTTAAAATAAAGACTGTTGGGCTTCCCTGGTGGCGCAGTGGTTGAGAGTCCGCCTTGCCGATGCAGGGGACACGGGTTCGTGCCCCGGTCCGGGAAGATCCCACGTGCCGCGGAGTGGCTGGGCCCGTGAGCCATGGCCGCTGAGCCTGCGTGTCCGGAGCCTGTGCTCCGCAACGGGAGAGGTCACAACAGTGAGAGGCCCACATACCCCCCCAAAAAAAAGAAAAATAAAAAAAGGAACACACTTAGCAGATAGTACCACCCTTACCGCCCGTATCTAGACTGCTTCCTCTCCTGTGTCTCCTAGCCTAGGGAATTGCTGGCTGCTCCAACCCGGTGCTTTTCCTTCTTTATGCCTCTGCTCTGCTACCAATAATCTTTCCTTGCAACTTCCTGCTAAAGTCTTTTAAACTTCTTTCAAAGATTTCAAAGAATTAATTACTGGATCAACAAGTATTTATTGTGTTCATGGAGTACCTCCAATGTGTAAGGATGAAGTAAGTTCATAGTCTAATTCTAGTTGGGGAAGAAATATATATGAACACACAATTTTAATGCTATATGATAGGTACTTTTTATACACCAGCTTTATTGACATATAATTCACACACCATAAAATTCATCCTTTTACAGTGTACAGTTCCGTGGTTTTCAGTATAACACAGAGTTGTGAAACCAACATCACTATCTAAATTTAGAACATTTCATCACCCCCAAAAGAAACTCCAGGTTCATTAGCAGAAATTCCCCATTCTCCTCTCCCTCCCAGCCCCTGGCAACCACTAAACTACTTTATGTCTCTATGCATTTGCCTGTCCTGGACATTTCATGCAAATAGAATTATACAATATATGGCCTTTTGTGACTGGCTTCTTTCACTCAGCATAATGTTTTCAAGTTTCACCCAGGTTGTAGCAAGTATCAGTACTTCATTCCTTTTTACAGCTGAATAATATTCCATGCTATAAATATACCACATTTCTTACAGTTAGGTCTACGATTCATTTTGAGTTAGTTTTGGGTACAGTATAATGGAGGAGGTCTAACTTCATTCTTTTGCATATGGCTATCCCACTGTCTCAGAACCACTTTTTAAAAACACTATTCTTTCCCTATTAAATGGTCTTGACACACTTGTAGAAGATCAGCTGACCATAAATTTAAGATTTAAAATTTTTTTTAATTTTATTGAAGTATAGTTTACAATGTTGTGTTAAATTCTACTGTATAGCAAAAGGATTCAGTTATACATATGTATATTCCTTTTCATATTATTTTCCATTATGGTTTATCACAGGATATTGAATATAGTTCCCTGTGCTACACAGTAGGACCTTGTTGTTCACCCATTCTGTATATGAGTTGCATCTGCTAATCCCAAACTCCCAATCCATCCCTCCCCCACCTCCGCACCTTGGCAACCACAAGTCTGTTCTCTGTGTTTGTGAGTCTGTTTCTGTTTTGTAGATAAGTTCATTTGTGGCGTATTTTATTTTATCTTTATTTATTTATTTATTTTTGGCTGCATTGGGTCTTCGTTGCTGCACGCAGGCTTTCTCTAGTTGTGGTGAGCGGGAGCTATTCTTTGTTGCGGTGCGCGGGCTTCTTATTGTAGTGGCTTCTCTCATTGTGGAGCACGAGCTCTAGGCATGTGGGCTTCAGTAGTTGTGGCGCATGGCCTCCGAAGTTGTGGCTCGCGGGCTCTAGAGTGCAGGCTCAGTAGCTGTGGTGCACGGGCTTCATTGCACCGTGGCATGTGAGATCTTCCCAGACCAGGGCTTGAACTCGTGTCCCCTGCGTTGGCAGGCGGATTCTTAACCACTGTGCCACCAGCGAAGCCCTGTGTCATATTTTAGATTCCACATAGAAGCGATATCACATGATATTTGTCTTTCTCTGGTTTACTTCACTTAGTATGATAATCTCTAGGTCCATCCATGTTGCTGCAAATGGCATTATATCATTCTGTTTAATGGCTGAGTAGCGTTCCATCACATATATGTACCACATCTTCTTTATCCATTCATCTGTCGACGGACATTTAGGTTGTTTCCATGTCTTGGCTATTGTAAAGAGTGCTGCTATGAACATAGGGGTGCATGTATCTTTTCAAAGTATCATTTTCTCCAGATGTATGCCCAGGAGTGGGATTACAGGATCATATGGAAACTAAGAGTTTCTTTTTTGATTCTCAATTCTATTCTATTGATCTGTATGTCTATCCATATACCACATTGTCTTAATTACTATAGCTCTGTAGTAAGTTTTGAAGTTAGGAAGTGAGAATACTCAAACTATTTTCTTCCTTTTCAAGATTGTTTTAACTATTCTGGTTCCTTGGCCTTCCATATGAATTATAGGGTCAGCCTGTCATTTTCTGCAAAAAAGGCCACTGGGGTTTTGATAGGGATTGAATCCATAAATCAATTTGAAAAGTACTGCTGTCTTAACAACATTCAGACTTCCAGTCTATAAACATGGGATGTCTTTCCATTTATTTAGGTCTTCTTTAATTTCTTTCAGCAATGTTTTATAGTCTTCAGTGTACTCATCTTACATTTTTGCTAAATTAATTTCTAATTATTTTATTCCTTGTGATGAGATTGTGAATGGAATTGTTTTCTAATTTCATTTTTGGGTCATTCAGGGCTACTGTTATAAAAATACAACTGATTTTTATATATTAATCTTATATGCTATAACCTAGTTGACAGTTTTTTAATTTTTTAAAAATAACTTATTGAAATATAGTTGATTTACAATGTTGTGGGGGGGGGTTGTTGTTGTTTTGGCTGCATTGGGTCTTTCTGGTGTTCAGCCTTTTCATTGTGATGGCACCTCTTGTTGCGGGGTCTAGGCACAGGCTTCAGTAGTTGTGGCTCGCGGGCTCTAGAGCGCAGGCTCAGTAGTTGTGGCGCATGGGCTTAGTTGCTCCGCGGCATCTGGGATCTTCCCCGGCCAGGGCTTTAACCTGTGTCCCCTGAATTGGCAGGCAGATTCTTAACCACTGTACCACCAAGGGAGTCCTTGTTGACAGTTTTTTAGTTCAATTTTTATGTCGATTCCTTAGGATTTTCTATTACAATATCATGTCATCTGTGAATAGTTTTATTTCTCCTTTTCCTATCTGGATGCCTTTTATTTTCTTTCCTAATTTCTTGGGCTAGAACTTTCCAGTATACTGTTGAATAGAAATGGCAAGAGCAGACATTCTAGTTTTGTTCCTAAACTTAGGGAGCAAGCATCCTGTCTTTCACCATTAAGTATGAGGTTAGCTGTGGCTTTTTCATAGATGCTCTTTATCAGGTTGAGGAAGTTTTCTTCTGTTCCTAGTTTGCTGAGTGTTTTTATCATAAAAGGGTGTTGGATTCTTTCAAATGCTTTTTCTGTGTTAATTGAGATGATCATGTGATTCTTGTCCTTTATTCTATGAGTATGGTGTATTACATTGATTTTTTTGTGTATATTGAGCCAATCTTGCATTCCTGGGATAAATTCCACTTGATCATGGTGTATAATCTGTTTAATATGTTGCTGGATTCAATTTGCTTTATTTTCTATATTCATAAGAGATACTGGTCTGTAGTTTTGTTTTCTTGTGATTTCTTTATCTGGTTTTGGTATTAGGGTAATACTGGCTTCACAGAATGAGTTGGGCAAGTGTTCCCTCCTCTTCCATTTTTCGGGAGAGTTTGTGAAGGATTAGTCACTTCTTTAAATATTTGGTAGAACTACCTGTGAGCCACCTGGGTGGATAGGTTCTTTAAATACTATATGATAGGAAGTTTGAGCAGTTGTGGGAGGTTGGATGAACAAGTGACCAACTCTGCCTAGAAGAAAGGAAACCAGAAAAAGAGGAAACAGTAAGAGTTTTATTTATATAGCTGATATGTTCAGGGTAAGAAGAATGAGAGGAAAGGGGCTGGAAAGACAGGCTGGAGACAATGAAGCAGGACACTGAATGTGTGATCCAGACCCTCACCAGAGATAATCTGCTACTTCTCCTATGTGGTTGTTCCTGCCATTGTTTTGAGAGCAGGGGAGGTAAGGGAGGTTAGTTGAGGGTTTTTTTTTACTAAAGAACAGAGCCACTGACCAAAGGATGGTGGAAATTTAGCTAGCAAACTATCAGTCAGTAAAGATCACACTTCAAGTGGAAGAATGTAGTTGAAGCCTGAGTGTCCAATAAGGAAGATGGAGAGCTGATAGAGTAGGTACAAGTTGGCGGAGGTAACAAAGTGAGAATAGAAAATGGGTTAGCCACACTGGTGACCTAGGGGTTCAGAAAGCATTCCTGTGCAGATCATCTGCTGCAACATCCTTATGCTTATGCTTTCTCTGGGCTAGGGCCATGTTCTTAAGGGGTCCACACCTCACCAAGCTCTTTGAACTTTGCCTGTTTTATCAGATTTCAGTCTCCTTAACAGCAGAGATCATGTCCTGTGTGTCTGTATCTTCTACAGAGAGATTTACTAAAATCAAAAGAATGCATCCATTAAAATTTCTTTGGGGCTTCCCTGGTGGTGCAGTGGTTAAGAATCCGTCTGCCAGCTCAGGGGACACGGGTTTGAGCCCCGGTCCGGGAAGATCCCACATGCCGTGGGGCAACTAAGCCCGTGCGCCACAACTACTGAACCTGCGCTCTAGAGCCAGCGAGCCACAACTACGGAGCCCGCGTGCTACAACCACTGAAGCCCGCGTGCCTAGAGCCCGTGTTCGGCAACAAGAGAAGCCACTACAATGAGAAGCCTGTGCACTGCAACAGAGAGTAGCCCCCACTCACCGCAACTAGAGAAAGCCCGCGTGCAGCAACGAAGACCCAATGCAGCCAAAAATAAATAAGTAAAAAAATAAAATTAAATTAAAAAAAAATTTGGACAGTTTAAAAAAACAGAATGGCTCATCTAAAGTCCACCTCCTACCTCCTGCCCCACCACCAAAACTCTTCTGAATTCTCAGTGTGTCAGGCACTAGCTCCAGAATCAGACTCCAGGAGAGTAAGAACTGTGTCAGCATCAGAGGTGGACTCCCAAGTCTTATTTCCATCCCCTAGGCTGCAATGAAGAGCGCTCAACCAAAATGTCTTTTCCCTACCAAAAGAGATAATTGTAACCAAAACCAGCTACACAGACATCTCTGAGTCCCATCTAGAAATCCTGTTGTATCCTCAGCGTGTACCCACGCTATCTGGGTAGTCGTGGACACAACAGGGAAAGAGCATTGGGTTGAGAGCCAGGAGACCTGAGCTCCAAGTACAGTCCTGATGCTAATTAACTGTGTCACCTTGGTTGGGCAAGTCACTTAACTTCTTTGGCCTCTTGTGAAACAAGGATGTAGGAATAAAATTTTCAAAAGTCTCTTTCAAATATGAAAACAGTAAACCTTGATGACACATTTGATACTTATTTTAACTACCATGCTATTTATAACTATTCTAGAATGTTACTTCTTCTAATGGGTCTCAAGGATACTTTATAATTCATGATTATCTTGTAAACAAGCTGAAGTATAAAATGCAGATTACTTTATAAAATTTAAGGTGTGATATTACTAAACTGTTAAGTCAGTTTACTGTAGCTTTGCTTTTGTGGCTTATTATTGGTCATGTGTATGTGTTGAAGCTCAACTCTCACAAGGAGATAGGTTTTACTTTGTGACAGCTTGCCTATTCCATTTTTTAAAAAAGATTTCTAAAGTATAAAAGTGGTTCATGTTGAGTATAGTATAGTGGCTAAACACAGTTTCTGGAGTCAAAATTCCTAGGTATAAGTCCCAACTCTGTCAGTGCCACTTGTCATTTTCACCAAGTTATTCTTTTTTTTTTTTTTTAAGCTTTATTATTTATTTATTTTTGGCTGCGTTGGGTCTTAGTTGCTGCACGAGGGATCTTCGCTGAGGCATGTGGGATCTTTTGTTGTGGCGTGCGGGTTTTCTCTTCTCTAGTTGTGGCGCACAGGCTCCAGGGCACGTGGGCTCTGTCGTTTGTTGCACGTGAGCTCAGTAGTTGTGGCACGTGGGCTTAGCTGTCCCGCCTCATGTGGGATCTTAGTTCCCTGACCGGGGATCGAACCCGTGTCCCCTGCTTTATAAGGCGGATTCTTTACCACTGGACCACCAAGGAAGTCCCTCACCAAGTTATTCTTAACCTCCAGTTTCCTGAGCTGTAAAGTGGGGGTTAAAAAAGAGTACTTTTAACTACCTGTGAGAATTAAATGAGATAATGCTTGTAATGGTGTTTGGTATGTAGTGATGATTCAATAAATAAAAGCTATTTTATGGTTGTTATTTATATATGTAAGGAGAAAGATCTCCTTTCTCTTCTCTCTCCCATCAACTTCCTCCCAGGGAGTAAGTCCAAATGATTTTTTTTTTAAAGATGTCTTACCTCTTTTTAAAAATAATTAATTAATTAATTAATTTTTGGCTGCGTTGGGTCTTCATTGCTGCACACAGGCTCTCTCTAGTTGCAGTGAGCGGCGGCTACTTTTCCTTGCAATGCACAGGCTTCTCACTGCAGTGGCTTCTCTTTGCTGCGGAGCACGGGCTCTAGGCACGTGGGCTTCAGTAGTTGTGGCACTCGGGCTCCGTAGTTGTGGCTCGTGGGCTCTAGAGCACAGGCTCAGTAGTTGTGGCGCATGGGCTTAGTTCCTCCGCGGCACGTGGGATCTTCCCAGACCAGGACTCGAACCCGTGTCCCCTGCATTAGCAGGCAGATTCTTAACCACTGCACCACCAGGGAAGTTCCCAAATGATTTTTTGTGTGGCCTTCCAGAATGAAGATGTGATTCAAAATATTGTTTGCAGAAATGAATTCCGATTTAAATCAGATATTTCCCTACTAGCTAAAGCAGGGATACCGATTTGGACAAGAAAGGAGCAGTTCTTCTATTTCAGAAGTGTTTACTCTTCCGTCTAAGTTTAGCAAAACTGATAGATACCCTCACCAAATTTCCTTCCCAAGTTCTAAGCATGGGCAAGTCCTGCTGGTTGTTAAAGTACATATAAAAAGAATTTAACAATGGGAATGAAACCAGCCATAAGGACAGTGACCAACAATTGAGAGTCTAGAATTTTAATAAAAGAAAGTCACTGTCCACGTGAAATAGATAATACAGGGCAGTATGTTAAGTATATAGTCTATAGTGGTAACCACGAAGGGCTTCGCTATCTGGGAAGCATCATAGACGGATTTGAGATTTTACAGATATACAAAGAGTATATATTTTATTTCATAGCTCCAGTTCAATTTGAAAAGGGGAGCAACACGACTGAAGTTGGCTTTTAGACTTTAAAAAATGGTGTTTAGGTTTAGTAAGTACATGTTATTTACAAACGAGGAGGTAACTACCAAAACAGAAAAACAGCTTAATGGGGATAGTAGCTGCCTCTGGGAAGCAGGAATCAGAGTGCAGGGGGAATGCAGTTCTTTATTATAAACCATGTGCAACTACTAGATTTATAAAACGATGATTTATATTACTTTGACTTAAATAAATATATATTAATTTTAAAACAAGTGAGTTTTAGGAAAATCAATTTGTTGATAATTTTCAGAAGGGATCAAGGCACTGGCTCCGAAACCCTGGCATATAATTTTCCCAATGTGAGGCTGAATGAGTCAAAAAAGGACAATGTGGCAAACTTTTCATAAAGCTGATTCATATAACTAATATAAAAACTGTCCTTTTTTCTGAGATGAGTCTTTATTTTTGGTATTAAAATAGCCTTTCTTTTATGAAATAAAGGGGACAGTAAATGGTAATTGGTTTTGTTTTGTTTTAAAATATCCTTCTTGGGAATTCTCTGGCGGTCCAGTGGTTAAGACTTGGTGCTTTTACTGCCTTGGGCTGGGGTTTGATCAGGGAACTAAGATCCCACAAGCTGCACAGCACGGCTTAAAAAAAAAAAAAATCCTTCTTAGCAAAATTAAAAATTGAGGGACTTCCCTGGTGGCACGGAGGTTAAGAATCCACCTGCCAATGCAGGGGACACAGGTTCGAGCCCTGGTCTGGGAAGATCCCACATGCTGTGGAGCAACTACGCCCGTGCGCCACATCTACTGAGCCTGCGCTCTAGAGCCCGCGAGCCGCAACTACTGAGCCCGCTTGCCACAACTACTGAAGCCCACGCACCTAGAGTCCATGCTCCGCAACAAGAGAAGCCACCGCAATGAGAAGCCTGCGCACTGCAACAAAGAGCAGCCCTCGCTCGCCGCAACTAGAGAAAGCCCGCATGCAACGGCAACGAAGACCCAATGCAGCCAAAAATAAAATAATTTTTTTAAAAAATTGAAATTCTTTCTATGGCAGTCACTGTTCCCTCCTTTTTGGTTTAATTTTAAAGGTCTGTGAAATCCAGTATTCCTAGAAACCACTGGATGTGTGGGAAAGGTTAGAGCACACAGTGGACGGTTGCATCCATTGGAAAGATTCTGTAGTTTTGGCCCAGAAAGGTCACATGAGGAATGGAGCGGGAGTGAGTGGGGAGACTCCAAGGGACTTGGGGAAAACGTAGACAGGGGGGTGGAGGGGTGGGGGGGAGTCAAGGGTGATGCCCAAGGTCTTGCCTTCTCCTCAAGCACCTTCAGTCTTTATTTCCATAGCCAGCGCCCTCCCATCATAGGCCTCTGTACACTGTGCTGCTGAGACAGCGCTTTCCCTCTTCCTTACCTGCTCCTACCTCTGCTTATTTCACTACTTGTGGATTTTAATTCAAATACTGCTGCTCATTGGCCTCTTTCTGGTCTCCCTGATGGTGTTTATGTCCCCTTGTGCAATCCCAGAGCACTGTGTACCTTAAGGACACTAAACACCGTTTGCAGTAATACATTTGCTTTTGTGATTATTTGTGCCCCCACTTAATAAGGGCAAGGACCCTGTTTGTGTTTATTCCCTATTTATTGTGTTTCCGGTGCCTAATACCTTTCTTGCCTGGTGCATAGTATGGTGCCAGTCCATAACTGTTAAACAAATGACTTAATGTATCCATCATGACTGATACTTTGTATAGACTTTTACAGTCATTTAGGAATCTCTAGGTGAGAATGCGCTGACATGGAAATGAGATATAGGCCTCTCATAAAAATTATCCTAATTGTCTTCAAATGGCGGTGTCCACCAAGTAAACGATCAACAGCACTTTAAATACTTCAAACAGACACACAGCAGGGCAACAGTGATTTCTTGGTCTTTGGGTTACATTTTACCAGAATAACAAAACTGGACCTTTATCAGTCAAATAGTTGGATGAGTAGGCAAAGTACAGGGGAAGCAGAGGAACTTAGGAAATAAGAGTAACAAAACTTCTTTCCTTCCTAAAAGTCTTTAAACACTCCCGTCAACCCACCTTGACTTAAAATATAAGGTCTGCTGCTGTCCTTTCCTCTCAGACTGGATTTTGAGAGAGGCAAGGAGGTACAGTCATCCCTTGGTATCTGCGGGTAATTGGTTCCACCCCCGCCCCTCCACATACCAAAATCTGAAGATGCTCAAGTACCTTACATAAAATGACAATAGTATTTGTATATAACCTAGGGAAATCCCCCATTTACTTTAAACCACCTTTAGATTACTTATAATACCTAACACCATGTAAATGCTGTGTAAATAGTTGCACTTTTTGGAATTTTTTTTCCCTAGTATTTTCAGTCCTCGGTTGGTTGAATCTGCCTGTGGATGCGTAACCACAGATACGGAGATCTCATTGTACTGAGCAAAGGGCTTGAGGCCGGGAGTGAGGAGGGAGGAATTCCTTAGGTGGCATCTTCTCCCTGGATGCCCAGTTTAAATGGATCAGTTCTGTAGTCCCCAAGGAGAAGACACGTCTTGCCCAGATTCATGGCCCATTTCCCTACGTGTAGTTTTTCTGTGCATTTTCCTACCACCGACAGTCAGTAAAATCTTATTTAATGTTTCATCCTCACTTGATGGTGTCTTTAGTCCAAGCTAAGGCCAGAGCCTTTGTGGTTGTTGTCTGGAGAGACCCCTCCCCATGGGGAGATTCCTATTTTGTAGTAACCTTCCTGGTTCTCAAGTTTTTTTCCTTAAAGAAGACACTTCTTTATACATTTCCTCTCCCCTGAAAACCTATGAAGTGTACATTATCATAATCCCCATTTTTACAGGTGAGAAACTGAGTCCTTGTAAGGCTAAGGAACATGCCCACAGCCACGAGGTAGCACATGGCAGGGCCGATTATTAAACCCATACTTTGTCCACACAGACCACCTATAATAATTGCTATAATAAAGGTTCAGACCAGTAATTTGCTTAAATGTGTAATGCACTGAGTAAGTCATAGAAAATTATATATAACGTATTTAGTTGCCCTGACCATCATTTCCCCCTACCTCTCCACTTCAGGGAGATTGGATGAGTCTAGGGAGTATAAAATGTGATCTGTTTTACAACTTCATCCAATACAAATAACTAGGAAACACCAATGGCTTGTGGTAGCCTCAGAATAGAAGCTTTTACTTTGATTTCCTCTTTTAAAAACTGAGATATAATTTACATACCATAATATTCACTTTCTAAACTGTACAATTCAGTGGTTTTTAGTATATTCACATGTTTGTACAAGCACCACCACTAACTAATTTGAGAACATTTTCATACTTTGATTCCTTTTTGAAGGCTGTTTTCTTACAGGTATGAGAGAACAACTGAGTACGTGCAAGTGAGAACTCCAAGAAAGATCTAGAGACCTCAAAACAAAACTGGAGCCAGCAAATGCAGTGATGCTACTGTAGTCTTTAAAAGGGAGCTGAATTGCAAGTAATAAGAATATGATATCTAGGTACCACTGTGTCAATAGTCAGGCCACAGTGGGCACGTTTGTCTTCTGTCTAGTTCAAGGGCTGCTCTCTAAAAGTGGTAAGAGGAGAAGGGTCCAAGGAGCGTAATGATCATTAAAGAGCAGGGTAGTAAGATTCATGATGAAAACTTTAAAGAGCTTGCAGTAATTTAGTCTAGTTATTTAAGAAAACCTTCAAGGAAAAAAAAAAAGAAAACCTTCAAGGATATGAAACGATTTTTATACAGAAAATAGTGACCTTTTCTTTCTCCTTCTTTCACCAAGGAAAAGACAAAGAACATGGGTTCATTCTATAGTATGGAGGATTAGGTTAACCTAGAAACTCATGAGACAGACCCTTGTTAAACACCAGATGACGGTGGCAGCAAAAAGTCCTCTGATGCTTTAAAAAAATTTTTTTTTAAGTTGCAAAGAATAGTATAAAGAATTCCTTCACTCAGATTCTACAACATTAACATCTTACACATTTGCTGTATCATTCTCTCTCCATGTATGTATATATATATGTATGTATGTGTGTATGTATATATTTTTTCAGAATCGTTTGAGAATAAGTTGTAGACAATGATTTCCCGTTATCACTAAATACTGGGTACTTCTTAAAGCAAAGGACATTCTCTGCTGAACTACAGCAATATTACAAAAATTAGGAAATTAACAGTGATACAATATTATTATTTAATGTTCAGACCTTATTCGATTTTTTCCTATTGTCCCGATAATGTCCTTTAAAGAAAAAAAAAAGTTTGTTTTTTAAAGGAAAAAAAAAAAAAGTTTCTGGCCCAGGATCCGTATTGCATTGAGTTCTCATGTCTGGTAAATTCCTTTAATCTGGAATAGTTCTTCAGAAAATAATTTCAAGGTCTTTCATGACTTTAAGAATTTTAAGAATACAGGCCAGTTATTTTGCTGCCTGTCCTTCAACTTGGGTCTCTGCTGCTTTTAACAAAGATTCGCTTCTGTTCTGAGAGTTTTAGGTGTGGTCTTTTTTTTTTTTTTTTTTTACATCTTTATTGGAGTATAATTGCTTTACAATGGTGTGTTAGTTTCTGCTTTATAACAAAGTGAATCAGTTATACATATACATATGTTCCCATACCTCTTCCCTCTTGCGTCTCCCTCCCTCCCACCCTCCCTATCCCAACCCTCCAGGCGGTCACAAAGCTCCGAGCTGATTTAGGTGTGGTCGTAAGTGAAGACCATCGGTAAAAAAGGTGCGAGGTTCCTCTCTCGTACAGACTATTCCTGCTATATTAGAACTGTTTGTAGCTGGTGGGATGGACAATAAAACGTCTTTGTATTAGGAACTGACCTTTATGTATTACTTAGTTTTCTCAGCATCCCTGCATTTTACAAGTGTTTAATTTCTTTAACAGAAGTAGTTTCGTCTGTTAGCAAAACAGACAATAATAATAATTGTGTAATTAGCACCTACTCTTTTAAAAAACATTTGAGACTTAAATTACCTGTAGACTCCCATTTTCATAATCTCACCGTTGCAGTGATGAACTATGCCCTAGCTCAGGAGACAAAGAGCTGCAAAAATGGGTGGGTGTTACTCATTAAAATCATTCAACAAATATTTGAGTACCTGGTGTATGTCAAGCTCTGTTCCAAGCCCTAGGAATACATTCGAGAACAAAATAAAACAAAAACCCCTGTCCTTGTAATCTAGTTGGACAAATTAAGATTTAAATTAAAAAAATCGCACACCAGGAATCCGACTTCTTAAAGAGGAAGAAGACAAGTCTCTGAGAAAAGGGACAGCCCTGCGGTTCGATTCTAACGTGGATAACGCCGCTGAACCCCTGGCTGGTAATCAAGTTCTCAGTTTATCCAGACGCGCTACTCAAATGATTAATCCGAACATCAAAGACCTGAAAGCACCGGCGGGACAGGACTTCCCGAGCTGTTCTAACCACTTTTTCAGCAAGTCTCCCGCCCGGTGTGGGGCCTGACCGCCCCGCGGGGACCACGCACCTGGTCTCGCGCCCCTGCGCGGCGGTACCTCCGGCGCCCGGCAGAGCCGAGCACCTGGGAATCAGTCGCGCACCGAGAAAGCCCCGCGGGGAGATGGCTCTGGGGAAACGGCTCCTCCGGCGGCCTCGCCCACTGCAATGCAATCTGGGTGGTTTTTCCAGGTCCCTCCCTGCCTCGTTCCGCGCCCAGCCCCTGCCCCCGCGGCGCCTGCGGGCCCGGGAGGGTGGCTGGGAGACACGAGGACTAGGCGGGGCCGCAGCTGCGAGCTAGCTGAGGGGCGGCGGGGGGCTCTTTCCGGCCCCCGCACCCTGAAGTCCAGGAGCCGAAAGCACGCGACTGTGGAACTCCAGCTGCGGACGAGGGAGGGTGGTACCCAGCACCCTCGTGGGCCCTTGCAAAGCTTCCTGGCCCTGGTAGAAACCGGCCTTCTCCCGCTCTCTGGGGACGCGAGCTGCGCTACCTGTGCCGCGACCGTCGTAGCCAGCACCCTCTCCAGCCAGGAAGCGCGGCGCCGTCGGCCTCAGACTCCTAAAACCCTTCCGCCACCTCCCCACGCAGTCCGCGCTTCCTCCGCCTCAGGAAAGCCGCATCTCCAGCTTCCCCCGACATGCGTCCTGAAAGGTTCTCAGATTTGCACCTGGAGTGGGTTACTGGCGTGATAGGTGTCTGGTTGCCCGTTTTCACCTCAGGAATAAAGGGCTGGACACCTGGAGCCGAATTAGTAATACTTCAGACGGAATTGTGTTCCCAAGAAGAGATCACTTTCAAATATAAAAGCCGAAGAAACTTCATCTCTAGCGCTTTTCTCTCGAAAATGTCAACAGGACCCACCACACTGCCGTCCGACTTGGTGGCAGGACGATGGGGGCGGTGGGTAGGGGGCGGAGGTGGGCGCTCAGGCCCCTGGGCAGATCTAACTGCGCTAGGTAGGGAGACCGCTCGGGAACTTGGCCAAATCGACACAGAAGTACAAAGAAGAAGGTATGAGGTAGAGGGCGGGAGATCAGAGCGGGGACCTGTGGAAAAATCTGGCTTTGGCCTGATTTAGGAAAACATTAGGTACGGTACTGTAGATACATTTCACTTAGGGCCCAGGGCAAATCAAAGGAAGTGGGCCCCTGCCCCGGAGGAGGCTCCAGTCTCGAGCTAGAAGCCAGGACCAAACAAGGAGTAGCAATTAAGGGAGTAGTTGAGAGAAAAGGGCGTGGGTTCCATTGTGCCTGAACTTCCTCACGGGCGACCCCCTGCTGCTTTGCGCGTCGCAGCTGAGGCCTTGGGCGTCCCTTGGTGGCTGGGCGTCCAGTCCCGCGAGTTCCGCTCAGCCGCGCGCGGGGGGTTTCACTTCCCAAGGTGGACAGTACCTCGGGGTTTGGAGGAGCGGACGCCCGGAGAGGGGGAGGGCCCCAAGGGTTTCGCTTGCTGTTTGCACTTCAAGGTGTGTTGGGCTCGGGAGAGGCTTTTCCGGTGCTTGGCAAGTGCTCCCGCCACCTCCCGGCTGCCGTTGGCCGGTCCCTCCCTCCGGTGGTTCGCCCTCTCGGGGCGCCGCGCCCTGGGTAGCTCCGCACCTGAGCCACACCTCTGGCCTCCTTTCGCCTCTCCGCGCCAGGCCTTTTCTCTTGACCCTTTAGGACCTCCGGCTTCGCTCCCCACAGCCGGCATTTCCCCAAGACCCCAACAGTTCGGCTACTTCCAAATGGATAACCCGTCCCTGTGTGCCCTTTACCCCTCACCCTTTTCCCGTGCGGCCTCGGCTACCCTCTGGGTGGCAACCGCCTCTTCCCCGCCCCTCGCGTCTCCCCCTCCTCCCTTCTTGCCCTCCCCTCTCCAATCGTCCAGCCATTGTCTCCCGCCCCCTCCTCCCCTTTCCCCCGGGCGGCCTCCTCCCCCACCGCTGCCACGTCGTGGTTTGAAGGAGCCAATGGGCAGGCGCCGCCAGGTGTCTCCTACCTGCACCACGTGGGGGAGGGGGAAGGGGCGGGCAGGTAGAGCCACATCCCAAAACAGAAAAGCTTTCAGCCATTGCGCGCGCCTCCCGCGGGTGCAGCCCAGCTCCAGGCTTTTTGCATAGACGCACGGGCAATTGAATACAAAAAGGGCAGGCCTCCTCCGCCCTCCTTCTCACCCCCCTTCCTGCCCTGGGTGTGGAGCTCGGGCCAGGTGTGGGCTTGGGTGGTTGGTTACCGCCTTTTGCACCAGCGGCGGCGAGGGGGGGGGTGGTGGTCGCTCTTTCTTTTTCTCTTAGAAGAGGTTTTAGCACAGGTTTCCTCGTTCTCACTTCCACCTCACCTCACCGCCTCCCGACCCCCCTTCTCCCCCTCCCCACCTATCGTCATGACGGCGTCTCCGGATTACTTGGTGGTGCTTTTTGGAATCACTGCTGGGGCCACCGGGGCCAAGCTGGGATCGGATGAGAAGGAGCTGATCCTGCTGTTATGGAAAGTCGTGGATCTGGCCAACAAGAAGGTATTTATCCACGTTTCTGTCCAAATGATAGGAGTGGGGCAAGAGCTTGTAAAAGTTTGGGGAGTCGGTAAACAAGTGCTCTTGTTTGCCCACTTGGGAGGCTGGACCCGGGGCCTAGAGAATCCAGAATAAAACCAAACCTCTTGGCCAACCGCCTTGGAACCGTTTCAGTCCTCCAAAATCTGGCCCAGGTGGGGAGGCCGGGGGCCGCCAAGCCATGCTCTCTACCGGACGGGGGACGCCCCGGGAAGGCGGGGTGGGATCCTTGGGGGCCCAAGTGCTCACTTCCAGGGCCTTTCGGACCTGATCCGGGTGGGGGTGGGGCTGGGGGCTGGGCTGCGACGACCTCTCGGCCACTGGAGCCGCTGGCGACAAGTGAGCTTTGATTCTGAGGCCAGACCCGTCGAGAGGTGTGGGCCGCCCCAGCAGGGGAGCAAGGAAGGAGAGCGAAGGTAGAGGTTCCCAAGCTGAGGAAGGGAAAACTGACCCCTAATTTTCTCCCTCGGAGGTGGGACAGTTGCACGAAGTACTAGTTAGACCGGATCAGTTGGAGCTGACGGAGGATTGTAAAGAAGAAACTAAGATCGACGCCGAGAGCCTGTCCTCGGCGCCGCAGCTGGACCAAGCCCTCCGACAGGTGACAGCCCTGGGCCGCGCCGCCCACCCCATCTTAGCCACCCGGGCGTCCCTCCAAGCCAGCCCAACTCTATCAGGTCCCACGCCCTCGCCGGGCGGTCCACTCGTGTCCCCGGAGCGAGGGGACAAGACCCGGGCTTGCAGCCCCTGGTGGACCTTCTGCGAGGAGGTCGCTGCTCCTTTTCGCCTCCCAGCCCCCCAGGGTCTTTGGGCCAAAACTTGCTAGCTTTCGAGTTGCTTCCTGAATTATTCCTGGGGCCAGAGAATCTGCCGAGTTTTACCAGTCGAGTGATGAGCGGAGTTTGAATCCTAGCGCTCCAGCTCCAACTCCAGCCCCAGACCCCAAACCCCAGACCCGCCAGCCCTCTGCCGGGTTTGGGTCTGCAGCTCAGCCCTGGGACAGGGGGCGCTGTGGGGTAGACGAGCTGTGGCGTGCTGGAGGCGGCCCCAGCTGGGTGGGAACCTGAAGGAGCCTGCTTGGGTTTAGGCTCCTGAACTCCCAAAGGCCCGGTTCCGGTTCCGCTTACTTCTTTAGTGGCCTTGGTCCTAGCGCCGGGAGGGTTTGCAGACCCGGACATGTGAGGCTGCTCCTTGGGTCACCGTGAAAGTAGTGGAATCCCCTTACTGGGATTGAGGTGACCTAAAAACCGGCTGCTCCAGGGTGCCGACGGGTACTGGATTGCGGATAGGGCGGGGCGCTAAACACCTGTGCACAGGTGCGTGTCCGGCGCTCTCACGGCTTCTGCCCTAGCACAGGAGTTGCGAATTATAGGGGAACGTTATCATTTCTGTGGTGTGTTACAGGAAACGTATTACTAGATTTTCCAGAGGTCTGTATACACATTACCCACATTCGTATCAGAAACTGACATCTTTCTTAAGTCTAGAACATCCTAACATAAAAAAAAGTAGCGCCAGAGAATGATGTAATCAGAAGGCAACTTGCTGATGAAATGAGACCTCTGACTTAAAAGTCTCGAATGGATTTATCACAAAAATAGAAGGCGGTGGGTGTTGAACGGGAGGAAGAATGCATTTACTAAATTCTCCTGTACGTAAACTGAGGATTGACTGGAAAGCTACCTATATAAAGGCAGCTACACAGTTTGTGGGAACGGAGTCTTTCTAATGTTGCCCCCAGCACTGGTGTTCTTCACAGCAGTTAGCGCGGTTTTCTCAGGTTATAACCAAGTGGGGCCACTTTTCAGAGTTTGTAAATCCTGCATCCATTGCATCCCTGGGTGTGTTTTGTTCTTTTCAGTTTAACCAGTCAGTGAGCAATGAACTGAATATTGGGGTAGGAACCTCCTTCTGTCTCTGTACTGATGGGCAGCTTCATGTCAGGCAAATCCTGCATCCTGAGGCTTCCAAGAAGGTAAGAGCGCTGGCTTCTCGAAAAAACGATTGGACCTTAGGGGTGACTGGAGGCTTAAAAAATGGTTTATCCAAGTTTCTCCATTTTAAAAATATGCGTATGAGGAGTTAGTATTTCATGGGTACAGAATTTGTTTGAGAAGATGACAAAGGGATGGTGGGGATGGTTGCACAACAGTGCGGATGTGCTTAATGCCACTGAATTGTACACTTACAAATGGTTAAAATGGTAAATATTGTGTTATGTATATTTTACCACAATAAAAAGGTCACAACACTTTCATAGAGATGTTTGAGATTACAGTAATTGTATAGATACCCTTTGGTGACTTAATAAAATTTCCTTTTTGTTTATGTCAAGTTTTTGAGATGCTTGACATTCTCTCTTTTCCAAAGCATATTAGCTGAATTTTTGACATTTAAACTAACTACAAGTAGGTAGAACTGTATTTTAATACATTGTAATATTCCCGTCTGTGTGCCTTATCCTAGAAAGGAAAGAGCAAAGAGAAATCCAATTAAAACTTTTAAATTGCAATTCTAATAATTTCATTAAAAAGTTTTGTACTCTGACTTAACCGTATAACTAGTGAAATGTTAATTATAGCATGCTGTACTTTGTGTGACTTGAAGTAAATGTTCAAAACTGATTGAATTTTGTATCAAAACAATAGGGTCACCCCCATCTTTTACCTTTACTTATCTTTCTGGTATGGAAAAGAGTATGAAACGAGAAAAATACTATCTTACTGTAGATGTGATTTCTCTCTCTGGGAAGAATACTGAGGGGCTGAGAAAAAATGGTGAGCACAGACAGCAGACCCAGTGTAATCAATCATTGCTAATATAGTTGATCTTATCAACTTAATTAATTAGAGCTGTAACTTTTTATTGTGGTAGGCAGATACTGAACTTGAAAAGATGGAAGTAAAATATTTTTAAGGAAACTTTGTGAGATAAGTCTTGCAATGAAAAGTTTAGCCTGGCATTTGATGTCATAAGTGAGTAGTCAGTGCAGATTTTCTTTCTTTTTACTCCAATAGGGAAAAGGGAAGAAATGAACGAAATGTATAATGACAATTTTAAAAGTCTTAAGGAGAAACTCAAGTTCCTATATTTGGAGGCTTGAAGAAAACACTCCTTTTTACATTAACCTTAGTAATTATTTGATGAAAAGGGGGGAGTATATTTTATTAATTAAATGCTAGACAAATTGCTATACCCTTAATCTAGAAATAGATATATATGAGAATTTTTTTTCCCCTCAAACTCATGTAAGGGATAAAACTTAATCCTTCCCTATTGGGCTGGAGGAAAACAGCTGTTTTTGTTATTTTAGGTACACTGCTTTAGATGTGGGAAAACCTCCAGAGAAAAATTGAGACATTTTCCTGAGCCACTTCTATTAGGATTTTGATAAAGAAAACTAAAACAATTAATTTAGTAGCATTATGAAAATAATTCTATTCATTACAGAAAAATAAGGAAATGGTAAAACATAAAAGAAAATAATCCTTCCAGTCAGAAAACATTAAAGTGGTTTTTTGAATGTGAGCATAGTTGAATGTATTCTTTCAGAGCTGTAGAAAAGCCTTACTTTTACAAGGAGCATGCATACTACACAAACATTTTAGCCTACTTTAAATTTAATATAACATTTGTATCCTTCGTAAGCAGTAAATAAAATATTCAGTATTTTAAATGGATATACCTATTGAAACCAAACATTGTTGGACATTTGAGTTATTGTCATTATAAACAGCTTTCACATAAGCATTTTTGTAGGTAATCTTGAAGATTCACAGTTCTTTTGGTAACTGTTTTGGAAAATGTCACCATGATGTAGTGATACCTATTTCAAATATAGCGTGAGCAGGTCACAACTAATAGAATCCAATAAAGGAAATTTATATAGAGACATTATTACTTAAATATTATGGGTCACAAACATTAAAAAGTATTTATTTCCTTGACTTTATAATGTACAAATTCCCCATAAGTGAATACAAATTATCTTGAAATTTAAAAAAAAAATCTAAATTCAGTGTAACAAAATTAAATTTTGAAAATTATTCAATGAGGATTTTTTTTTTTCAGGAAAAAAAAGTGACATAATAGTATAATATTTGCTCTGACAGTTGAGCTTTGTTTAATTACCACAAGAGTGATGCTAATAGCTAAGAACGACTGGTAGCACCTTCTCCTTTGCCGTTGAGATTTGTGATATATATTTTTTTAAGTGTAATTTGAGTTCTCAGGTTTAGCCAAAATAATAAC
This sequence comes from Phocoena sinus, assembly GCF_008692025.1. Classification (NCBI taxonomy): domain Eukaryota; kingdom Metazoa; phylum Chordata; class Mammalia; order Artiodactyla; family Phocoenidae; genus Phocoena; species Phocoena sinus. The sequence goes on from NC_045779.1 coordinate 38,597,967, forward strand.
AGTCAGGAAAACTAATGTGGGACTATAATTTGGCACAAAAACAATCCTCTTCAGGTAATCAGGAATTCACTGTCGTAATCTAATTTTAATACACAGAATATGTATTATTAGAATCCAGTATTTTAAACTACTAGGTTTTAATAGAAAACTCAGTTTTGATAAACACATAGAATCCTATGTCTAGATATGTATTGTAAACATATGCATCTGTATGAAAACTGAGAGGGTTAATACTGCTGCGTGAAAACACAGATGGTCTAAAATAATTATGGCTAGACAAAGTACATAATGTTATCAAACAGAAAATATAGTAGCCCAAATGTTTTATAGCTTCAGAACTGTTTTGAATGGAATACATAATGGAGCACAAACGTATAATCTATTGCCTTAAAATAAGATGAATTTTTCTTCCGTGAGACTTTTATGTAGGATGTAATACTGTAACAGAAAATGAAGACACTCTAATGTTTAATTTAAAAATATTTTTTTAAATTGTGGTAAAATATACTTACATTCAATTCTTAGGTTCCCAATCATTAGGGAATCACTGAACTAAATTTATCTAGTTAACAGTGTCTACCTTGTCCCTCCTCAGAATGTATTATTGCCTGAATGCTTCTATTCCTTTTTTGATCTTCGGAAAGAGTTTAAGAAGTGTTGCCCTGGTTCACCTGATATTGATAAACTGGATGTTGCGGCAATGACAGAGTGTATCCTTTAAGTGATGACCCAGGAATCATTTGAAAAGACAGCTCCAGAAAACAATGACAATTCAAGAAACTTTAAAACATTTTTAACTTTGACAGTGTATGAAAATTGACTTGTCCAAAATTTGTCTACTGTGCTAGGAGAAATGGTGTGATTACTGGCATCTTTCAAAGTAGTTATAATTTACTGAATTTGAATAGTGTTTTAGATGGATTTAGACATGGATTTTTGTTAGGTGAACACATCTAAAATAGAATTCAATTTTGGATTGTGGGAGTGGTTTTGTTTTTTCAGTTGATGAATTGATAAATGATAAAATTGATAAATTGATAAACGAATGTGGTGAAGACCACATTCTTTGCCAATTCTAAGGCCACTTGTTCTTGATTATCTTGGTTTTAGGGTTTATTTCATCTTGTTTTGAATGGATAAAATTTTTTTAAAGTTTGGATGTATACTCTTGACAAACAGCTGTTCATTGGCACCCGTTGTAACCTTCTCTGGGTTTGTCAAATACATGTAGATTGTGGTAATTATTACAAGCCATCTTTTGAGATGATAAAATGAAGCTGAGATTTTATCCCAAATTCTTTCATAACCAAGAAAATATATCTGATGCATTACGTGTTGTAAAAGTAAATTTTATAATCACAAATCTTGTCATGAATGACCCATCATCTTTCATCCAGTAAGTCTTTAAAGTGCTAACTAATAAGGGTCATGTGCTAACATATCAGATGTAACACTGAGTAATAGAAGTGTTGGGGACTCGCCCAAAGCCACTATGAGAATCATCATGAAGTCAGATTCAAGTTATTTTCATGAACGTGGGGGTATAGATGTTTATTCTAAAAATTTCTCATCCATTTTCAGGTGCTAAAGCTTGATTTTTGTTTTATTTCAAAATTTCTTGATGTAAAACGTTGTTTGGATATTTTTCCTAGCCATTTATAAACAGATCAAACCCATTTTATTTGCCTTCTTGGAAGTAGGTAGCTAGAATTTTGGTGTAGCTGATTTAGCTATTAGTTAATTACTGGTTTAGCTTCCAGCAGTGCCAGGAGAAGGGTAGAATAAGCGCATTTGAGTGAATTCTTACAAGAGTTTCATTAGAAGGTTGGGACAGTAGAAAAACTTGCTATGTGTTTTGTTGGTTTAAATGCTCTATGAATTAGCTCAGGCTGCCATAACAAATACCATAGACTGGGTGGTTTATTAGCAACAGATATTTATTTTCTCACAGTTCTGGAGTATGGGAAGTCCAAGATCAGGGTGGCAGCATGGTTGACTTCTGGTGAGGGCTCTTGCTGGCTTTCAGATAGCTGCCTCTTCTCTGTGTCTCAAATGGCGGGTAGGGGGAGTGGCATGGCCAGGAGTGTTGGGAGAGGTATCTTTCTTTTCCTCTTTTTATAAGGCCACAGGCCTAACAGATTAAGCCTCCTTCCTTATGGCCTCATTTAACTTTAATTGCCTCCTAAGTACTCTATCCCCAGATACAGTCACATTGGGGGTTAGTGCTTAAACACATGAATTTTGGGGAGGGACACAATCCCATCTATAGCAAATGCTAAACCATTTAATGTGCTGGTACAAAACAGAGAACGAAAAATTCTGGCAAAGTGTTAGTAGGTATTGAAGGGAAAGTGTAATAAGTTAATTTAGAAAAAGACAACTTGAGTAGGAAAGACAGTATATTAAGAACCGTTTATCCTGACTGCTCTGTTTTCTCTTTTAGCAAAGAAAATCTTTCCCTAGTAATTGTAGGTCAGATATTAGTAAAAATTTCCATAGCTACAAATAAGAGGTTCTTATATTTAGGTATTTCGGTTTTCTCAATGTGTTCACAGTTCAGAGAGCTTGTTAAAAGGTTACCTATTTTTTTTCTCCTTGGTTTCTTCTTAAGAGCTTCACGTATATGTGATTTGGGGTTATTAGTAAACATCTTCAGTATGGTAACGTGGGCTTTTTACTTGCTCTATGCTGTATTATCTGCACAATATATACGTACTTTTAAAAAGTACTATATACTTTTATATAGTTTTTGCACTGTCTGACCTTAAAGGTGACCTAAGGTGAATGGGTAAGCTATGCTGATTATTTTTTCTGTCATTCCTTTTCATCCTAGCTCTATAACTGTTTGTTGGCAGTTTTTTTTCAAGTACCATGGAGAGGAAAATCAGAAATATTTGACTACAGTAAACAGGTGAATTGTGAATAAAGCTAAGCTGGGCTTCATTTCAGCCATATAACACCTGACATTTGAGGAAGGATCTCATGACCATTAAGTAATGCATTCATTGAAAAATTAGGGAATTTTTCTGTTTATTTTAAAACAGCCTAATTTTAGCCTAGTTTCTTTGGACTTACATTGGAAGTCTTAGCTTTTTTAGTTTTATTGCCAATCAAAAAGTGGATTTTTTGTTTTTGTTTTTGGCCACACCGTATGGAATGTGGGGATCTTAGTTCCCCGACCAGGGAAGGATCCCATGGCCCTTGCAGTGCAAGAGTGGAGTCCTAACCACTAGACTGCCAGGGAATTCCCCCCAAAGTGGATTTTAATCTTAAATGTTTTTATTAGGGTTTTATTTGCATACTTCTTTCCCATTTAACAGGTAAGAAATGTTATTAAGCCTTTCTGTGGTTTTTGTTTTATACTGCTGCTGTGATCAATTACTTTATGTCTCTTAGTCAGAGGATTCATTATTTCCCTGACTAGGCCATCAAACTAATTCCTCAGGTCAAAGACAATCATACCAAATTTGACTGTGCAGAGGATTTCTACAATGTCTGAACTAAAGAGCTGTCCAATTCTCAGACCACTAAACATTTTCCTTTCTAATATGGAAATGGCACAGGATTTGGAAACATAAAGGTACTCATTACGCATCCTTGATGGTTTTGCCAAGTAGATGGAGAGTCATTTGCTCCAGAGGGATTACCTGTTCCACCAGGTAACCAGCGGGGGAGGGAGAGAGGCTCTTGCCAACCCACAGAAAGGAACAAGTAAGAATTTGCAGCTTTGCTTCCTTGGGAAAGTTACTGGCCTTCTCCAAGCCTCACTTTTATCTCAGGTAGTCCCCAGTGAAAGCTTTGTGAACCGTGGGTGCTATGTAAATGAAGTAGTATGACCACTTTGATAAAAGAAAAGGTTTAGGCATTTCTTGAATGCAGTCTTCGTTCTTATTTTAGCACATATTTTCCTCTTTTGTCCTTGTGTTGGTTCTAAAACCATTTCTGGTGTTAGAGTTGATCCTCTCTGAGTTATTCCAGCTGCAGTTTTGTTACCTGCTTTGAGTTATGCAGTCCTAGCTGGAAAGAAGACCTCATTTAGCAGGTGAACTGTGGGTGGCATTTTGTAAGCTTTTTACTTAATCATGTGAGGTGGTGAGGGTGTGATGATAGGAATTGGGGCCCATGTGATTTTTTTTTTTAAGGAAGAAATTTATCATAGGTCCCTTGGGGAAATTAATGCTAGTTGTCCCCTGCTGAAAGTACATTTTGATTATGAGGCTATTTGTATAATGACTTATCTGTTTTTTTAAAAAAAACAAACCTATTTCCCCCAACGGTATTGGATGGAATTACTTCCTCCTGGTTTCTTAACCTATTTTTTGTTAGCTTTGTAACTCATGAGCTGATTTATTCTCCTTGATCAAGACCTCTGCCGTTGTGTTTATTTCATTTTGCCAAGCCTTTACTAAGAACTCATTTTAAATGAAGTATGGCCTTGTCCAGAGAGCAGGTGAAAGAAGAGAACTGTCTATCAACTGGGTGCTTACTATTAATCCCATCAGTAGCCTCCCAAGAGCCCAGTGGAGGAGGTATTGCCCCCTTTTCATAGCTAGGGAAACTGAGGCTTAGAGATTTTATCTTAAGTTAGAAGTGTCAGCATTTGAACCTGAGTCTGACTGCAAACAGTCTGCTTGTTAACTAGGGGATAATATTCTAGAATTTATAAAGATTATCTGAGGGTGGGGTTGGCTATTTAAATAGATTATCTCCCTTATAAATTTATAGTCTATGTTTCCTGAGACTAAACTATTCAGGAGAAAAGGGAAGTTAATTTTGTAAAATTTCAATCTAGTTGTAGGGTATTGCATCCATATGTGCTGTTTGATATTATGAGCATATGCCGTTTCACTAGTGTAGCTTTCCATTAACAGGGCAAAAAAAAAATCACTAAACCACTCTTGTCTACCCATCCAAGTGTTAGTAGGGGTGTGTGTGTCTTTCCCTGTGTTTGTGTTTCACCACTTCTTGTTGGGGGTATACGATATGTGTTTCTGTGGGCGTGCTACTGACACAGTGACGAGGGCAAGTTTTTCCCATATATTAAAGATGGAGATAATAGGCTTACTAGCAGAGTGGTTAAGAACACGAGCTCTGGAGTCAGATTTACTGGGGATGAATTTACTGTACCTCTCAGCCCCAGTTTTCCCATCTTAAAATGGGCATAACTACTGCAAGGAATAATGAGCTAGTACATCGCAACCACTCAGCCACTGCCTGCCCTACTGTGTGCTCTCCAGCGTTGACTGGGTTGTAGCATGTCTCCAAAGAAGAAAGCCATCCGCCAAAGACTCTGAAAGGACTTCCTTATTCATTTAAGACCTTATCTAAACTATCTTAGGCCTGAAGAATTTTTTTCTAATCTTTCGTGAGACTGGTTATAGATCTTTTAAAACATCAGCTACATGTTAGTACAGGTAAGCTTCAGGGTTTAGCTTCTCCATATGTAAAAATAGTGTGTGCGAGTGTGGTTCATTCTGCACTTATGTGCTTATTTGTTATGACTAGTTGAACTGGGCCTTTGCAGTCGCAAAACCTTCATTGCTCTTAGAAAGTGGAGGCAGATGCTGAATCCTCCTTGGCACCTTTCTGCGTATGAAAGGGATTTTAACTATCACCAAGTGTACAGTTAAGTTGGGTTAGTAGTTGACCTTGTTGGCTAGAGGGGGGAAGAAATGATCTTTGGCACCACATCGGTGTGATGTGAGCTAAACTGGCGAATACTCTGGTATGTGGTCTGTAATACGTTAGGTGACTAGAAATACTGTATATTCTTGGCCAGCACTCAGAGTTGTTATGTTAATTTTGTGTGGTTTGTTTTGATTATAAAATAATTTACTTTTAAAATGTGAGTTTCGGAATTCCAGGATAGTTTTTTTGGTTTAGAAGGCTTTGGAAGACATTATCATGGAGTCTCCCTTTCCTAATTTATTTATGCCATATAAATGTCTTTTTCTAAAGTAGAAATTTTTATTTTTTTTTTTTTTTTTTTTTTTTGCATTAGTTCCTACTTCTACCTTATTTCTTCGGAGGTATAATTGACTTGTCAGTTTTGCGCTTTGTTAACAATAATACCTCCTGAAGTAATATTTGGTAGGATGGATCTCGCTTTTTTTGTTTGTTTTTCCCCCTCTTGGAAAGAGTAAGCTTCTGAGGAATAGAGTTAAAACTATGGTTTTAGATTCCCCAGCATTTATTACTGGTATAAAGAAAGTTTTTGTTGCTTTGGCTCTTAGTTACATTCTTTTACACTGGCATTCTTTTTTTTTTTTTTTAAATATTTATTTATTTATTTATTTTTGGCTGCGTTGGGTCTTCGTTGCTCCATGCGGGCTTTCTCTAGCCGTGGCGAGCGGGGGCTACTCTTCGTTGCTGTGCGTGGGCTTCTCATTGCCGTGGCTTCTCTTGTTGCAGAGCACAGGCTCTAGGCATGCGGGCTTCAGGAGTTGTGGTTGTGGCTCATGGGCTTTAGAGTGCAGGCTCAGCAGTTGTGGCACACGGGCTTCGTAGCTCCGCGGCATGTGGGCTCCTCCCGCACCAGGGATCAAGCCTGCGTACCCTGCATTGGCAGGCGGACTCCCAACCACTGCACCACTGGGGAAGTCCCTACACTGGCATTCTTGATTTGCTTCTTTCAAAGCTCATTTTAAAATATAGCAGGTTATTTATAGAACCTGTTTTTTATTATTTTATTTATTTGGCCATGCGGCAGGTTTGAGGGATCTTAGTTCCCCTACTAGGGGTCAAACCCTTCCCCCTGCAGTGGAAGCATGGAGTCCTAACCACTGGACCGCTGCAAAAGTCCCTAGAATCTGTTTTGTAAATTATACAACTCCTATAAGGGTAATTTATCACTTTCTGGTTTTTCCTTCACATAATTGTAGGAAATTCAGTTCTTAGTTGGAGCACGATTTCAACTTTTCTTGTGACATTTTATGCTTGCTATTCCTTTGTTCCTTTAGCATAGGAATTTTATTGAAAAATGCCTGGCAATATGGGCAGTTGTGTTATAAAACTTATAAAAAAAGTAAACAGGGTAGAACGGGAAGAAACAAACTTGTTGTGTTGGGGGGACGGGGCAGTGTTTAATGGCAATGAAAAATGGCTTTGAGTTGGAATTTTGAATTGGGATGCAATTTTAACGTAGTTTAAACTTAATTGCTCCACAATGTATTTTTATATGGTGCTTCTTTTATTTATTTATTTATTTATGCATGCATGCATGCATGCATGCGGTACGCAGGCCTCTCACTGTCGTGGCCTCTCCCGTTGCGGAGCAACAGGCTCAGGACGCGCAGGCTCAGCGGCCATGGTTCACGGGCGCAGCCGCTCCACGGCATGTGGGATCTTCCCGGACCGGGGCAGGAACCCATGTGCCCTGCATCGGCAGGCGGACTTTCAACCACTGTGCCACCAGGGAAGCCCTATTTTTATTTACTTTAAAATTTTTCTTTATTTATTTTGGCTGCATTGGATCTTAGTTGTGGCACGTGGGATCTTCTCTAGTTGCAGTGTACAGGCTTCTCTCTAGGTATGGTGTGTGGGCTCCAGAGTGTGCAGGCTCAGTAGTTGTGGCACACGGGCTCAGTAGTTGTGGCACACGGGCTCCCTAGTTGTGGCTTGAGGGCTCAGTCGTTGCGGCGTATGGGCTCAGTTGCCCTGTGCCCTGTTGCCCTGCGGCGTGTGGGCTCAGATGCCCTATGTGGGATCTTAGTCCCCCAACCAGGGATTGAACCTGTATCCTCTGCACTGGAAGGTGGATTCTTAACCACTGGACCACCAGGGAAGCCCCCTATGTGTGCTTCTTTTAGATAGAAACTAAGAACTTACTTTTAAAGAGAGGTTATTTACCTGGGAAAACTGAGTGTTCTGAAACCAAATGTGTCCATTTTCCGCAGTCAGAAAAGGTAACTTCTTTTGAATGGATAAGTTAATATTGGTGGACTTTGTGGCACTAAGGAAACGTTCCTTCTGTTCAACTATAAGCGAAGTCTCAGGACTTCTCTAAGTTCTGTGTAAATGCAGCAATTTGCTCAGTTGTATCCTGACATGCTCATTTTGTTCCCACCATGTCTGGCTTTACTCTTCCTCGTTTCCTCATGGCGTTTCTCATTGCAAAGCTGGCTAAGCCTGTTGGTGCTGTTGTGGCTGCCTCAAGGGCAGGATGACTAAGTCGCATGACAACCATAAATCAGGAGGCACAGATTCATCTTTGCTTCTCTCAAGATCAGACGTGCAGCAAGTAATGCAATATAGAATTATAAATTGATAGGAGAAAGAATTGGTACTAAAAGTTTCTTCTCACTCCCGTTTATTTGTTGTTCATGGTACATTCTGGTAAGAATTATGAAAAACTGAATGAATCTTCCAAAGACAGTGGTGTGAGTGGGTGGGCGGTTTGGGCATGCAGGAGGTTGGGTGACTTTTAAAAGTTGCTGGGAGCTTAGAGCTGCTGATCTTCCTGGTGTGTGATGACTTGAAGGGAAACATGTTGGGACGTGTTACGTGGGACCAAGTTAGCCAAATGTCTAGAACATATTCTTTTTTTTTTTTTTTTTTTTTTTTATGCGTTACGCGGGCCTCTCACCGTCGTGGCCTCTCCCGTTGCGGAGCACAGGCTCCAGACGCGCAGGCTCAGCGGCCATGGCTCACGGGCCCAGCCGCTCCGCGGCATGTGGGATCTTCCCGGACCGGGGCACGAACCCGCGTCCCCTGCATCGGCAGGCGGCCTCTCAACCACTGCGCCACCAGGGAAGCCCTAGAACATATTCTTAATTTAAAAAGTAGACTTCAGTAAAATCTTCAGCTACAAATCTATTCTACAGAGACAGGATACTTTACGTTGTTGCTTTTTCACTTGGCTTTCATATCGTACATTTAGAAAGCTTCTCAAAAACTATTGCTCAAAACAAAGCTAATTAAGCAAAACTTCTTATCTTGGTGCAGGGAATTACAGACACATTGTCAAATCAGAGCTGGGAAACTTGAATGAGTTACAGAACTTCTCTCAATCCTAGTTTCAACTGTTTGGTTTTACTGTTATCTACCTGGCAGGGCTACTGCAAAAATAGAAGGAAATAGACAGTGTTTGGCACAAAATGGTGTGTAGTAAATGCCATCATTATGTCAGTAGAGTCTTAGAAGTAATAGGTGCTGTGGTTGATGGAAAGAGATCAGAGGAAAGCGGACCTGTGCTCAGGAAATGCATAATACAGTTGAAGGGAGTAATATTGTATAGGAATAGTATCTAATCAACTCTTAACTTGATGGTTGTGACCTAGAGCAGTCAGGGAAGACTTTGGTGCTGAGTGGGAGTGATCCATGGTCTAATTTGGTTAAGAAGATAAGACGGTTTTATAGGGGAGTTACCTGAGCAAAGGTGAGAAAGTTTATGCCTCTTGTCATTGATAGAGGAGAAAAAACTGGTTTGAATTGAATATAGTTTCCAGTTCCTTCAAAGCTTAATTTTTCCCCAAGATTCTGTTTTGGGATAGAAAGTTACGATGTGGCAAACATTCCTGTGGCATTCTCTATTTTCGGCAATTTTCATTCCTCTTTAGCCCTTCAGTAAAGAGCTAAAGAGTCAATGTTTTAGTTTTTTGCAGGCCACGTACAGTCTCTGCTCATTCTTTCTTTACAATCCTTTAAAAAAAGCCATACTTTTCTCTGGGCTGCACAAAAATAGGGTGAGGATCAAGGATTGACTCTTGCTGTGTTTTCATCCATGTTCCTTATGGTGTAGGGTATGCGTGCTTGCATGAGTGTGTGTGTGTGTGTGTGTGTGTGTGTGTGTGTCTCTGCTGACAGGGGTTTTGCCACAGCATCAGGTTGGTCCTTATGCAGTGTTTCCTTGGTCAGATTTCTTCAAAATTTCTATCTAGTAATGGTCTCCTACATGTAGAAGTTGTCTCTGAATCAATAGATGGTAAGGGGTTAAGTTGCCACTCTTGGGAGATGTTGGCTTATACCTGCGGTTCTCAACCTGGGCAGGGTTTTACCCACCTGGGGATATTTGACAATGTCTGGAGACATTTTGTTTTGTTTTGTTTCTGTTTGTTTGTTTGCTGTATGCGGGCCTCTCACTGTTGTGGCCTCTCCCATCCGGACGCGCGGTCCCAGCGGCCATGGCTCACGGGCCCAGCCGCTCCGCAGCATGTGGAATCTTCCCGGACCGGGGCACGAACCCGCCTCCCCTGCATCAGCAGGCGGACTCTCAACCACTGCGCCACTAGGGGAGCCCTGGAGACATTTTTAATTGTTATTACTGGAGGTAGGTAGAGGTCAGCATGCTACTAAAAATCCTATAGTACACAGGACACTGCCCCACCCCCCAACAAAAAATTATCTGCCCTATGTGCCACTAATGCTGAGGTTGAGGAACACTGGCTTATACAATGGCATTGGTCTCCATTTCTTGGATATGTTTCTCTTTACTTCACTGTACGCCCTTATAAGGCTGAAAGTGTTATTAGAGTTGCAGGGTTCCAGACATTTGGTGGCAGAGTTTACATGATAAACTATGGCTAGTCACAGCTCTTCTTCCTTAGTTCTGTAAGGATCCATAAAGTCCCTCCCATCTCCCCAGAAAACTTAGGGCAGTTGTCTCCGTAAAGCATCTTCATCCTTTGGCTCCAGTTTTTCTGTCCTATCATTATGTTCTTTGAAAATGGCGCTGAATTAATAAATACTTTATAGCACAGCTTCCCAAGGAAAATCATTTTAATGACCCCAGTCAGTGGTCATTGCTCTGTTGCTTGAACATCTCTTGGGATTGATTTTCTAATCCCTCAGTGGGGAGCACATTTATTTCATCACTAGATGATTGATGTAAAGGGCGGGACTGCAGGGGGAAATGCAGAAATTATCCACCATTTTAGCTTGATGATTATCCTGTGAGCATACAAATAGGCATCTGGTGAGTTCAGATTTTTTAGTCATAAATGTGACCCTCTTAAAGTGTGATTATCATAAGTTATGGAAGTTGATCACCTGAGGGTTCTAGGAAGAGCGGGGAGAGCATCACATATTAAATGCCTGCGTTGTGTCCTGGGCTTGTTTTATCTCATTTAGTCTTCACAAGAGCCCAGGGAGGTAAAGATTATCACAGCTTTGGCTTTACAGATAAGCTGAAGTTTCGTGGGGTTAAGTAATTTGCCAAGGAACATATGGCTGCCTTTCTACATGCAGCATATTTAATTACAGAGAAATGTAACCGGTTGAGAGATGACACACAAATGAATTGGCTTAGCATGTCTCTTTACTGGAGAAAGACAAGAGGAAGCTGTGGGGATGAAATAGAAAGGAATTTTGAATTGAGAATAGAATATTACTCATTCAGAAGACTGGCTATAATTCTTGGTGGGGAGAAATCTCTGAGTTGTTTTTATATTGTATCCTTTTTGTTTGCAGTAAAATAGTACCTACCGACTTTTTCTTAATATTTGTCTTCACATTTTACCCTTCTTACAAAATACCAGTCAGGAAACATTTTTATAAAATAAGGCAAACATCTTAATAACCACCACTCAGATGGCTGTTTTCATTTTAAACTCGAGAAAAGATAGAGTCCCATAGTATTATTTGTTACGTGCATTGTACTACATTATAAAACTTATGCAAAACTTGATGGAAATCTCTTCTGGTTGCACCCTCAAACCCAACTTGAGCCATGCATTTCTTTAAAAGCCATGTTTCCTGGCTTACCCAAACAGTGTACTCACTTAATCAAAAGCTACATTAGCCATTGTTGTCTCTGAGTGCTTGAACCGTTTCTACACATCTACTCTAAAAGGACAAGCATTTGCGGTCATCCAAGATGGGTGTGTTATGGGGTTCCAAAAATCTTCTAGAAGGGAGTTCTGGATAAAAATGGAGTCATAGACATGTTTTCAGTAATCTGAAGTGTTTTGAACATTAGGCTTAAAAAAGTCGTTTAATCCCTTGTGGTCTTGAAGGATGTAACTGTAACTTTAAGTCAGCATGGTCATTGCCTTGTGTGTGTTGTAAAGACAGGGTGGGAATTCTGTTAACTTTGTTGTACGCTTCATGGTTTGACGCTAAAGTGCTCAATATTCATGCATTTGCTACCACTCAATAAACATTTTATTCCTGGTAATCCTCAGGACAGGATTGATTTGGCCATCTTAGCCCAATAGGGCGATTGGACACTTCAGGAAGCCTGGGTGAAGTCCAGACTGATGGGAAGCAGCTAATCCGAGATTTCAAAGAATTGTCAGTCTAGATGCATTTTACTTGGCTTCTTGGCTCCGTTGAGAGTTTAATTTTGGGTAAAAGCAACCTCATTTTACCTCCCCAAAATGTTTCCTTAACTTAATCTCCCAGGTTTAAATTTCGAGAAGAATAATTCAGCCTCCCGGTATGGAGCCTGTCAAGTTGAAGATATGGGAAATATAATTTTAGCAATGATTTCAGACCCTTATAGTAAGTATTGGTGTTGTAACAATGCGGGCCTAGTATCTGATCCCATCTACTTTCCCTCGCCTATACTTCTGAATCGCCACCACCCTCCCCCTCGGCTTTGTCTCCCTGATAGCTAAAATGATGACTTGTATGTTCTCATTCTAGATCACAGGTTTTCAGATCCAGAAAGAGTAAATTACAAATTTGAAAGTGGCACTTGGTAAGTACTTGCATACTATTCCATTTGAGCCTTTTAGTGTGTTTTTATTCATATTGTGATATTTAACTCCTGTTATATTTTAGTAACTTTACTAAACCTTTTGGGTATCCATTTTTAAATAATAGGTCATTCGTTAAAGAAGATTGTATTTTAAAGTAAGCTTGGATGTTGGGATTAACATTTAATGAAATATTTGTATCCTTAGTCACTATGACTTTAGGTTTGTGTTTGTGTTGTGTTTGTGTCTTTAGGTACATCATAAGTTTGTGTTGTTTGTGTCTGCGATTCTGATTTTAGCCTCTCTGAACTGTCCATCCTCACTGGAAAACTTCCAAAGGAAAATATCATAGGCTTTAAAAGAGTTCACAAGGTTTTTACTGAGATAGTTTTAAGTATGTTCTATCAGCTCCTACTTTAAAGCAAAGGAAGTAACTGGGGAGAAGTATGAAATGGTGGTATCTCTGTTTGTGATCACAAGTAGACCTATTTAAGTTTGTAAATCACTGCAGTGAATTTCATGAGATTGCTCGGTGCCTGAAGTGAACAGAAACTTCTGACATGTTTGCCCATAAGAGAGATGTTGAGGCCTATTTAGTTGTGGAGAAAGTGACTCATTAGGAAATGTCCTAGGAGTACTGAAAACATAAACATGAGAGGAATAGAACATCAGAAGGTGTCAAAATATAGAATAGGTGATTTACAAATGACTCATTAAGGTGTGGGAACTCCCAAGCATTTCCATAAACGCTCTCTGTGATGCCTCCCTGTTTGATAGGGGAGATATTGTAATGGCAGACTTCTTACCATGTGCACACATTACCCATGTGGGTTAATTACCAGCTTTAGGTGGATCTTAAGTTTTGCTGTCAAACTGGATTTAAACCCCACTGGTGTACTAGCCAGATCAGAGAAGGAATTTAAACCCATCCTTCTCGGCTGTACGAACTTACAGGCCATGAGAGTATTGGGAGAACTTTACTTCCTGTGAATCGTCGCTGCGTTCTTTTGAGAACAAGGAAGCAGCAACTCAGCTGATAGGTGGTTTGCTGGGTGAGCAAGCTGTGCTGAACTGGCATGGGCAGTTGCCTCTGTATAGTAAACCACCTAAAGAATACTTTGAACTGTGCCCAGATAATTTTTGAGGTTATGAAGTAAGTTGGGCAGTACTACAAGTCTGTCTGAACTCCAAAGAAATAATACCTCAAGTGTAAATAGGCCAGTTGTCTTCTGGGGGGGTAATAGGTCAGGCTGCCTAGCATTAATCATGCAGCCTGACGTTTTGCTTGAATCCGCAGCAGCAAGATGGAACTTATTGACGACAACACGGTAGTCAGGGCACGAGGTTTGCCGTGGCAGTCTTCGGATCAAGATATTGCAAGATTCTTCAAAGGACTCAATATTGCCAAGTTGGTTTTCCTTAATCTCTATTTTATTGAACAATCCTAAAGGGATAATAGATTTTCTGTCATTTTCTCCTCACTGTTTGTTTCTTTTTCTATTGCTTTCTGTTCTGTTAATTTCAAAGGGGAGGTGCAGCACTTTGTCTGAATGCCCAGGGTCGAAGGAACGGAGAAGCTCTGGTTCGGTTTGTGAGTGAGGAGCACAGAGACCTAGCACTCCAGAGGCACAAACATCACATGGGGACCCGGTACATTGAGGTATGTGCTCACAACCTGACATGTGACACCCTGACCACCCTGGCATCTTGAATGAATGTTCGCATCAGAAGGCTCAGAAACTGTATTTAATTTCCCTTTCTTTTCTTAGGTTTACAAAGCAACAGGTGAAGATTTTCTTAAAATTGCTGGCGGTGAGTACCTTTTATATAATGTGGCTATAATAACAAGAATCTAAAATTTTACCTATATAGCAGAGGTAGATAAATAGGGTCATGAATGGTAGATAAATAGGGTCATTTTATTCCCAATGAAACATAAAAGTTGACTTTTTTTTTTCTTAATAGGAGGAAGAAATATCCAGTAGTGTCAGTGTAATGTGTAACGCTTGCCCTAAGGCTTGAGTCAACCAACCGTAGTTAAATAGCCATTAAAAATAGTGCTATACAAAGGTCAAAGGGTCATATAAAGTCGTGTACAAAGGGAAAGAGTAGTTCATGAAAGAAATTAAATGGTCTGAAAACTACTTTCAAACAGCCATATCAGAATATCTGGAATTGTTGCATATCTGCTTCTAGTTTTTCTCTTAACTTCCTTTACTCATCAGTGGCTGGGAACATGGTAGCATTCTGGCTTCTAGTATTTTAGAATATATGGTGTTTGTAGTAATACGGTCAGAATGAAGTGGGAACAGATAAAGTCATTATCTAATTCTTGAGTGATTCAAAACTTTATAACCTAAAAATAACAGATGCATAAAAAATGTTAACTGTGGTTTGTCCAACAGATGTTTTTCTATATGTGTACCTACTCTGTAAGTTCCTATTTTTCTGCTCATACTGTTTTTTTTTTTTTTTTTTTTTGTGGTACGCGGGCCTCTCACTGCTGTGGCCTCTCCCGCTACGGAGCACAGGCTCCGGATGCACAGGCTCAGCGGCCATAGCTCACGGGCCCAGCCGCTCCGCGGCACGTGGGATCCTCCTGGACCGGGGCACGAACCCTTGTCCCCTGCATTGGCAGGCGGACCCTCAACCACTGCGCCACCAGGGAAGCCCCGCTCATACTGTTTTAACTTCCTTTCTCCTTTTAGTATATTATGAATATCTTCTTATGCTACTCAAATTTCTTAAATGTTAAATGCTGTACAGTATTATATGTACCATAATTTTTTTAAAAAACAATCCTATTGGGCATTTAGAGCTTACCTCCATTTCACTTTATGTTGCAGTGAATATTTTTGTATCTCTGTATGTGCCACTCATTAGGATAAATCTCTAAAATTAGGATAGCTAATTCAGAGAATGTGGGTGGACCTTTTAAGGGGCTTTTGACACCTATTGCCAAAATATACTAAGGTGATTTTCACTTAAATACAGAGAACATTTATATCCCTTCATTATATAGTCCTGATAAAAATCTTTGCAGCTGTAAAACTTGTAGTAATAATATCCTGTTTATACAATGTGCTGGTATATTTCTTGCACTTTTTTCTTGAGATAAACCAAGGCTTCCCAATTCAGAGCTTCAAGGTTAATAGTGTTTCCATTGTTTGATATTGGTTGGGGATAAAGTATATTTGGAGGTGCTGTGGTCCTGAGGTTCCATGGCAGATAACATTGCAGATGGCAAAGTTAACGTCCACATCAGTGCCTGGGACTTCATGGTATATGCGCAGTATGATAAGAATTTGCGCTTGGGGAAAATGTTACTAGTAAAGGATGTATATTTGAGTCTTTGCTGCAGCAGTGTACAAAATGCTTTATGTCTGGCAGTGTTGATAAATGTTGAAACTGGCTGCTAAGTATATTCATTATTCTCTCTACTCGAGTATGTTTGGACCTTTCTTAATAAAAAGTAATCAGGAAAATAATACCAAAAATCACTAAAGAGCTTTCTATGTAATAACTTATTCTCATAATTTAGGAGGTAGGTAGTTTTACTCCCATTTTACAGATGATACAGAGGTTAAACTTGGCTGAGGTCATAGCTTGGTAAATGGTAAAGCCACAGTTGCACCCAGACATTTCTAATTCCAGGGCCTGTGCCCTTAACCACCATGACTAGTTGCCTCTCCTTGAGAAGAATATGGTGGTTGGTCCATGATGTAACTGTATGGCTACCTTCCTATATTAACAGGGGTATTTTATGAAAATGGTAGGGGGAAAGTTCTAAATTTATGGGAAGAGAATTCTGATTCCTGGGATGTTATTATGAATTCGTATGGGAGTGTGGGACTTATGAATTAAAGACATTGCCAAAAATTTTAGTTTCTTAAATTTGGTAAAGTTGATGTCTTAACCACTTCTCCCTGTGCTTCCTGATATTTGTGTTCCCTAGGTACATCCAATGAGGTAGCCCAGTTTCTCTCCAAGGAAAACCAAGTCATTGTCCGCATGCGGGGGCTCCCGTTCACGGCCACAGCTGATGAAGTGGTGGCCTTCTTTGGACAGCATTGCCCCATCACTGGGGGCAAGGAAGGCATCCTCTTTGTTACGTACCCAGATGGTAGGCCAACAGGGGACGCTTTTGTCCTCTTTGCTTGTGAGGAATATGCACAGAACGCACTGAGGAAGCATAAGGACTTGTTGGGTAAAAGATACATTGAACTCTTCAGGAGCACAGCAGCTGAAGTTCAGCAGGTTGGTTTTTAAGAGCATGTTGGTGGCTTTGCGTTATTTCTATTCTTTCTTTTTTTAAAAATTAATTTATTCTTTAATTGAAGTATAGTTGATTTACAATGTTTCAGGTATACAGCAATGATTCAGTTATACACACATATATATATTCTTTTTCAGATTCTTTTCCATTATAAGTTATTACAAGGTATTGAATATAGTTCCTATTCTTTATTTCTGAAAATAATACATTATTCATTGTGTTAAAATAAAACTTGGAAATTACAGGAAGTATAAATGCATGAAAAATATCTATTCTGTAACCAAATGATAGCCACTGTTATGTTAATATACACACAAAAAAATACTATGTTTTTATATAACTGGAATATTGCTGTAGATATACTTTTGTATTCGGTTTCAAAAGTTTACTCATGTCTGAAAATTTTAATCTTTAAGTTAATACTATGTCTCACAGGGGCATATAATTTATTTATTAATTATATTGTACATTTGGGTTGGGTTTTTTTCTGTCAGAAGAAATTTCTAGGTAAACCTGCTTGTCTGTCAATTTCTTCTTTTTTTAATTAATTTTTATTTTTGGCTGCGTTGGTCTTCGTTGCTGTGCGCGGGCTTTCTCTAATTGTGGTGAGCGGGGGCTACTCTTCGTCGCAGTGCGCGGGGTCTCTCATCGCGGTGGCTTTTCTTGTTGCGGAGCACAGGCTCTAGGTGCGCAGGCTTCATTAGTTGTGGCTTGCGGGCTCTAGAGAGCAGGCTCAGTAGTTGTGGTGCACGGGCTTAGTTGCTCCGCGGCATGTGGGATCTTCCCAGACCAGGGATCAAACCGTGTCCCCTACGTTAGCAGGCGGATTCTTAACCACTACGCCACTAGGGAAGTCCCTATCTGTCAATTTCTCATTGATTTCTTTAGAACTGGATCTATGGTGTGAGCTTTTAAGGCTTTAATGTCTTGCCAAATTTATTTCCCAAAAGGCTTGATCAGCTCCATATTGCTGGTGACAGTGCAAATTGTCCTTTTGTCCTGTTACTACCTTTCAGAATTCAGTGCTGTTTTTGAGGCACAGATGGGACAGTCAGCTCCTGAAAACACACTAAGATCCAAGCGTAAAACCATCTGTAGGGTCTCAAACCTTTCAGCTATTCTTCTTGACTGAACATTTCTCTTCAAGGGTCAGTTAGTATTACCTTTGCACCTGAGATCCTATAGACTGTTTCACATGGCTCTTCAACTCATTTCTTTTCTGTTTTTTTTTTTTTTTTTTTTTTTTGGCTGCGTCGGGTCTTCATTGCAGCTTGCGGGATCTTCGTTGTGGCTCGCCAGTTCTTTGTTGCAGTGCTTAGGCTTCTCTGTAGTTGTGGCTTGCAGGATTTCTCTCTCTAGTTATGGCGTGCAGGCTCCAGAGTGTGTGGGCTCTGTATTTTGTGGCACACGGGCTCAGCAGTTGTGGCGCACAAGCTTAGTTGCCCTGCAGCATGTGGGATCTTAGTTTCCTGACCAGGGATCGAACCCATGTCTCCTGCATTGGAAGGCGGATTCTTTACCACTGGACCATGAGGGAAGTCCCTGTACTGGTATTCTTGAACCCTAAGCTATGAGCATACTTGTAGTTTAAACAATTCTGTACTTTGTTGAAAATGAGTATCATAAATTCTGAATCTCTAAAGTATGCTGAGCATGCTTTAGACTTCAGACACCCCTAACTAAAGGGGAAAAATGAGATTTTTATTTTAGATCTTTATTTCGAAGAACAGTTTCATGGAAATCATGCCCTAGAATCATACAGAGCCTTGGCTACTGTACATTAATTGGTTTGGTTGTAGAGTATGCTTTCTCTGTTTGACTCAGCCATAGGTGGTTTTGAGTGTGGGTGAACTTTCGCTTTCCAGCCTCCCACCTCTAATAATTTATTTAATAAGTGTTGAAGTAGTCATAGACTTTGCACTGTCTTCTTTTCATTAATAATAATCACTTCATTCAATAACTTTTTACTGATCTCCTATTTGGCAGGCACTGTAGGTGCTAGACCATTTCCTGTCCCAAGTTTGTTTATAACATTTATTTTCTATTCGTGTTCTCCCCCCTAATGTTTGTACTGTGTCTGAATTGTTCGCATAGTTTCTTAAAGTCTTGCTTTCTCTTTGGCTGTGTTGTGTTTACTCTTTGATTGTTGTCACCTCTTATTCAGATAGCAACTGGACAGGGTGTGAGTGAGGAAATTAGGGCAATTTGGGGGGAGTTCATTGATTGTCTTATATTTTTAGTTATGAGCTGATAAAGGCTGCAGTGGTAAATGGTTCAGAAATCCTGGGGATTCCACACACGGCATTTGCACAAGGACCTCCTCGTATTATCAACTAGTAGGCATATTCTAAACTAAGACAAAAGTAGACAACAACCTTGTAACATGAGTTTTGCCTGGGAGCAGTTCTTTCTCCAAACTGTACCTGACCTGGCATCCATTCTCAAGATAGCGGGATTCCGTGAATTTAAAAGGTAGTCAAGGGACTTCCCCGACTGTCCAGTGGTTAAGACTCCGCCTTCCAGTGCAGGGAGGCACGGGTTGGGGAATTAAGATCCCACATGCTGTGCAGTATGGCCAAAAAATTTAAAAAAAAAAAAAAATGTATATATAATATAGTCAAGATCCGCTGTTTTACCACTGTCTCAAATTCACGTGATTATTTTTATTTTCACTAATTGATTTTTTTCAGGTTGACATTACCCAGCCATTCTGCCTTCTGCTTTATACATTGTTATAAATGTGACATATTTTAATATAATACATTCACTGTTTGACCGTCGTTATTTTGCTGGGTCATTTTCTTTATATTTCTTGGGTTTGGAGGTGGAATGTGAAGACAATATTGAGAGAAACACTAGTGAAATGAAATCTAATAGGTTGTACATAAGTCCACATTTTAACAGTATGTCCCGATTCTTATAAAAGCAACAGATTGTCTCAAGGCAGATAGTGAGACATTTGTCCAGGTGGATAAGTCCTTAATCTAAGTGCATTGTGTTGTGTGTGGTGTATACCTCAGCAGGCATCTCACAAAATTTGGTGTCATGCTTTCCCAGCTGAAAAGCATGAACAACTTTCTCCACAAGTGCTTCTCAAACTTTAACATGCTTGTGGATCACCTGGGGATCTTGTTAAACTGCAGATTCATAAAGACTAGGTCAGGGTGGAGCTGAGATTATGCATTTCTAGCAGTTCTCCAGGGATGTCAGCACTGGTCTGCAGACAACATTGGAGTAGCGGGGCTCTAAACCACTTCTATTTTGCTTTGACTACAGGTGCTGAATCGATTCTCCTCGGCCCCTCTCATTCCACTTCCAACCCCTCCCATTATTCCAGTACTACCTCAGCAATTTGTGCCCCCTACAAACATTAGAGACTGTATACGCCTTCGAGGTCTTCCCTATGCAGCCACAATTGAGGATATCCTGGACTTTCTGGGGGAATTTTCCACCGATATTCGGACTCATGGGGTCCACATGGTATTGAATCACCAGGTAAGAAAGTCACTTACAGGAAAACTGATTTGCTTATTCTTATTAAATACACCCTTCCGATAAAAAGGTAACAAATGTTCATTGGTTGTATAGTAAATCTTAAAGGAAAGATTTAACTATAAATGCAAGGGGTCTTTAAGATGAACTCTGGAAAGAATGCTATCATTGGTATGGTAATTCAAATTCAGCTCTGATTCCATCATCACATATATCCATCAAACTATCAATAGCATCGGGTAGGAGACAAATACATTACCAGTCTAATACAACATTTTACTGTTGCAGTTACTGAAGTCTGCAGCTCTGCTGCTGTAGTGTGAAAGCAATCATAGACAATATATAAACCAAGGAGCATGTCTGTGCTCCTAAGTATTTTGTATCCATAGACTGTTTAGAAATGACTTATTTTATTTCACATATATATAGTAGATATCAAATTACATTCAGTAGAGTACAAACTCCAAAATAACTTGTATCTATACCACCTAGAACACTATGTGATCTTAAAAGGCGCTCAGATGTGTTAGTGAATTGTTGAGAATCCTCTATCAAAATCTAATCGGCTTCTTATAGTATGCAATATATATATGCTAAGCATATTAAAAGTAGTTCCTGGCTTGGTATCTCTCATTTTTTAAATAAAATTAATTGTATTAGTTGCTGGGCAATTTGCCAGTATTTTGTGCCATCACAAGCAGGACTTTAAAAACCCATAAAGCACGTAGTTCTAATTAAAATTTTGGAACTCTTTATTAAAAGCGAAGTGTCAGTTTTTGAAAGTAAGATGTTTTCTGTGCATCGTAGTCTGAATATAGGTTTGTATTACAAACACCAATTTTTTCTAAACTGCTAGCTTCCCACTTTCTCTTTTCATGTGATGATTTGGTCACATTCATAACCATAATCCTGTCTCACCGGAAGGTGCGTGCCACTGGGTACAAGGAATCAGAAAACATTGAGCCTCTGTCTGGTGTTCCACACCGGCACGTGCTCATTCGAACTCTCACGTCAATATGAAGCTATGCAGCATTTTATCTGACTAGGAGTCCTCTCGGCATGCTTCACTGATGGGATTCGTTTTGGGTAAAATTCCCCACAGTTCAGCATCGCCAGGGAATTGTTCGGGTTCTCTCTGAGTCACCAGTTCTAATAACCTAGGGGCTATTATTACTCTATGATTAACAACAGTAGACAGATTTGCCTCTCATTGACCCTGTGACCTATTTGACTACACTTGGGAGAAATGCTTCTTTGATGATGGACAAGCTCTTAGCTGCCTCGAAGATGTTAGTTTTCCATCTTGGACTGGGTTTCCCTGGTGTCCTTAACTTCCCTGGTATGGTAACTCTTATGGTAACTTGCATGGTAATAATTCGCAATAACTAGTCCCTTAGAGACTTTAAAGAAATCCATAAAATAAAAAAGGAGTCTTATAAGCTGGTTGTGCCTTTTTTCTCTCCCATGAAATGTCTATGCTAAAGAAAACTAAGGCATTCTGGTTCTGTGGAGCAGACATCTACCAGCTTTGTTTTAAATAGGATTTTTAGCAAGCTATTAGTAACAGAGGAAATGTCTATAAACATCTGTCGGCCAAGGTTTGAAACAGAGATGCAAGGGAAGAGGTGAGAGAAGGGCTCCCAAGCAATGCTGATGATAACGGCTCTCACCACCCTTCACTGTGCTTTGCAACTCCCAATTCCTCTCCTCCTTCCCTATCCGCAAGCCACATTCCAATCTAGGCTTCAGGGAGAAGGGGAAGGGATGTTGCAGGTCAGTGAGAGACAGACTTGAAAGACAGAAGAGAGCAGTGGTTTGTTCAGTTTCATGTAGGAGGATGCGTAAAGCTCTAATACTGGTTCTGTTACTAGCTTTTCTCAATTGAGTAAGATTTAATCGGATTTTTCAGAAAGGAAAAACCCAGTATACAAGCCTCTACTTTGAAACTGCAGTCACAAGGAGATGTTTGCAAAAGTCCATAAATCTAATTCTAATCGATAAAAATCAAAAAGGATCACATTCAGCTATGAGCTCTCAAAACTATTTCTTCAAGGTTTTGTGGGCAATTCTGTTGATTAGGTGACGAAACATAAGTCTGATTTCAGTAGATCATACTGTCACCCAGATGTTATGGCTAAAATGTCTGTACTATGGGTGATTGTCACTGTGCATGTTTTGTAAGCAACCACTTCCTTGTTGAAGGAGACAGTCTCCTTTTGTTTTTATTCTTCCCCCACGTGCTCAGGGACGCCCATCAGGAGATGCCTTTATCCAGATGAAGTCTGCGGACAGAGCATTTATGGCTGCACAGAAGTGTCATAAAAAAACCATGAAGGACAGATATGTTGAAGTCTTTCAGTGTTCAGCTGAGGAGATGAACTTTGTGTTAATGGGGGGCACTTTAAATCGAAATGGCTTATCCCCACCGCCATGTAAGTTACCATGTAAGTTTTTCTTGGGTCTTGGCGCTATTCTACGCTATATGCTGGTAGGTGCTTAAGCTGCTTTCATAACTTTCTGTGCCCCTGGTTCTTTCTAAGGCAGGTGAGGTGGTTACATAAGTCTTTCCCATCTGAAATCGGTAGTATCTGGTAATCATTTAAGACCTTGGTTGTGGACACCCATAATTAGAGATTCTACAAATACCTCCTTTCAGATTATATTCTTGCTTTTCCAGTGATAAGCACTTGATTTCTGAAGCTTAGTGTGCTCAAGATAAGCACTGACTCTGGGAGACAACCTGGCTATGTAGATACTTTAATACGTAATAAATATTACATATTAAATACATAACATTTAAAGGTAAAGTAAGTATGGACAGATCCTTTTTTTTTTTCCTGCAACACATTAAGCTTTTTTGTTTTGTGTTTTTTAAAGAAGGGCGAGTTGATGCCCATTTTGCATTTTTAATTTTTTTGAGCAGTAAGTATTTTGGGGGAAGGATAACCTGAAGAGCATCCCTCTTGCTCTCCAGGATATCTGGAATAAGCAAGTTAGTAAAAAACAAAAAAAAAGATACAAATGCGTAAATAAATTAGCCGAAGTTACCATTGGATCGCAGGATCAGTGCTTAATATCAAGCCATGCTGTTGCTCATTGGCACCTGGGTGCACGCCATCTGGAATCCTGTTTGAGAGGAATAAGCCCTTTAGTCGGGAGACCAAGTTCCGGTTTGTGACTAAGGAACATTTGGGGATCTGATGTTTAAAACTTGAATTTTCTGACCAAGTTTTCACTTTTGAGTAAGACATACCTTGTTAGGAAGCATGCTGGGTATGTTTAAAGAAAGTAGCACTTGGAATACAGTCCAAAGATAACTGAGAAAGTAAACTGGATTATGTGCTTGATTCCAATAAAGTGGGGAGTGTTACGACATCACTTTCTAGTAAAGAGGGATCTACACCAATAAACCTATTTGATAAAGTATTATTCATAGGACATTCAGTAGGGCTTAATCCTTTATTTCCCTTGGAATTCCTAACTGCTAATGTTCCATTTATCTGCTGCTTGCTATTGGTGGATATCTTAAGAGTTGATCATAAATGAGTATCAAGTTTTAAAAATTCATGATTGGGCTTAAGTGGATATCTTAATGTAATCTTAGTTGTAGGTTTCCTGTCCATAAACCACTGATAATATCAGTAACTTTTACAATTTCCCATACTGATAATCTGTCAAGCATTATGAGATAAGGGAATTTCTCCATCATGTATAACCCAAATTCTTCTGCTGTGATATCCTTTTACTCCTCTCTTCCTGGTGGAAAAGTCATCATTACAGACTTCGTAAGATTTTTACTTCTTCCCTTTTCCCCCTCACAAGCCCTAAAATAATAATAATTTCCTTGGCAGTCCAGTGGTTAAGACTCTGCACTTCCACTGCAGGGGGCACGGTTCCAGTCCCTCTTTGGGGAAGTAAGATCCTGCATGCTGCACCATGCACGGCCCAAAAAAAAAAAAAATTTTTTTTTAAAAAATCTAAATGCATTTTTACATAAAATATATTTCCATATCTTTTAATACTTTCTAAAAATTTTATTTAAAATTTGGCCATTTGTCAATTTAGTGGAAGAGTTCACTCATTAAAAAATCAGAATTCTAATTTATGCATGCTAATATGCTTGTTCTACTGGACTTTCTTTTTCCTGCCAACTCGCTTTAGGTGACAATCTCTTTATGACTTAGGTGCCTCGGTTTGTTCTGTTTGTCCTTTTTGTGGACTCTTTTAGGCCAGGGATCATAATTTTAAAATTATCTACATTAGGTATCTACCATGTAGCAATTTTTGATGGGTATGAAGGAGGTACCCAAAAATTGAATATGAAATCAATATGTTGGTCTTGGGTTTTTTTGTTTGTTTGTCTGTTTTTGGGTTTTTTTGGCCGTGCCACACAGCTTTCAGGACCTCAATTCCCTGACAGGCATTGAACCTGGGCCATAGCAGTGAAAGCCCTGGAATCCTAACCACCAGGCCACCAGGGAATTCCCAGGTCTTGGGTTTATGTACCTATATTCAGCTGACTCACTCATCTCCATAGACATATAGAAGCTCATAAGAAGAGCAAAAGACAGTAGAGATTTTCCTGTGAAAATTATCCAGTGGGCTTCAGCTATTTGCAACATATATTAGGTGGTTCTAGGTTTGAAAATTAAAGTCAGGAATTCCAAATTCAGTCAACCTCTCAGTTATCTATTCTGTTGGGTGCAGATGGCTTGGAGGGTTGTGTTCATCCTACACATTAGTGACCAGCAAGTGGTCTGACTTAAGTGAGTTACCGGGCCTTGAAGATGTTGCATAACCAGAAGACAAAGGAATTCCATCCTTTCTACTTTCTATTTAATCTGAATCAGCTGACTCTCAGGAAGACTTGCACAGGGTTATCTCCCAGATTGGATTTTTTGATTTTTTAGACTGGTCTGAAGATGTAGATTAGCGTCAAAAACCCATCTTCCGGGTTGCCTTGAAGTGTACATGATCCAGAGTTAATCTACTCCTTTTAGGTCAGTTTACTCTGGCACAGTCTATGCTTTGGCATAATACATGGTCCTGGTGAATAGTGTTTTATCATAACTGTCTTCATGTTGTCCTATAGAGTAGATAACAATATGAACAAGCAGCCTAGTGCTCAAAGGGGGAAAAAACCCAGCTTTTGGTCT
The DNA here is from genome assembly GCF_008692025.1 of Phocoena sinus. NCBI lineage: Eukaryota > Metazoa > Chordata > Mammalia > Artiodactyla > Phocoenidae > Phocoena > Phocoena sinus. The sequence continues at coordinate 38,623,526 of NC_045779.1, forward strand.
GAAGTTACACTAAATGTCAGTCTGTCCCATGTTTCTTTCCTCAAAGAGTTACTTTGTGGTAACTGGCACTTAGGAGTGGGGGAAAAAAAAATCACGTGTCATGAAATGGTTGCAAAGACTTGAAAGTCCACTTGATACTGGTTTTTCCAAGTTTCAGACTAAGAACCGTTCTTTAGGTTGACGGAGTGTGTGAGATTTGAGATTGCTTCTAGGTGTTATCTATATAAGCAAGAGGAAGATGCTTGGGATGGTATACAGAACTGGTCTCTTTCTTTCGAATGTATATATGGAACAGCGACCTTGTAGCTTTAGTGCTAGCACATGTGTCAACTACTACAAATATATCTCAAGGTCTCTCTCTTTGCTTATTTAGGCCTGTCTCCTCCCTCCTACACATTTCCAGCTCCTGCAGCCGTTATTCCTCCTGAAGCTGCCATTTATCAGCCCTCTGTGCTCTTGAATCCACGAGCACTGCAGCCCTCCACAGCATACTACCCAGCAGGCACCCAGCTCTTCATGAACTACACAGCGTACTACCCCAGGTAAGGCTCTGATGGAAGTGGAAATGAGGGACAGAAACAAAGGACTCCTTTAGTAGCCGCTGCCTGAGTTCACAAAAGAATGTTGTCTGCCACGTTGAAGGTTAGCATGACCAGCAACAGTTTCTGCTCATATCTCTGACCAAGAAGGTTGTTTCAAGACAAACCAAAATGTTTATTTTTTAACCATCTATTTTCAGCGTGATACTTTAGGTTACGTGTGGATACAACTTTCCATTTTTCCTCCTATTTTAGGGTTGTTAGTAGCACAGTAATCATTCTAATAGGGTGGCAGTATCACGTGAATGAATTACAAATGGGAAAATCCATGATGATGACAATTATATTTTTAAGTACCATGAATTCATGTCAACCCAAAATAAATAAAAACTGTTGTTTTAAATTTTATAGGGCTTGTATTCTTTCCTCTCTGAATCTTTACTAACAAGTCCAGAATGAGATTATTCAGTACTTTATTAGAATCTACATATTTTAAATCTGATTATTTTTAGTTGTCCTCAATTTCTTGGAGGCAGCAGGATATAATGGAGAGAAATTTGTCAGTCTGGAAATTGGGAGACCCGAGTTTTGGTCTCATCTGTTCTTCTACCTGAGGCAATTCACTTGACCTTTCTGGTTGTTACAAAATGATCAGATCAGCCACACTTTTGGAGTCCCTCCCAGGTCTGATTGCCTGTGATTCTAACTTGTATATATAATGACCTCTCGTTCTCAATTTTCTTTTCAAAAAAAAAAAAAATTTTTTTTTTAAAGTCTTTGTTTGGACTTCCGTGGCAGTCCATTGATTGGGACTCCGCACCTCCGCTGGAGGGGGCCCATGTTTGATCCCTGGTTGGGGAAGATCCCACATGCTGCAAACCCAAAAAAAAAAAAAAAAAAAGTGTTTAGCTACTAACCAGTTCACTTCATTAAAATAAAATTTTACTTTGGCACAAGCAATATTGCTCAAAAATTTTTATAAGTATACCAGGCCTTGTTTTTTCCTTCTCAAGCTATTTAAAATAAATGTTTTGAGTACATCCACCAATGTATATGTGAGGTTTTTGATAAGTGGCCTGGAACTTACCTATCTGATCTCTGTGTGGTTTTTTTTTTTTGTTTATTTGTTTTTCTGGCCTTGCTTCGTGACTTGTAGGATCTTACTTCCCCGACCAGGGATCGAACCCAGGCTCCCTGTAGTGGAGGTGTGGGGTCCTAACCACTGGACCGCCAGGGGATTCCCTGTCACGCTGTATTTTTTATTCTCTCTCCATCTGCAGTTTCCCAATAGGGAGCAAGAACTTTGGAATCTTGGTAGCAGTGAAGCTGGTAGCCACTATTAATTAAATTTGTTTAATTTTTTTAGAAACATTCATTAATGCTATTGAAAATGTTCCTTTTGTTTGTTTTGTTTTGTGATTTGAAAATGTTCTTTATTCTCCTGGGGAAGAAGAATAGGGAGAAAGCCATGATAATCATCAGCTGGCCATCTTTTGAAAGCTTGAAAAAGGGCTCAGAAGCATGAGTAATTGTTAATTGTTCATGGTTGAGTACCATGTCAGACACCCAGCCCAATCCCAATCTGTCACCTTCTCTAGACCATGTGACAGTCACTTGCTGGTAGTGGCTCTGGTTATAAGAAAGATCTCTGTCTTCCTGTCTTACACCATCAGAATGTCAGGAGTGGAATGCGTTGTGCCACCGGATGCCTGGTGCAATTTCTTGTGCCTATAATACACTTGCAAAGTATCCAGTTCCACCATTGCCTTGCTATCTGGACACTGTTAAAAGAAGGAATCTCTTAGAAATAGTTTTCCATCATAGTGAGATGGGAACTTGAGTCTTGAATTGAAGCCCCAAAGGCAAACGGAACTGACATTTATGGCTTAATAGCTCCTGTAATTTTGGGCCCCTGCTTATATTTAATTTTTTTCTACTAGTGGTTTTTTTTTTCTACTAGTGGTTTTAAAGTTTGTAATGTCCTCATTATTAAGTCTAAGAGGATAGAAGTAGTGAGTAAAAGTAGACTCCCATTCTACACAACACCAAGTCCAAAAGTAACCACTACTATCAGTTTGATAACATACACGTATCTGCGTGCTTGTAAATAATGTGGCGTACTAACATACTGCCCGCTGTTTTGTTTTGTCTGTTTGTTTGTTTTAACTTGCCAGTATGTCATTGACTTCTTTCCTAAGGAATATCTGTATATATACCTCACTCTTGTAACTTCCATATGATATCCCAAGAATGAAAATATATCATAATTTAACAATTCCTTTATTTTTATAGACATTTAATTTTATTTTTCTGTTAAACAAAACTTGTATTGATCTTTAAATACTTCGATTTCTGTAGAACAGTTTCACAGGAGTGGGATTTTAAAATCAAAAGTCATGTGTGTTATATTTAAATTAATATTTCCAAATAACTCCTAGTATGATTCACTCTCTTAATTTACATTTCCCTAATTCTAGTGAAATTACTGACACAAAGTGTTCAAACATGGGGATGTGGTGTTAACCATACTTAAAATCTGTAATAATTTAAAAAGCAAATTCCAAAAACGATAAAATATTTTACAGTTTTGGGAGAAAGCCATTAATTTCTAACATCACATGACTGTAAGGCATTTGAGGCTCTGTAATGTAAATGTTTAAGTATATTTTGGCCTATTCTCTGATACATAGGAAAGTGTGAGATAGCATACTTTAGGCTAAAACAAGATACTGAATCAGAAGCTCTGGAGTTTGTCTCTTTTTAAATTAAAAAAAATTAAATTCCCTCCATTTTTATATTTCATTGAAGTATATTGATTTACAGTATTGTGTTAATTTCTGCTGTACAGCAAAGTGATTCAGTTATATATTCTTTTCCATTATGGTTTATTACACAATATTGTCCCTCCACTTTTTTTAATTTTTAAAAAAATTTTATTGGGCTTCCCTGGTGGTGCAGTGGTTGAGAGTCCGCCTGCTGATGCAGGGGACACGGGTTCGTGCCCCGGTCCGGGAAGATCCCGCGTGACACGGAGCGGCTGGGCCCGTAAGCCATGGCTGCTGAGCCTGCGCGTCCGGAGCCTGTGCTCCGCGACAGGAGAGGCCACAGCAGTGAGAGGCCAGCGTACCTTGGAGTATAGTTGATTTAAAATGTGTTATCCACTTTCTAAATGAAATATGTCCGTTTGACTTCAGATTATGCACATGTTCATTACTTTAAAACATCAATATGCTAACATTTTGCAGACTTTTAAAAGTATGCCCCTCAAAAACAGTAACTGGTTTTACTGTTTTTAACTTTGAATTTATCTGGGCAAACTATAATTTAGTACCTCTGTGTGCGACATACTGGGAATATTAGGGTTAATAAAATATGGACCCTTTCTGGTGTAGAGTAGCTGACAGAGTTCATCCCTGTGCAAAGTCAGTGACTTCAAAGGGCTCCTTCAGCTAGTGGGCATTTGTTCATATTTTATTTCCTCTAACTTGGTATATTTGGAGATAGAACCTATGATGGGTATTTCATCATAAGGATTTGGGTTACTTGAGGAACATTTAAGGAGAAAACAGTGAACCAGTGAATTGCTTTCTTTTTGTTTAAAAACTCATTGTTAAATGAGTTTTTAGCAGTCTAAATGTGTGGCTGTAACAACAGCATCTTGAAGAGCAAGTGAAATTAAAGCAAGTGGTTCTATTTTCTGATTATGAACACTGGTTTTTCCTTTCACCCCTTGGAAGAAGATTTCGGTTACCCAGTATCCCAGAGCTTAGCCCAGGGTACAGAAGAATTAGAAGGGACTATCTGTTCATGCCCACCCTGCTTATTACTCAGAACTCTGTTTTATCACACCTTGTCTCTCCCATTACATAAAGTCCTACCTTTTGTTCTGACCTCTCATTTTTCTTAGAAAAGAATATTCTCTTTTGCATCAAAGCTGTAGCACAGGTAAGACACATGCTGAGTCTTCAAACAAATGTCATGTGATTTAAAGAAAGAATTAACATAAATGTCTTTTAGATGTTATAAATAATAACATATCACCTTGAACCAAAAGAGAGGGCAAGGGATGTTTGACATTTTTAATGAGTGATGCTTTACTTGCATACCCATGAGAAAGGTTTGGGAGGTGTGGGAGGGGACTTTTATGTTTTTCACATAACCATTACTTGTAAAATCATTCTTTCTACCCAAGCAATGAATACGTATATTTAGTAATATTGAGGCATTCTGCAATGCTTGGTTTGTTGTGTGGTGTTCTTGTATTCTATTCTGAAATTCTTTGCACTTGAGCCAAAAAGAATACCAAGCCTCTGAGAGATGCATGCATTTCCTATTTTGAACACTTGGCTTTCTTATTCCAGTTTCCTTTTGTTATTGAGATAAGTATAGGTTCACAAGGTTGTAACAAACAGTACAGAGGCGTTCCATATCACTTTAAGTAGTTTCTCACAGTGGTAACATTTGACAACCAAATGTAAAGTTAAATTTACTTTCTAATTTACTTATTGAAAGCTTTCTCTTTTTTTAGTATGTATTTTATTTATTTTTGGCTGCATCAGGTCTTAGTTGCAGAACGCGGGGTCTTCCTTGATGCATGTGGGATCTTTCGTTGCAGGACAGGCTCCAGAGCACATGGGCTCTGTAGTTTGTGGCATGCAGGCTCTCTCTTTGAGGCGCGGGAGCTCAGTAGTTGTGGCATGCGGGCTTAGCTGCCCCGCCACATGTGGGATCTTAGTTCCCTGACCAGGGATCGAACTTGCATCCCCTGCATTGAAAGGCGGATTTTTTACCACTGGACCACCAGGGAAGTCCCAAAAGCTTTCTGATAGGACTAAGAAAAAGAAAGAATTCTTTTTATAAGTTAAACATTTAGTGCCACAAATGCAAACTGGAACTCGGCATGCAGTGAAATTATACTAGAACATTGTAACAATGCAATATTAATGCAATATCAGGCAATGTTGTTACAATGGAGAAGCACCAGATTATTTTTGTTGGTGGGAACAACTCTTTTTTTTTCTTTTTTTTTTTAGTTTGAATGACATTGCTAAATGATGTAAGCAGGAACTGCTGTGGGCAACTCAGTCTATACTATCAGTCCCTGAGAATTCAGTGTAGTTTCATGGAATAGTCATTTGTTAGTCTAAAGACCTTATTCATATGATGAGCAGTCCAGGGAATTTAAAATATGCTTAAAATTCTTTTCAGCATTGTAGAAAATTATCAAGTGCAGTGAACTTCAAGGAAAAAAAAATTTCATTACCCCAAACACTTGATTGATTTCAATGTGTAAGGTTTTTTTCCCTAAGGATTTTTTTTCTTACAAAATGGGGATGGTATTATACATGTTATTTTCAAGCATAACTTTAAAAGAATCTATTACAGAAATTTTCAAACTAACATAATTTGGGAGAATATTTATTACCCAATTTCAACAATATCAATATTTCCCAATCTTGTATCATCTGTTTCCATGCGTACCCTGCTATACCCTTACCTGCAGAACATTTTAAAGCACAAAAACCTAGAGATCATTTCTTTCACCTGTTGCTGTTTATGTGCCCAATATATCTTTAAATTAAGCACCTTATTCTTAAGCATTAATGACTTTAGTTAAAGCAGAACTTAACGAAAACACATGTGCCAATGTTGATAGACCTATTTTGCCTCCGTTGCCCTATTTAAGCGTTTCCTTGGTATATCTTTAAGACATTACCTTGATATAGGCTAAAAGGAAAAATTGACATTTGTCTATGGATTTTATCTAATAATACAGAGTAATGACTTTTGATTTTCTTTACTGTGTGTTATGTGGTCTTTTAAGCCGCCTTTTTTTTTCTTTTGGCTGCTTTGGGTCTTTGTTTCTGCACAGGGGCTACTCTTTGTTGTGGTGTGAGGGCTTCTCATTGCGGTGTCTTCTCTTGTGGAGCTTGGGCTCTAGGCTCACGGGCTTCAGTAGTTGTGGCTTGCTGGCTCTAGAGCGTGGGCTCAGTAGTTGTGGCTCACAGGCTCTAAAGCACAGGCTCATTAGTTGTGGCGCATGGGCTTAATTGCTCCATGGCATGTGGGATCTTCCCGGACCAGGGCTGGAAGCTGTGTCCCCTGCATTGGCAGGCAGATTCTTAACCACTGTGCCACCAGGGAAGCCCCTAAGCTGCCTTTTTTTAAACCAAAAGCAAAATTGCTTTATTAGCAAACATTTTCCATTTAAGTTCAAAATAATCAAATCATAATAACCACGACGCTAGAATGGGATTGCTTCTGGAGAGGTTCTGATCTGGAGGGGGAGGGGTGTGATGGAGTCATACTGCTGGCTCTGTATTTGTACCTTTCAATGTTGTATGCTATTCCTATTCCAAAACAAGACAAAAGCTCATTTAAAAAACAGAACGCCAAAATAGTTTACAAAATAATAACTTCTGTAAATGTGCCTCTCTGGAAATTGTTGTCTTTTGTTACTTCTGTTACAAATGTCCACGGTTAACAGTGTGTTTTGCTTCCTTCTTCATCTAGATTTTTCATCAAAATATTACTTTTAAAAATGTTACTGTTTTCTAAACATGTAAGAAGATCAGTTGTTATCATTTTATACTTTAAATCAAGCAAAAAGATTACTTATAAAATAATTTCTTCTATAGGATTCAGTTGTCAAATTTAAAATGAAGCTTTGTGAGGGCAATTCTTGTTTTGAGTAAGCAGTCTAACTTTACTATGTATTTGGAGCATATTATGATAACTGTAGTAGGGGGTTTTTTTGTTCGTTTTTGGTAATCTTTGACATAATTAGGGTAAGTTTAGTTACCAAACTATTTTGACAGTACCTAAATTTGCTTACAATTTCAGTGAAATAGATTCTTAGAAGATTTCTTTATTCCTTCCGAAGTGTTTTTATATTTGTTGGTTACTTAAACTTTCTCCAAGAGGTAGATGCACACGCACAGAGCAGCTTGTACAGCCTTTAGGAAGAGCTAACAGAAATTGAGAATCCAGATGTGATCATCAGTCCTTCTGCCTCAGTATTAAACTCAAAAAGAATGTTGAAAAGTCATCCTTCTTGAGATTGTTCATTTCAGATGAACAAGTTAGTTCAGAAGTTTCCTACGTGAAAAGTGACTCCATCTTTTGCACTTGCTAGGATTAAAACATTGTTTCTCCAGTCACTTTCCAAAAATATATGGTCTTTGTAACACTAGGGGTGTTAATAACTTTAATACAAAGGCTCGGTGCAGTAATTTTGCAAGAAGTAGAAACCAGATTTCTTTTTGCAAGACTTCTCGGCATGTTTTCTATGTAAATGTGTTTTATGTGTTTTAATTTTCTATGTTTTTTATGTGTTTTTTAATTAATGTGTTTTAGTTTTCTATGTTAATGTCCTCTCATCCAGAGGAGAGAATATAGTCTTCTTTTCCCTTAACCTCTTTTTCTAATAGGACAGATAATGCTTTGATCCTCTCTCCTCTAGAGAAATATGGCAGGTCCTCAAAATATGAATATTATCGTGCTATGACTACTTCTATTTTGGAATGCTACCTGATAACATCAGTGTTACCAATGTTTAGTAATTTGTAATTATTAGATGAAAGGGTGTTATGAGAATTATTTCCAATAGAGTATATATTGTGTTGTTAGACACCCTGGCCTTCAGTATTTTCATATCTTTCCCTGCTCTACAAAGAATTTTCTATGAGTTATTAGGGTACATAAAATATTATAAAAATTAGATTATGTAAATTAGGATTTGAAAAAATATGATAGGAAGAAATATTTGATAGTCTGACAACAGAATCTTAGGCAATTAAATTAATATTGGCATAACAATGATAGGCTCTGAGCAGGAGGAAACTTGAATTACAAAACTCATAATTTCAAAGGAAAGAAAGTCATTAATTCTCAGGGAAATATAGTTTTTCTGTACATTGGGTTTGAAAGTTTTTACCCAAATACGTAGAGAGAACATGGAGTACTGCCATGGAGGAAATCTTCACCAACTTTATAATGTAGTCACTGGTGTGCTTCATTCAGTAGTTTCTTTTTCTTTTTTTTTTTTTAATAATATGTTTTTAATTTTTGGCTGCATTGGGTCTTCGTTGCTGCACGCAGGCTTTATCTAGCCGTGGTGAGGGGGGCTACTCTTCGTTGCTGTGCGTGGGCTTCTCATTGCAGTGGCTTCTCTTTGTTGCAGAGCACGGGCTCTAGGCGTGCAGGCTTCAGTAGTTGTGGTGCGTGGGCTCAGTAGTTGTGGCGCACGGGCTTAGTTGCTCTGCAGCATGTGGGATCTTCCCGAACCAGAGATCAAACCCATGTCCCCTGCAATGGCAGGCGGATTCTTAACCACTGCGCCACCAGGGAAGTCCTCAGTAATTTCTTAATGCAATCTCAGTGTGACTTGCTGAATGAGTCTCAGCAGTAATATCTTCATAACTCTGATGCTCTAGCAGTTTTCTGAATATAAACTTTTGGGGAGACCCTTCTTGTGCTATTTACTTTTTCCCTTCATTTCCTCTCATCTCCCTTCAGTTCTTTGCCCATTCAGGCAACTCCAACAGGGTTTCTTACCCAGCTCAAGTGCAGTCTCCTTGTTAGTTTATGTGATGTGGTACAGTCCCTCCATGCACTGTAGGACCTCGGAGTTCAGGGTTACATTGACTCACTCATTTGGCCCCTAACCCGTTGGGTTCCTTTGTAGTTTTATCAATTTTTGAACCTCTGTAGCTTTTGAGTAGCAGTTACATTATTGTTACCATGTACATCTGAGACTGATAAATACTGACACTTGAGAATCTGAAACCTAACTAAAGATAAAATGGAGGTAAAAACCCAAAACAATGACTTAAAATGAATGTTAGGATGAGCTACTGGCATAGTCTTGTTTTGATGGACAGCTCTCTTTTTGCCGTTATTTAGGGTGTGGTTAAAAAATTCCTTATCTTTCTCTAAACCACCGCCACAAAGCAAATGCACATAATTTTTACATTATCCTTATTCTGTGGCGATGGCATAATCCATTTATTCTGTGGTGATGGCCTAATCCATTCATACTTTATACTTTGAAGCTATTATGTTTAAAATTGTTTCCCTTAAAACATACAGCACTCCCTACCATTCCTTAAATTATATGGGATTTGAAAAAGGCTAAGATTTTCTGATAACTGAGTAACTTTCCATGGAAAGCATTAAATATCTCAAACATTGACTGTAAATTGTGCTTAACTGAATTGGATTAGTTGAAAAGTTAATTTATTTACTTATTTTTCTAAATAAATAAATTTATTTATTTTTTGCTGCATTGTGTCTTCGTTGCTGCACACGAGCTTTCTCTAGTTGCGGTGAGTAGGGGCTACTCTTTGTTGCTGTGTGCGAGCTTCTCATTGCGGTGGCTTCTCTTGTTGTGGAGCACGGGCTCTAGGTATGCGGGCTTCAGTAGTTGTGGTGTGTGGGCTCAGTAGCTGTGGCTCCTGGGCTCTAGAGCACAGGCTCAGTAGTTGTGGTGCATGGGCTTAGTTGCTCCGCAGCATGTGGGATCTTCCTGGACCTGGGCTCGAACCCATGTCCTCTGCATTGACAGGAGGATTCCTAACCACGGCACCACCAGGGAAGTCCTAAAAACAGCTTTATTAAGGTGGTTTACATATCATAAAATTAACCTATTTTAAGTATACAATTCAGTGGTTTTTAGTGTATTTACAGAGTTGTGCTGCTAATTTTAGAACAATTGTGTAAACTAACTTTTAGATAATATAACAATCTAATTTTAGAGTAACCCATTACCCCCAAAGGAAACCTGGTGTCCATTAGTAGAAACTCCGGTTCACTTCCTTTCTACCCACTTTACTTGCCCCTCCCCCATCCCTAAATAACTATCAATCTATTTTCTGTTTCTATGGATTTGCTTGTTCAGATATTTCATATAAATGGAATCATACCATATGTGGTCTTCTGTGACTGGCTTTTTTTTTTTGGCGGCATTGGGTCTTCATTGCTACATGCGGGCTTTCTCTAGTTGTAGCGAGCGGGGGCCACTCTTTGTTGGGGTGCGCAGGCTTCTCATTGCGGTGGTTTCTCTTTTTGCAGAGCACAGGCTGTAGGCGCACAGGCTTCAGTAGTTGTGGCACGCAGGCCCAGTAGTTGTGGCTCACGGGCTCTAGAGCGCAGGCTCAGTTAGTTGCTCCGCGGCATGTGGGATCTTCCCGGACCAGTGCTCAAACCCGTGTCCCCTGCATTGACAGGCGGATCCTTAACCACGGCGCCACCAGGGAAGTCCGGCATGTGAACTCTTAGTTGCAGCATGTGGGATCTAGTTCCCTGACCAGGGATTGAACCTGGACCCCCTGCATTGGGAGAGCAGAGTTTTAGCCACTGGACCACCAGGGAAGTCCCCGCACATTTTTAAATTGAGTTATTTTTCTTACTGCTTTTTAGTTGTAAAATTTTTGTATATATTCTAGGTAGGAGAGCTTATATGACTTACAAATATTTTCTCCCAGTCTGTGGGTTGTCTTTTCATTTCCTTGATGGAGTCCTTTAAAGCACAAAAGTTTTAAGTTTTGATGCAGTCCAGCTTATCTATTTCTTCTTTTCTCACTTATACTTTTGTTGTCAGATATAATGCAAGGTCATGAAAGTGTATTACTACATATTCTTTTTATTATTATTATTATTTTTTTTTGCGGTACGCGGGCCTCTCACTGTTGTGGCCTCTCCCGTCGCGGAGCACAGGCTCCGGACGCACAGGCTCAGTGGCCATGGCTCACGGGCCCAGCCGCTCCGCAGCATGTGGGATCCTCCCGGACCGGGGCACGAACCAACGTCCCCTGCATCGGCAGGTGAACTCTCAACCACTGTGCCACCAGGGAAGCCCACTACATATTCTTTTAAGAGTTGTGTAGTGTTAGCTCTTACACTTAGGTATATTATCATTTTGAATTAATTTTTTATATGGAGTGAGGTAGAGGTCTAAATTCATCCTTTTGCATGTGGATATTTCATTGTTCCAGCACCATTTACTGAAAAGACTTCTTTCCTCATCAAATTGTCTTGGAACCCTCGTCAGAAATCAATTGACCAGGGAATTCCCTGGCTGTCCAGTGATTGGGACACCACGTTTTCACTGCCATGGGCCTGAGTTTGATCCCTGGTCGAGGAACTGGGATCACATGGGCTGTGCAGCGTGGCCAAAAAAAAAAAAAAAAAAATCAATTGACCATAAATGTAAGGGTTTATTTCTCACCTCTCAAATTCTATTCTATTGATCATTGCCTACCCTTATGGGAGTACCACACCATCTTGATTACTGTAGCTTTAGAGTAAGGTGTGCATTTAGGAAATGTAAGTCTTCCTACTTTGTTCTTTTTTAAGAAAGTTTGGCTATTCTGGGTCATTTGTATTTCCATATATGTTTTAGCTTCAGTTTTGTCGTTTTCTGCAAAAAAGCCAGTTGGAATTTTGATAGCTATTGCATCGAATCTGTACAATTTAGAGATAGTATTGCCATTCTAACAAAATTAAATCTTCTGTTTATGAACATGGGCTGTCTTTCCATTTATTTAGATCGTTTATTTTCTAACAGTGTTTCATAGTTTTTAGTGTACAAGTCTTGCTCTTCCTTTGTCAAATTTTTTTCCTAAATATTCTGTTCTTTTTGATGCTATTGTGAATGGAATTGATTTCCTAATTTCCGTTTTGGATTGTTCATTGTAGTGTATAAAAATGTAGTTAATTTATTTTGTGCATTGATCTTATATCTTTTAACCTTGCCAAACTGGCTTATTCTAGTAATAATTCAGCAAACTGTATTCGATTTTCTACGTATAAGTTTGCCTTCTTTCTATACTACCATTTTTACTCCATAAGTTACTTTATTTCTTGCTGTTTTTTATTTCAATAATCTGAAAGACCTGGAATTTAGGTTGAGAGAAAATTCTTATTCTCATGTCCTGTCAGGTAGATACAGATTATTTAATTTTTCTTAAGATATCTTGTCTACAGCAGATAATCCTAGTGCAAGGAATAAAGATGTGAATCCCAATTGTATTGTGCTTTGGCTTCATTGGAATAGGTGCTACCCTACAGATGCTGAACATAATTGTCATTTATAGCCTTAAATTTCTAGTTAGATAACTTTTATTTTATCTTGGTTGTATTTTGAAGGTATTGGGTTGGCCAAAAAGTTCCTTTGGTTTTTAAGTGAAAATACATATTTTTCATTTTCACCAAGACCTTTATTGAACAACGTATTCACCATTTTGTTCCACTACCTTCTGCCATTTTTCAGGCAACTTCATAATTCCATCTTCCCAAAAGTTTTTATCTTTTTGAGCAAAGAACTGTTCCGGGTGCCTTTTACAGTCTTCCAGGGAATTGAAATTCTTTCCATTAAGAGAGTTTTGTAAAGACCGAAATAAACGGAAATCTGAAGGTGCAATGTCTGGTGAATACAGCAGATGAATCAGAGCCTTCCAGCCAAGCTGTAACAATTTTTGCCTGGTCATCAAAGTAGCATGCAGTCTTGTGTTATCCTGATGAAAGATTATGCATTTTCTGTTGACTAATTCCGGACACTTTTTGTTGGGTGCTGCTTTCAGTTGGTCTAATTGGGAGCAGTACTTATTGGAATTAATCATTTGGTCTTCCGGAAGGAGCTCATAATAGAGGACTCCCTTGCAATCCCATCATATACACACATCACCTTCTTTGGTTGAAGACTGGCCTTTGGTGTGGTTGGTGGTGGTTCATTTCACTTGCCCCACGATCGCTTCCATTCCACATTATTGTACAGTATCCACTTTTTATCACCTGTCACAAATTTGTTTTAAAAATGGAACGTTTTCGGGCTTCCCTGGTGGCGCAGTGGTTGAGAGTCCGCCTGCCAATGCAGGGGACATGGGTTCGTGCCCCGGTCCGGGAAGATCCCACATGCCGCGGAGCGGCTGGGCCCGTGAGCCATGGCCTCTGAGCCTGCGCGTCCGGAGCCTGTTCTCCGCGGCGGGAGGGGCCAGAGCAGTGAGAGGCCTGTGTACCGCAAAAAAAAAAAAAAAAAAAAAAAAAGGAACGTTCTCGTTATGTTTCAGTAGAGAATTGCATGCACAAATATGGTCAAGAAAGTTTTTATCACTTAACTTAATGTGGAACCCAAACATTAAAGCAATTAACATAACCAAGCTGGTGTAAATGATTTTCAGCAGTTGATTTGGCTATTTTGAGTATGTCGGCTGTCTCCTGCATGGTGTAACATTGATTGTTCTCCATTAATGTCTCGATTTGATCACTATCAACTGCAACTGGTCTTCCCCGACCTTGGAGCATCACCCAGCTCGCAATCTCCAGCACAAAACTTCGCAAACCACTTTTGACACGTTTGATCAGTCACAGCACCTTCTCCATACACTGCACAAATCGTTTTTTTTTGCATTTCAGTTGCGTTTTACCTTTCTTGAAATAAGAAAGCATAATATGCCGGAAATGTTGCTTTTTTTCTCCCATCTTCAATATTAAAATAGCTACACAAAAATCACCAATTTTGATTTTTTTTTTTTTATGCATGCTGATATGACAGCTGTCACAATGCAATCTAACAAAATTGTTTCAAATGAAGTTAAGACAACTAAGTGCTACTAGGGCCATCTTACGGAAAAAACCAAGTGAACTCTTTGGCCAGCCCAATACTAGATACCTAGATTTAATTTATAAGAGATCTTTAACCAGAGGCATAGAATATGCCAGTTCAGAGTCATAGAAGTAAGTTGTATACTATGGAAATTATCTGATTTTCATATCCAGTGTGGAAAGTCTGAGTAACTCAGCAAAATACACAGACGTCTTGATAGTCTTTGAGTATTAGTGTTAGTATCTATCAGGCATTTGACATGAGCAAATATGGTCTTTGAATGAATGGTGCTTGTATAGGGAGATACTGAACTAGAAGTTGAGAAATCTGGGTAGTTCTTCAGTTTGTGAAGAGCTAACTGGTTGTGTGACCTTTGGGAAATTATTTAACTCTTAGTTTCCATTTCCATCTCTGTAAAAATGAGAAGGTGTGGCTAAATGATGGCTAAAGTCCTTCTCAGGCCTAAAGTTCAGCATTCCCTCTCTTTGCTCTGACAGTTACACACAGATTGACTCTTGATCTCTAAAGAGACTCTCCTCGGGGAGTTGTAAAAATCTCACTAAGTGACTCTAATATGCAGACAAGTTGAGAATCACTGTTTTAGAGACTTAACAAGTTATGGGCAGCTTGATGTCAAGTAATATTTTTTCAGGCTCCCATATTTTAGAAATGAAATGGAAGAATGATTATGGAAATAGCAAGAGTGAGAATAATAATAGAACAAGAAATTACTGCATTTTATGGTTTGTGGAGTAATTTGATATGTTAAATCATTGAAGCTGAAGAACAATTATGTGAAACTAGGAAGTGTGATCCCCATTTAACAAATGATAAAATTGGAATTCAGAGACATTAAGTGACTTTCACAAGGTTACTGTGCTACTAAAATGGAGTCTGAGGGGCCTCCCGGGTGGCGCAGTGGTTGAGAGTCCGCCTGCCGATGCAGGGGACACGGGTTCGTGCCCTGGTCCGGGAAGATCCCACATGCTGCGGAGCGGCTGGGCCCATGAGCCATGGTCGCTGGGCCTGCGCGTCCGAAGCCTGTGCTCTGCAACGGGAGAGGCCACAACAGAGGCCCGCGTACCGCAAAAAAAAAAAAAAAAAAAAAGGCATAAAATGGAGTCTGGGACTGGATTCACCATCTGGTATCATTCCTATTAACCCATCAGTTAGGATTATGTAGGATAGATAATCTCAAAGATTTTTAGTCCCTTCCATTATGTGTTTGTCTTTGAAATGGGATAATTACTTACTTAGAATGATTTATAAGAGTTAATAATCTAAAGCTGTGGGTCTTTATTGCTCTTTAAGCTAATGACTACTTAAAAAAATTTTTTTCCCTATGTGTGTGTGTGTGTATATATATATATATATATATATATTTTTTTTTTTTTTTTTTTTTTTTTTGCGGTATGCGGGCCTCTCACTGTTGTGGCCTCTCCTGTTGTGGAGCACAGGCTCCGGACGCACAGGCTCAGCGGCCATGGCTCACGGGCCCAGCCGCTCCGCGGCATGTGGGATCTTCCCGGACCGGGGCACGAACCCGTGTCCCCCTAGCATTGGCAGGCGGACTCTCAACCACCGCGCCACAAGGGAAGCCCATATTTTTAAATATGGGTATCTAGCAACTAACTGTGGTGGCAAACAGTTTGGGTAAGGGACACGGTGAAACTAATTTCATAATACAGTAATTAGTTGAGTTACCACATAAAGAATGCTTAGGGAGATTTCCCTGGTGGTCCAGTGGTTAAGACTCTATGCTCCCGCGCTTCCCTGGTGGCGCAGTAGTTGAGAGTCTGCCTGCCGATGCAGGGGACACGGGTTCGTGCCCCGGTCTGGGAAGATCCCACGTGCAGCGGAGCGGCTGGGCCCGTGAGCCATGGCCACTGAGCCTGTGCGTCTGGAGCCTGTGCTCCGCAACGGGAGAGACCACAATAGTGAGAGGCCCGCAAGACTCTGTGCTCCCAATGCAGGGGGCCCAGGTTCGATCCCTGGTCAGGGAACTAGGTCCCGCCTACCACAACTAAAGATCCTGCACGTGGCAATGAAGATCCTGAGTGCCACAACTAAGACCCAGTGTGGCCAAATAAATAAATAAACATTTTTTTAAAAAAGAAGAAGAATGATTAAGTATTCATGTGGCTTTTGTTCCTTGGAGGTAATTGCCCCAGATACACAAAGAGGACCCATCATCAATTTCCCCTCGTGTTAATGGTGGTTGATGTAGTTTGTTATGCATCCCTTCCAATTTACTTGTTCCTTTCCACCCCCCACACATTTTTTTTTCAGTCAGGTTGGAAATAATAACTCATGGGTGCTATAGTACTTTGCTGTCGTATTATGCTCTACTTACTGTGTTGTACATTTGTGTATCGGAGTAAAACGGTCTATTCTTTGGAGCAATCATTTTGTATACTTTTTGGTCTCTATGGCTATGGTTTCTATTATTCCTTTGCGTTCATGCCTTTTCATGCCTTAGTATTCCTGATAACTAGCCAGTTAATCATCAATGAGCTCGGCTTTGGAAGCGGTGCTTTGTGGTTGAGTGCCTGCAGAAGTTTCCTTCTCTCCTTCCTTCATTTAGGACTCTCAGACAGAACTGGATCTTTGGGGAAACCCTGTAT
Source organism: Phocoena sinus (assembly GCF_008692025.1). Taxonomy (NCBI): domain Eukaryota; kingdom Metazoa; phylum Chordata; class Mammalia; order Artiodactyla; family Phocoenidae; genus Phocoena; species Phocoena sinus. The sequence goes on from NC_045779.1 coordinate 38,640,292, forward strand.
TTAACTCTGCATTAACCCTTCTGTCTTTCAACTTTCGGCTTTTGTGGAGCTGTGGGACAGAATAGCTATGGTGTACTTGTCTTGGGAGAGATAACTCTAAGAATTCTAAGAAAGATCACCTTGAGAAAGTCTGTTTCCTTAAGTAACTAATGTTTTTAGAGTAAATATTAGACATTGTCTATTTCTATTGGTTCACTGTGCTTTCTCTCCCTTTAGCCCCCCAGGTTCGCCCAATAGTCTTGGCTACTTCCCTACAGCTGCTAATCTTAGCGGTGTCCCTCCACAGCCTGGCACGGTGGTCAGAATGCAGGGCCTGGCCTACAATACTGGAGTTAAGGAAATTCTTAACTTCTTCCAAGGTTACCAGGTCAGTACCTTGAAGAAGAAAAATACTCAGTGCCCTTATTACTTAAGTTGATGTGCCTAAAGAATGCAGCCAGGAAAGAAGCAAATTCTCTGAAACTCGTGTGTACGTGTTAATAAATAGATTTTCTTTATGAAGAACCAGAGTCAAAGTCAGGGGGACTAGTTGTCTGAGTGCTAACTTCAAACTCAGCCCTTTAATAGGATTGGGGCTTTTCCGTGCTGTTTTAATTACTTCAGCTTAATCTATTGATGCTTTTCTTTTTTCCAATTGTGCTGCTTTGAGAAAGCTCTTTAGGGCACACGGTGATGTGGGTGTTTCCATCTATAGTAAGATTGGCTAAGAAGGAATTTTCCTCAGACGTGGAATTGGAGTATTTAAAAAGTAGTCCAAGGCCTCTCTGCCTAATCTGGAAAAATAAGGGTGACTCAGTGAATCTTTAGATGGTAACTCCTTAAAATGAGCTATAAGATATTCAGTGAGTCTTTTATGATCTATTAAGTCTTGTGAAACTGATATTTACTCTTGTCAGTTTTTCTACGACTGTCTGTGTCCATCAGCTGTTCTTTGACTTAAGAACAGCTTGGTAAGAGCTCCTTAACAGCAAGCAAAATCTTCTCATTGTCATCTCACCTGAGCGGACACCTTTCCTTCCTTAAATCACATGGTTAGAACCCGAACTCCTTCCTTTCCTGCAACGTTTGAAAATCAGTATCTTGCAGCCTTTTAATTGCACTAAAAGCAAAAATGGTCTTTCCTCCTGGAGCTGAGCCGTGCTTGAGTCTTCAGAATTGAGAAGCACTTGTAGGCATAATCATCAAATCCTAAAATAGCCCTTGAGCATTTACAGTACAGCATGATAAGGGCTGTGCCTGCAGGTGCCAATTTCACTCTTCGAACAGGTTTATAAGCTCTTGGTATCCATGAATCATGGAGGATTGTGGAGCTCAGCTAAAAATGATGTCAGTGGGGATGCCCCAAACCTACCAAGTTACCATGATGGAATATTTTTTGACAAATGATGAAAAGCTGTGTCTGATAGTGAAAGACTGAATGAAGGTGGACAGAAGTTATCTTTTGTTACTGCTTGGCTTAGCACATTCTTTCCAGAAGTAAGCTATTTTTCAGAGATCAGTAGATACTTTACTTCTTCCCTAAACAATTATGCTGCCTGTTGGAAACCCTTGCAGGAATAAAAATGTTACTTTCCGAACTTCGTGTCTGATTCACTAGATTATGAAAAGAGTAGAGAATTTTACTGAAGGCTATTGAAAAGATTATTTAATCTCATGGGGAATACATTTGAGTTTTGTATTTTCTCCCATGGTTTTCCAGTTCTAGAAAGTATAAGCAAAGTTTCAGGTTTTAGTAGTCAGTTGAATTAATTTCTTTTGTTTTGACTAATTAACTTTTATTACATTCACACTGAATAGAATTAAGTGGTCATACACATATATTGATTATGAGAGTAAGCAAAATTGCTCTTACTATGAAGAGTGCCATGGCTGGCTTTTGTGGGTATTTATTATACCACAAACACGTAATAGCAGCTATTTCTAGATTTATGGCTAAAAGGTTGACATGCTTCAAAATTAAGATAAACTGCTACAGACTGAAGTTATTTTATTTAAAAATTTTATTTACTTCTTTAAAAGATTTTTTTGATGTGGACCATTTTTAAAGTCTTTATTGGATTTGTTACAATATTGCTTCTGTTTTATGTTTTGGTTTTTCGTCTGCGAGCCATGTGGGATCTTAGCTCCCCGACCAGGGATCGAACCATACACCCTGCATTGGAAGTCTTAACCACCAGATGGCCCCGGAAGTCCCTGAAGTTATTTTATCTTCTAGTAGCTTCTAGGGAATCATTCAAGGTTGGAGCAGACCTAGTATAATCAGAAGCACAAAGATTCTGTGAAATTATTTTGTCTCAAGGCATTTGCCTTCATTTCTGAAGTGCTTGGAATTTATGAACTGGATCAATAAAGTAGGATTACATAGGAACCTGAATTATCTAATTCAGTATATCATATTATTCTTCAGTAGTTTGAGCTTTAAGGTAGTTACAATGCATACTTTCAAAATCTTTTGTATATAACCTAATTTCATATCACGCTTACAGAAAAGCTGATATTTTCTACTGCGTTTAAGAGTCCTTCCTTGCCTTATTTATTTTTGCCTGTTCTCAGTTATTTTAGTAATAGCCACTAACCGTGAGAGTCTAGATTCTTTTAGATATGGCTTTGTCACAAGACAAAAATCAATGGATGGCTTTTAAAAAAAATTGTTCTCAAGTGTAATCTGTGTCTGTCTTTACCTATGGTGCATTTTTTGCTGTTGCTGATTTCATGGGAGGTTTTCATTTGATTGTTGGTTATTCATGATTCATCCTACATAATTATATAATTTACTTATGTAATTAAGCAAATCCTTGGTAGTAATTGGTTGAATGAATGAAATCTCTTAATGGTTTCTGTTTCTGTCTTTTAAATATATATATATATAATATAGAAAATGGCATATGTCATCTTTATAAATGTTATTTTTAATTTTGGGATGTATGTTTCCTCTATCCTCAGCAAAATTCTTTCTATAAAACTACTCCAACTTAATTTTTCCATACTTCATTTGGGGTCGAGGAGGCTGTAAAGTTGGAAAGGGCAAGGATTTACCAAAAGGGAAGAATTCTGGTGCTAAAGCAAGATGCAGGACACGGGTTCTGCTATCAAATCTTCATTCTTGTAAAAGTACCCGAGTTAGGCCCATTTTGATAAATGAGATTAATAGAATGAGGATTGAATTTACGAAGGCAAAAATACTACTATAAAAATATTGGGGATGAGGATGTCATTCTGGTCATGGAAATAAATCTGTGTCTGTATTTTAGTTGATGGGCCTCTTATTTTGAAATGGGCTGTTAGGTATCCTGATATAAGTCTTTAACTTTTTCACTTGCTCTTTGCATTAACCTCTACCGTCAGTGGCTTTGCGTTTTCAGTAGTGCTAGTTTTTGTTTCTCCTCGAAGTACTGACTTTATTCATTATCTCCTTGGGCCTCTCACTGCTTTTTACTTGCTGCACTGCTGAGAGAATTAGGTTGATATTACAAATATATCTAATACTATTTAAAGTTCACCAAGTTATATAGAGATATTGGGCTTATTGTAGAATACCTTGAAAATAGTTGGTGCTCAAATATTTGATATCTAGTCACACTTGTGGTGTGATGGAAACTGTACTATTATCAAGATCTGAAGTGTTTGGTGGCGTTGCAGTACGATGTTCCTTTTCTATCCATGTGTTCAATCTAACTTCCCTCCTAGTAGGGATTTTTATGGTATTTAGACGAGTTAAGTAAGAAATGACGACTTGGGATTAGCAGTTACATGTATGGCTTGTATCAGCGTTAACTTGTTTCCTATGGTCTAAATGTCCTATAATTCAGTTGGTAGATCTATTCAGTTGAAATACTAACCATCCATAGTGACAATTTGTCCATCTTTTGATCCTGTTTGTTTTAACTTGCATTTTAGTATGCAACCGAGGATGGACTTGTACACACAAATGACCAGGCCAGGACTCTATCCAAAGAATGGGTTTGTATTTAAGGGCCCCAGCAGTTAGACCATCCTCAGAAAAGAAGGTAAGGCTCTATGATGTGAAAGTTAAATTATAAAGGGCCAAACAAATAGAGGTCAAGAATCTCAAAGTGTTTTTTAGAAGTCAGGTGGCAGTTGCCATCTTCCCTTCATGTGATGTAAGAATGTCAGAAATCTTAGAAGGAATGGAGACTGGAATTAAGGTTGTCATCTAAGTAGATAGTATCTAAGCAACATATATGGAAATACTTTTCCATTTGGAAATTCATTCATATCATGTGGAATACAGGTTGGGTATGCTTCCTTTCTTTTGTTTTTCTTTTTAATTGAGGTAAGAATCGCATAACATAAAATAAATCATTTTAAAGTATACAATTAAGTGATTTTTATCAACTCTGAAAGAAAATCCTATACCCATTAAGCAGTAGCTCCCAATTTCCCCTCCCCATAGACCCAGGCAACCAATCTGCTTCATTTCACGTTTTTGAGGTTTATCCACGTTGTAGTATGTATCAGTACTTCACTCCTTTTTGTGACTGAATAATATTCCATTGTATGGCTATACCACATTTTGTTTATTTCATTTATCTGTTGATGGGCATATGGGCTATTTCTACCTTCTGGATATTGTAAATAGTGCTGATATGGACAATTATGTACAAATATTTGAGTATTTTAAATTATTTTGGGTATATATCTAGGAGTAGAATCACTGAGTCATATGATAATTCTATCGAGTTGGTTACACTTTTTTTTCCTAGTTTCATTTTTTTTTAATGTTGTAGTAAAGTAATACATAATATAATACCATTTTAATCATTTTTAAGTGTATAGTTCAGTGGCATTAAGTACATTCACATTGTCATGCAAACATTACCACCATCAACTTTTTCACCTTCTCATACTGAAACTCTAAATACATTGAACAATCTCCTTTCCCTCTTTCCCCAGCACCTTGGGAACCATTATTCTCTTTTCTGTTTCTATGCATTTGACTATTCTAGGTACCTTATAAATGGTATAACACAATATTTGTCCTTTCATAACTGGCTTATTTCACTTAGCATAATGGTTTTAAGCTTCATCGGGTATACTTTTAAATATGCTCCATTCCAAAATGACTGTGAGGTTTTTGTTGCATGTCTTTCTTCTCTTTTAAACTAAATCTAGAAGACCCAACACAGCCATCAGTCAATCAACCAATCAATCAGTCAATCAATAAAAGAAAAAAGTCACACTATCTGTCTTCTCATGTAGCCTAGTCCTCTCAAACCAGCCAATATTTGTTGACTGCCCCAAGAACTACTGTAGGTATGCCTCTTTTTTTGGTCATAAAAGACCCCCAAGGACAGCTCACAGTCTATTAAAGACGCCCAAGTTTCCCTCCAGAGAAGGAGATTGTGATGGCGGGCTGGAAAGAATGCCTTCTCAGATGGCCAGGGTTCTTGTACCCCCCACTTTCACTGTGAGTTCCAAGTCTCATACTCTTAGGATCTCAAAGGGGCAGGGTCAGCTCATAAATTTATATCTGTCAACAAGTGCTTCTTAACTATATTTACAACTATATTTTGCATACATATGGAGATGATAATTCTTTAGAGGTGACATTTCCCTTCTCTGTAAAAATCGGGAAAAAAATCTCTTCTACATATGTAACATTTTTGGGGGGTGAGAATTAGGTGGATTAATGAGTACAAAGTTATACAAACTAAAGTTCTTTATGTATACAGATAACTATTTTGTTGCTATGATCACAATAATCATTACACGGGCAATGTTTTTGACTACTGTCTACATTACAGACATTTTTCAGATTTCACCAGTATTTCCATTAATGTCCTTTTTCTATTCCAGGATCCAGTCTAGGATTTCACATTTAGTTGGCCTGTCTCCTTAGTGTCCTCTGGCCTGTGTTAGTTTCTCAGTCTTTGCTTATTTTCTAGACCTTGACAATTCTGAGTTATGCTGCTTTTGAAGTCTTATGGGCTGTCCTTTAGTTTGAATTTGTTTAATGTTTTTCTTGTGATTAGGCTGGGGTAATGGGTGTTAGGAAAGAATACATAGAGGTGAAGAGCCCCTCTCATGAGATCTCATGATACGTAATATCTGTTGTACTATACCCACACGACCTTCCTGGTGGTATCAATTTGATCATTTGGTAAATGGCTTCATCCATTCAGGCTGTCCTAACGCAATTCGATGGACTTGGGTGGCTTATAAACAACAAATATTTACTTTCTCACAGTTCTGAAACGCAATTCGATGGACTTGGGTGGCTTATAAACAACAAATATTTACTTTCTCACAGTTCTGAAAGCTGGAAAGTCAAGATAAAGTGCTTATAGTTTTCTTTGCTTTTTTGTGAAAACTTTTGTCTGTATACTAGGTATTTTTGGAGATTCTTGCAATATATTAAGCCTGGTATTCTCACAACAGCTAAATTTTATGCAAACAAAACAAAACAAAAAATCTCCATGTAACTCATTTGAAGAGTGTTTTTTATACTTGGTCTCTTAAGTGTATAGTTTAGATTACTTTGTGGATTGAAAAATCTTTTTTTGTTTTTTTTTGGATCAATATTTTAGTTTTTAGCCCAAAAATTCAAGGTATCTTTGTTTGTTTTTGTTTGCTTGATTTTAGAGATTTCAGTTTTGTTTTGTTTTTTAAATATTTATTTATTTATTTAGCTAGCTAGCTGCACCGGGGTCTTGGGCACCCGGGGTCTATTTAGCTAGCTAGCTAGCTGCACCCGGGTCTTGGGCACCCAGGGTCTTCGATGTGGGATCTTTAGTTGTGACATGCAAACTCTTAGTTGCGGCATGTGGGATCTAGTTCCCTAATCAGGGATTGAACCTGGTCTCCTTGCATTGGGAGCATGGAGTCTTAGCCCCTGGACCACCAGGGAAGTCCCTCAAGGTATCTTTTGGATAAAAAAAGTAGCTTTCAAAATTGGACAAAACTTCTGTCTTCCTCCTCCAACTAGTATTATAAAAATGGGCAAGAACAACAGATAAATGCTGATTCTATTGATTTAAATGACAAACGGGCTTTCTTTGATTAAAGAATCTGAGTTATGGGTTTTATTTTATCTTTAATATAAGGAAGAAGAAGCTGTTTCTTCAGTCTTAACAAAAAAGCTCACCTATGAATTATACTTTCAGAAAAGAGATGTCAGAATTACTGGGAAGAAATAAAACATTAAAACTAATCAGAATTGCAAGCTTTTTTTTTTAAGGGGTTTAGGTTTATTGCATAGGGCATAACACCAGTTGGTGAAATCCAGATATCTTAAAAGAATTCTTGGTACATAGTACTTTTAATGACAGTTTAATGCAAAATACAACATTGTATGTTTTAACACAGACCTTACTAGAAAGGAAAGACTGATTTGTGGATACTTGCAGTTGTAGCTTCAAAATTGTCTTTGCATAATAGTGTTTGCTTTCCTGCAGCTAAAGGGGAATAGGAAACATTTTCTCCTTATTTGTCTGAGATTTTCTATTTTTGCTGGCAAGCTAGGAATGTGCTCTTTGCTAAATGCTAAAATTCCATTGGATACCACTGGGATTAAAAGGCAGGTCTGAGAAGGTTAAACTTTTAATTTCTTCTGAACTCTTCCACATTTTGACAAAATATGAATGTGTAATTTTCAGCATCTACAATGGTTTCCTACTAGAATACTAATAGTATGGGCTGAGACTGAGGAAGGTAGAATTCATTGACTCTGATAACAGACAGGTCCCAGAGTTGACTGACTTGGCTGGATCCAAGGGCTCACTCTCAGCCAAACTCTTTCCATGACGTACTCCCAGCAACTCCTGCCTTCCCACCCTTCCATTGCAAGTCCAGAGGAAGCCAGGAATTCAGTGTCACTGGCCCCACTTTAAGTCCATCTCTGAAACCACTGTGGCCAAGGATATGCAGGGCTCTTATTGGCTATATCTGAGTCACTTGTTGGGCTCAGCAGTAAAGGTTGCCTCTTTATGGCCTTGAGATTGGGTGAGGGGCAGTCATTTAAGGAAAATCTGTTGCTATTGCCAAAAGAAGGACAAAATAGTTATTGGACAATAATGTTGTTGGGTCATTGATAGAGATTTTCTTGTCTGTACCAAGGAGGAGGTTTCAATGCATAATGTTTAAAGCTAAATGTTAACTATGGTCACTTTGTAAACCACATTTTAAAAGCGAGTTCTAACAAATAATGTTTCTCTGTTGTTAAAGTAACCTGAATCTAAATCTCTACCAATTTTGGAATCTGTTCTAAAAGCAAATCTAGTCTTAACCACAGTTACAAACTGGCCATATGAATAAGGCTGAACTCTGAACAGCTGTCTTTATTTCTATCTTCATTTCTGTTTCTCATTTACATGTCAAAGTATACACATGCTAGTTACAGTTTTCATTTTAAAGATTTTGTGTGGTGTATAAGAAAAATAGCACAGTGGAACTAATTTACATTCAAATTCTAGATCTTCCAATTATTGGCTTAATTGCTCTGTGCCTCAGTTTCCCCATCTGTAAAGTGGGGATAACATGGTAATATAATAAGGTGGTTGTAAGGATGAAATAATCCACATAAAGGTGGCTTTTATCAATTAGTCACTGACATGTAGAGCTCATGTTTGCTACAGTGTCAGTGTCATTCCTCAGTGCTTTTTTTTTTTTTTTGGCCACCCCACACAGCATGTGGGAACTTAGTGCTCAGACCAGGGATCGAACTTGCACCCGCTGCATTGGAAGTGAGGAATCCTAATGACTGGACCGCCAGGGAAGTCCCCTTTCAGTGCTTCTTACTGATACAAATATTCTTGAAATTTTTAAAAATTTCTTATACTAGAATTTAATTTAAAATTTTTGTCTTAATGGTTTAATTTATTTTTAAAATGGTATTAAACCTCTAGTATCAGTAAAATGTTCTGATAACTTGGGAACCCAGAATAAGGAATGAGGAGAATAGTCTCTTCACAAAAGAATTAAGTGGGGAGGTGAAAACACACACGTCATCCCATGCATGGTAATACAAAGGGTAGGGTATTGTGGAAATGCCAATTATCACATAAACTTCACTTGTCAGGACTGTATTCCCTGAGAATTTGCTGGGTAAATCCCAATTCTGTCTGTGTAAAATAAAAATTTGGACTACCTAAAGGCTTTTTCAGACCATTTAGAATTCAGAATCTCTTTTTTTATGGCTACTAAGAATTGTAAAATTTAGAGACTATAATTCTTCCTTTGTTCATTTTTTTCAGTGTTTGAAAGATGTCTGGTGATCCTGAATCCTTCAGACATAAGACAACTTCTAGCAACTTCAGGAGAAGTTTGTCTACACTCAGCCTGCAGTATTTTCAGCAAACATGATTGGACAGTGGGCCTGTGCCCTATCTTTTTGTGGAGTGAAAAATTGGAGCCAGTGAAGCCAAATTCTTATTGCAAGCAGCATGCTTGGCTCCTTGCTGATTGCAAATAGGCATTTAAAATGCGAATTTGAAATCGGGTGTCTCCATTACTACCAGCTAACGTGGCATCAGAGGTGTTTCCTAAGTTTTAAGTCTTGGGGGAAAAAAATACTCCACTAGTGTCTACTATCTCCATCAGGAACTCTGTTACGGAAGCTTCATTTTTGTGTGTTCCCACTCTTTTCTCCCCGTCTTCTGCACAATCACGTGCTCTTCCTAAGTAACTCAAGAATAAGGTCCTGGAATAAAGTCACAAACTTACAAAAAGAAATATAAAACTAATATTTTCCCAGTCTCTTGGCCATCACAATGTCTTAGAGTTAAAAGCCACCGAAACTATTTTTAAAACACCTTGGAAGAAGTGAGATGAAATGGTACACCCACCACAAAACATACATAGTTAAAACGTTGGATTTTTTTCTCAGTAGGTATCAGTTGTAAATAAGAATGAACTAGGGGCCAAAATGTAAAACCAAAAATGAAGCAGCTACGTGTAGTTAGTAATTTCTAGTTTGAATTGTAATTGAATATTATGGCTTCGTATGTATTATTTTATATTGTACTATTCCCATTATTGATGGTTTGGACTTTAATAAGGAATTCCATAGTTTTTAATATCACAAAAATGAGATATTTGAACAGTGTATTCTAGAAAGCAATATACTAACTAAAGTGAATGCTTGTATATATTAAGATAGCCTTAAAACTTTTTCTCTAATGCCTTAACTGTCAAATAATTAAAACTTTTAAAAGCGTAGGGTTATAGTCAGCATGCTAGACTGAGAGGTAAACACTGATGTGGTGAGAACAGGTACTGATGCTGTCAGTGTTTAGCACTATGTGTTTAGCTGTGTTTATGCTCCAGAAGTGCAATATTAGACACTAGCTAGATAGTACTGCTGCCTCGTGTAACTCCAAAGAGGAAACAGGATTTGATTAATTGAGTGCACATGTTTCTTTAATTTACTCATATTGTCCTTAGCTTGGATGCAATGCCATGCAGATTTATGTGGCTGCTATTTTTATTTACTTTGCATTACTTTAACACCTTGAATGGAGAGCCAAACATTCCCTCTTCACTGACCAGCAATGGCCCTTTAACTGCAGTAGGAGAAATAAAAAGAAAAAAGAAAAACCATTTTGTGTGAAAATTGGTGATAACTGGCACTTAAGATCAGAAAAATAGTTCTTTATACTTGGCTACCTTAAGATGCTGTCTGCCCAAAGCTCTGAAAGACTTTAAGATAGGCAGTAATACTACAATACTACTGAGTTTTTGTAGAAATGTTACATTTGATAATAAAACTTGCCTGTTTAATCTCAATGTTGCATTCTGTTTTGCTATTAGAAGAGTTAAGGGTAATGGTGGAAGGGTGTGGTGGGTAAAGCCTTTTTTTCCTGAGGTGGTAGGATATTTACCTAAGTTACTATAAGTATTTGTAAAAGCTATCAATGATTAATGCATTTCAGATACAGATCAAACAACTATCCTTAGAACATAAATCACTGAGACTTTGATTTTGAAATTCTTAAGTTATGGTAGTGATAGATACTAATATGTGGTCCTTGCATCTTATTACTAGGGCTCTATTTGCTTGACAATTTGAAAACCTATTCAAGCCACTTAAGCCTTTTTTAAGGATTTTTAAAAAAAATTAATTAATTTTTGGCTGCGTTGAGTCTTAATTGCTGTGCCCGGGCTTTCTCTAGTTGCAGCGAGCGGGGGCTGCTCTTCGTTGCGGTGTGCAGGCTTATTGCAGTGGCTTCTCGTTGCAGAGCATGGGCTCTAGTCGCCCAGGCTTCAGTAGTTGTAGCACGCGGGCTCTGTAGTTGTGGCGCACGGACTTAGTTGCTCCATGGCATGTGGAATCTTCCCGGACCAGGGCTCAAACCCGTGTCCCCTGCATTGACAGGTGGATTCTTAACCCCTGCGCCACCAGGGAAGTCCAAGCCATTTCTTAAAAGCCATATAATAAGAGCTAGAACTTTAGTGTTTCTGAATCCCACATGCTCCTCCATTATTCCAGTCACTCTTTGCTAAGGCTGAGTTCTCCAATATTCTCTCTAAGCCAAGTTTATTTAGGACCCTGGTTAAGTCTTGTGTGACTTACACCACTTTAGAGTTACACATATTGTCAGTATCACTTATTTGATGTATATACTCTTTACAGAGTTCAATTCCAGATTTAGGTTATAACCTCAAGCGCAGGAAGTACCTGTATTTCCCTCAATGTCTAGTACATTTCTACATACATGTTCTTGTTAAGCATCCACCAAATGAAGTTTAGTTCACCTAGACAGTTTTTCAGTCTCAGTCCTTGCCAATGTCATTTATAAAAATGAAGCAATGTCTTTCAATTTTGTGCTTCAGCTTTGGGTCTGTTATCTGCGAGGAGGCAACAGAGCTCTCTAGGCAAGCTGAGGTTCTGCACGTTCCTTTGCGCTTTGATGTCTCTGGCAGGCATTTAACATTGTCCAGGCTATTCCTTGCCTTCAAGAAAAACAGGTTGCATGGGCTAAGGGGATTTCCTATTTACCTCCTTGAAATAGCACCTCATGTAGCTGCCCTCCTCATGGCAGAAAAGGAACACAGGCAGTCAGGAAGGTATGGAATTGCGTAAAGCTGGTGGGGAAGGAAGAGAGTGAGAATAGAGAGGACTTGAGTATATTAAAAAACCTGAAAGGTCCACCTTGTAGGTTTATAGTTGATTTCACAACTTCTCTTCCTCTCTGCTTCCCCTAGCTCTTTGGGGAAAATTTTTTTTAACATATACAAAAATAGAATAATGACCACCATGTCTCTTTCCAGCTTCAACAATTATGAACTCAAAGCCAATCATTCCTATAGATTATGTAATCAATTGTATAATCTATTACATATAGGATTATATGTAATTATATAGATTATCCATGTTCCTTTCCACTTTCCCCACTGCTGTATTATTTGAAGCACATTCTTTGGGTCATGAGTAAAATGGAGTTCCAGGTTTAAAACTGGGCCACGGTAGGAAGTGCTCTTATTGAGAAGAGGAAAAGGATAAATAGGACTGAACTGGTGGAAGTAATTCAGTTTCCGGATGTCTTCTGTTTAAGGTTGAATCTCTACAGTTGTGCTCAGTACTCCATTCCCTAGCCCATGTGCTAATATGAGATACAGACTAGACAGGAGGTGATGTAAACTTTGAGGACTGGAAGGCCACCAGGATGAAATTCAGGAGTAAGAGAGCACTGAGTGGGTGCCATAGGGAAAAATTGTTTTTCTACGTTTTTGTTGCCTCCTTTGTGTTATGTGAGATCTTGAAGGCCAAGATCCCAAAGGGTGGCCCGAGGGATAAAAGGTTCAGAAACAAACAGCTTGACTTGCCCCTAGCTTAGACCTAAGTTAAAGGGCAAATGTCCTTATTTCAATGTTCTTCCCCTCAATTCCTTTATGTGGAAGCTGGAGGGATATTTGGGGCCAAAACCCAAGCTGGTAATCATTACCTTGGCAGAGTATACTATGAGCTACAACCAAAGAAACCACCGAGAATATGTGTGATCAACAATAAAAAGCATTCTATTGGTTAAATGAATCTTCACAACAACCTATTACAGTAGGTACCACTATTATTATTTTTATAGACCAGGAAATGAAGGGTAGGTTAAGTAAAACATATCATGGTTGCACAGAACGTACAGGAAAGGATCTAGAATATAAAGATCTGGAGACAGGTTGAGGTGATTAACGCTCTCCTAATTGCTTAGCTGCTCCTCTTTTCCTAGCATTGCACAAATACAGTCCATCGTTACAGAGTCACAGTAGTGCTCCATAGTGTTCCTTTGGTCTGCCTTTTTACTTTAATGCCAGTATGCCATTAATTCAGCTGCTGGATTATTCAATAGCTGGTGATAAATGGGTAACAAAGCTGCTTATTACAGACTCGAATTTGAGCCAGTGTTTTATAATGCATATAAAACCAATATGATAGTAAACACCAGAAACATTTTTTTTAAAAAAAACAATGTGGAATTCTCAGCTGGTTCTGGATGGTTCTCAGCCTGTGTGTGTGTGTGTGTGTGTGTGTGAGAGAGAGAGAGAGGCGGGGGGGAGAGAGAGAGAGAGAGAGAGAGAGAGAGAGAGAGAGAGAGAGAGATATTCATCCTTCCTTACCTGATGGTGTTTCTCATGATTTCTTCCTGAGCCACTTTCTCTATCTATTCTCTGGGCAAACTCACTAATTTACTTCCACACGCTTCTTTGGAGCTACCGGCTTCTAAACCCAACAATGCAATAGATATTTCCATTTGGAAGTCTCCCTGGGCGTTTCAATTTCAACATGTTAAAAAAGAACATATGGGCTTCCCTGGTGGCGCAGTGGTTGAGAGTCCGCCTGCCGATGCAGGGGACACGGGTTCGTGCCCCGGTCCGGGAAGATCCCACATGCCGCGGAGCGGCTGGGCCCGTGAGCCATGGCCGCTGAGCCTGCGTGTCCGGAGCCTGTGCTCCGCAACGGGAGAGGCCACAGCAGCAAGAGGCCCACGTACCGCAAAAAAAAAAAAAGAACATATCTTTCTGTGTCCAAAAACCTGCTGGTCCTTGTGTTCTCTTTACTTGAGGAACCAGCACCGCATACCACCAGGTATTAAAGGTAAAGGCTTTTTTTTTTTTTTTTGCGGTACGCGGGCCTCTCACTGTTGTGGCCTCTCCCGTTGCGGAGCACAGGCTCCGGACGCGCAGGCTCAGCGGCCATGGCTCACGGGCCCAGCCGCTCCGCGGCATGTGGGATCTTCCCGAGCCAGGGCATGAACCCGTGTCCCCTGTATCGGCAGGAGGACTCTCAACCACTGCGCCACCAGGGAAGCCCAAGAAAGCCATTCTTAACTTCCTTCCCTCACCATCCTAGTCATCAGTAACTCTCACCGGTTCTTTGCCTCAGTATTGGATTCTTTATATCAAATTCTGCTTTCCTCTCTTGCCAGTATGTTTTTTTAAAAGAACAATCTTTTAAATTAAAAACACAGATCTGATTACATGTTTTTAAAACCACTTTACTGAGGTATTATTGAGATATAAAAAGCTGTACTTATTTAGCATACACACTTGGTGAGTCCTTGGAGATAAGGCTATACTAGTGAAACCATCACCACAATCAATGCCACCAATATCTATTACCTCCAAAAGTTTCCTCCCACCCTCTTTATTTTTTGTGTGCATGTGTGATAAGAAGACAACAAAGTGATTATGTGCCCTTAAAATCTTTTTATTAAAGGTTTCCATTTGCTGTAGGAAAAAATACCCAAATGTATGACTGCATGCTATTGCATGAGCTGACTCTTGCCTACCTCTTGAGCTCTTTTCAAGGCACTCTTCCTCTCATGCTCTACACTTTGTTGCACCTTTTCCAGTTCTTCGCAGGAATGACGCACTTTTTGTTTCCTCTGCCTGAAACACATTTTTTTCCTGTTATTCCTCTCTTCACTGACTGCTATGCAGAAATCTTACTTTTCTGAGGAAGGCCTTTCCTGACTCACCAGACTCTGTAAGATCTCCCTATAATCTGCTCCCCATGTTGTAACTTCCATCAAGGTAAAATGTGTCTTCTTTCCCCCTGTATCCTTAGTGACTAGCCAGCCCTTGGGAAATATACAATAAATATCTATTGAATGAATTAATGTATGTTCATTCCTGCAGGTGAAAACTAATGTGCTTTGTACAGTTTTTCTTTTAGAGTTGTTTACAAATTTAAATGTTTTAAAAATCAAAAATTGTTTTTCTTTAGCACCGTTTAAAAATGTTTAAAATGTTAGTATTAATCTAGTTATTAATAGTATGCTTTTTACACTGAGGTACAAATTCAGAGAGTTGCCTTTCACATTGATATACACATCCAAAGAGAGAGTTTGGTGTGAAATTTACCTAAACATGATTTTCAGCTGCTTCTGCCATCTCCAATTCTCAACCAGAGTGCCTATCTAGGATTCCAACAAGATTTAAAAAATATATCTATATTTAAATCATGTCATAATCGATGAACAGGTTTTTGTTTTGTTACTGTATTAAAAAAAATCATGGCCATTACTCTGTTACATATAAATTGTTATGGTGATAAGTCATAATTGGTGGGAACTATTTCCACCCCCCCCACAATCACTGTATGCTTTGGTTTTAAGATACCTATACTTTGGAAGTGTGATTAGTCCTCCAAACAGCAGGTCTAGATATGCCCAGTCAATCATCTGCACTGGCTGGTTGACTAAGAAGTAGTTCAGTGCCAGCTCCAGGACTGCACTAGACCCATCCAGTTCTAGCTGGAGCCCTTTGTAGGGTGGGAAGACAGCAGAAGCAATTTCATGTATCAGGGCATTAGGAATGGCAGATTCTTTACTGAATTAATAATTGAGGTACTCAGAGTCCATCTGCTATCTAACTACCTTTCCTCTATCGTGAGAAAGAATTCAATCTGTTATTTACATGTGCCCAGAAGGCCTAAGAGTAGTCAATGCTAGGGAGCTACCTAGCATTGAGGGGGCAGTCTCAATCCATAATAGGGTCAACAGAGGAACAAAAAATCAAACCAAAAGCAGGATACTCAATTAAATGGAAATTTCAAATACACAACAAATAACTTTAGCTTAAGTCTGGCCCAAATATTGCATGGAACATGTACTAAAGTGTCCTATATTACCTGGCAATTCTAATAGTCAATTCAACTAAATTTCACAAATATTTGGAGGGCTTACTTATCTGAAAGAAGAGAGGATGGAAACTTGGTCCAAAGTCAGCAACCTTTGTCTACTAAAATAGCTTTGCCTGGGAAAATCTTGATAATAGGCCGCTTAGTACCAACAATGTTTTTCTTTATTTATGAATATTATTTCATATGATCAATTTGGTAAAAAAAAAAAGTCTCTTCCTGGAGGAGTTTTAACTGTAGGAAAAAACCTACTTTAGAAAATGTCCTAAGATGCTTAATAAGTTAATTCAAAAATATCTAAATAGAACACACATTGTTCACTGTGTCCCACTAGGGAGGATTTTATGGTTCCCAGTTTGACTCTGTTGGTTTGTATGACTGTGGTTCTCCCAGTCAGTGGAAAAGGAAGACAGCAGATCCTTATGAGTGATAATAGAGCAAATATACTCAGGAGGCACTGACGCATAGCTTCAAACAATGAGGAAGAACTGAGGCCTGCTTGAGAAATAACTGCAGGAGCAACTGATAAGTGCAGCCCTTTATCCCCATTTTTACAGAAAAGGCAGAGAAAAAAATTAATCCGGGCTTCCCTGGTGGCGCAGTGGTTGGGAGTCCGCCTGCCGATGCCAGGGGGACACGGGTTCGTGCCCCGGTCTGGGAAGATCCCACATGCCGCAGAGCGGCTGGGCCCGTGAGCCATGGCCGCTGAGCCTGCGCATCCGGAGCCTCTGCTCCACAACGGGAGAGGCCACAACGGTGAGAGGCCCGTGTATCGCAAAAATAAATAAAATAAAAAATTAATCCATAGTCACAAGTAGAACTAGTGACAAGCTAAGACAAAACGGCTTCAAATCATAGTTCTCGTTGATAGTGCAAAATATACAGCTTATCATGTTGGTCTTCTAAGATACCCACAGCTAATACTATTGTCGACAACTTTTAAGTCAATTACCAAAATACTTGTCTACAATGTGTTTCAAAGAGTTGAAACAACGGTATAAAACATGACCAAAATACAAGCCAGGATATAATGGTGGTAAGAGTGTTATGTGTTTTCAAAGAGGAATTGATCATATTTGGTTCAGACTTCACAAAGGAGATGGTGTTTGAAAATAATTTAAATATGTTCATCAATGGATAATTACAAATTTATGACATAATAAAGATGAAACAGAGCTCCATATCTTTAACAGAAGAAGAGCTGAACTAATGCAAAGATTTCACACTAATTATTCTGTTACTAGTAATAAGGTGACGCATTGGATAGAAGAATGTTTTTGAAATAGACTTCGCCTGTACTTTTCTGGTTTCAAGTAGGTAAGTCTTCAGGGGCTTTTGTTTATATTTGTCTCATATCCTGGTAACAACTACTTGGCACACAGAAGGCACATATTTAATTTTAAGATAGAAACCTTAGGAATCATTTCAACTCATCATTTATCACATCCAATTTGTCACTAGGCCCTGTAAATTTACCTCCAGCATTCTTTTGAATCCCTTCTCTTTGAACATTTTTATTTCCATTGCCTTATTTCAAGACTTTACTTTTTTAACCCAGTTTACTACAATAGCTTCCTAATCTACATTTTCTTAAAAGACTTACAACAAAGCATTTCACATCAATCCCTAAAATTATCTACTGCGTACTAAAGGGGTCCTCAAACTTCTAGAGAGGAGGCCGAAAATCATATTGTTCTTTGAGAGTGGACTGTAAATAAAAGACCATTTGAGAAAATTTGAGGTGTTTAGGATTGGTCAAGATGAGGCAAAGGATAATGAAATGACCCTTCAAATTCGGGATGGGAAACTAGCAGCCCATGGTTTGCAGTCGTAAAATGGTCAATCAAATTCGAATCGGAAGTTATCTTAGGACCATGTGCCCACTAGCTATGTGCATTATTATCTGGAAGCAGCTGGTCTTATCGACTTATGGAATGACTTACTGAACGCTCAGCTCTACGGCCAGCTGCAAGGCAACATCTTGAGCAGTTAGGGGGTACATCTTTTTTGGATGAGTTGATATTTTGAACAAAAAATGTCTTATTTTTCTCATAGCAAAATTACACTGGTTCAGGATAAAATGACCCCATTCTCATGATTCTTATGTGGAAGTTTAGGGTTCAAGGGAAGAATGTTTCTACTAGGGAACACAATCACGATTCCACTGATTAGTATCTAAAGACTGAATATTTATCCCTCTTCTTTCATGTTTCCATTTGATTTTGAGAAGCTATTTTTTTCTCTGTCTCCACTACTGTATAGAGCATACAGTATAATTTAAATTATACTTAAATTTACAGTTAAGTCCTTGAGGTGATCATGAAGGAACTATGGGAGGAATGGTCATCACCTCAAGACCCTAGACTTGGAAAACAGTGGCCCTCAGTGGCCACTGTATTGTTCTCACACGAGGTGGAGCTCTGCCTGCTTATCATCTGATAAGGTGGACGCTGAAATCTGCTGCTGTGTACGTGGGCTCTTGTGGTTTTCAAAGACCAACAGTTTTGTTCTCTCTGCTTTGACCCAGGCCTTTTCTGGGCAACTGGTATCTTCCATCCATGTTTCTAACTCCTGGTCCAGTGCTGTTTGACAGGCAAGACATATTTACATGCAACCAAAGGCATAAAAAGAGTTCCTGGAACTGTTTTTGCACAGCACTGAAAACTGATAGCTTCTCCCCAAATATCCTAACTTGATAAAGGAAGGAGACTCTTGCTGCCTGCTAAGAACGCCTTTTTCCTCTCGTTCTATAATGGGCATTTTGCCAGTTCCTAAATTACTTCTTAGTACTGTTGAGGGAGATAGATCCTGGTATATTTGGAGAATGCCAGATATAATAAAAGTGAAGACAAACAGTATAACAAGTTAAAACTATGTTCCATTGTGGAATATCTAAACGCACCTCTCCCCCGCACTGACCATAAGTATTACTGTTTTCAAAATAATATCATGCAAATACATTTGTTTAACAAGTTTGGGTGGTTAAAAACACTAAGTTCCAAGTACAAGCTTCCTTCCTGTAGATGTCTAGCGGCTTACTAAACCAACGCGTCAACCCAGAGGGTTTTGCCTCGCTCTGAAAGCACCAGGAGGACGTAGGAGCCCTGAGTTCCAGTTCTGGCTTCGACTAGCTTTGTGACTTACACTCGCTGCACCTCAGTTTCCTCTCTGTAAAATGGGGCGGGTACGCGGGCTGGATCTGGATATTCTCTGACTACCTGAGTCCACCCACAAAAGCTCCAGAAAGCCCGCTCGGGCGCCCACCTTTACTGTGAGGACGGGCGAGGAAAGGGGAGGCAGCTGGAAGCCCGCACTCGCCTCCCGTGGGGGGCGGAGGAGCCGAGGAAGCGGTCCCGGAGCACCAGCAGTGGGCGGTGCCACTTCGCGTAAAGCCGCCTTCCGGCCCGCGCAGGACCAGGCGCGCCCGCCAAACGCTCCGGCCGCCCTCCGCTCCCGGCATTCTGGTTCCAGGGCCGCCCTGGGGGACGCGGTTGGCCGCAACACCGGAGGGGGGCGGGTCAGGAAGTGGGGGCGCGGCGGCCGGGAGCGGGCCTGGGGAGGCCGAGGGGTTCCGCAACACGGAGCGGGGGAGACTCTGAGCCGCGCGGGAGCCGGAGGGGCGCCCCGGCCTCCGCGGGGACGATGGCGGAGGAAGAAGGTGACCTCCCTGGGGTCCAGCGCGCCTACTGTCGCCCGAGGTCTCGGGAAAGGGGGCGGGGGCTCGAGGGCCCCGGGGGCCGGGGCTGCGGGCGGTCCGGGGCTGCGGGCGGTCCGGCGGGAAAGAACGGACGGCGGGGGAGGTGTGTGGAGAAATTCAGAAGGAGCGGAGTAAATAGCCCGAAGTTGTGTCAGCTCTAGTGGGAAGCGAAAGTGGAGCTTGAAGTTGGGAATCGTGTAGGAAGAGAGAAACCCGTGTGGGGAGTGATGGAGAGGGAGGGCTGTGAGCAGATGACTGATGGGGGTGGGGGACATACTTTGGTTTAGAAGATGTAGGTTTAGGTACTGAGTGCATTTTCGAGAGGGATAGTTGTTTAACCAATGCCTCTCAGTCTGAGTGCGCTCTTTAGAGGTCTGTGGATTCTGACAAATACAAAGTCATCACCGGTGAGAGGAGCCGCAGGCCAAGGGGACAAGCAGAGGCAAGGGTTTGGGGTAGACGTGGTAAGGTGGATTGGGAGGGGATGAGCAAGCAGAAACTGAAGGTCAAGTTCAGTTACAGGTTAGGGCGAGATGGCAAAGGGAGAAGGGATGTAAGTGGTTTTGGGGGGATCTGGAAGCCAGGAGTGCTTTCTGGGTGAAAGTGGGTGGGCTGGAGAAAGCTTTTCATGCCCCTTCAGGGCCAATGCCAAGAAAATTAATTCGTAGAAATCGATAGGTATGAGATAAAAATGCCGAGTTGGGAGGAACTTAGCTAGTGAGAGATGTTATAGGAAACATTCGTGTCATGATATCTTCATGATAGGCATGCTACTTCAGGCATAGGTATAATGGTGTCTCTTGACTGGGCAGTTAGATTTTTCATCCTTTGGAAAACATGACTTTTTACCTTATTGAGGGAGTTGTGAATGTGATCTATTTAGATTGAAGCCTTACTGAACCAAGAGTGCAAGAAGGGAGTTTCAAGAATTCAGTGGAAAGCAATTTAAAAAAATTAATTGTAAGAATTGTTTGCTGCTCTGTGTCTTGCTGCTCTGTCCCTGTCCTCCCTCTTGCTTCATATTGCCTCGTCTTCCTTAAGTTTTCTGTGTTAAAACTGATCTAAATTTAAGACACTCTACCTAAAAACAGCTTCAAAACCAAAACTCTTTGTAGTTGTAAGGAAGAATGTAATTCTGTTTGTTGCCTTGGTTTTATCTTTGGTTGCAGTATATGTAATACATTTTTGATACTTTTTCCTTTTCTGATTAACTGCAAATCTCTAGGGGTAGGTTGAGGAGCTAGCTTATATGTTTCCATGAGCACTTAAGTTAAAGCATAAAAAAATTAATACTGCAGTACTAAAAGTCTTTAATATTATATATCATGCAAATGAGAAATTGTTTAAGAGGTTATAGTTACACCTAACCAAATAGGTATGATGTAGAACCAGTTATGGTTTCATAAACCATACAAGTTTGTGAAATTTAATTCTGTGATATAAAATGAAAAATGATTTTTGTTTGTAGAATTACAGATAATCCAAAGCAATGAAATACATCTTGGAACAATTAATGGATTGCAGTTTTGTTAAAGTTTATTCAACAGACTTTTTAATTCCATAAATATTTGACTGTCTAATGTGTTAGGTACTGGGATATAATAGTCAACAATGAGTAATTCTCATTTATTGTAATCTAGTAATGATATTTATAGTAAACATGTCTATGTCCTACGCATTTTTCTGAGTACTTTCCATTTATTAGGCACTCTATACTGTTTTTCAAAATGCATGTTATTGGGCTTCCCTGGTGGCGCAGTGGTTGAGAGTCCACCTCCCGATGCAGGGGACACGAGTTTGTGCCTCAGTCCAGGAAGATCCCACATGCCGCGGAGCGGCTGGGCCCGTGAGCCATGGCGGCTGAGCCTGCGCGTCCGGAGCCTGTGCTCCACAACAGGAGAGGCCTGCGTACCGCAATAAATAAATAAATAAATAAAATGCATGTTATTTGTATTCACTGTGTTAAAATTAGACTAAATAGTCTATTTTACTTGTATCCAGATGTTCTCTATATCGCTTTTTGCTTATCTTTCACATTCACTTGGATCCTCTTCGTTGTCCCACTTTTCTCTAAGTAAATACTCTTTGGGAAATCTCATCTTCTCTTGATGCTGTAGAGGGTCATGGTATTTATATTTATGTTTCCTGGAAGATATGTTAGAGCAAAGAAAGAAGTGATAGCCTTGAGCAGAGTAATGTTCATAATTCACTTGGAAGTTGCTATGTATAGTCTAGATGGACATTTGCAAGCCTATTTGTAGCCCTGTTAACTATCGTATGTGAAGATCACTGAGCCAGAGACTGAAATGGCAGGTTATTTTTGTGGCTATGTTATCATTTTTATTTATTTGACTTTTTCTTTTATTCTTTATTTTTGATATGGATAGATTCTTTTTTTCTTTTCTTCCTTTATTTTGGCTGTTGGGGCTTAATTGCGGCACGTGGGGTCTTTGTTGAGGCATGTGGGATCTTTCTTTGTAGTGTGCGGGCTTCTATCTAGTTGTGACGTATGGGTTTTCTCTCTAGTTGTCGCACAGGCTCCAGGGTGTGTGGGCTCAGTAGTTGTGGCGCGCAGGCTTAGTTGCCCGTGGCATGTGGGATCCTAGTTTCCCGATCAGGGATGGAACCTGCTTCCCCTGCGTTGGAAGGCAGATTCTTTACCACTGTACCACCAGGGAAGTCACTCTTTTTTTTTTTTTTTTAATTGAAATATAGTTGATTTACTACTTTGACTTTTTCTTTACAATGCTAAAAGTGTAAGATGGTGAAAAGAAAACCTGAATTCTATCCCAGAGCTTTCCTATCAGGATTAATAATCTAGTTTGTCCACAGCTTTGGCCTTTGTTACTTATCCACCTAAAGATTCTGGGCTTTGTTTATCAATTATGAAGTTAAAAGATCAATATAAAGGAAATGAGGTAAAGTTTGCATCCAGTCAGTTTTGATTTATGGTCACAGTCAAAAAATTTAGGGACAAGATTGTAGAGATTGGTTAAAAAGTTTACTGTATTTCCCAAGTAGTACTTTTTGCTCCCACAATTTAATGCCACTGAAATTGCCATGTCTTAAAACCAATGGACATATTTAACATGGTAGTGCCAATTTTCCCCTTGAAAAACATCAAATAGTATCTTAAAATATATGGCTTCTTAGAATCAAGAAAATATAGTATTGGAATTCCCTGGTAGTCCAGTGGTTAGGACTCTGCGGGTTCAGTCCCTGGTCAGGGAACTAAGATCCCACAAGCCGTGCAGCACGGCCAAAAAAATAATAATAAAGAAAATACAGTATTATAGATCCTTTACAGATTATTTATTTGTATGATAAACATTGCTAATATAGATTCCTGAGAGATGACTGATTAAGATTTATATACTTCATAAGTAACGGGGTTCTGTGCAAAATTTTTGTTAAATTCCCTGGTGGTCCAATGGTTAAGACTCTGTGCTTCCACTGCAGGGGGCACAGGTTCCATGCCTGGTCAGGGGACTAAGATCCTGCATGCTGTACAGTGCGGCCAAAAACAAAAACCAAACCAAACAAAAAAACCATTTATGTGCACAGAGAACACTTTATTAAAATCCTTGTAAAGTGATTGATTTTATAGAGAATTTTTTTAAAAAGAAAAATAATAGCTTTTTGTAAAGAACACTTTATGTGAATATCCCCTTCCTTCCCAAATTATCTTTATCTTAAATGTGTGCTTTTAGACTGTCTAATAAAAAAAGCCCTATCTAACCCATTGGTCACATAATTTGTTAACTTCCTCAGTAGATTTGTTAACTTGATTTCTGAAATTACCCAATTAAAATTTTTTAATCCAGTACTGTTAATGTGTTTAATCATGCACGTGTATCTACTAAGTATATGTCTTGTGGTTATATTTTTCCCATGTATTCTTTTTTAATAAAATTTAAAATAATAACTTGCATTTGAAGACTTCATTTGGCTTTACATAAATTTTCATTCTTGTTGAATGCTTCTAACTTTTGCTTTAACCCATAGCGGGGGAAGATTAAAAGGAAGTCATGAAGAAGGAAATATAATATTTATTAGTTGTCCCAGATTTGTATGCAAAAATATTCAATATCCATGGTATGGCTTTTCTAATAATGTCATTTTCTAATGTCTTCACTGACTTTACTACTTAACATGATTATAAAATAAATGATAAATAGTATAGAAATGGTTAAAAATTAACTAGTCAGACAGAATCCACTAAATATACAGTATTTTTTCCCTCAGTGTGTCAGTGTTTAAAGATATTTTAGCAAACGTGAATTTGCTTTGAAGCTACTTTAAAATCCATTTTACTCATTTTCCATAGTAAAGTTAGAGAATCAGCCATCTGATCATCAGCAACAGTAGCTGATTCATTTCTCCTTTTTTAACTCCTCTTTTTAGGCTCATTTTTCCTAGCCTTAAGCCATTACTAAGAGAAAAGAAAAAACTCTTCTCTGCTTCTATTAGAAGGAGATAAGTTCTTGTACCACCTGAAACCTTGACAGCCCATCATAGTATCCTATATCTACATGACGTAGTCTACCTCATAATTAACTCTAGGGAGGAAAAGTAGTTAAGTTGAATATCGTAAATTCCTGTTTAATTTGGAATTTAGTTTACTGATTTGGAGGTACTTTCCGCATTACATTTTTTTAATCGGGTATAGAAAGAGTAGATACTCTAATTTTGGGAAAATTTCTGAGAGTTTCCCAAATATAGGGATTTTTAATAGGTTCAGCCTATTTTCCAATACCTAAATCTCTAAGACTGTTGAATGATAATGATACCACAGCACTTTGAAGTTCTCCAGAACCTTCAGGATTATTTAAAAAAATGAAGTATAGGACTTCCCTGGTGGCGCAGTTGTTAAGAATCCACCTGCCAATGCAGGGGACACGGGTTCGAGCCCTGGTCCGGGAAGATTCCACATGCTGCGGAGTAACTAAGCCTGTGAGCCACAACTGCTAAGGCTGCGCTCTAGAGCCCACAAGCCACAACTACTGAGCCCACGTGCTATAACTGCTGAAGCCCTCGTGCCTAGACCCTGTGCTCCGCAACAAAAGAAGCCATTGCAATGAGAGTAGCCCCCGCTCACCACAACTAGAGAAAACCCACGTGCAGCAATGAAGACCCAATGCAGACAAAAATAAATTTAAAAATGAAGTATAGTTTTATGATCAATGTATTTTATTTTATTTTTATTTAAAAAAAATTGTTAACTCATGAATGATGCATGTTATACTCTCAGGTAACTAGAATAATAAGCTGATTTACTAAATAACACTTTGTTCTCCAGTCATTCTGGAAAAGAGTTTACTTATTGGGATATTTTGAAAATAGCATCATCTCAGGAGAAGAGCTCAGTTTATCAGTAGGACTCTGAAAGCATGAGTTGGAGGCAGAACTTATACTGTCTTTTTGTTTGTAGGAAAGGAAAGTTTTGCGGGGAGTGCTAAAATAATTATGAAGAAAGTTATCTTTGGTACGAATAGTTCTTCACGGGACTTTTACCTAAGTATAATAAAAGTAAATCAGTTTGAGATATAGACAGAATAATTTGATACATACATTGCAATAACTTTTCAAATATTTTAAGGACCAACTATAGAACTGCGCCAAAGAAAAAAGCCAAAGTCTTCAGAAAATAAAGAATCTGCCAAAGAAGAGAAAATCAACAATACTGCAATTCCTGAAAGAGTTCCAAAACGTAAGTTAGAGAGATTTGGAGTTTTTATGCTATTACAAAAATAGTTATGTTAGGTAATATATTTTACATTAATATTTCAAATGTATAAACATATTTTATCTTAAGTATGTGGTGATATTGGTCAACTTGCATTAGGTTTTGCTGTAGAACAATTCCTAAGTCTCACTGGCTTACAAAAAACATTTATTTCTGATCAACATTACATATTGTGGCTGTAGGTTGGCTGATGTAGCTTCATGTCATGAAGGCATAATCCCTATTTGGGATGTGTTTTTCTTGTGGCAGAGAAAAAGAGCAGGAGAAGAGGCAGAGTCATGCAGTACCTCTTAAAGTTTCTGCTGAACTGGCACACTGTCACTTGTACTCACGTTCTGTTGGCCCAACCAAGTCATATAATCAATCTAGACAGTGGGATGGAGAAGTTTAGTCTGACTACAGGGAAGCATGGCAAGTCACATGGTAATAGGCAGGGATGAAAAGTCTTTTTATAGGAAAGGACAAAATAGTTGGGAAGTAGGATAAGTCTACCACATTCTGGCCTTTTGGCCATAAATATTTACTTGTCTCCCTCAGACAAAATATACTTGGTACCTCCCCGACCCCAAGGAAGACACCTAGTGTTATCCAGTCAGGGCATCAGTCTTGAAGCCCAAGGTCTTGTTATCTTCATCAGGGTCAGCTGTGACTCATTCAATCCAGAGACCTATGAATTAAAAAGACAAGTTATCTGCTCTGTGTTAGGGGTCCCCAAGAACACCCCCATGTTCAGAGATTAGGAGGAGTCACAGGTCTCAGAATTCAGTCATATTCACAGCTGTAATTTATTACAGTGAACATACAAAAGAAAATCAGCAAAGAGAAAGGACCTATGGGCTAAAGACTGCAAGAAACTAGGCAGAAGCTTCCAAGTCACATAGGACATACATAATTCCTTCAGCATCAAATTGTGACATTTGTAGGTTTGTCTACCTGGGAAGCTTATTAGCAACTCTGCTCAGGGTTTTTACTGGTGGCTGGTCATGTAGCCTCTGCTTAATGCATAGGAAAATTCTAGATTCCCAGAAGGAAAGCAGTAGGTATGAACCACACTGTTTGCACAAATAAGTTAGGTACAGTAAACCACTCATTAGAAAATGGTGGGAACCCTTTTGAAATCCAGGTTCCCAGATGCCTGCCAAGAGCCTGCCTTGTAAGCAGGCTTTCTTAGCAAAGCACATGACCCCTTTTCCATTATACACTTTTGGATGAGGATAGGATATCAAAATAAATGCTTCCACTCAGAAAGAGGAAGAGTGAGAGGCACATTAACCACTGGTCCATAGCAATTTTGAAATCCTTCTAGGTAAATATGAGGTCTTCCTCCTCTGGGGAATGTTTCTTGATTAGGCCCTAGTTGTTTTCCTTGGAAGTAGTTTCCCAGTTCATTGTTCTTTGTCGTCCTTGGCTTCATCCTCTGGAGGTCCTTCCGTTTCTGTTATCCTTCTGAACCATATCTGAAAGTGGCTTTGGAGAATATGCCATCCTTAGGAGCTGAAGAGCTTTCGTAAATAGATTTTTTCCCATAGGGAGTTCAGGGGCCATTTATATAAATTTGCTCACATAAGATAAAGGCAGTGGGTCACCTACAGATCTAGTTCAAAGGTTAGCAGCAAGAAAACTTTTTGGGAGCTGGAAAATAATAATCCATCTGCGTGACAGAACATTTTATAAAACTGTATCCTGTGAATAGTTGCAATTTTAATACTAATTTTTAAATTATTTTAGGTAACAAGATCACAAACAGAATATTACTAGAGTACCTTGATTATCTGCAGCTTTTTTTTTTTGACATTTTTATTTTAGACTGCAAAAGACAAAAATGAGCAAACAAACAGACAACAAAAAACTTGAAATAGGCTTGTCAAATGATGTAAATTCATCCTTTCCAGGGAAGCAGAAGATAGACCAGTGCAGGTTATCCTCAAGGCCACATATATCCTGCTTCACTGCTGCTTGCACTCTGCTGGGTTTTGATCGTTCTTTGGGTCATAGGCTGGATTATTTTCCTCATCTCCTTCTTCTTCCCCTTCCTCATCTGCTTCTTCACTTTCTTCATTATAACCATCATCATCTTCAATAGCTTCTCCAGTAAAGTATAACACTGATTATACGCTCACATAAAAAGTGACCAATTTCAAAGTCCACAGCAAGGTTAGCTTCAGCCATCATCCAGATCTCCACTCTCAGGAACTTCAGGAGGGGCAAAAACATTAAAGAAAGAGTCATTAGAAACTTTTTTGGTCACAGTATGAATTGTCCCACATCCCTTGTGTTTCTGTTTCTTCTTAATGGTTTTCAAAGTGACATTCTTCCCTTTTTTCCAATCTATCTGGCACACTGTACAACCCATAATTTCTGGTCCATCAAAAGAAAAAGGATCAGAATCATCTGGTTCTGACCTCATCCTATATGTCTTTGTCAACCCTTCATTTGTCAAATATTCATTGGGTTCAAAGTGAAATTCTAAGACAAAACTCATAGGCTGACCAGCATCTGAGAAGTTCACTTCAGTATCTTTCAAGTGCTTCAGAATAGGTTCATCCCGTTCCTGAACCATATCACTGACCAAGTCAACATTCTTAAACATGGTCAGCCAAAATTCAGGAATTCCCTTGGGGTCTTCTTTTTCTTCATCCTTTTTCTCATCTACAATCTTGGCCTTTTATTTTAGCTCCTCCGAAATTTTATCTTCTTCATCTGGTTTCCATTCACATTCTTCTTCTATAGGTTCATAAATGGCATTAATGATCTCAAATCGCTTATCAAATAGAAGCTGATAGGGAACAGCATACTTTCTTTCAAGATCATGAACTTCCTCATAGAACTTGGCTTCTATCTGTGCACATTTAACTTGAAGGTTTTTGAGAGCATTCACACATCTTTTAACTACCCTAGACAAGTTGTCGATGTCTGCCATGTTGTATGAATGCCAAATATCAGTGGCTAGCAGGGGGAGCCAGGCGGCCAGAGGTGTGCAGGCAGTGACTCAGGGCGGCGGTGAGAGGAGCAGAAG
Organism: Phocoena sinus; assembly: GCF_008692025.1. NCBI lineage: Eukaryota > Metazoa > Chordata > Mammalia > Artiodactyla > Phocoenidae > Phocoena > Phocoena sinus. The sequence continues at coordinate 38,668,844 of NC_045779.1, forward strand.
CTATCAGCTACTTTTGATTACAGGAAAGAGACACATGAGAACAGAATTGGCCCATTTGCAGTCAGGAAAGAAGAGGAAAATAGGAATCCAAAATTTCTGGGGCTTGTAGTGTTGAAATTAGTATTGTTTGTCTTTTCAACTAGGAAAAAATACTCAATAAAATTGAGAAATACTTTAAGTAACAAAGGCTGATTAAGATGAATCCTTAGGGCAACACCCAAATCAAGGGCATGACTGTCACATAGTTTGTTAAAATGTATAAATGGATTAAAGTAGCTCCTACTAACTCCTTTCAGTTGAATAAAGCACTCAGGGAAAAAGAACAAAGGGTGTGGCTTTATGTGACAAATAAACAAAGCTTCATAAGCTCAAAATACTTGTAGTTAAATCTTTGAGAGAGGCTTATCTAGAAGAATTGTGGGTATGGTTATTGGAGTATGGAGTTGACTGGAATCAAGTAGGTAAAAAGCCAACAAAATTGTTCTTTTCTTTGCAAAAATGAATGATTTAATTTTTAAAAATTAAGGTATAACTAACATAACATAAAATGCACAGAATCAGGGCTTCCCTGGTGGCGCAGTGGTTAAGAATCAGCCTGCCAATTCAGGGGACATGTGTTCAAGCCCTGGTCCGGGAAGATACCACATGCCGCGGAGCAGCCAAGCCCGTGTGCCACAACTACTGAGCCTGTGCTCTAGAGCCCACGAATCACAACTACTGAGCCCGTGTGCCACAACTACTGAACCCTGCACGCCTAGAGCCCGTGCTTCACAACAAGAGAAGCCACCGCAATGAGAAGCCCGTGCACCACAACAAAGAGTAGCCCCTGCTTGCCACCACTAGAGAAAGCTTGTGTGCAGCAACGAAGACCCAATGCAGCCATAAATAAATAAATAGAAAAGAAAGCCCTGCTTAAAAAAAAATGCACAGAATCATAGGTATTTAATTAAATGAGTTTGGGTACTTGACTACAACTAAGATACATAACATTCCCTTATCCCAGAAAGTTCTTTTGTGTCCCTTTCCAGGAGATTTTCCCTGTACTCCCCAAAACAACCACTCTCTGATATTTTTCAATATTGATTAACTTTGCATGTTCTAGAATTTCATATAAATGGAGTCATACAACATATATGTCCTTGTGCCTGGATTCTTTCACTTAGCTCAATATGTTATCCTTTAAAAATATAATCATTTTGAGATTCATTCTTCTTGCTGTAAGTGTTCTTGCTTTTCCTGTTGGACATTTGAGTAATTTCCAGTATTCTGCTATTATGAATAAGGCTGCTGTGAATACTTGTACGAATCTTTTTGTGGACATCTATTTTTATTTCTCTTAGGTAAAAACCTAGGAGAATTGCTGGCTAAGCTTTGAGAGAGACATACTGTCAAAAGAACTGCCAGCCTAGATTAAGGACACAACTATTCATGTCTTAAAATGATGTATGAGTCCCTAACTTTCTACATGCAGAAAGCAGGCTGAGTAAGCTGCTCTAAGGGTATCTTTCTTGAGAAGGAGTGAGTGTGTTTTGCCTTTGGGAGGGAAGTAGACATTTGTGACTAATGGGGCAAATCCTGGTGGATCCTTCTATTGTTCGCAAATGTTTTCTCCCTGCCCTGAAAGTGGATTATACATTCCTTCCCATTACCATGTGATTTGGATTGCCTCTCTGAAGTGGAGTATACCTCCCTACCCCGTTGTCAGGTTTATCCATGTGACTTTCCTGGGCCAATGGAATGTGAGTGGAAGTAGCAGTGTACTAGTTCTGACCAGAAATTATAAGAGGCATTGTATGTTTTTGTCTGTTCTGCTGCTCTTTTCCTTTGTAATGAGAACAGCATGTCCCAAATAGGGACTGATCCCATTCTGGAATTCTGAAGGTACAAGAGGAGCCACAGCTAATCTGAAGTCTGGAATTGAGTGGAGAGTGACTGCTGACCCAAAACCCACAGTAACATGAATGAGAATTAAATATATGTTCTGTAAGCCACTAGTAATATGGGGGTCACTTTTTTACTACAGCAAAGCTGACTAATAAGAGTGATCATTTAAAACGTTTTGGAAAATACAGTATAAGAAAGGTGTTTAAACAATTTAGAGATAGCTCCTATAAAATAGTATTTTCCCCTGATTACAAAAATGTACTTTTAGGGTAGAAAATGTGAAAATAGAGATAAGTATAATAAAAATATATGCATAATTCCAGTAGATAATAGCTATTCTTAAAATTTTGGCAAGTACTGCTTATATTTTTTTCAATGTATTTATACTTTTTCTTTTCTTTTTTTTACTTTTTGTGAAATTGAATCCTACAATTTTTTTTTTTCTTTTGGCTGCGTGGCTTGCCGGATCTCAGTTCCCCGACCGGGGATTGAATGCTGGTTGAGCCATGGCAGTGAAAGCCTGGAATCCTAACCACTAGGCCACCAGGCCCATGATAATTTTTTTATATAAATTTACTTATTATTTATTTATTTTTGGCTGCATTGGATCTTCGTTGCTACACGCGGGCTTTCTCTAGTTGCGGCGAGCGGGGGCTATACTTCGTTGTGGTGCATGAGCTTCTCATTGTGGTGGCTTCTCTTGTTGAGGAGCACGGGCTCTAGGTGCGCGGGCTTTAGTAGTTGCGGCTCGCAGGCTCAGTAGTCGTGGCATGCAGGCTTAGTTGCTCTGCAGCATGTGGGATCTTCCCAGACCAGGGATCGAACCCATGTCCCCTGCATTGGCGGACAGGTTCTTAACCACTGTGCCACCAGGGAAGTCCCCCGTGATATTTTTTTTTTTTTTTTGTGGTACGTGGGCCTCTCACTTGCTGTGGCCTCTCGCGTTACAGAGCACAGGCTCCGGACACGCAGGCTCTGGACGCGCAGACTCAGCCTCTTTGTGGCATGTGGGATCTTCCCGGACTGGGGCACGAACCCGTGTCCCCTGCATCGGCAGGTGGACTCTCAACCACTGTGCCACCAGGGAAGCCCCCGTGATAATTTTTTAATAAATAATTTCCAGGGCCCAGAGCTCTTTATTTTCTCTAAAATATATACACTTATACCAAACACTGATAGCTTGATTCCAGCTTTGACTCTTTACAAAATCTTTCATAAACAAAATAGCGCTAAGGTAAGGCATTTATATATAAGATTTGGTTGAATATATTTTTTGTAATAGCCCTTGATAATTAGGATTAATTTGTCATTGTCCAAGACTTAATTTTAAAAAAAAAACAGAAAAAGGTACATATTTAGAAACTTTGTAGCACTTTTACCAAATTGCCATGGTAGGTAAGTTTTTTTATTAGTCTGTTTATAGTTTACATTGTGTCAACATTGCTTTAATTAACTGTCTTTTTTTTTTTTTTTTTTTGCGGTACGCGGGCCTCTCACTGTCGTGACCTCTCCCGTTGCGGAGCACAGGCTCCGGACGCGCAGGCTCAGCGGCCATGGCTCGCAGGCTCAGCGGCCATGGGTCACGGGCTCAGCCTCTCCGCCGCATGTGGGATCTTCCTGGACCCGGGCACGAACCCGTGTCCCCTACATTGGCAGGCGGACTCTCAACCACTGCGCCACCAGGGAAGCCCATCTGTCATATATTTTTACAAGTATGCTTCTGTAGCCCAATAATAATGCCTATTGATAGTATTTACTGATCTCTTACTATGTGCCAGGCCAAATGCTTTACACATACTATTGGAAGCAGTGATTTTATTTATTTATTTATTTATTTATTTAACATCTTTATTGGAGTATAATTGCTTTACAATGTTGTGTTAGTTTCTGCTGTATAACAAAGTGAATCAGCTATATGTACACATATATCCCCATATCCCCTCTCTCTTGCGTCTCCCTCCCACTCTCCCTATCCCACCCCTCTAGGTGGTCACAAAGTACTGAGCTGATCTCCCTGTGCTATGCGGCTGCTTCCCACTAGCTATCTATTTTACACTTGGTAGTGTATATATGTCCATGCCACTCTCTCACTTCATCCTAGCTTACCTTTCCCCCCTCCCCATGTCCTCAAGTCCATTCTCTACATCTGCATCTTTATTCCTGTCCTGCCCCTGGGTTCTTCAGAACCTTTTTTTTTTTTACATTCCATATATATGTGTTAGTGTACGGTATTTGTTTTACTCTTTCTGACTTACTTCACTCTGTATGACAGTTTCTAGGTCCATCCACCTCACTACAAATAACTCAGTTTCATTTCTTTTTATGGCTGAGTAATATTCCACTATATATATGTGCCACATCTTCTTTATCCATTCATCTGTCAGTGGACACTTAGGTTGCTCCCATGTCTTGGCTATTGTAAATAGAGCTGCAATGAACATTGTGGCATATGACTCTTTTTGAATTATGGTTTTCTCAGGGTATATGCCCAGTAGTGGGATTGCTGGGTCATATGGTAGTTCTATTTTTAGTTTTTTAAGGAACCTCCATACTGTTTTCCATAGTGATTGTATCAATTTACATTCCCACCAGCAGTGCAGGAGGGTTCCCTTTTCTCCACACCCTCTCCAGCATTTACTGTTTGTAGATTTTTTTTGATGATGGCCATTGTGACCCATGTGAGGTGATACCTCATTGTAGTTTTGATTTTCATTTCTATAATGATTGGTGGTGTTGAGCATCCTTTAATGTGTTTGTTGGCAGTCTGTATATCTTCTTTTGAGAAATGTCTATTTAGGTCTTCTGCCCATTTTTGGATTGGGTTGTTTGTTTTTTTGATATTGAGCTGCATGAGCTGCTTGTATATTTTGGAGATTAATCCTTTTTCAGTTGGAAAGCAGTAATTTTAAAGCAATTGTGTCATGCTGATTTTTTTTTAATTTTTATTTTGTTTATTTATTTATTTTTATATTTTGACTGCACCGAAGGCTTGTGGGATCTTAGTTCCCTGACCAGGGATTGAATCCGCTCCCTTGGCAGTGAAAGCGCAGAGTCCTAACCATTGGACTTCCAGGGAATTCCCTGATTCTAATGTTTGATTTATTGGGTAGTGTCTTTCAAGCACTTTGAATATAATTCTTATTAATTTAGTGATTAGCTAGTTATTCTATTTAATGTCCTGGTATACTATACAAATTAATATTATTGAATAATGTTTTGAAAATAGCTAAGTTAATAAGTCGACCAGTTTGTTTTATAAACCTCTCAGTCATTTATAAACGTAACACTGGGCTTTGGGCCTTTAGGCCTGGGCTTAATTTACTGAATCTTTTTTTCCCCTATGTTTTATTGAGATATAATTGACATACAGCACTGTATAAGCATAATGATTTGACTTGCATACGTCATGAAATGATTATCACAAAAGTTTAGTGAACACCTTGTATAGATACAAAATTAAAGAAATAGAAAAACATTTTTTTCCTTGTGATGAGAACTCTTAAGATTTTACTTTCTTAACAATTTTCATATGTAACATATAGCAGTGTTAATTATATTTATCATGTTGTATATTATATCCTTAGTACTTATTTATCTTACAGCTGGAAGTTTGTACGTTTTGACTGCCTTCATTCAGTTCCCTCTCTCTCACCCCTCACCTCTGGTAACCACAAGTCTGATCTTTTTCTCTATGAGCTTGTTTGTTTTTGAGGTATAATTGAGCTACAGTACTATGTTAGTTCCTGTTACACAACATAGTGATTTGCTATTTCTGTAGATTTCAAAATGATCACCACCGTAAGTCAGGTTGTCATCTGTCACTATAATTATTGACTGTATTCCTCACACTGTACATTTCATACCTGTGATTCATTTATTTTGCAACTGGAAGTTTGTACCTCTTAACTCCCTCACCTATTTCTCTCCTCCCCCCACCTCTCTGCTCTTTGGCAACCACCTGTTTGTTCTCTGTATCTATGACACTGTTTCTGTTTTGTTATGTTTGTTCATTTGTTTTGTTTTTTAGATTCCACATATAAGTGAAATCATATAGTATTTGTTATTATTATACTGAATTGTAGTAAATAGCTATAACAGGACTAAATCATCCTGTGTGTTCAAAATTCAAATGTGTTTTTTGTTTTTGTCAAAAAGTATTTACATAGGGGCTTCCCTGGGGGCGCAATGGTTAAGAATCCGCCTGCCAATGCAGGGGACACGGGTTCAAGTCCTGGTCTGGGAAGATCCCACATGCTGCGGAGCAACTAAGCCTGTGCGCCGCAACTACTGACCCTGCGCTCTAGAGCCCGTGTGCCACAACTACTGAAGCCCACGCGCCTAGAGCCCATGCTCCACAACAAGAGAAGCCACCGCAGTGAGAAGCCCGCACACCACAACAAAGAGTAGCCCCTGCTCGCCGCAACTAGAGAAAGCCTGCGTGTTGCAACGAAGACCCAACACAACCAAAAAATAAATAATTTTTAAAAAATTATTTACATATATATGTGAATACTTTGTATATGATGTTGTATATGATGTTTTAAATACATAATCATCAAAAGTCATTGAATTGTACAATTTAAAGAGCTGTATGTAATTTATAGTATGTAAACTATTCCTCAATAAAAACATTTCTTGATAAGGAAAAAAATAACTAGTAATTCTGAATGAACCTGTTTTTTTTCTCTAGATATTCGGTAGTATGTTCCTTTTATTCCTTTTTTAAGTTAATAGACTTTAATTTTAAATTTATAGAAGAATTGAGCAGACAGTATAGTACAGAGTTCCCATTTTACATGCCCCCCTCACAGAATTTTCCCTATTATTAACATTTTATATTAGTATGGTACATTTGTTACAATTAATGAACTAATATTGATACATTATTTTTAACTAAAGTCCATACTTTATTCATATTTCCTTAGTGTTTATCTAATGTCCTTTTCTGTTCCAGGATCACATCCAGGATACCACATTACATACAGTTATCATGTCTCCTTAGACTTCTGTTGGCTGTGACAGTTTCTCAGACTTTCCTTGTTTTTGATGACCTTGACAGTTTTGAGGAGTACTGGCCAGATATATTGTAGGATGCCCCTCCCTTGGAATTTGCTGTTTTTCTAATGATTAGACTGGGATTATGGGTTTTGGGGAGGAAGACCACAGTTAGAATGCCATTTTTGTCACATATCAGGATACATACAACCTTTGATTACTTTTTTCTTTTTATAGAAGTCCATAAACATAAATATCATCCACAACTGATTACTTTTAATATGGTTTTTTCAGATATATTATTCAGCGCTTTGCAAAGATATTCATTGGCTGTCTTGCAGCAGTTACTAGTGGTATGATGTATGCTCTCTATTTATCAGCGTACCATGAACGGAAATTCTGGTTTTCCAACAGGCAGGTAAGAAGAAAGAATTTTGAGCATATGAACGTTTGTTTTAATATTTAATGTTAATTTAAATAATGTGTTTTCAGGGAGCCAAAACATGCATGATAAGTATGACACGTGCTTTCTTTTTTTTTTTATTTTTTTTTATTGGTACGCAGGCCTCTCGTTGCCGTGGCCTCTCTCGTTTTGGAGCACAGGCTCCGGACGCGCAGGCTCAGCGGCCATGGCTCACGGGCCCAGCCGCTCCGCGGCATGTGGGATCCTTCCGGACCGGGGCATGAACCCGTGTCCCCTGCATCGGCAGGCGGTCTCTCAACCACTGTGCCACCAGGGAAGCCCGAGAAGTGCTTAATGTTATGCTGTAAGCCAGTAGGAACAAAATGGTATAGAAGCTGTCTTGAGTCACAGTATCAACCTTGAAAAATTTAATAGCATGTATTTCAAGGTGGTAGAACAGAAATTATGAGGGGGCTTTCCTTCATGCAATTGATTTATCGGGACTTTTGATGACAGTGAAATGTTATGAAGTTTAGTCAGCTTTTTCGTAGTTTTGGTAGTTTACATTTAAGAAACAGTCTGTGGCAGTTTCAGCATCAAAATATTTTAATTTTTAGATTAGAATGTTTTGAAGTGCTGAAAATGATTAGCAGACATAACAGTATTTATTAAAATGTTGCCTCATATTAGTATGTTTAATGTTTGGTTTTAAATCGTGTTAATCACAGACTCTACTCACTATAGTTATATTCATAATTCGTTTGGCCTTTGAATAAGTTTGTTTTCAGACTTACCTTCGCAATCAGGTATACCTGTAATAATATACATTGGCCAAGTTCGTGGTGTTACCACTTGACTCTAAAGTTTTTTTATTTTTGTTTTAGCCCAAACTCTTTTTTGTTGTTGTTCTTATTTTTGAGCGAATAGTCAAGCTGACTAAATGTTTTTAAGCCATTGATTTATCTAACACCACCAAAACATTTAACTGAATAATTACTCACCTGTATTGATTTGACCAAGGATTTTGTATAGCCTATTTCCTTGAAAATGTTATGAAGATTAAGTATTAGTTGTTCTCAACACTGGATGTACAATAGAAAAATCTGGGATGATTTAAAAAATAACTTCCCTCACAGATTCTTAGGTGGGGTGGGGCGAGTGTCTGGGTCAATATTGCACAAAATCTTTCCATGTGATTCTGTTATGTAGGCAGAATTGAGAACAATAAGGTTTAAAAATCTAGAAGACATTCATGAAGAGCATTGTGATGAGCCAGGAGCATTGGCATCATCTGGGAGCTTTTTCAGAATTGCAGATTCTCAGGCCACACTTTAGAATCAGAACCTATGTTTGAATAAGATCTCTAGAAGTTTTATATGAACATTAACTTTGAGAAGCACTGATTAAGAGTTCACATCTTTGAAATTTTAGAAAGAAAAATCAGTACCCATTCATAAAAAATAATTTTGAGGAAATTTATTTAGACTAATAAGCTCTAGATGAGAAAAAAAGAGGGTTCACTGGTCAAATAAATCTAGGAAAGACTTTATAGAGATTCTCAGTGCATAATGAATAGTGAAACTCTGAAAAGTTGCAATGAAAAAACTCATATTTTTCTCTAATCCAGCCTTTACATAGCTTATTTAACTCTTTTTAGGTAACACCCATTAATACCTTAGGAAGTTCTGTTGATCAAACTTTGGGGAAACTGCTCTGATATCTTTTGTATTAATTGATAAAATTATGCATGAAAATAAACATGTTTCATTTTAAAAGATTATAGATTTATGAAAGTTTGATTCAGCATGAAAAGCACAGGTTTCAGTGTTTTTTGACTACCTATGTTCTTGGTTCTGTACAGCCTAATTTTAGGAATTTTAAGATTTAATTACATTTCTGGGAGTTCATTTGAAAAGAACTGGTTAGTTGTCTGCTGCTCTTGGAAAGCCCTAATTAAGGGCTTGCTGTTCTGGATACCTAGGGAAGTGGAATAGCAATAGAAAAATAATACTTTCTTTTTAAACTTACATTTTTATTATGGACTTCTGACACCTCAACCATCATTTTTTACTTCCTGCTATACTGTTCTTGTTCTCCTTATGGTACTACTTTGGGTTTTCCTTCCAGATTTTTCTTATATATAATAGGCAAATAACTTACGAGTTACCATCTAGTTTAAACCTTAAGTATTTCATTAAAGTGATTGCCAGATTATCGAAAAGTTTAATCTTATTAATATGGCCACTAGTGGTTAAAGGAAGATTCAAACATGTCTTTGAATAAAAGGATAAATAAATAGCATTAATTTGGAGTATGAGGAGAGAAAAAGATTGCAGTTGAAATTTAAGACACTGGTATTTAAATAATCATTTCATTTTCTTTTAGGAGCTTGAACGGGAAATCACATTTCAGGGTGATAGTGCCATTTATTATTCTTATTATAAGGATATGTTAAAGGCACCTTCATTTGAAAGAGGTATGGTAACTACATTTGTATATTTAGTAACAATATTTTCCTAAAATAAAACATTGTTCTTATATGTGGGAGCCCTTGAATGTGGAGATTTGTCTCAGAATATAGGTATTGGTCTTCCTTGTAGTTAATTTAAAAATTGGAAAAATGAGGCACAGAGTATTATATTTTGAGATCCTTCTTGATAATAAAGTATTTAATGACCTCTGAATAACATGTTCAATTCTTGTAAAAGCAGAATAAATAATCTGGAGAAAAATTTTTCTGGCTTTAGGTGTATACGAACTGACACACAATAACAAAACTGTATCTCTGAAGACTATAAATGCAGTGCAGCAAATGTCTCTATATCCAGAACTTATTGCCAGCGTTTTATATCAAGCAACTGGTAGCAATGTATGTGTTTCTTTTGACTTTAATATTTATTTTCTCACATATTTATGAATCCTCAAGATTATATGTTGTCATCCTATTATCTCCTTCTCTCTTTTTTTTTTTTTTCCCAATTAGGAGATTATTGAGCCAGTATATTTCTATATTGGCATTGTTTTTGGATTGCAAGGAATATATGTCACTGCTTTATTTGTTACAAGTTGGCTTATGAGTGGAACTTGGCTAGCAGGAATGCTAACTGTTGCATGGTTCATTATTAACAGGTAAGAAAGGTGTTTTTAATTAAGTTTTACAGTTTTTTGTGACTGTGGTAGAGTTCTAAAAATGGCTCCCCCCTCCAAGCCTTCCATGCCCTGATTCCTGCCTGTGAATATGATGAGATTTCATCCCTGTGATTATGTTGTGTTGTACGGCAGCAGTCCCCACCTTTTTGGCACCAGGGACAGGTTTCCCTTGAAGACAGTTTTTCCACGGAAGTGGGGTGGATGGGTCATGCAGTAATGCGAGGGGCAGGTGAAGCATCGCTCGCTTGCCCGCCTCTCACCTCTTGCTGTGCAGCCCAGTTTCCTAACAGGCCGTGGACCAGTACTGGTCCGTGGCCCGGGGGTCAGGGACCCCGGTTATATGGCATAGTTGACCTTAAGGTAGGAAGGTTAGCTGGTGGGCCTGATCTAATCGTATGAGCCCCTAAAAGTGAGCAGCTTTCTGCAGCTGGTACAGAAGGGAAGTCAGAGATATTTGAAGCATGAGAAGGATTTGGTGCCTTGTTGCTGGATTGAAGTGAGGAGGAAATGAATTCTGCCAACAACCAGTGAGCTTGTAAAAACTCTACAAGCCCTGTATAAGAACTACAGCCCCAGTTGATGCTTTGATTTTAGCTTAAGGAGACCCTGAATAGAGAATCCAGCCATACTGTGCTGGGTTTGTGAGCCAATGAATCTGTGTTATTTTAAGCCACTACATTTGTGGTCATTTGTCATGCAACAGTTGAAAAATAATACACCCACCTCTATCTCTCTATTTTCAACCATAGCAACATTGGCATACATGTCTTTCCTCATTTATTTAAAATTGATGACATAGCTTCATGAAAAGAAGGAAGAGGCATCAGATATATCAGTTTTAAGTTAACCACTATATTAATCTATGACAGCGTGCTTTGAATAATAAATCCATTCCTTTTGGTGATTAAAGGAGCCTCAGTTCTTTAATAGTGAGTACAAAGAGAGTAGGGGATGGGACTTCTTTGAAATGGAGAGCTAAAATTTTCTTGGCATTGGTCAGTGTCAAAAATTTATTTTTTGAATGATCCTTTTTTGGCTTTTGAAAGTGCTTCCTCTCCATAGCACTTTGTCCTCATAACACTTAACGTGATTAAATTTTAGAAAATGAGACCTTTCTTCTGTTATACATTTTCTTTTGGCAGCTGCAAATGAAAATATGGTACTTCAAAGACACTGAGTTTCAGATTTAGGGCTGTATCTCTTACTGGGCTTTGGTTAGGGTCACATGCTGGCAACAGTTTGAAGTAAACGATTTTAAAAATATTCCTTAGAAGTTTTCAAGTATGGCTGTCCAGCTTTATGAGTTATCAGTATATTTCTTCTTAACTCATAAAGGGAGTACAGGGATGAACCAAACTTTATTATTATAAAAGCAACACATGTACATCATAAAAAACTTGAAACCAGCAAAAATAAATAGTAAGTTCACATTCCCACCACCTGGAAATCACTCAGTATTGTTTATATCTTGGTGCATATTCTTTTGGACCTTTTTCTATTGTGAATATGTGGGTGTATACATGTATGTATTTGTGGTTATGTATGTATATATATGTTTATATTTTTTAACCAAGATGAGATATATTGCACATTACTGTTTTATATGCTGCTTTCCTTATTTAGAAGCCTCTGCCTTCTATTCAGTAACTTTTTTATCTTTTCTAATACCCAGCCCATATTAGAATATCTTGTGTTGACCCCAAAATACACTCTATAGCTGATTTATCCAAACCAGTATTTAATCCAGGACTACGTATTGCATCTGGTTGTTGATTTTTTTTTTTTTTTTTTTTGCGGTACGCGGGCCTCTCACTGCTGTGGCCTCTCCCGTTGCGGAGCACAGGCTCCAGACGCACAGGCTCAGCGGCCATGGCTCACAGGCTGAGCCACTCTGCGGCATGTGGGATCTTCCCGGACCGGGGCACGAACCCGCGTCCCCTGCATCGGCAGGCGGACTCTCAACCACTGCGCCACCAGGGAAGCCCTGCATCTGGTTGTTAACGTTCCTTAACTCTCTTTAAATCTAACATAGTCCCTTTTTTTTTTTTTTTTGCGGTAAGTGGGCCTCTCACTGTTGTGGCCTCTCCCGTTGTGGAGCACAGGCTCTGGACGCGCAGGCTCGACGGCCATGGCTCACGGGCCTAGCCGCTCAGCGGCATGTGGGATCTTCCCGGTCCGGGGCACGAACCCATGTCCCCTGCATCGGCAGGCGGACTCTCAACCACTGCGCCATCAGGGAAGCCCAGTCCCCTTTTTTTAATGACAGTTGGCTTGTTGAAGGGACCAAGTCAGTCGTCCTACAGAATGTCCCAACTTCTGGATTTCTCCTATTGCTTCCCTGTGGTGTTATTTAACTATTCTCTCTGTCTTCTGTGTTTATGTAATCTGGAAGATACCTCTAAAGGCTTGATGGATTCAAGATAAACCATTTTGGTTAGAATATATTGTCGATGATGTAGTTTTCATGTTCTGTGACTTTACAAGTTACAGGGTATTTAGTTGGCCTAACCCTAGTGAAGCTGAAATTGCTGGTTTAAAGGATGACAGTCCTGATCTCTCCATTGAATAATTATGTTTTCTCTTATGACTATAAAACAATCTGTGCGGTGTTCTGGGGCATCAAATGAACGTCCTTTTCACCATTAACAATATACCCAAGGGGTTGTAACTCTAGTTGACAGCCTTTGTCTAATTTAGGGTTTATAAAATTAGGGTTTTCTGTTTTCATTAGCTTCATTCTTCAAAAGTAGAATTTTTCTTTATTAACCAGGTTCTTTGGTTACCTTTAAATTCAGTTATTATTAGAAAGTTAGGACAAATGCTTAATTTCACTTTAATTACCAATTTCTTTGTAAGAGATTGTTTTAATAGCTGTTTCACACAGTGATAAAAAGCATTTTCTGGTGTTCTCCTTTTTAAGCATCTTTCTGTACTTAGAGATTTTCATTGATTCAATAGGGCTAAAATACATTACCATCATTATTCTTTTTCTTGCTTAAATTTTTACGGCATTGGTCGATAGGAGTGCTTTCAGACTGGCTCCCGAGTTCTTTTGACACATCTTCATTAATCTTTGAAAGTGTCTTGTTTTCTGGCTCAACAGGAAGAGCAGGCTCACCTTGTGTATTCCAATGAAAGATTTGCAATTAGCCTTTTCTCTCTGGAGCTTTGATTCCTTTTAGTATAAAGTAGTATTAGAGAATCTGGTGTGGATGCCAGGGGTATAGATGACTTCTTGTTAAGTCAGAAAGTGCCCGTTAGAGAATATTATAAGTTGCCATGTACTCTTCTAAAATTTCATTAGGATTCATTGTTAGAAATTTAATAGCACACTCACAGAATTTATTTCAGTGCTAATAGACTAGGTCTAGAAATTTCTTGCTTTGTAGAGTGAAAGTGTGTTTCGTATACAGCATTATTTAAAATAGAGACCTTCTAAAAGGATTGCTTTCTTGACTATGTGATGCATTAGTTATTGATGTATAACAGATCAATCCAAAACTTAATAGCTTAAAACAACAAACATCTCTCACAATTTCTGAGGGTCAGGAATCCAGAGTGGCTTATCTGTGTGCTTCTAGCTAAGGGTTTCTTATGAGGTTGAGTCAGTAGTTGGTTGGGGCTACAGTCATCTGAAGGCTTGACTGGCCTGGATCATTTTTACTTAGTTCACTTCATGTGGCTTTTGCAAGAAGCCTCAGTTCCTTGCTGGCTGTTGGCCTAGAAGGCCTTAGTTTCTCATCACATGGACCTCTGCAGAGGGCTGCTCACAGCTTGGTTGCTGGCTTCCTTTAGAGTGAATGATCCAAGAGAGACTGGAGTGAATGTGTCATAGTGGAAGCCAGCTATCTTTAATAACCTAATATCAGAAATGATAGGACATCACTCTGCCATATTCTGTTGGTCATGCAGACTAATCGTGGCACAACATGGGAAGTGGCTACACAGGGTGTTAATACCAGGAGGCAGGGACCGTTATGAACCATCTTGGAGGCTGGCTGTCACCTACAATGAACTTTAATATTCATTTCATTTAATCCCTAGATCTTTCTTCATCAGAAGTTCAAAGAGAAAGACTAGGGCAACTTTATCATGTAAAATAACAGCAATTAAAGAATAATAAGACTCCCTGTCAAATAAATTATTTTAAAGATCTTAGTGAGAATTGTAAGGAAATTGCCTTATTTAATTATAATTCAGTTGCCTTATTAACTTGCCTTGTTTAATGATACAATATATCCTGGGTAGCTGGAGCAGGAGTTAGGTGGAAATATTAATCTGATATATTCTGTTAAAGTGTATCTTTTAGCAATTGAAACATTTAAGCAAGTAGCTTTTTCTTTATGTGTTTGTTTTGCATTGTTTATTTTTTATTGGTTATTGTATATATTTTCCTTTTTTTTTTTTTTTTTTTTGGTTGTGCGGCATGTGGGATCTTAGTTGCCCACCAGGGATTGAAGCCGTGCCCCCTGCAGTGGAAGCACTGAGTCTTAACCACTGGACCTTAAGGAAGTCCCATATTGGTATATATTTTATACTGCAAAATATATTTGAATGCCATGAAAGAGTATGCTGTCTTTTTATTTATCAGCTTTGGTTTATATATGATTGCCTAGAAAAGTGCAAAAAGATATTAGTCATTCCATTATATTATGATTATTATTTGTGTTCTTAGTGACGTTTTGTGATACTCATTCCTTAATATTAGGAGTAGGAAGCAGGATTATAAAATAGCTCCTGTTTGTTCAAACTAAAGGATGTAGGTATATTAGAAAATTCAAGAAAATTTCAGGAAATAGCACTGTGCATATAGTAGTGGGGGGAAATCAGAGGCAGATGACTCCCTGTGATCAGACTATCACCAAAATGGGCTAACCTGAGTCCAGTCTTCATGTATAAACAATATAGAAATTGCTCTTGGTCCCCACTGATCTTTTCGTCTACAAATATATCCCTGAGAATCACTTTCAGTGGACACATGTTTATATTTGAAGAGCGAAGAAAATATATCTGATTAAAAGTCTATACTAAGTTTAATCTTTGGCCTAAAAAGGGTAACTGTGCACATCGGTGATTCATAAAAGGGTAAGATGCAAGGAATGCACATGTCCCAGAGTTAACAAAAAATAATGGTAACACATGGTGCTGGGTCTATAATAATGATATTGGTATACTCTGGATGCTTGTGGAAGTATAAAGTTTTTCAATTTTAGATGCCAGTTTTTCCCAGGAATTTCATTGTATTCTAAGGAAGTAATTCAAAAAAGAAGGAAAGAGTTCACTGCTTCAATTTATTTATTATAGTATTATTTGTAATAATATGAAAAATTAGAAAACAACCTAAATTTAAGGGAATGGTTAGGTAAATTGTAATATGTCAATGCAAGGGAACATATAGCCATTAAAAGTTATACTGATATTGCATAGGTGTTTTTCAGCTTTCACACATTATACACTGGATTGACATGCCAAGCTGTTTTTCACATCTAATCTAAATCAATGTTTCTCAAACTTCAGTTATATATATTTAAAACTTAATAATCATGGATTCCGTGTGTTGATTTAAATAATTTGAATGATAATGCTACTTAAATATAAAGCATTAAACTATGTTTTTAAGCTCCTTATGTATTGAAACCAATTTACTAATGAAGTAACAAACCAGTAAAATATTAACTAAAAACTTTAATGTGAAAAATTATATTTTGCTAACACCAAATTTCTACTCTCTGTGTATGACAAACCTACCCAGTTAGGTACCGTGAGATGACTCATTTCTCATCATGTTGCTCTGTTCAGTCCATTATGAAATCTCTTTTTGTTTCTTTTAGCACAGTGATCAGTACATCATTCTGTTTTTACCTGGCAATACATCATTTAGTATTTTTTTTCTGATTAGCCTAAGCTAATTGAAGTAGTGCTGTGTTACCAACTGGATTGTTAACACAAACATGGAAGTCCTGAAATCTTTTTGGCAGTAGTGGGTTACAAAGTGGTCGTCCAAGTGATTCCGGTTATGTTTATACTATGATGTGTTTAAAAGGAAAACACAAAAACTCAGAGTTAGCTGATCTCTGGGAATGCATCCATAGATGAAATTGATAAAAGTAGTTGTTATTTGAATTGCTGGTTTGTGCTGCTGTCTGCTAGACTCTGCTGCTGGGGAGAAAAAGTGAGTCTCATTGGATTTTGTCACATTCCACTATTAGCCTTCTGGTTCTCACTACCACCAGGCATGGATGGTGTGGGGAAGAGCAAGAGTAGCACAAGTGTTCAGGACTGTGGCCGTGAGGTTGCGTGTTCACGTGTAGAGAATAACTGGCAGAGACCCTACTCAGTTTTTGCTGCAATGACTAGAGGTTTCCTTCATCCCTTCTCCAGACAGTGCTTCTGGTGCAGAGTTTTATAGGTTTCACTGCACTAAGCTGTGTGTTGGGTAGGGGTAGTGAGTGAGTCTTTGGAATGAGGATTGCTAAGTTCACCTTCCCAATTCTAGGCTGATAGAGTGGTTGGCAGAGTCCTGACTTGAGAATAGACATCTTCTCCTTCGTACTTCCTGACTTACGACATGTGAATATCTTGTTTTGTCTTTTAGAAAGCTAACTTTCACAACAATTTTTCATAAATAATATTGCATGAAAGTAGGTGGCCTTTAGAATACATGATGTTCACTAAATGGTATTGCAGCAATCAAATCTGGAAAAGAAATACTTATTGCACACATAGTAAAATAAATTCCAATTGGATTAAAGAATTAAAAGTTAACAGTGAAACCAATGATCACTATACAAAATCATTGATTCCTGGTTTTTTGTTGTTGTTGTTGTTGTTTTTGCGGTACCCGGGCCTCTCACTGTTGTGGCCTCTCCCGTTGCGGAGCACAGGCTCCAGACGCGCAAGCTCCAGATGCGCAGGCTCAGCGGCCATGGCTCACGGGCCTAGCCCCTCCGCGGCATGTGGGATCTTCCTGGACCGGGGCACGAACCCGTGTCCCCTGCATCGGCAGGTGGACTCTCAACCACTGAGCCACCAGGGAAGCCCTGGTTCCTGTTTTTAAAAAACGTTTTTAATAGATAAAGCCAGAAACAATGTAAGTGTATAACAATAGGAACTGGTTAGATTATGATAAACCTGTACAGTTATGTGCCATGACCATTCAATATTCTTGAAGTATACTGACATATATACTATGGAAAGATGCTCATAATATATTGTTAAGTAAAAATAGTTCATTACAGAGTTATAAAAGAGATAAGATCTAATACTGTTTACTAGGTTCTGGACACTGTACTAAGTTTTTTCCAGCTTTTATTTCATTTTATCTTCATGTTTTTAATTTATGTATATATATTCAATTACATATACATTCATAGAACACAAGTTATTTTCTAATACTTTTTAGAAGTTTTATTGAGATGTAATTGGCATAGAATAAACTTGTACATATTTAAAATGTAGAAGTTGATAATTTTAGACATTTAGACACCCTTGTGAAACCATCAACAAAATCAGTATAATACACATTATCATACCCAAAAGTTTCATTGTGCTCCTTGGTAATCTCTCCCTTTTTCCTCTTCTTACCCCACCTCTACTGCTGTAGAAAATCAGGAAAGATCAGGAAACCAGTGATCTGCTTTCTGTCACTATAAATTAGTTTTCATTTTCTAGAATTTTATATAAATGGAGTCATATAGCATATACTTTTTCGGTTTTTTATTTTCCTCCACTCAGCATAATTATTTTGAGATTCATATATGTTGGGTGTATCAATAGTTCATTTCTTTTTATTGCTGAGTAGTATCCTATTGTATGGCTATATCACATTTAAAAACTTTTTTTTAATTTATTTAATTTTTTTGGCCATGCCACGTGGCTTGTGGGATTCTAGTTCCCCAGCCAGGGATTGAACCCTCACCCTCGGCAATGAAAGCATGGAGTCCCAAACCACGGGACCACCAGGGAATTCCCTGTACCACAATTTGACTGAACTAAATTACACGGAAGAATGTTTGTCTCCATTAGGAGAATTATGCAGCAATTTTCATGAAGTTTTTTAAGCAATAGCACCTTTGTTTTTTGTGTGGGAAATAGCCATTGGGTTTATGAGATCCAGATTTAATTATTGTTGGGAAGGGAGTCCATTGTGGTGTGAGGATATGCATGGGAGACAACAGGCTTTCAATGAAAACTGATAGAGGAGAAACTTAGGAGGAGCCTGCAAAGACATTGTGTTTGATTCTGGAGATTTTCAAAGCTCTCCGGATCTATCACATAAAGGACTACTGTAATGTTAATTCTGGGTAACCTGCTGATTGAAAAAAGTATTAAACTAGATATCAGAAGCTATGCATTGTAATCCTAGTTGTATCACCTACTAGCTATATGACTTCATTAAGTCATCACCTCTCTGAACTTCATATTCCTTTTATATAAGGATTAGTATAAGAACTGTGGATCTGCCAGGCCTGCTAGTTATGTAGTGCACATTGTGCTCTAGAGAGGGATAGCCATCTTGTTAAGGCTAGGGAGGGTGGGGGGCTGAACTCCAGTGTACTCTGCTGCAAGCTGTGTGTTGTAGCATGAGGCTGTATCTGCCCAGAGCAGGGATGCCTTTTTCACCTTCTCACAGAGGCCCATCTATTCATCAAGCAGACACAGCAGCACTAAGTCTTCCTGGGTGGGAGGTAAGGTAAGGGTGAAACACTATTAATTTGTTCAAAGATGCTATATAGGTAATGGTGGCTTTGTCCATGCCTACCTCACAGGATACGGAGAAAAACAGTGTGTGAAAGTGCCTTGAAAAGTATAGTGTTACACAAATATAATGTCTTGCTATTTTGCTGTTCATCTGTGGTTTATTTTAGGGTAGATACGACAAGAATTGAATACTCCATTCCTTTAAGAGAAAACTGGGCACTACCATATTTTGCATGCCAAGTTGCTGCACTTACAGGCTATTTAAAAAGCAACTTAAATTCTTATGGAGAGGTAAGATACAAATTTATTTGTCACAATTCTGATGTATTGCAAATGTGGTACATTATTTTAAAGCTATTCATATTAAGAGTTAAATTATATTCAGTGAAACCTGAACTACACCGTAAAGGATATAGTTAGGTAGTCTTGTTATAACTGTTATTCTGTAATCTGATTGATAGTCAATTATATTTATGAGAAAGGAGATGTTATATTGTTTTAGTGCAGTTACTTGACAAATATATGAAGAATATCTTATTTTGAAAATTAATCTGTCTCGTTGTTTTACCGTTTCTCTCACTTCTGGAACATTGATGGCCTTTAATCATCACAAGTTGAAGAATATTAATGAAGATATAAAGAGTGACTACAAGGGACAGCAATGGTAGCACTGCATATTTTGTTTGCCCGTATGTTTTCTGTGACTGAGGTGTAGGTAAGCTAGTGAGCTTCAGGAGACTATCCTGGATAGTTTAGATTCTTAGTGCTGTGCTGTTGTTGTTGTTGCCATAGGCCCTTTCAGCAGTCAAGTGAAGCTTAGAGACTCTGTATCAGAATAATGATTTTAAATGCATAAAATAAAATAAATGTGATTATAAAAGGCAACCAATTACACTGAAATTGACTTAAATGTAGCAGTCCTTTGACAGTCTGTCTGCCTGTCTTAGGTTAAGAATTCCTGGCTAGAAAAAGGGACTGTAGGGACCTGGTTGGCCAGGAAATTGTATTTACTTTTGGTTCCTTTTTGAAATCTCTGAAAAATGTTCTTTCTTCCTTTCAGTGATGTCAGATGTCCTGAGCATAGCAAACTTTATTTCATTTTTTATAACACTAGTATTTCCTTTCTTATCTAAAATAATAAGAACACATTTCAGATTTGTAATTTTCCTTTTGTTGGTTTTGTATGAACAGCTTTCTGAGAAAGAATATTTTCTATAATAGGGAGTATTTGAGTGTTTTCCTGTAAGATTGTGTAGCTGTCTCTTAGGAAAGAATAGTTCTTCAGTTTTTTGTTTTGTTTTGTTTTTTTGTGGTTCGCGGACCTCTCACCGTTGTGGCCTCTCCCGTAGCAGCCTCTCCCGTTGCGGAGCACAAGCTCTTTTATTTTACTTTTGGCCATACCGCCCAGCACGTGGGATCTCAGTTCCCCGACCAGGGATCGAACCCGTGCCCCCTGCAGTGGAAGCGTGGAGTTCTAACCACTGGACTGCCAGGGAATTCCTTTTCAAATATCTTTTTAATAAAACTATTATTCTTATTTATTTATTTTTATTTTTTTTTTCTTATTTATTTTAAAAGGAGTTTTGGAAAAGGTAGAATGAAATGTAAACTTATTTTTTCCCTTCTATACTATATTTTATATTTTTCTGAATAACTTATTTTTATTGCCATGTTATGTATTCTTTCTAGTAGTTTTTTAAATTCTAACTTTTTTTAATTAAAAAAGTAATACAGGGGGGCTTCCCTGGTGGCGCAGTGGTTGAGGGTCCGCCTGCCGATGCAGGGGACACGGGTTCGTGCCCCGGTCCGGGAAGATCCCACATGCTGCAGAGCTGCTAGGCCCGTGAGCCATGGCCGCTGAGCCTGCGCATCCGGAGCCTGTGCTCCGCAACGGGAGAGGCCACGACAGTGAGAGGCCCGTGTACCGCAAAAAAAAAAAAAAAAAAAAAAAAAAATTAATACAGGGGATTCCCTGGTGGTGCAGTGGTTAAGAATCCGCCTGCCAATGCAGGAGACACGGGTTTGATCCCTGGTCTGGGAAGATCCCACATGCCGCGGAGCAACTAAGCCCATGCACCACAACTACTGAGCCCACGCACCACAACTACTGGAGCCTGCACACCTAGAGCCCGTGCTCCACAACAAGAGAAGCATCCACAATGAGAAGCCTGTGCAGCACAACAAAGAGTAGCCCCTGCTTGCTGCAACTAGAGAAAAAGCCTGTGTGCAACAACGGAGACCCAATGTAGCCAAAAATATATATATAAATAAATTTTTAAAAAAGTAATACATCTACATTGTACAGGTGGTAAAAAAAAAATTCAGTCATTGCAAATGGATAGATATACAGTGAAAAGTATATTTCCATTCAGTTTACTGTTGTTTACCAAGGACCTGGTGCTTTTTGAAGGGATCCAAGAATAGCTTATGCTCCTATTTTAGTTTACATTTTGTTTCTCCTTTTTTATTTAACCACAATTATTTTTCTCTATTTTGAAAGTATCCCATAATATTCTCCCTTCTTCCCTCCCTTCCTCTTTCTCTTTTTTCTTCTCTTCATATTAAGGTAAAGGAGGAAAATTGTCCTTATCAGTTATTTGGTTATTTATAACTAATCACTCATCTGTTATTCAAGAGTACACAGCAAGAGCAAAATATCTATGAAAATATTAAAGGGGTAGCAATATTAAGGATTCTATAAAACATGGTAGTAAAAAAAAAAACAAGTTTACTGTATTCTTAACCCTTCAGCTTAAAACTCAATTTTTTAAAAAGCAAAACTGCTCTTTCTGCCTATGCTGTTGCCATGGTGCCCATTAAAAATCTCATGGCACAGGGTGGACAAAGAAAAGAAGTAGGTCCTAAAGTTTACTCTTGACTATACCCATTCTGTAGAAGATGAAGTCACGGATGCTGCCAACTTTGAGTAGTTTCTTCAGGGGAGAAAGTGAATAGTAAAGCTAGGAATCTTGGTGGAGGTGTTGTAACAATTGAAAGAAGCAAAAGCAAGATTACTGTAACTTCTGAGGTACCTTTTTCCAAAAGGTATTTGAAATATCTCACCAAAAAATATTTGAAGAAGAATAATCTGTGATTGGTTATGCGTAGTTGCTAACAACAAAGAAAGTTATGAATTGCGTTACTTCCAGATTAATCAAGATGAAGAAGAGGAGGAAGACAAGGAATAAAGCTCAATTATCTGGTATATTTTGTATGAGTTCTTGAATAAAACTTAGGAACCAAAAAATATATCTATATAAAAAGCAAAACTGTCCAATCCTTCAATTATGTTTGCTTCCCCTTGAACTTACCCTATACACACATGCCTTTGTGTGTGTGTGTGTGTGTGTGTGTATGTGTGTGTGTGTTGAAATCTAAAGAAGGTTTGTACCTGAATTCATAGTATTGTATCAGTGACAATTTACTGTTTTTTTTTTTTTGTTTTTTTTTTTTTTTTTGTGCGGTACGCGGGCCTCTCACTGTTGTGACCTCTCCCGTTGCGGAGCACAGGCTCCGGACGCGCAGGCTCCAGACGCGCAGGCTCAGCGGCCATGGCTCATGGGCCCAGCCGCTCCGCGGCATATGGGATCTTCCCAGACCGGGGCCGAACCCGTGTCCCCTGCATCGGCAGGCGGACTCTCAACCACTGCGCCACCAGGGAAGCCCAATTTCCTGGTTTTGACAGTGTATAATGGTCGTGTAAGATATTGTCATTGAGGGAAGCTGGGTGAGGCAGTCCATGGGAATTCTTTTTTTTGGCTGTGTTGGGTCTTTGTTGCTGTGCACAGGCTTTCTCTAGTTGAGGCGAGAGGGGGCTACTCTTGATTGCGGTGTGCCGGCTTCTCATTGCGGTGGCTTCTCTTGTTATGGAGCACGGGCTCAAGGCGTGCGGGCTTCAGTAGTTGTGGCACGCCGGCTCAGTAGTTGTGGCTCACGGGCTCTAGAGCGCAGGCTCAGTAGTTGTGGCACATGGGCTTAGTTGCTCCATGGCATGTGGGATCTTCCCAGACCAGGGATTGAACTTGTGTCTCCTGCATTGGCAGGTGGATTCTTAACTACCACACCACCAGGGAAGTCCCATGGGAATTCTTCGTACTGTTTTTGCAACTTCATGTGAACTAATTAAAACTAAACATATATATGTATTTTTTATTATAACTTTTTTACATGCATTCCTTTTCTGGGGGAAGGGTGTATAATTGTATGAATTTTTATCATGTGTAGTTGCAAGTAACCATTACCATAATCAAGATGTGTATGTATATATACACACACACTATACGTCACTTATGTTACCACTTAATAGTCATATCTTTCCCTCAGCCCTAACCTCTGGCAACCATAAATTTGTTCTCTGTCACTGTAATTTTTTCACTTTGAAAGGTTATGTAAATGGAATTCTGTAGTATGTTATCCTTCAAGATTGACTTTTTTCATAAAGCCTAATGCCATAAACATCTATCCAAGTGATGTTGCATGTACCAGTAATTTGCTCCTTTTTGTTACTGAGTAGTAGTATAGGAACATGGATATTTTAATCATATATTTTGTACTTTGCTTTCCACTCTTGAGACTAGATCTCATGGTCCCAGTTGCATCAGGATATCCAAGCTCAGATCTTTTGTGCAGTTACCTGGAGCCATCCAGAGATATCTGTGGTTGATTACCAAAACCCATTTAATGTTACTTAAATAATGTATATAAAAAAGCTGACAATAAAGGCATAGTTGAAAATGAAGTGAGAAAGGTAAGGGGTAGACAAGAGTGCATAGAATTTTGAAAATGTCCAGAGAAAGGAGAAACTTAGGTCATTCTGCAGATTGTGTTTGACATGTGTTCCTATTATTATTATTATTTTAAATTTGGCGGCACCGCACGGCATGCGGGATCTTAGTTCCCTGACCAGGGGTCCAGCCTGGTGAAAGCGCCAGTGAAAGCGCCGAGTCCTAACCACTTGACCGCCAGGGAATTCCCTCTATCATATTTTCACTGCGTGTTCTTAGAGTAGTTTGAGAATAAACCTTTGGAATGGGCAGTTTGTTTCATTATACTGTAGCTTTTCGCTAGCATCCCCAAAGTAATCTCTAAGTGGCCAGTAGGTTACTTAAGCTGAATCTAGATCTGACCCTTCACTGATTTCTGGAGCTGGCTTTTCTGAGGATAATGGTTTTAGGCCTGGTTATTACAGTTCTGTTGTTCTACATGAGAAGATTTCCAGAACACTTTCTCTTACAGCTATGGTGATAGATGGAGCAGAAGCTTATGTATTCTATTAGTGCTGAGCCCTTCTGGGCCTTGCCCTTGATATGTGATCAACTAGTGGAATTTTTCCATCTCTTTCAGTTTGTTATCTGGTCTTAAGCTTATTCAGGATGCTGAAAAATTCTTACATCTGCTCATGGTCTGAGGTATCTCTGACTCTGGAATTTATCATTGAGTATAGTCAGCTGAGTCTGAAAGATTTAGTTTTAGAGAACACAGTTCTTATCTTGGGTTTCTTGACTTGACTCTTACTGTCCTTTCATTGTTCTTATCAGAACCAATTCTTTTGACACTATGGCTGATGGAGGAATTAGGAATAAAAAGGTAGGTCCCTAGAAGAAGTTGAGACTGTTGCTAGAAATATGCTAAGACTTGGTTTCTCACTAAGGGATCACTTGGGAGATGACATTTGGAAGGACAGGATAGATTTTAGCCAGGCATATTTCAGGCAAGGGCAGTGAAATCCTTGTGTTTAGCACTTTAGCAGATGAAAACAGCTGAGAGTTTTATATGGTTGACAGTATGAACTTTGGGAAAAGGTAAGGCCACACTGTGCTGAAAGGAAATGAAAAAAGAAATGGACTTTTTCCATGGGGTGTGGAATGGGCTGAGACATAAATAAGACTAATCACATGGAAGCTCTTAGGAAAATATGAAGCACCAGGGAAGTGAAAATATTATAGAGTGAAAGGAGTTACTTCCACTGTAACTAAAGCCGAGCAGTCAAGTCTAGTAAAAGCCACCATTTAAAAATATTTATTCCTTTATCTCTTTTGGGGTGAAAGAAAATTGTACTGAATTTTCTTTTTTTCTTTGTCTTCCTGAAGTTCTCAGTATAATGTTGAACATTGAAGGGCAAGTGGTTGATTTCTCTCTAGAGTGCTTGATTTAAGATCTTATTGTTTATGTAAGGATTTAATAATTGTGTGATTTAAAAACAAAGTTTCAAAAATTGTATAGCCTTAAAGTGGAACCAGTAACAGAGCTGCAATATTTGAGGTAACAACCTCATAGATTTTTATAGTAATGAAGCTGTTGATATTTAGTTTCTTTCTTTGTTTTCCCTAGAGGTTTTGCTACTTGTTGATGAGTGCTTCAACTTACACATTTATGATGATGTGGGAGTACAGCCACTATCTCTTGTTTCTTCAAGCAATATCTCTCTTCTTGCTAGATAGTTTTTCACTGGAGCAAAGTGAAAAGGTATTATGGCATTTCAAAATTATGATTTTAAATCTAGAGAATAAATGTCTTTATAGGGTTGTATTTAGCTTTTAAGCTTAATTTGAAATGTTTTAATAGGCTCTGATTTATACTTCTACTCAAAAGGTTGCTAAAGTCATTCTCCCCTAGTCCTTTTAGAAGCACTTTGAAATTCCCTTAAACATGGTCTGCTTAACCAGAGTCACCCCTGTGCGTCTTCTCTATTTCTAGCCATTTCTCCATCTTCCCTTTCTGTTTCTTTTAAAAAAGAAAAAGGTGAAATACAGGAATGTACAAAAGAGTATATGCATGCTGTATATACAATGTATAGAAAAAATATGAGTATTTGAACACCCAGGCCAAGATATGGAGTATATGAACACTAGAAGCCCTTTTTTCTCAGTCACATCCTGTTCCCTCCCCATCAGAGGCTAACTGTCCTGAATTTTGTTAATCCTTTCCTTCTTTTTCTTTATGTTTTTTTTACCACCCATCTGTGTATTCCTAAAACTATTGTTGTCAAATAATGTATTGTTTACTTTTGCCTGATTTGCTTCTGAGATTCATCCCTGATGATGTACAGAGCTATATTTCATTCATTTTTATTTACTGATGTATTCTATTGCTGATGAACATTTCAGGTTTTTTCCAGTTTATTGTTCATATGACCAGTGCTGCTATAACGTTTTTATACATGTCACCTGGCACAGAAGTGCAAGATTTTTCTAGAATATATAGTGGAATTACAAGTCAAAGGATGTGTACATATTCAATCTAACTAAAGATACCAAGCCTTTCCCCAGAATGGTTATATCAATTTATACTTCAGTCAGCAGTAAAGGTTCCCATAAATATTTTGTTCCTTTGTTTCTTTGTCTTTTTCTCTTTTGCCCTCTCTTATCTTTTTTTCTTTATTTATAAACATGTATTAAGTATTTAATATGTTGTCTAAGCCCGAAATTTGGGAATCTTCTCGCTCTTCTCTTCCTTTTCTTCAGATGGTCCAGAATTCTGATGAGTACCAACATTTAGGTTATTTCAATAGAGAGAATTTAATATAAACAATCATTAACCAAGTATAAAGTTGTTAACTTGTTAAATGAAAAGGTAATAAGTACCTGAAAGTATTATAGAGGTAGCAACTTCAGGAAGCAGCTACCACTCCTAGAGCTGAGGGCTGAAAGGAAGAATTTGGAATTATTAAAATGTAGAAGCTTAGAAGAGGGAACCCTGTGGAGCTGAAACAGACTTCTGAGGAAGGGCCACTGCTCAGCTTTGCTGGTATCTCTGAACTGGGGAGAAGGGCTCTGTGGAAATGGGACCCAGACTTCTGAGAATGGTACTCTGGCCAGCTGATTCTGCCATCTCTGGGGTAAGAAGATGTGATACAGCTCATTCTTCAAGTGTTAGGGAAACTGCAGCTGCATCCAGCTGCCTTAACAGGAAGGAATTAACTCTGTTGGAGTGAAGAAGCATTGCTGAGGTGATCCTCCCAGGAACTGCAGACTGCAGTAAGGAACACGCCCCTGCTCTCTCCTCTAACTCTTATTATCTCTCGCTAGCATGGATTGGCAGAGATTAATAGGGAGCCAAATGAAAAAGCAGAAATGTAGACTGAAGAAGCCGGCCGCAGCATTACGAGGCCTGGATAGAGGGATAGGTTTGGAGCTAAGAGAACCAGCAGCCAAAATGAAAAAATAGAACATTACCAGCACCCAGAAGATCCCATAATGCCCTCTCTTGTCATTGCTTCAGCCTCCTGACAGAGGGGTATCTTTTTAAAAAATGGCTCTGGCCTTTTAGGGATTTTTTTTCTTTTGGTTTTTTGGTTGGTTTTTTTTTTTTTAACTTTTAACACTCTGCCTTTTGATTCCTCTCCCTTCCCCCCAACTAGTGTCTATATTTTGTCTTAGTTCTCCCCTTTCTAAAAGGAATTTATTTTATGGTAGATTAAATTATTATACTATTGAATTTTAGAAAAGAAATATAGTAAGACATAACTTTCCTGGGAGATCTTCTATTAGGAAGTTGAATTTAACTTTCTTATTGTCACTGTTAAATGAACCAAGTGCAAAATACTTTTCTCTGGTGCTACATTTCATGGGAGTATATTTTCACCGGATAGGTTTTGGGAACTGCTGCTAATGGTTATGATTTTTGATTTATGCAGCTTGATGTTACATAGATGGACAAGACAAACCAAGTGAAATTAAGTCAGAGCCTGGGATTAAAGAAGGTTCTTCCAGTCTGATTTAGACATCCATGGTTTCAAAGCTTTTTACTTTGCGGAGAGTTCTTTCTAAAAAGGAAGTGATATATTAGTTACGTCCCATGGCATTAAAACTACGAATTGAATGGTTGTAAATATAATACTGTCCAAAATTACAGTAGAGCATTTACTTTATAATTGTAGTCAAATCTTATGTAGTGAAAAGATGTACAATAAAATTCATTTAATTCTCATTCATTTTATTTTTGTCCCAACAGGTTCATGAAGTTTATAAAATCTATATATTTTCTTTCTTTCTGGGATATTTACTGCAGTTCGAGAATTCAGCTTTATTGGTATCTCCTTTATTAAGTTTTGTAATAGCCTTAATGCTTGCTAAGTGCCTTCAGGTAACTAGAATTGCCTTTTTATCATTCTTGGGGGGAATTTTTAAATTGTTAATTTTTTTAAACCTCACTTCTTTGTTCATATAATTTTCCTCCCTGCATAGCTGAATGTGAAGAAAGGAACTTTCGTGGCTAAAATAATGAAAGTGATTAATTTTTACTTGGTGTGTACTCTGACAGTGACATTGAATATTATAATGAAAGTAAGTAACTCTGTGTTTGAGATTCATGTGGTAGAGCAAATTGAATAATGAACTATACTGGGCTAAATTTTAACGAGAATAATGGGATAGCAAAGTAAGAGTTTGTACAGTAACATGTTTAGTTGAACAATAATCATACCTAGTATATTAGGTGAGAAAATAGGATTCTGAGTCTTT
Source organism: Phocoena sinus (assembly GCF_008692025.1). Lineage (NCBI taxonomy): Eukaryota > Metazoa > Chordata > Mammalia > Artiodactyla > Phocoenidae > Phocoena > Phocoena sinus. The sequence goes on from NC_045779.1 coordinate 38,697,437, forward strand.
CCTATAGAAATACTTTTTTAAAATTACACTTTATTTTTCATTTAATTTAAAATGTCATCATTACCCAATTAACACTAAGTAATATATGGAATAAATTCAGATGAGTCAAAGACATTCAAAAGAGTGGGTAAGTTATTTAAGCCAGGTGGGATAAGGTTAAAATCTTCTTACTACCCCATTATAGTTTTATGCTTAACTATAAGGTAATGTGATTGACTATGCCAGTAAATCTCCTTGCTTCATAGTTACATCATGTATTTTTAATTCATATTTTTTGTTTTGTAGTCTTGCTGTATTTTCTAGTTCTAGTATTGGACTAAAGCATATTGCTATAAACTTAGCTAATAGTTCTTTGTTGTAACTAGTGTTTTTCTCCTTCAGATGTTTGTCCCACACAAAGAAAATGGACATATGCTGAAATTCCTTGAAGTAAAATTTGGACTAAATATGACTAAGTAAGTTTTAGATTATGTAAGTTTACCTAACTCTATACCACTTAGAAGATAAAGAGCAAAAATAATCAAAGGAGGGAGTACACACCTAATTACATACCACTTAGAAAATAATTTGGGACATTACAATATCCAGAAGAAATAAGACATTAATACTTTTCTCATTTAAAACAAAATCTCATTTAGGTCTTTTAAAATTAGATATACTTAAACCTCAGTAGCATCACAGTATGTTGAGGCTACTTTCCTTGATGAGGAGTGATGATACAATCTAAGGTCAGAATAAATTAAAGATTTAAAATGAATAAAGAACCAAGGAAATTTTAACCACTAACTGCAAAATGTTATATTACAAAGAGTATGGGTGTAAATCAACTATAGTTCAATTAAAAACAAAAAGTTCATGATATACTCCAAATCTATACTTTAAAAAAAAAGGGCATAGGCATTTAAAATGGGGTGGTCAGTAAGATATTTATTTCATAGCAAAGAATCTTATCTTTGGTCATAATAGTGGATTGGACCACAAGCTGACATTTTAAATTCAAAAATAGTGTTGTACCTTTTGTTTGTTGTTTAAATGCATTTTTTAAATCTAAAATGAAATAAATGATTTTATGTACTGATAGAGTCCATTTGCATAACAGAAAATATATATTTACCTATACATATCTCTAGTTCATATAGTAGACCGTAGAATCTTATAATCGTTTGCTGGGATTACATGGGATTTTAGATACTGTGAATGAAATTTTATGTTGTGATATATCAGTTAACCAGGTGTTTGACATTGCTTAAACACTGGAGAAGTCTTCTGAAGTGTAAATCGTATATGGCTATCTAGTAAGATAAAAGGATCCTTTAAGAGGCCATGTGCTTCATAAAGGTAGGGACCATGTCTTTTTCAGGTGTATTTGTAGGCCTCACACTCAGCAGGCAACTAGTAAAAGTTGGTTGCAGACCTCCATAATTGACTGGCCTTTTCACTGACTTTCTCTTTAACCTTGGAAGACTCTAGAATGAGCCTAGCGTTAAGGTCTGCTTTTGTCCAGTGTTTCTTAGTTGATGTTCTATAGTGCGCCTTTGTTCCTCATGTCAGGTACTAGGCTTCACAAGGTAATATACTGGGTATTTTAAGATTAAGACTTATTAATCTTGTCCTTAAGAATATTTCTGGCTCATTAGATAGTTTTTATACAATTAATGGCATGGGTGTGTAAATAATAAGTGCCTTGTGTGCAAATGTGCCAATTGGATATCAGGATTTGTAATTCACCAGAATTTCAGGAGACATTTCTGTTGAGACGGAATTTTAAGAATCAGTAAAGAGGGCTTCCCTGGTGGCGCAGTGGTTGAGAGTCCGCCTGCTGATGCAGGGGACACGGGTTTGTGCCCCAGTCCAGGAAGATCCCACATGCCACGGAGCGGCTGGGCCCGTGAGCCATGGCCGCTGGGCCTGCGCGTCCGGAGCCTGTGCTCCACAACGGGAGAGCCCACAACAGTGAGAGGCCCGTGTACCACACACACACAAAAATAAATAAAATAAAAAGATGTTAAAAAAGGGTCTTCCCTGGTGGCGCAGTGGTTAAGAATCCGCCTGCCAATGCAGGAGACACTGGTTTGAGCCCTGGCCCGGGAAGACCCCACATGCCGCAGAGCAGCTAAGCCCGTGCGCCACAACTACTGAGCCTGTGCCCTAGAGCCTGCGAGCCGCAGCTACTGAAGCCCGCACGCCTAGAGCCTGTGCTCCACAACAACAGAAGCCACCGCAATGAGAACCTGCGCACAGCAACGAAGACCCAACGCAGCCATAAATAAATAAAGAAAAGAATCAGTAAAGAAGTGTTAATAAATATTTATTTAATGTGCAAGATACTGGGCCAGGTACTCTGGGGTATACAAAAATGACTACAATCTAACGCATAGCAGATTGCATCAAACACTATAATAAAGGGATAATTAAAGTGCCATGGGGATATGGGGAAGGAAGGATTGAGACTGGGGTTATGGAAAGAATATCATTAAATTGGAATTTGAATTAGACCTTATAGAATTAGTTACTTTAGTAGGCAGATTTTTAAAAAGTGCTTTCGTCCTAGGTACAAAATATTTTGATGGCAGCCTCTTTGATACAGTTGTATAGCTGTTTGGCACATTGTGAAACTTTAACCTTTTAGTTTAAACCCAGTGATTTGTGAAGCATTCTCAATCCATCCGTGGGCACTCCTGAACATCATTCCATCGCTTACCTCCTCCTCCAGGGCTAGGAATTTGAGGATTAAATGGAGGTTGAAGATGGATTGGGAGTGAGAATGCAGATAAATCTACGTATAACTAGGAGGCTTGTTGATTATATTTAGTGTGGGTTAAAAAAAAATAGTTTATCCTGACTGTTATAGCTCAAAAAACTTACATTTCAAATTTTATGATTTCTGTCTTAATAATTAGATACCTCTTTTTAAAATGGGTCCTAGTCAAGTTACATTTATCAATATAAAACAGGGCTGTCCAATAACAATATGACATTAGTTGCATACATAATTTTCTAGTAGTTGCATTAAAAAAAAGAAACAAGTGAATTTAATTTCAATAACGTACTTTATTTAATCCAGTATATTAAAAATGTTATTTTAATGTGTAAACATTATAAAATTATTGAGATATATTTTGTATTTTTTAAATTCCTTTTTTCTTGATTTTTTTATCTTTGAAGTCCAGGGTGTATTTTGTACTTAAAGACTATCTCCATTTGCACTGGCCACATTTCATGTGCTATTAGCTACGTGTAGCTAGTGACTATCATACTGGACAGTGCTGTTAGAGGTTAGACAGTTGAATTTTTTTGGTATCTTCCAGGTAAAAATAGAAAGTAAAACTCCCCTAAAACTCTATTGGGTTCTAGAGATGGTCACATTGCTGGATCACAAAAATTTAGTAGTTTTAAATTTATTAGGGCAGTTTGTTGAGGAGGGTTACTAATGCTATTATTTTCATTTATAAAGGGTATGACCTTTCTGTTGTAAGTTAACGGATTTAGGAAGTGCGTTTAGTTTTGTCTTAGTTTTTACTGAGATGGAAAAAATAATTTTAAGTTCAGTACTTTAAAACATCTGTGATTTTAATATCATGCTTTTGTTTTCTGTAGGAATTTTACAATGAATTGGCTCCTATGTCAAGAATCCCTTCAGGCACCATCTCAAGAATTTTTTTTGCGATTGACACAATCTTCTTTATTACCTTTCTATATTTTAGTGTTAATTACTTGTTTTCTTTCTATGATTCAGGTTATTTTTAGGAGAATTAAGTAAGTACCTAGGAGAACTAATCATATTACTAACTAATAAATTATGGAAATATATAAAACTTATTTTTAATATCCTTCCAATATTTGTGTGTTTTAGAGTTTCTAATTGAATTCTCTATCAGTGTGTAAAATATCATTATAAGTTAAGTAGATGAAATTCAAATTTAAGCTTATACATCTAAATATGTAATATTCATGTTTATTTATTTAGGCAGTGCCGGGTTTTAGTTGCGGCACATGGAATCTTTAGTTGCGGCATGCATGTGGGATCTAGTTCCCCGAGCAGGGATCGAACCCAGCCCTCCAGCATTGGGAGTGTGGAGTCTTACCCACTGGACCACCAGGGAAGTCCCTGTAATGTCCATTTTTAATGCAGGAATAATATTTAAATAATCAGTTAAACTTTTACAGACTAATTTACTCAAATTTTTTATTTACTGTAAGCATAATTTTTTCTAATTACTTGAAACTAGTAGTATAAGTGATTTTAAATTACAAAGTTTGACTATTTAAAAATATTTTTATCAAACTTGAAAGGAGGCTGTGTGTAGTAACTTAATTTTGAGAACTTAGTAATTCAAATTATTATTTAACTATATTGATTTAACAATCATTAGTTTAGTGATAATTCATCTTGGAAAAGGAACCTCTGTATCTTTTTTATTATATTTCCTGAACTTTGATGTTTAGTCTTTATTGAGGCAGTTGTCTTCAAGCTTCAATAGCCATTTTCAAAGACTTGGAGATACCTAAGTTAGGTATTTGACCAGCAGAATATACTTTCAAATTTTAAGAACTACCTATATTTTTTTTATGAAGATATTAAAGATCTTTGATTTTTCAAATAAATATTTTCAAAGTAGTAAAAAAACACATTTCTTTCAGTAGTGGTAAGTCCCTGAAAGAAACTATTACGCTTGAAGATGGACAAATTGGAGAAAGGCCAGAAATAATTTATCACGTGATTCACACTATTTTCTTGGGCTCTCTTGCAATGATTATAGAAGGGTAAGTGTATATTTGAGCCATTTGTTTTTACAAAGAATTGTCCTTTCTAATGGTAGTTAGTGGATACTTTCAAGAACACATTTATAAAAACACTATAAAAACTTAAAAAAACCTTAATCTAACTGGAGTTTAGAGAGGTGTTTATAGTACAGTGAACCGATATTTACTTAGTAATTTATTTGTTCAAAAACTATTGAATGTTTTCCAGGGGCCAGGCATTGTGCTAGGTGCTGGGGGTACAGTGGTGGACAAGATTCTCTAACCTTATGTGACTCATGGTCTATTGAAGGTGACAGATGCTAACCACACAAAAATAAAATTATAACTTTGATAAGCGAAGGAGAGGTAAATGGTGTTATGAGGGTGAGGGTTCAATATACCCTTTTCTTTGAAGTTTGACTCAGATGAGAAATAAGACATAGGAGTATGAAATGGTTCTGAGCACCCAATTTCAAAGTGGGGAGGAGGTTTCTTCATACCAACAAACAATTCTCTGGACACCAGCTGGGTATCCTACAATTCAACTCAATTTTGACTATCTGCCAGAAGTACCATCAGAATCTACAGGCTTGGGTTCAGTCCAACAAGACTCCCCTGCTACCTCTTCAGACACCAGTTACAAGTCCAGGTTGTCACCTGTGTTTCTGGTGAACTGGCTGTAGATCAGAGGTTCCCAAGACCCCCTCCTCAGGTTTGATTAATTTGGTAGAGCAGCTCACAGAACTCAGAGAAACATTTTACTTACTGGTTTATTTTCAAAGGATATAAATCAGGAACAGCCACATGGAAGAGGTTCATAGGGCGAGGTATGGGGAAAGGGCTGGAGCTCCCATGCTCTCTCCAGGAGAGAGAAATCCCTACATGTTCACCAACCGGGAAGCTCCTGAACCCTGTACTTTGGGGTTTTTATGGAGGCTTTATTACATAGGCACGATTGATTAAATCATTGGCCATTGGTGATTGATCTCAGCCTCTCCCCTCCCCAGAGGTCTGGGGGGGTAGGACTGAAACTTCCAACCCTCTCATCACCTGGTTGGCTCCACTGGCAACCAGTCCCCATCCTTAGCTGCTTTCCAAAAGTCGCCTCATTAACATAATAAAAGATACATTTAAGCTCTCAGCGCTTAGGAAATTCCAAGGGTTTGGGGAGTTGTGAGCCAGAAACCCGTGGTCAAAAACCAAATATATATGAGGAATATATTTTGGTCATCTGAATGATTCTGATTCTGATAAAAGTTGCATTGGAGAACTCTTTTTCATGTGTGACCAAAAGGCCTTTGAATATCTTCCACCCCAAACTGAGTTTAGTCCTTAAATTTCAGGCCTTCCCTCTTGAATGGCCAGAGCCTTGGTAAGCCTGCTGCACCGATACACACCCGTGCTGCAAAAGGAAGATCCAAACTGTAAAAAGCCCATAAGTGTTTGTTGAGTATTGTCATCTCACACTCACAAATCAGATAACTTGCTGCCACGAGGAGGAGCAGTTAGGGTTCTGAAGTATAGGGAGGGGAATAAAAGCAGGGAGAGGTGAAGAATATTGATACAGTATAAGATTTAAGTTTCCTCTAATTATGAATACAGATCCAGAATCACAGTCATTTTAGCAGTACCCGTGGTGCTTTCACCAACAGAAAGCATAGTTATTTTCTCATTGTACTGGTTTTTTACAGGTATCTGAATATTGTTTATATACATCACTACTTCCAAATTATAGTAATTATTAGACCTGCATTTAATGTATTAATAAACAAGTACAAATATTGCTGTATTACAAATACAAATTTTATTATTTAATATCAGTATTTCAGTATAATTGGTTTCCTTTGTAAGCCTATGTATTTTATGCATTTAGAAATGTTTTCTTACAAGGGGTCCACAGACTGCCAAACCCATGACTAGGGGGTATATCTGTGGAAACTTGAAGTGAGAATAAAGTTCACTCTAACAGTTAGCAATCCATAGTACCTAAATAGGATGAAGAAGTGTATTAATCCATGAATATTTTAAGTGATTCAGGGTTTGATTCTCATCTTGTTGCCTAGTAGTACTAGAATTTGGAGCATGGTTTACCTTTTTCCCCTCCTTCCCCTCCTTCCTCAGTTTTATTTCTCTCTGAAAAAGAACTTTTTGTTATTCCCACCATTCTTCATTGTTGGATCGGTCATTTTAAGTTCAAGATCCCTTTTTTGAACATGTAATCTGCATTATTCTATCATTGGTCCTTAATTCTCTAATTTACTCACTAGACCTCTAAGACATGATCATCTATTCATGCAGATAACTTGCATGGTCCCCTAGGAGGTGCCAGGCACTCTACCAGGTAGGGCAGTAGGGATTAGAGAGATATGAAATCTAGTCTTTTTGAATCTTTTCAAAGAGTTCCTATTCTAGATAAGTAAACCAAGAGCTAGAACAAAATAAAATACTATGAGAAAGGTATACAGAGGGTGCTCTGGTCATCCAGAGGAGAGGTACTAACTCACTTGTGGAAGGTAGGTAGGGGAAATCAGCTTAAGGGAGATTTTCTAAACAGGGCCACAGTCTTGAGAGATAGAGATTGGCCAGGCTGTCAGTTTTCTCACGTGCGTGTGTGTGTATAGGTGTGTGTGTGCGCGTGTGCGTGTGTGTATAATAATCTGGGAAAAAGAAGTATTCTTTGGGAACCAATACTATGGGATGAATGTGAGGGAAATAGCGAGATATGTCCGGAAAAATAAGCAGGGAACAGATCAAGTGTTTTAAGCAGAAATTTGACATGATCAACTTTACTCTTTTAGGGAAAATCTCTCTGGCAGCAATGATTGAGAAAGATTTGAGGAAAACAAGATTAGAGGAAGATAAACCAGTTAACAAGGTATCATAGTAGAATCTAGAAGTGAGTAGCAATGGAGATGGAGTAAAGGGGCCAAAACTAAGATATTTGGGAATTGGAAACTAAATAAGGAGTTGCAGGGACTGTGGTGGAGGGATCCTAGGAAGAGCTGCAATTCAGAAGCCAAAGGAAGAGTTTTTAAAGGATATGATCAGAGAGAAAAGAAGGTAAGGAAAGAGAGATGAGTGTAGACTTCAAGAAGTCTGGCTATAAAGGGAATCAGAGGCTAAGGCAGCAACTAGAGAGGGGTGCAGTTTTACCAGGAGGGAGAAACGTGTGTGCATTATGGGATGGAAACACTGAGATTGTTCTGCAAACTCTGGCTGGAACTCTAATCATTTAGGGAAGTAGTAGAAAAAACTGAAAAGGTATGTCGGGACCATATTTTAGAGGGCCCTGAAAACCATTTGGGTGAGTTTTCATTTATTTCTGTAGGTACTGGGAAACTAAAGATTTTTGAACAGAACGTGTCTTCTCATAGTTATGTTTGAAAAGGATTCATCTGGCATTTGGTTGAATTGGAAGAGAATTTAAAAGTTGAGATGTTAATTAGCTGGCTATTGAAATAAAATGGTAAGGAGAGGTTGTATACGAAGAAATCAGTGGATTGGCACAATGGTCCAATGTCTAGAGCAGAGAGTTTGTGTTCCAAGGGATGTCATATACATGTAATTCAATGTGAGTAGTCTCTCCTGGAGTTATACACCAGACTCTAGCATTGATTCTGGCTGACTGGAAAAATAGGTTTGGTATTTTCTGAAATGGGGAAGTTAATGGTTGGAGGAGTTACTGGTTAACCAGAGGAAACGAATGCAATTCCTCTGTCTTAGCAACATGTATTCTATGTACATCCAGCTACTTCTCTCAAAGCCTGATTCAGTATGCATTGTTTTAAACCTTAAGTACATTCTCAAATTGGTCCTTTTGCTTTCATATCACCCTAGACCTTATATAAATTTTTTTTTTTTTTTTTTAAAGACATACTTATTTTTTTTTTTTTTTTTTAATTTATTTATTTATTTTTGCTGTGTTGGGTCTTCGTTTCTGTGTGTGGGCTTTCTCTAGTTGTGGCAAGCGGGGGCCACTCCTCATCGCGGTGCGCGGGCCTCTTACTATCGTGGCCTCTCTTGTTGCGGAGCACAGGCTCCAGACGTGCAGGCTCAGTAATTGTGGCTCATGGGGCTAGTTGCTCCGCGGCATGTGGGATCTTCCCAGACCAGGGCTCGAACCCGTGTCCCCTGCATTGGCAGGCAGATTCTCAACCACTGCGCCACCAGGGAAGCCCTATATAAATTTTTTATACTTATTTTCTAATTGTTTCCCGTGTGTTCAGTTTTATTCCATCTTAATAAAGCCCTCCTTGAGGGCTGTAGCCATGTCTTGTTTTTCTTGTCTTCTCTAGTACTTTGGTCACCCTGAAGTGTATGATCAATAAACTTTTATTAGATGAATGTTACTTCGTAACCTCATATTCTTCTAGTCTCTTTTGAGTTTGTCATCAAAGAATATATCTTAGAAGGATCTTATTGTTTCCTTAGTCTTAACTACAAAAGTTATCTTCTGAGATGTTATTTTTCCTTGATCATCTGTGTGAAGCAATGACATCCACAAAGTTTTCTAAACTCTTCCTCTTCTGTCTTCAGCATTTACCATCACCTAGGGTGATGGGTTTCTCTTGTTTCCTTTAAGTTACAAGTTTCTTTTGTTTACTTTAAGTTACAACTTAAAGTAAGGTACTGCCTTTTATTTGCACAAGTTCATTTTTCTGTACACCTGGATTTTTAATCTTTTTAAGTTAAGGGCCCTAATTTTTCAATCCTGTTTTTAAAAAATTAATCTCAAAAGTAATAATGCAGATTGTGTAACAGACCCAAATAATATAGATATGTATGAAGTAAAAAATGAAAATCCTTCTGTCCCAGTCCTCAGAGGTCACAACTGTCAGCAGTATCTTTTCAGATGTTATTTTTTGGCTATACTGCATATATGTACCTTAGAAAAAAAATCACCAAAAAACAGGGTAACAGGGTAACAGTATACATAAAATTTTGCAGTTTGCTTTTTTTTTCATAAGGATTTATTATTTAATCAGTACCTGTTGAAGGATAGTTAGGTTTCTTTTTTTTTTTTGCAATTAAAACAACATACTGCAGTTAAAACCCCACATGTATATCTTTATACATTTATGCTAATATATCTGTAGGCTAGTTTACTAGAAATGGGATTGTCTTGTATTTAGAATTTTTATAGGTTCTGCCAAATTGCCTTCTGAAAAAGTATAACAGTTTATGTTCTCTCCAAGAGTACAATTTTACTACACCTCATCTATATTAATGTCTTATTTCATCCTCATTTTAGTAACCCACATGTCTCTTGATTATTTAAGAAGTGAGTAACAATATGTTGCTGAAAATTAGAGGCTAAGCTTTTTCATTGTCCTTCAACATTGTTGTATTTTCATGAGTATTAGGAAAGAACTCAGAAAAGAGAAATCACATAATAATGATGTTTATAGGATAGCTCATGCATGACTCTGTCTTTTCCAGCCTGAAATACCTCTGGACTCCTTATGTGTGCATGCTAGCAGCATTTGGTGTATGTTCTCCTGAACTTTGGATGACACTTTTCAAGTGGCTTCGATTACGAACTGTACACCCAGTATTGTTGGTGAGTCATTGTTATTTTGTGTTAAGTTCTTGTTTCTCTTTCAATTATATAAATGGGAACCACATGAATACAATTAAAGTAGCATGAGTAGGTTTTCCCTGGTGGTGCAGTGGTTAAGAATCCTCCTGCGAATGCAGGGGGCACGGGTTTGAGCCCTGGTCCAGGAAGATTCCACATGTTGTGGAGCAACTAAGCCCGTGCACCACAACTATTAAGCCTGTACTCTAGAGCCCATGAGCCACAACTACTGAGCCCGCATGCCACAACTACTGAAGCACACAAGCCACAACTACTGAGCCCGCCTGCTGCAACTACTGAAGCCTGAGCACCTAGAGCCCGTGCTCCGTAACTGGAGAAGCCACTGCAATGAGAAGCCCGCACACCGCAACGAAGAGTAGCCCCCACTCGCCCGCGTGAGAGAAAGAGAAAGCCTGCGTGCACCGATGAAGACCCAACACAGCCAAAAATAAATAAATAAAATAAATAAATTTATAAAAAATAATAGCATGAGTAAATCACATTATGATTTATAGGTAGAAAAAAAGAAAAAGATTCTATGGCAAACATTTTTTAATTTCTGATTATAAAAGTAGGGTGTTTTCAATGCAGACTACTTAAAAAATAGAAGTTAAAAATATACGTGAATCAATGTGAGAGGCTTTCAAAAATTAATTTTGATAATATTTTTCTCAGTTTGATTTAGAACTATGGAATGTTTTCAGTGAGAATGCAACATTTACACTGTGCCTGCTATGTGTAATGTGCTTGCAGTAAAAAGATAAATAAAACATAATTAGGGGAATTCCTTGGCAGTCCAGTGGTTGGGACTCCACACTTCCACTGCAGGGGGCACAGGTTCGATCCCTGGTTGGGGAACTAAGATCCTGCATGCCCTTTGGTGTGGCCAAAAAAAAGAAAACAAAGAGATTAATTTCATCAGGTGGATTATAGTCTCCCAGTCATAAAAACAGATAAGTGTTGATAGGGTGCTGTTGGAACAGAGAAGGGCTAATTAATTCAGTTTTTTTAGGGATTCCCTTTGATGTATTCAAAGGGAATAAAAACAGAGGTAAAGAAAAAGCACGATATATTTAGTTTTGTTGGCACATAAAATGTGAGGTAATAGTGGTCAAGAAATGAGACTGGAGAAGTCTAGGAGGGTAAGGTCATCCAGGTCTTTGAGTGTCCTGTCGTGCTGGGTGCTATCCCACAGGCAGTAGGAAGACATTGACACGTTTATGCAAGGGCAGGAGAGAGTCAGCCTTACATTTTTTCTCAGCTCACCCTTATAGTTCTGTGAAAGATGGGCTTAAGGGTGAGAGACTGGAATCAGGAAGGGGGCTGTCACCCAGGTACAGGCCATGGAGAATGGAAACGATAAAAACTTCAATTGTTTTGAGAGCTCACTATGTGTCAGGTACTGTTTGAAGCATTTCACATGCTATTCAAAGCTTACAAAGATCCTGTTAGTTAAGTTTTATTATCTGTATTTTATAGAGAAAGAAACTAAGGCATAAAGTGGTTAAATAACTCACCCAAGATCACATAACTTGTAAGTGTAAGAACCGTGATTCACTCCCGGGTTCTTCTAGCTCCAAAGCCCATTTAATTAATACTGTACTACACTGAAGTGGAAAAAATAGTTAGAAGAGTAATAAGATTTGGTGCCTCAGTAAGTATGGGAGAAGGAAGAATAGAGAGAAATCATAGATGTTTCTTAGGTTTTGGGTTTGTGTGACTGGATTGTGGGGTCACCAACAGACATGGGACAATAGGAAGAGAACAGGTTTTGGTAGGGAGATGATAAATTATCTCTAATAATAGTCATGTTGTATTTTGCCAGTCTTTTTCCAGAGGAATTTATGCATTCTTATCTTAGCATAGTAGTATATTGATGTATATTGGCTATTTTTCCTGTGTTAATTCATTGTCTTTTTGTTGTTGTTAGCTATTTTCATAGCAGTTCAGTGTTTTTTGTAAGCTCTTCATAAGTTAAATTCCTGGAAAAATTGTCAAATATTGACTTACTATTTGAAATATTGCGATGTACATTACCCTTCTTATGTTCTGCCTTAAATTTATATTGCAAATATGTATTTCTCACTTTGTCTCCAGCTTGATATAAAATTTATTATTCTTCACCCATCTCACTCTGTGAACTAGGTTCCATGCTGACTCCAATTTCTCTGACTGAAATTGTTATAACTGTAAGAATATTTGATTGGTCATAGAGTCAGTGTCTAGTACCTCTGTAGTACATTCTGAAATATATTTATCCATAACCCTTTTTGCTTTAACATTTTAGGCTCTCATTCTGAGCATGGCTGTCCCTACCATAATAGGTCTCAGCTTATGGAAAGAGGTAAGAAAATTAGATTTTTCATAAGATGAAAACATATGTTATCTATAAGGTAGTGATAAATTTATATGTGTGTGTAGGATACTTATATTGGAACAGTATTCTAACAAAATAAAGCGTGATATACTTAATAATACGTAATTTTCTACCAATAGGAGCATGATAGAAGAGGTAAAACATTTTTACTCTGATGCAATTTTCTGTAGTCTAATACTGGTATTAATTCAGTTTATAATTGACAAAGGAAATGGCTGAATAAATGGTATTTATTAGTAAATAGTAAAAAGTATTTTGGCAATCTCCAAATTTAAATATTTATAAAATAATGTAAACTCTTTGGCTTATCGTAATGTAACATGAAATTAATTGCCAGTAAACCTGTGAATTATTTGACTTGATCTGAAATTTGTTTGCTTACTTATTTATTCAGTGTGCCTGTGCATGAAAGATACAACTGATGATTAATTGTTTGGCTGATAAAATTATGTATTGAGCGTAGGCAGTGAATTAACCATACAGTAGATTATTTGGGCTGAGAAGAACTAGCAAGACACTGAAAGAGAGTAAAGCAATTCATGCCATTTTTTCTGTGAGAACAGTGTTGTAATATTGTTTGTCATAAGCTGGCCTCTTAGTCTTTGGAAGTACTCTGAAACAGTTTTAAACTTTCTAATTACTTACACACAGGTTTTGGGGATTTTGTTTTGTATTTTAGTTTTTTCCAAGATTAATGACAGAATTAATGGAACTACAAGAATTTTATGACCCAGATACGGTGGAACTTATGACCTGGATAAAGTAAGAACTGAACTGCCCAAGACTGTTGTTAAGCTATTAATTAATCATTGAATGCTATTTAATGGATTCAGGGGAAATAATAAATTAATCCTTTTCCAAGTTCTTCTCATAAATCTCAGGGATTTTACCCTGTATTTTTAGGGATATTTAGTTTTCATTTAGACATATAATTCTAATTTTCTAATTGAACTCATTTCCATCAAAATACAGTATTGATAAGTTTTAGATATGAAACTCTAGCTGTTAAACATCTAGAAATGTGGAATAAAAAGGAACCAATGTTCTTTTATTTAGAAAGTCAAGAGATGCTGCTTTTAACCGGAGTTGGAGGTGAATGAGCGGTGGATTTCTAGTCTTGATAACCAAGGTTAACAAGATTTTAAATTTTAACACTCGTGCAGATTTTAATACGACAGGAGATGTGCTCTTGGGCCTACAGAAGCTGGGAATTTTAATTGAAGCACCTCGTTCCCTCCCCTAACATACATATATAACTAAGGGACCCTCAAAGGGCTACACTATCAGTGAAAGGATGGACTATCACAAAATAGCCATCAAGGGGTAGAGAAAGATGATAAGAAAGCACATCTTCCTCGGTTTCAGCTCTTGGTCAGAAATAAAGTGTCTCCCCTGAATTTGTAGCAATGCATCTGAATTCACATGTTTGTAGTTTGAAATTATACTTGTCTAATCCAGGAAACCCTATATCAAGAGATTAGCATAAAAAGTGGTTCTGGAATGGTCTGGAGTGCCTGATATAATCCTCAACCCAGGCTACCCAGGATTTCACAAATAAAGCTTCATGAAGATAAGCTCTAAAGTTACAAAACACATGAAGAAACAGTTCAGCACAGCAACAATCAGTTGTTGGTTGTGATAAGCAATAGAAGTAGACTTCTAGCAATTTCTGATAATAAAATTTGCTTGCGTCAGCTTTTGCTGCACAGTAGACTACCACACAATTTAGTGGCGGACAAACAATAAACATTTGTTATTTTGCACCATTTCAGTGGTCAGCTGAGTAGAAGCAATTGGTAGGATTCTTCTGGTCTGGGCCAGCTCATCGGGGACTGGATAGTCTGGCATGGCCTTTCTCACGTGTCTAGACTGCGTAGGTGTCAGCTGAGGTCATGGAGTTGACTTAGCCACATGCTTCTCATTATCCAGCCCAGGTGAGACTGGGCTCCTTCATAAGGTGCTGGTTGTAGAGTTCCCAAGAGCAGCAAGAGAGGACAAGTCGCAAGGTCAAGCATGTTTTAAGTCTGCTCAAATTATGTTTGCTGTTGTCCTGTTGGCCAAAAGAAGTCACATAACGAAGACCAGCATTTCCTCCAAGAGCATACCTATAGAAAAGAATCATTGTAACCATTTTTCCAACCGGTCTACCGTATGGATAGAGACTATGAAATAGTATGAAAATTTTTAAACACATAGAAGAAGAAACTAAAACTTGAGAAAGGAATGAAACACTCTCAGAAAAGGCCAGGATAATAGGGGGAAAAAGGCAAAAAATGTTTCTAGAAATGAGGAATAGGTTTATAGAATAGGTATATGGAAATGAGAATAATAGGTCTTATTATAACGTCTCGTTATTATAATGACACCTCTTGTATGTATAAAAATTATTATTTTTTTAGATCATCCTTAACTACTGCCTATTGATACTTTTTTGTGACTTGTATTCACCTTTGTGGAACACTGACTATATAGCCTTGTGTTGTCATTAACAAAAGAGAAAGTCACATCTGTGTGTGTGATTTACCTCAATATTTTCAAAAACAGCAAAGGCCTGAACATTGGACCTTTTACATCAAATGATTGGACATGTATGTCACTGTGTTGTGATTCTTTTGTTTCATTTTAGTTTCCCCATTACTGAGGGCTCCTTGAGGACAGTGGCTGTGTGCTGTCTCTCTATCTTCAGAGCTTGACAATATCACTAGCACATAGTAGGTAGATGCTGAATGTTGAATACGGGGAGGTAATAAATAAGTGAGGACATAAGAGCAGCCCTTTGGGACCTGTCTTGTGAGTGGCATCTATCTGGGACTTTGGATTATGATTTAGAGTAGAGAAGTCCTTCCTGTGTTATCTGGAGATAGACATATGGGTAAAGGTAGGGAAGGAGCAGGAGGATAGATGGATCTGGAAGGAGTTGGGCTCTGGTGGTTAATATTTGCCAAAGACGAATTTGAGAATTCACAGTATCAGCATTGAATTGTCACTCCCGTTACCCTGCATTATTTTTTAATAGCATTATTACCACCTGACCTATATGCTTATCCTCTCCCCCTGCTCCCTCTTGAAAGCAGGGACCTTGTCCTCCCACCTCTCTTTTTAAAATATTTATTTATCTTTAGCAGTCTGAACAGTTTCTGGCACATAATAGGTGCTCAGTTTTTTTTTTTAATAAACCCCAAAATGAAATGAAATGAAAACTGACACTGAAACTTAAGTGTGCAATACATTTTAAGTTGCTTGGTATTTCAGAATTGATATAAATCAGTGATCTAAATAGTATACTTACCTTTTCAGTGTGTGAATCTTTATGGTTCTTTGCAGAAGGCAAGCTCCAGTCGCAGCTGTTTTTGCAGGAAGTCCACAGTTAATGGGTGTGATTAAATTATGCACTGGATGGATGGTGACAAGCTTGCCTCTTTACAATGATGATGATCTTCTCAAGAGAAATGAAGATGTAAGGCATTTTAGAGTCTACATTTGGATCATTTTTATTTAACTCCTTAGTATAGTTCTGTAATGATGCATATGTTCCTGGTTAGCTAGGAAAATCCAGACAATTTTAGAAGAGTTAATTAGCTTCAGTTTTAAAAAAAAGCTGTATAATACATTTAATAAAGAGAGGCCAACATTAGAATATGAAGTTCTTTGTTTTATGGAAAGTATGGATATGTTTCTAGGAGAAACATTTCATTTCCCATAAGGTTTCAAGGGACTGATGTGTAATATTTTATAAAGGGAAGCATTCTTTTGAGAATATCATTGTTCTCAATCAAATTACTGAAGGAAGGCTTTCAGTTAATGTCTTTATACACTTTGTATTTCCAAGCCAAAATTCTGTTATTGCTCATAAAACACGGATTGATTTTTCATTATGGGCTATTATTAATAACTTAGTATAACATTAGTATGGTATCTAATTGCTTCTTCTTCAGAGAATATATTATTTTGCATGTTTGGTATGGATTTAAATAGTAACTTCATATCTGAAGGTAATGACCAACTGAACCTGAGTTCTAAATATTCTGTTTTTCAGTTGGAGAGAATTTCATATAGTTTTTAAGTATACTCTAAGCTAAAGAGGAAGTATAGCAATATAGAAGTTAGACTCTAATATAAAGGTTAGACTCTAAGCTTTGTGACCTTGAGCAAGTTTCTGAATCTGGAAGTAATAATAATTCTTACCTCCTAGTTGTGAGAATTAAATAAGATAATGCACTATTCCTGAAACAGTAAAATTTAGGTGTTAGCTAGTATTAATATGTACTATTAAATTATAATTGTATGTGCGCACACACATTCACATATAACCACAGAAAGTAGAGAGGAGTTCAAAAGCAGGAGCAGTCAGTTTTGCCTACAAAACTCCAAGTCTTCATAAAGGGCATTTGCTTGATCTGGGCTTTGAAGGATGACTAGAAACTTGTTTGGAAAAAGAATACAGTGATTCCAGGTTAAAAAGTCACATGAGCCTTGAAATTTGTATGGCCATGGAACTGGAAAATAAATAAGGCCAAATTCTGGAGGACCTGGAAGGTCATGCTTAAGAATTTAGACTTACCCTAGAGGCATTTGGGAGTCATCAGAGACCTTTCATAAGCCCAGGAGTGGAACCTTAGATCTGTTTTAGAGTTAATTAAGGTCAGGGAACAGTTGAAGCAGGGGAGAGGTCAGAGACCGGGGAGATCTACCTTGAAATGATTTACCTGAGAGACAACAGCTGCCTCTGATTAGTATTTGCTGCAGTTGGAAAGGTAGTGTTGCTTAGAAGATATACTACTGCATATTCCTAAACTTTACCTTTTGTGGATTTAAACCAACAGACACTGACATGGCTTTGTTTTCTTTGTTGTCCTTTGATTGGTCTTTGTCCTAATATAGAATTTCAGAATCACTTATAATTAGGTCAGAGTTCTAATTAGGTTCTAATTAAATTTAAACATTTTAGAGTTTTTAGTTTAATGTGACTTGGCTGTGAGAATAGGAACCATTTTTTTTTTTTCAAATCTTGGTCTTTCTATATAGTGTCTAGTACATAGCAAGTACTGAATAAATTTATTGTTAAAATAAAATTCAAATTGAACTCCATAAGTGAGACCATACCATTTGAATTAGACACTGTCTATAATTCATAACATGGGACTAATCTTTATAATCAGTGATTATAGGCCAGTGATTCTCAAACCTGGGAAGATGGTACTCCCAGGGGACATTTGACAATGTCTAGAGACATTTTTGGTTGTCACAGCTAGGGGAGGGGTTCTACAGACACCTAGTGGGTAGAGACCAGGGATACTCTTAAACATCCTCCAGTGTACAGAACAACCTTCCATTCTGTCCTGACAAAGAATTATCTGGCCCAAAATATCAATAGCGTTGAGGTTGAGAAACCTCACTCTAGTCTAACAGTAATGTTATTGCCATTGCATAGAGGTGTTTTTTATAGGCCCCAGTAGTATGTTACAGTTTCCCCAAACTTTAAAATAAGTAAAAAAAAATATAAAAAACTATAAATAAGTATAAGCTGGATAAGATAGAACCATTCACGTGAACTTATTTAACAAAGTGAAATGAGTGAGAAACTTCCTCTTGATTTATTAACATTCTGTGTTCCACAGAATGAGTATCTCTAGCACCTCAATGGACATTGGACCTAAAGTTGCTCGATAGACAGCAGCCGTAACATGTAGTAAGCAGCTGCTGAATATTCTGCAGGTAGACTGGAATCTTGTCCAATCTAGGTTGCAAATCTCAGTATTTTCACAACAAACAGTATATGATACTTTTGGCCTAACTTTTGTGATTATCCAAGGTTAACGTCTCAGAAAACCTGAAAAACGTATTAGAAGATCCAAAGCTTATTATCTAATAAGGTCAGCAAAATTGTAATGGAAAACACCACGTAATCAAGACATGAGTTTTAAGCATGCATCCCTGTTCTTTCAGTATTTGTGACAAGGGTCAAATTATTTTTAACCTCACTGACTTTATCTCATGTATAAAGTGAGTATAAAATACTATGATACATGGTAATAAAAAAAAGTAATGGAACGATTACAACTCAATAATAAAAAGACAACCCAATTAAAAAAATGGACAAAGGCCATTTGCAACAACATGGATGAACCTTGAGGGCGTTACGCTAAGTGAAGTAAGTCAGATAGAAAAAGACAAATATTCTGTGATATCACATATATGGAATCTAAAAAGGCTGAACTCATAGAAACAGAAGAGTTGTGGTTGCCAGGGGTTGGGAGGGTTGGAGAAATGGGATGTTGGTCAAAGAGTACAAACTTCTAGTTATAAGATGAATAAACTCTAGGGATCTAATGTACAGCATGGTGATTATAGTTAATAACACCGTATTGTATATTCGAAAGTTGCTGAGAGTAGATCTTAGATGTTTTCCCCAAAAAAAGAAATGGCGATTATGTAACATGATGCAGGTGTTAGCTAAAGCTATGGTGCTAAACATTTTGCAACATATGAGCATATCAAATAAACATGTTGTACACCTTAAACTTACACAATGTTATATGTCAATTATATCTCAATAAAACTGGGGAAAAATGGGCAAAGGACTTGAATGGACACTTCTCAAAAGAAGATACACAAGTGGCCAGTAGCAGATGAATATAAGCTTCCTGAGGGAAGGAATCAAGTCTTAGTGAATATCTTTATTTTCCACAGATAGTACTAAGAACGTAGTAGAGGCTTAATGTATAATTTTGATAAACAGAAGTTTTAAATGTCTTTTAAAGTTGTTGTTTTAATTATATTCTTTCAGATCTATCAAATCTATTCAAAGCGATCTGCTGAGGATATTTATAAAATACTGACATCCTACAAGGCTAATTACCTAATTGTAGAAGATGCTATCTGCAATGAGGTGGGAACCGTGAGGGGCTGTAGGGTTAAAGATTTATTAGACATTGCAAATGGCCACGTAAGTAACCATTTGGAAAATTAAATTTTTTTGAGAAAAGTGACTTTATTTAAACTTATAAAAGTATTTTCAAACTTTATTTTTGGAACTTAACTAAGAATATAGTTAAAAGTTATATAACAGTCGGGGGGAGCTTATTAAAAGTAGTTTGAACTATTTTTTCAATGTACAAAAGAAAAGTTGGGCAATTTTGCAAAAAAAAGTTTACCAATATCTCGATTCCTTATTTGTTGCCTGTACTTGTGCATGTTCAACATTTATAAACAAAAGATAGTTTGTTTTGATTGATGATTTTATTTTAACATAAAGAGCAGCCGTTTGTTTTGTTATATTCTTATATTGAGAAATTTCTTGTAATTTGATACATATCTAGAAAAATTGCTTACTAAATTGACACAGTCCTGTATATTGGGTCCCTATTAGCCACAAAAATTAGTGTATTCAGAGCTACTTTAGTTGTTAGGATTTAACTGTATCTTAAGTTTTCATTGATTTTAGCTATTTTACCAAGCTTTCTTACTTCTCAGCCTACAGTGTATACTGTATACCTGGCAACTAAGACTGACAGGGGAGTTTGCATATCTGGTAATTAGTGTTTGTATATCTGATAATTAGGCACTGGAAAGGGTGCCTTTACTCCTGGGAAAGTTGGGGGTGAAGGATCTTAGGCATAGTTCAGTAGGTCATTCTTGTTTGGAGTGCATATTCTATTCAGGTTGCAGCCAAGACTTTTTCTGTCCCTTCCTAATTAATTAGCTCTTTGTCGTAATCATCCCAGACCAGTTTGGAGGTGAGAAATTAATTTGTTGGGTATTTTTGGGGGGGCCACGCTCTGCAGCATGTGGGATCTTAGTTCCCCAACTAGGGATTGAACCCACACCCCCCGCAGTGGAAGCGCAGTCTTAACCACTGGACCTCCAGGGAAGTCCCGAGAAATTAGTTTTTATGATTTCCACCTTTCCCTCTCTTCATGACCCCTTAATGTTATAATATAAACTTATTCTGTTTTCTGCTGTATGTATTTTGAATTTTCTCTGTTGGCACTTGATAACTGTGGTCTTTGGCTTAATTGGTGACAAAATGGAATTTTATTAAACATCAGGTATTCAGTAATTACTCCTGTATTGCTATCTGCTGTCTAGAGCCTTATCCTCTGCTCTTGGCTACCCTCTTGCTCCATTTTGAAGATCAGGTTACTTCTTCTTTCGTGTAATGCCAGGCATGGACTTAAAGCGAATCCATCCTTTTATTCTTAAAGTTGACTCTCTGACATCTTTCCTAGGCATTAGAATAATATTTAGTATTTTATTATAGAGAACTCTTCAAGGTGGCTAAGCTCTCTTAGTGAACCTCATTAAGGTGAAAATGTAAAGGATTGTACTGTCACAGAAACTTGCTTACTAATGTGAGTCAGTCCTGCACAAGGAGAAGAGTATGAATATACATTAAGAGTATATGTCTGTTTCTCAGCCTTGGCAAGGCTCCATGATAAGGTTCTTCAGAGGAATGATAGTAGACTATGGAGACATAGCCTTCTAAATTTTAGGATTAAATCTTTTAAAAGTTGGAAAACACTTTATACTGATTTCTCAATCTCAATGGGAAGCTCAAGAATTTAGTGGACATGGTAACTCTTATGAAGAGGCTTTTATTTGCTGAACAATATGAGATGTTTGCTAACCAATGTGAGATAGTCCATGTTTAGCAATAATATATTTCTTCATATAAATATCATCACTTGTACATTGATTGCATTTCTCCTGTAAGCTTAATAAGCTTTTTAATATTTTGTTTCATATCGTTTGATAGGTGGTTTGTGAAGAAGGTGACAAGATAACCTACTCAAAACATGGAAGATTTTGTCATGAGGTCAAAATTAACTATTCTCCTTATGTGAATTATTTCACTAGAGTATACTGGAACAGATCCTACTTTGTGTATAAAATCAACACTGTGATATCCTTTCAGTCTTGAAAAATAGCAGAGCCTTCATTTCAAAGACTTATACCACCTGAAGTAAAATGCAATTTTCTTCTACCTACGTGGTGTCTTTTGGAAATCAGAGTATGGACATTTGAAATGTTGCTGCTGCTTTTCCCCTCCTGCTGTTAACTGGATCTAGAATTCTGTGGGGGAAAGAAGATCAAACATTACTGTCCTTTGGTAAAATGTCAAACCTGCCACTCGGCATCATTCCAGCCAGGTGTCTTCCTTACTGCTACATGGTCTTTAAAGATTTTACCTTCTAAACTATTGTAAAATTTTCCTCATAAATCTTCATTCCATCATAACATTAGTCTTGAATTTGAATATGTTCAAGGTCAGAGTATATATCTCAAATATAACATTTAATAAATAATTAATGTGATATAATTATAGCATAGAAGGAAAGAATTATTCTTTCCCTCAAGGAAGTTTCTGAAGGTATTTCATGGTGTATAATAGAACTGAAATATTACAATAAAAAACTAATTTAAATGTTCACTGAAAATTTGTGGCATTTAAGTTAAAATGGAAATTATATAAAGGAAAGAGATTTTTAAGGATATACATAAAGATATATCCAGATTTTCCATGATACTGCTCTCCTCATCTGCTGCTTATGTAAATAAGCACTTTCTTAGTAATATACGTTGTATGATATTGCATTTCATCACTTTATGACTATTAAGTGGTTAGTTTTTCCACTTATGCCCATAAATTTGATACCAATTTAATCATGATAAAACAGTAACTCTTGTTACCTATGTTTTTTTTTTTGGTTTGTTTGTTTGTTTGTTTTGCGGTACGCGGGCCTCTCACTGTTGTGGCCTCTCCCGTTGCGGAGCACAGGCTCCGGACGCGCAGGCTCAGCGGCCATGGCTCACGGGCCTAGCCCCTCCGCGGCATGTGGGATCTTCCCGGACCGGGGCACAAACCCGCGTCCCCTGCATCGGCAGGCGGACTCTCAACCACTGCGCCACCAGGGAAGCTCACCTATATATTTTTTAAAACAGACATTTAAAAGAATGTTCAAAATTTAAAAATAAGAAAAAAATAAAAGCATGTTGTTTAGGTTTTTAAAAAATATGGATATGGAGTATATAATCTATTCACATGTTTTCTATTGAAGTATTAAGTAAAAAATTAAGTTTTTATCAGAATGAGAATATGAGCAACTAAAGTGAGCAACAGTTTATGGAGATATGTGCAGATGCTGTTTAACATACCTCTGCATAGAGGTGTATTTATGATAAAACACAAGTGCTATTATTTATGAAACAATGATACAATCTTAAACATTAAGAACAAAATGACAATTATAATAAAATTCAGAGCACAGTTCCACAATCTGTTATGTTCCTTTAAGTTAAATGTTTTCATATTTTTAATTATTAATTAAAAGAAATTCTAAATGATTAATTTGGCCTTATATAGAGATTCAGGATGATGTATCATTTTAATAAGATGGGATAGATATTCAGTTTTACCTTATACACCTGTTAATTGAACAGATTTAAAATTTTTTCACTTGTTAAGAGTGCTGTAAAAATTGCAATTTCATTACTCTGAATTACTACGTTAGAAAGGAACATCTTTCCATTTTCTTTATTTTCTGTAATATATATTTTAAAAGTACAAAAGCACATGCATTCTTAGATTAGCTCTAAGATGTTTTGTTCTTGTGGAGCTTAAGAATTGTTTGATGGCAGTGTCATATGTCTGGTGCGTTAGTTTTACTGGTTCTCATTTCACGTTTTTATATAACTTTTAACAATTATATTAAGATAGCTACAGGCAGGTTATTTCAGGTTCTCTGTACATCTTAATAGTGAGTCACTAGTATTTAGCTTCAAGCCTTACGAAAATATTACCATAGTTACCTAAGTAAACAGTGAATAGTCACATGGTAGTACTTACAATTAGAGGGAGCATGTAAAACAATGTAATTTAAAAGTCAGCTTGCATTTGTTTTTTTTTTTTTTTTTTTTTTTTTTTTGCGGTACGCGGGCCTCTCACTGTTGTGGCCTCTCCCGTTGCAGAACACAGGCTCTGGACACGCAGACTCAGCGGCCCTGGCTCACGGGCCCAGCCGCTCTGCGGCATGTGGGATCTTCCCGGACCGGGGCACGAACCCGTGTCCCCTGCATCGGCAGGTGGACTCGCAACCACTGCGCCACCAGGGAAGCCCAGCTCACATATTTTGAAAGGGAAATAGAACAACCTACTTTCTATGTAGCGTGAGATATTTAATTGAATTTTTATTGATTTACTTCATGATCAAATATGCTGAATTAGTTTTGATTGTTGTATGTTTTTTTGTTTTTGACGTATTGGTAAGTTGCTTTTGCTTCTGTCAACTTATTTCTTAAATAGATTTGGATCCGTTTTTAATTGAATTTTTTAAATAATGAAGTTTTCACTCAGCATCAGTTGAAAAGAAAAATGTGAAGCTTATTATAGAAATAATAATAACTGGGTATGAAAGATAAGCTTATTTGCTTCTATTTTAGCTGTAGTTAAAACAATAGTGCTAGAAAACTTTCAGGAGCATTTAATTAATTTCCTTATTTGTAGAGTAACAAATGATTAAGAATTCTGCAAGTAATTCCATTTGGGTAACTTACCGTTGTTAGATATGACAATAAAGATCTACTGTGAAAGGGGCAAAGTTTATGGGTTTGGGGTAGAAGGAATTTCTCAAAGAAATACAAAACATAAATACTTTGCCCTTGATGTTGCAAAACTATTGAAATAAGTGCCTTAATAAGGAGGTTAAAATAAGAAGGTTAAAAGTAAATAAAAGTTTACTTTTTATTTTCAAAAAAAAATTATCCATTTCTTACTTTTTCATAAGAAAAGTTTGGTAACTTTTTCCTCATCATTAAGCACAGAGAAAGAATCCTCACTATGCTATTTTCACTATTAACTTTAATTCATTGGTAAGCAAATCTTTGTTAAGGGTAGTGATGGGATTTCTAGCCTGCTAAATTAATTTATTTAGCTTCTCAAATGCCAAACAGTAGAATAAGTAAAACTTGATAAGGTGTATGATATTGACTCTGCTGGTTTACATTTTCTCTAACTTTGGCATCTGTGTCTCGGTGCTTTTTGTTAGACTGGTAGGGTTTTACAGCCTATGGAGTATGCATTGCACTTCTAAATTTTTTTCTTCATTACTTTCTGAGTATATACACAGCATGTTTTTTCAGGACATTAACCCAAATTGCTAAAAACCTAATGTTATGACACTTCTGTACAGTCTAGATTGATTCAAGGAAAAGTAGAAATGGAGGTCAAAGTGGGTTACAAGTTGGGGCTGAAAAATATGCTTTAAAAAAATAGGCTGTTAATTTCTTGAAAGGAACAGTGAATAGCCATCTTATTAAACTTTGTTGTTTTGGGGAAATCAATTGGTTTTTGGCCCTTTCTATTTTTGAACTGTTAAAACATTTTGTTGCCTTTTGTGGGTAAAAGTAGTGTCTCTCTTTATAAAATTGTTGGGGTTTCTAAAAGTTGTATGTAAATCAATTTCTTGGTAAATTTATTTTAAATGCATGAATATTTATAGGGCATATAATATGAACTATTCTGTGTATTCAAGAACCTATTGTAAAGCAAATAACTACTTCCTGATTTACATCACAATATATTATCTCATTTGTCCAGTTTTTAAAATATACATTCTCTATTGTTGCTATTTGCTAATAGTTTTAGATCCCAATATGTATTAAAATTACACCTCTGAAAAGCTGCAAGTAATTCTTATTGAAATAATAGCTCATTATTTAGTTTTGGAATGTGTAAAATTAATACTTTAAATAAAGTTAGTTGTGAAAATTGCAAAGGAATGTATTTGATTCAGCCATTTTCCATCCACTGAGGTTTCTAAGCATTATATTTGTTTTCCGTAATTAAAAAAAAGGGGGAGCATTTTAGAACCATATTTGCTGAATTTAACATAAAAGCATCTCTGAATCATTTCTGTTTAGAAGTCTCGTAGAATTTGCAACGTTCTAATTTTGGTATGTATAATCTTATGTGCCGTTTTTTTGGCTGCACTGGGTCTTTGTGGCTGTGCGCGGGCTTTTCTCTAGTTGCGGCGAGCGGGGGCTACTCTTTGTTGCGGTGCGCGGGCTTCTTATTGAAGTAGCTTCTCCTGCTGCAGAGCACAGGCTCTAGGTGCATGGGCTTCAGTAGTGGCACGCGGGCTCAGTAGTTGTGACTCATGGGCTTCCACTTGCAAAGAGCAGAAGTTAACGTACCTTAAAAGTTAAGGAGGGGTCTTCCCTGGTGGCGCAGTGGTTGAGAGTCCGCCTGCCGATGCAGGGGACGCGGGTTCGTGCCCCGGTCCGGGAAGATCCCACGTGCCGCGGAGCGGCTAGGCCCGTGAGCCATGGCCGCTGAGCCTGCGCGTGTGGAGCCTGTGCTCTGCAATGGGAGAGTCCACAACAGAGAGGCCCGCGTACCGGAAAAAAAAAAAAAAAAAGTTAAGGAGGGAGGAGTTTCATTGTGGAAATATCAGGAGCCAAGACCTCCTAAGTAACCAGTGTCTCTCGTTTGCTGCATGGTCCCTCACCAGACATCTGCATCTCACTGCATCTCCTCTGTTAACAGTTAGTTTACCTATGCTTACTCATTTCCTACTTTTTTATTCCTTTGGCTTGGCCCATTCCTAAATCTGGGTCATGGCATCATTTCAGCTTCAACTCCAATTTTTTAATTGCCTTGATCTATTAGATTCATTTCAAGTTTCTGAGAGAGGGAATCTGGCCCAGCTTGAATTTTTGGACTAGGCCACTGGCCATATTTAGTAACACTTATTGAGCATTTACTTTGTACTAGTCACTATACTATATGCTTTGACATAATTTTTTCATTTAATTCTTTAACAACTCTATAGAATAATTAGTATTATTATGTCCATTTTACGGATAATGTTCATACAGCAAGTAAATGTTGTAACTGGGATTTAAAGCTAGATTTGCTCTCTTGGCTGGCTTCTGGCATTTATCTCAGATTTATGGGAATGGGAGATCTAGGAGATGGGGACCTCTTTGGCAGAAAGAACTGAGCAGCAACCTCCACCGAAGAGGCTGAGACAGGCTGGGACCTGGGACCCTTTGCTGCACTCCTGCAATGCCTGTACCTGGACAAATGTCTCCTCCAGCTACAAAATATTGAAACAAAGAAACTATAAGGGACTAAAAATAACTATGTGCATGCACAGTTGGGACGAATTATGGGCAAAAAATACAAAAAGACAAAAAAAAACCCAAAACTAACTGCCACTTATGAAGACCCGGAGCAAAAGCAGGGTACTACTGCACATGCCCCCTGCACACACCACCACCAAAGGGGTGGGCAAAACACTTGAGTCATCGCTCTGGCCCGACCCCTGGACACACCCCTACTATCACCCCATATAAGGAAGCAGCTCGCCGCCCTCAGGGAGTGAGCAAGGGAACCTTACTTGTTATTGCTCCTCCTTGCTGCAGCAGGGGCCCCGATAAAGCGTTGTCTGAATTTCTTGACTGGCCTCTGATCAATTTCTATTGACTGGGGAAGGCCAAGAGCCCTGTTCAGTATCAGTCCCAGATTATTCTCAGGTGCGTAAGCTTTATTCAAGGAAACAGAAGCCAAGAGACCATGTGATAGAGGCTAACGTGAGGTCTCAGTGTAGCAGTTCTAGAGCCGTCTGAGTGCAGCTGCACAGTGCACAAAGGGCCCTCTGCCTGGAATCTAGGCAACTGCAGCAAGGATGGAGACCCCGGGAAGCGCCCCCGGTGGGTGGTCTGTGTTGAGACCAAGTCTCTCGGGTTGGTTAACGCTGCGAGGCATCCTGAAATCGACGAGTATTTAGAGAATACTGCTTGGCACTAATTAATGGAAACCGAGTTGACAAAGTGAAGGGAAGCCTAACCCTCCCGCAACAAACAACTGCAAAGGCTCGGTGGCCAACTGCCCAGGAAGCGAATGGAGAGGGGGCGGGGCCCGCCGCCAATCGAGGGGAGCGGATTGGTTGCTGAGGATCAGGGAGCGGAGTCACGTCCTAGTATCTGGGAGCTCCGGCATCCCCGTCGCAGACCGTCGCTTTCCTGCCCGCATCCCGGAGCGTCTGCGTCTCAGGTTTCCGGGTCTGCCGTTGCTTCTTCTTTTCCTCCTGGGCTTCAGAGAGCCCCGCGCTCCCCCAGACGGCTTCACAGGGTTGCGGGCCCCGCCCCTCCTTTTCGCCTCCGCGGGACCCCCGGAGGGCGTCACACCTCGTGCCGGTGGCCTCGGGAGCACAGCCTAGCGACCAGCTGTTCGTGGTGCCCCAGGTCCGCGCTTGTCCGGGGCGCGGTCGGTTTGAACTGCTCGGAGGCGGCCAGCGGCTGCCCGGTTGCGACTCGCGCGGGCCTCGGCGGGGGCGTGCCCAGGTGCGCGTCGAGGTGCAGCTTGCCCAGTAGACACTGTAACCCCGCCGGCGGGCGGAGCAGCGGGTGCGCCGCTCCCCGCGTGGATACCGGCGGGCGCCGGGCGGCGAGGCGCCGTCCCAGCTCCGCGGCCCCCGGGTCCATTCCCCAGGCTGCGCCTGCATCGCCGCCGCCGGGGGAATGGAGGTGGCCGATTGCCGCGCGACGTCGGGGCACCGGGGAAGCGGAGAGGGAGAGCCTGGGACTTCGGGGTCCGCGGCCAGTCGGGAGCCCGAGAGTTCTGGAGTCCTGTGGGTGATGCTCGCGCCCTTTGTTGGGTCCTCCCAGAGGCACTAATGTTCGCAAGCGTTGGTTTTGGTTTTATGGGGCGGATGCAAGTAGCCAGCAGTCTGGGGCGCAGCTGCAAACACAAATGGAGTGAAGCGCCGCCGGAGCGGTGGGGGACTCTGGCTCTTGGGTGCGCTCACTTATTGCTACCTTCTCCCGGACGCTACTGGTAGAGTTGACCTTCTCTGAGACTAATTCCACTACAGCTACTTAGAACTGCAGGTTGGGGACGGGGTGGTCGGGAAGTGATGGGGCTTTGATTCCCTTATTCTGAAGTTTTCGAAGTGTGGTCATGGGAAAGATTTGGCGCCTACTTGGGAGCTGGGAACGACCTGGTGAAGAGTTCAAGGCACCTTGATGGGAAGAAGGAGCAAACCTAGTCAAAGCAAAGTGCAGCAGTCGAGTGTGGATGGAGGGCGCCCCTGCTCCGGGAAGGCCTGGGGCCTCAGCCTGGGCCGCGCTCTCCGTGCGGCCCAGGCAGTGGGTGTGTCTGGTGATAAGGGTGTCCTTTTACCTCCAGAGGCAGGAAGGAAACCTTTCACACGGGAGACTCAGTTCCTGTTCTCAGGAGGACAGGGAGGAGGGTCAGTGTTCCTCTTGTATCAGCTATTTCTTAAGTAACTTTAATGCAAAATAATTAATATGCCACTTAGGCATATTTGGCGGCAGCCTGCCCAGAGCCCCAATACTCTTTGAGATGATCAGTTTATTATGAAAGGATGTAACTGAGGAACAGCCAGATGGAAGAGATGCACAGGTCAAGGCGCAATGAAACAGTGCAGAGCTTCCGTGTCCTCTCTGAGCTCACAGCTCTCCCTGAATCTCCACTTGGTCACCGGCCTTGAAGCTCTCAAGAAGGAATGACTTTTTTGTAAAGGTGTTGAGGCATAAACCAGATAAAGGGCTTTAATATATATAGAGAGAGATAATTTCCCCTGCTTATTCCAAAAGGTTTTTAAATAGTTTACATCAATATAGTAGCACAAGATAACTTGAAAATAACTGGGGGAGGAGTTCAGAATAGGGAAATAAGGACGAGTTAGGTTATGTAAGTGGTTGGTTTGGCTTGTAGAACGGAAAAGGGAGGAGTAGTGAGGAGAGGTGAGAGAGTGTGTATGACACCAAAAGGGGTCACTTAACACACACACACATGAATGAATGCAGTTTTTTTTTTTAATACTGAAAATGTATAGGAGGCCTATAGTTAACAATAACGTACTAAGGTCCATTTCCTGTTTTGATATTGTACTACAGCTATACGAGATGTCACCATTGGGAGAAGCTGGGTGAAGGATATAGGGGAATCTTTGTGTTATTTTTGCAACTTCCTGTAAGTTATTTCAACATAAAAAGTTTTATTTAGAAAACTATAGGGCTTATGGAGTAAATAGGGTTGGGACACTGTCCTCAAAAACTTCATCAGTGACACTTCTTTAAAGAAAGAGATAAAACCAGTAACACGGCTTTACACATGTTAAGTGATTGCAAAATTTATAAGTACTACAATAAATATGACTACCTTGAAATAAAAATTGGTATAATTTTACTTGCCTCCAGCTCTACCAGTTGGTACTGTTAGTTTAAGTATAATATGCACTGTTCAGTTATTGTGTATGCCATTCAAAGATGGCTTTTTTATTCCAGAACTCCTCTTTTCCCTACCCCCTCTGCTCTTACTGCAACCCCACCCCCCCACCCCCGCTTCTGTTTTCTCAGCTTCTGTTTTTCCATTAACTCTCTTGAGAACTCACGTGGTGCCTATTGACTAACGCCCTTTGGACCTGAGACCATTATTCAAGATGTGCCCGGAGCCCCTGTCTGGGTGTGTGAAGAGAATCGTGCCTACAGCTGTTACTTTACCCCCCAGGCATACAGTCAGTAAGCTGCCAGTTGGTGTAAACCAAAAAGTGAAGAGATGAGCAAGCCGCGTTTCATTGAAGCAGTTGTGCTTGTTTGTATAGCTGTTGCTATTTCAACTGTTATTTTAAACTTTCTAAACTTGCCTGACTTTAACAGAATTACACTCAGCTTGTCGTTTTGGCTGTACTCGAGAGGTATCGTGGGCGAGCCAAGTATCAGTTTTCAAGTGTAGCTTTCTTGATAGTCTGGTTCTTTAGGAAGCTTAATTTCAACGCTTTCATATCAGATCTTTTTCCTACTGATAAGATAAGGAGGTGGATAGGGGATGTAACTCAGCATATCTGGGGGGAGTCACACTATTAGGAAGAAGAGAGAATAAAATATATTGTGGCCAAAAAAAAAAGAAAGCTTAATTTCTCAGTTGCCCATGTGGGGAAGGCACAGGGTAGGGTTGTGTTTCTTTCTGGGGAGGGGACATGCTAGTCTGACTTTTTTTTTTTTTTGGCAGTGCCCCGTGGCTTGTGGGATCTTAGTTCCCCACCAGGGATTGAATGTGGGCCCTCGGCAGTGAAAGCGCGGAGTCCTAACCACTGGACCGCCCCTAGTCTGACTTTCACTGTTTGTTCTTTTTCAGATTTTTAGTTTCCAAATGCTAAATATGCATGAGATTTATAGCTGCACGTCTAACCTTAATGCACGGCCCTACCTCTCCACATGGACTGTGGCCAGAAGAAATGGTTCTGTGGTTTAGGGAGCTCTGCGTCCAGTGCTGTCAGCCCCCGAATTTGAGGTCACAACTGGGGTTATCCACTGTGTTGAAGGGAGGAAGTCAAATGATGTGCCCTTCGCTCTGGCCTTTGGGGTCAGATTGTGGGTTTAGGTGTTCCTTTAAAAATCTCCGGAAAGGGCTTTTTAAAATTTTGGCCAAAATGGTCAGGCTGCCTCTAAATCTGTGTGCATTTACAGTGAAAGAAAAATTGTGTTAGGTGTTGATGGTTTCTAGTTGCCATCCACATGCAGTAATAACAACAACATTAACATACACGAGATTTATCAGGTTCTGTGCAGCCTGGACTGTGTTTTATGCTCTTGCCCTCCTTGAACCCTCCCAACGTCCTACAAGGCGGATGGTTTTAGGAGAGGGGAAATGGTTTCCCAGGCGCACAGACGCCTTCCTCTCCAGCGCAAACACTTTTATTTCGACGTTTTCTCTTTCTCTTTAGCTTCTCTTGTAATAAAATGGTTTCCAAGGAGTTTAACTTGTCAAACCTTGATTAATAAAAGAAAGAAAGAAAAAAAAAGCCTTTATTGAAGGGAGCAACAACCAATATTTTTATTAGAATATTAAAGGTGGTTGTTTAAGTGTGCAATTAGAGGTTCTCACTTCCTGGTATTCTCATACTTCTATTTGGGTAAGGTTTAGGGAAAACTTCGTGGGGGAAAGACTGATTCTTGGGAAATTTGTTTTTCACCCCTTATTTTCCCCTTTATAGTCTCCCATTCAAGCACGTGGTGGGATGCGGGATGCGTTCTTTGGTCGGGTAGGAAGGGCACTGGCAGATCCTTCCAGTCGGGGAGACCCCTGCTTGTGCCAGGTGTGGAGGAGGGCAGAGCCCCTCAGGGCCTGGCTGAGTGGAGTACTGGTGGGGACACCATGCTTGGCATGGAAGCCGCAGATCCAAGAGCTCGTGTGGGCTGGAATGAGAGAACCTTTGGCATCGTGTTAAGACCCAAAGCTTGATACTCCCCTAGGAAGGTGAGTGAGAGCCCCAGGAATGACCTGCGTTACATTTTCTGCCAGCCTGGCGGGATGGAGTCTGGAGTCAGCTGTAACACTGAATGAGATTCATACCAGTTATGTGGGTAGACGTTTGTATAATATGTGGATGATATCAGACTCCTTTTAGAAGTCCTACTCTACTCTCTGTGAAATAGCCAAAGCCGAACCATCCAGCCTGAAGCAAAAGGAGAGGTGTTTGTTCTTGAAAGGAAGGTTGGGTTCAATTCATTAGATTACAGGCATACCTCGAAGGTATTCGGTTCCAGACCACCACAGTCAAGTGTCACATGAGTTTTTTGGTTTCCTAGTGCAAATAAAATTATGTTTATGTGGTACTGTAGTCTATTAAGTTCATATGCAATAGCATGTCTTAAAAAATCAATATACATACCTTAATTTAAAAATACTTTAATGCTGGGCTTTCCTGGTGGCGCAGTGGTTGAGAGTCCACCTGCCGATGCAGGGGACACAGGTTCGTGCCCCGGTCCGGGAAGATCCCACATGCCGTGGAGCGGCTGAGTCCGTGAGCCATGGCTGCTGAGCCTGCGCGTCTGGAACCTGTGCTCTGCAACGGGAGAGGCCACAACAGTGAGAGGCCCACGTACCGCAAAACACAAAAACAACAGCAACAAAAACTTTAATGCTAAAAAATGTTAACCATCATCTGAGCCTTCAGAGGGTTGTAATCTTTTTGCAGGTGGAAGCTCTTGCCTGGATGTTGACGGCAGCTGACTGGTCAGGATGGTGGTTGCTGAAGGCTGGGTTGGCTGTGGCGATTTCTTAAAATAAGACAGTAATGAAGTGTGCTGCATCGATTGACTGTTCCTTTCACGAATGATTTCTCTGTAGCGTGCGATGCTGTTTGATACTATTTTACCAACGGCAGAACTGCTTTCAAAATTGGAGTCAGTCCTTTCAAACCCTGGTGCTGCTTTATCAACTAAGTTTATGTAATATCCTGAATCCTTTGTTATTTCAGCTATCTCCATAGCATCTTCACCAAGAGTAGATTCCATCTCAAGAAACCACTTTTCTTTGCTCATCCATAAGAAGCAACTCCTCATCCGTGAAAGTTTTATTATGAGATGGCAGCAATTCAGTTGCATCTTCAGACTCCACTTCTTTTTTTAAAAAATATTTATTTATTTTATTTCTTGGCTGTGTCAGGTCTTAGCTGAGGCACGCGGGCTCTTCGTAGCGGAGCGCGGGCTTCTCTCTAGTTGTGGTGCGTGGGCTCTAGAGCGTGTGGGCTCTGTAGTTGTGGCATGAGGGCTTTCTAGTTGTGGCTCATGTGCTCAGTAGTTATGGCTCATGTGCTCAGTAGTTATGACACGCAGCCTTACTTGCCCGAGTCATGTGGGATCTTAGTTCCCTGACCAGGGATGGAACCAGTGTCCCCTGCATTGCAAGACGGATTCTTAACCACTGGACCACCAGGGAAGTCCTCCCCCAGACTCCACTTCTAATACTAGTTCTGCTGCTGTTTCCACCACATCTGCAGTTAAGTCTTCAACCCCTCAAAGTCGTCCACGAGGGTTGGAATCAACTTCTTCCAAACTCCTGTTAATGTTGATATTTTGACCTCTTCCCATGAATCATGAATGTTCTTAATGACATCTAGAATGTTGAATCCTTTCCAAAAGATTTTCAATTGACGTTTCCCATATCAATCAGAGGAATCACAGTCTATGGCAGCTGTAGCCTTACAAAATGTGTTTCTTAAATAATAAGACTGGAAAGTAAAAATGACCCCTTGATCAGATGATCCTTGACGGGCTACAGAATGGCTGTTGTGTTTGCAGGCATGAAAACAACTTGAATCTCACTGTACATCTCTTGGGTGACCAGGTGCATTAATGAGCAGTAATATTTGGAAGAGAATCTTTTTTCCTAAGCTGTAATTCTCAACAGTGGGCTGAAAATATTCAGTAAATCTTGTTGTTAACAGATGCGCTGTCATCCAGGCTTTGTTATTCCATTTATAGAGCACAGGCAGAATAGATTTAGCATAATTCTCAAGGGCCCTAGGACTTCCCAGTGGTAAGTGAGCATTGGCTTGAACTTCAAGCCACCAGCTGTATTTGCCCCTAATAAGAGAGTCAGCCCGCCGTTTGAAGTTTTAAGCGAGGCATTGACTTCTCCTGTCGAGCTATGTGAGTCCTAGATGGCATCTTCTTCCAATAGAAGGCTCTTTCATCTGCATTGAAAATCTGTTGTTTAGTGTAGCCACCTTCATGAATTATCTCGGTTAGATCTTCTGGGTAACTTGCTGCAGCTCTACGTCAGCACTTGCCGCTTCACCTTGTACTTTTATATTTTGGAGCTGGCATCTTTCCTTGAACCTCGGGAACCAACCAGCTTCAGACTTCTGCTCTGCAGCTTCTTCAGGTCTCTCGGCCTTCATAGAATTGAAGAGTTAGGGCCTTGCTCTGAATTAGGTTTTGGCTTAAGAAAATGTTGTGGCTGGTTTGATCTTTTATTCACACCAGTAAAACTTTCTCCATGTCAGCAATAAGGCTGTTTACTTTCTTATCATTCGAGTGTTCACTGAAGCATCATTTTTAATTTCCTTCAAGAACTTTTCCTTTACATTCACAAGTTGGCTAACTGGTGCAAGAAGCCTAGTTTTTTTTAAAATTCAGTTCACTGTCTTATTATGGCCACGCTTCGTGGTACCCCAAAACAACAACAATAGTAACATCAAAGGTAACTGATCCCCAATAACAAATATAATAATGGAAAAGTTTGAAATGTTGTGAGAATTACCAAAATGTGAGAGACACGAAGTGAGCAAATGCTGTGGAAAATGGGGCCGATAGACTTGCTCAACGCACGGTTGCCTCAAACTAATTTGTATAAAGAAAGCATTATTTGTGAAGCACAGTGAAGTGAAGCTCAGTAAAAGAAGGCATGCTTATATTCTCCAAGGATGTTCAAAGTCTGGTACAGTGAGCCATGCAAAGAGCATTGAGGGAGTTGTGCGGGGTGGGGGGCGGGCGGCCGGGGATGGGAGGAAGGAGGTAGGACTTCATTCTTCTGGGGGCTTATTTGTGCCAGACACTTATCCTTACATCCACATTGTGAGGTAGGTAGTGATTCTTGTACTTTGCAGATGAGGAAATAGGAGACTCAGGAGAGCACTTGCCTGTGTCTGAAGAACTGGCATGAGGGTAGTGGAATTTGCCACACAGGCCCGTGCTTACTGCCCTCTCTCAATTTCCCGGAAACTCTTGGGTTGCACATTTACCTATCAAAACAGTCAACGAGGGCTTCCCTGGTGGTGCAGTGGTTGAGAGTCCGCCTGCCGATGCAGGGGACGCGGGTTCGTGCCCCGGTCCGGGAAGATCCCACATGCCACAGAGCGGCTGGGCCCGTGAGCCATGGCCGCTGAGCCTGCGTGTCCGGAGCCTGTGCTCCGCAACGGGAGAGGCCACAGCAGTGAGAGGCCTGTGTACCGAAAACAAAAACCAAAAAAACAAAAAAAAAACAGTCAACAATTTTGAAGCACCTCAGGTAAAGGTCCTGGCCAGTCTCCTCTGCTCTTCATTACCTCCTCTCTGAGGCCTGCCTTCACCCTTAGAGAGGAGTCCATTCTTTGATGCAGGTTATAGGTTGAGTTACGTCCCCCAAAAGACATGTTGAAGTCCTCACCTGTGAATGTGACCTTATTTGGACATAGTCTTTGCCGATGTAATCAATTTAAGACGAAGACATTAGCGTGGGCCCTCATCCAACGTGATTGGTGTCTTTGTAAGAGGAGAATGCCATGTGAAGACACAGGCACACAGGGAGAAGTCATGTAGAGACGGAGATTGGAGTGATGCGTCTACAGGCCCGGGAAACCCAAGGAAGCTAGGTGAGGCATGGGACAGACACTCCCTCTGAGCCCTCAGGAAGAATCAGCCCTGCCCACACTTTGATTTTGAACGTCTAGCCTCTAGAAATCCGAGAGAATAAATTTCTGTTGCTTTAGTCACCCAGTGTGTGGTACTTTGTTACAGCAGCCCTGGGAAATAAATACATTGCACTGCATAACAGTTTGTAACGTGAGGCCCTTCACAGGTTTTCTTGTAACTGGTGGCTCATCCATCTCTCTCTTGGCTCACCTGTGGGCTGGGTCGGTCTTCTCTCAGCCCTGTAATCATAGACTTTGAGCCTCCTTTCACATGTGGCCCTAATTTTGTGTGTCTTAAAAGGCCCAAAGCTAAGGCTTCTCTCAAGGCTAATGCTTCCTAAGGGCTCTGGGGGGCTGAGACCAAGGAGCAGGGGGTGTAGTGAGTGAGTCCAGCAGTGGGTGCCAACAGCCCTTCTGTGGCTTCTTTGGCCTTGAGGTGGGCAGAGCGTGGCTGTGGCCAGTGCTGGGTTGGTGGGCATCATGGGGGTGCCTGTGGGGCCACTGTTGCCAGCTGCATTTGAGGTGCCCGTGGAATGAGGCTTGGATACGTGTACACATTTAAACTCTTCCAGAGGAACAGTACCATGAAATGGTGTGGGTCCTGCCCTCTTCAAGCTCTTGGCCCAACCTGTGGGTTTCAGTGTTGGACACCATGTTTTTAAACTTTCTATGTGACTTGAAAAGACATTTTGGGAGCTAAGAACTGGTTTGTAAAAGAACTATCACTGGTCAAGTGAAACGAACGTTCTCCTTTTCCATTAAAAATAATGTCTCATTTAAAAAGGCAAACAGCACAGTTTAAAGAGGCACAGCAAGCATCAGAACCAGACATAGCAGGGTTGTTAGAATTATCCAACTAGGCATTTAGGATACGGTTAACATGCCAAGGGCTCCAATGTACAAAGTAGACAGCATGCAAGAACAGATGGGAAATATAGGCAGGAAGATGAAAATCCTAAAAAATCAAAGAGAAATGCTAGCGATAAGAAAAATAGTGGAACAGAAATGAACAGTGTCTTTGATGGACTTATTAGTAGACTGGACATGGCTAAGGAAAGAATCTGTGGGCTTGAGAATATATCAATAGAAACCCCCAAATAAAAAAAGAGCTCTTAAAACTCAACAATAAGAAAACAACCCGATGGGCCAAAGACCTTAACGGAAACCTCACCAAGAAAGTATACAAATGGCAAATAATGTTCCATGTCATATGTCATCAGGGAACTGCAAATGAAAATAACAACGAGATACCACTACACACCTATCAGGAGACCAAAATGTGGATCACAGACAGCACAAAATGTTGGTGAGGATATGGAGCAATAGGAACTGTCATTCATCAGCGGTGGGAATGCAAAATAGGACAGCCACTTTGGAAGACAGCTTGGTAGTTTCTTATAAAACAAAATCTACTTTTACCACGCAACCCAGCAATTGTGACCCTTGGCATTTACCCAAGGGGTTGAAAACTTATATCTACACAAAACCCTGCACATGGATGTTTACAGCAGCTTGATTCATAATTGCCCAAACTTGGAAGCAACCAAGCTGTCCTTCAGTAAGTGAGTGGATAAATAAACTGTGGTGCACCCACATGATGGAATATTATTCAGTGTTATAAAGAAATGAGCTGTCAAGCTATAAAGAGACATAGAGGAATCTTTAGTGCATATTACTAAGTGCAACAAGCCCATCTGAAAAGGCTACATACTTTGTGATTCCAACTATATGACATCCTGGAAAAAGTAAAACTATGGAGACAGTAAAAAGACCCGTGGTTGCCAGGAGTTGAGAGGAAGGATGAATGGGCAGAGCACAGAGGATTTGGGGGCAGTGAAACTCCTCTATATTATGCTGTAATGATGGATACATGTCATTATATGTTTGTCCAAACACCTAGAACGTACAACACAAAGATTGAATCCTAATGTAAACTATGGACTTTAGGTCATAATGATGTGTCACAGCAGGTTCATCAGTTGTAACAATGTACCACTCTGGTGGGGGATGCTAATAATACGGGAGGCTACGTATTTTGGGGCAGGGAGTATACGAGAAATCGTTACCTTCTTCTCCGTTTAGCTGCAATCCTAAAACCTGTTCTAAATTTTTTTTCTCTAAGAGAATACTGATGGCTCCATTCCACAGGCTGGGATTCTGACTAAGTTGATCTGAGTATTAGGATTGGTTAAATCTCCCTAGGTGATTCTAATGTGCATCAATGTTTGAGACCCATGGCTATAATGCATGCATCAGAATCACCTGGTGAGTTTGTGCTCGCACAGCTCTTTGGGCTCCATGCCCAGACTTCCTGATTCACTAGGTCTGTGGTGGGGTCTGAAAATTTGCATTTCTAGCAAGTAATCTGAGGATGCTAATGATGCTGGTCCAGGAAGAATACTTTAATCTTTTTTTTTTTTTGGCAGTATGCGTGCCTCTCACTGCTGTGGCCTCTCCCGTTGCGGAGCACAGGCTCCGGACGCGCAGGCTCAGCGGCCATGGCTCACGGGCCCAGTCGCTCCACGGCATGTGTGATCTTCCCGGACCGGGGCACGAACCCGTGTCCCCTGCATCGGCAGGCGGACTCCCAACCACTGCGCCACCAGGGAAGCCCCAGGAAGAATACTTTGAGAACCACTGTATGAGAGTAACGTCAGTTAACATTTTCTTTCCTACCCACTTGCTTCTCCCTCCCATACCAACCCCTGACAACTAGTAGATGACTCTGTTAGTTTAGTTATACCTACCCAGGCAGAGCACATTCAGTTTAGGAAAGCTGTGTCATGCATAGGGCTCTGTTACAAAAGCACGGAGAAAAATTAGAGAAAGATACTGAGAAATTTTTTTTCTCATTTATTTCTCATCACTTGAGTGGAAGTGATGGGTAACACAGGGACAAGTGGGAGGGTGAGGCCAAAGGAGATCGCTCTTCCTTTAAGTTGGTCAGCCTGGGAGCCAACTCCATCACCCACTGCTTTACTAAACATTTCTCTTAAATTGCATTCTTCAAGGAACAGAGACTGATTTCTGCCCTACGTAACACATTCCATAATTTCAACATTCCATGGCTGTAAGAGTGGGAGATACTGCAGTGGCGCTCCTCAACTCTGTGTGACACGGCTGTGATTCCATGGTGCTCCATCTCAGTATCCTCTGAAACATTTCTGTGGTGCTGAGAGAAACTCATCTCTTTACATCTAAAATCACTTTTTTGCTAGAGAATGAAGTTGAGGAATTAAGGTGTGTTTTATTAGTTTACTCATTTGTTTCTCATCAGGTCTTCAAAATGCTAGGGGGTCAAAAACTCAAAGACCAGTGTTATGTTTTAGGCCAACAGGAAGTGTAAAGCCAGTTTTCTGGCTGAATACAATAATGCTGAGAAACATTCTTTGTGTAGTTTTAATTTAACACAAATTTATTTCATTGAGTTTTCATTTTCTTCTGGAAAACTAGAAATCAAATGAACATGATGGTATTTATCATCAATGTTTATGTAATGAATTACCCCAAAATTAGTGTCTTACAAAAATTAACATTATCTCCTAGTTAATGTGGATTGGGAATTTCTTTTTTTTTTTTTTTTTCCGGTATGCGGGCCTCTCACTGTTGTGGCCTCTCCCGTTGCGGAGCACAGGCTCCGGACGCGCAGGCTCAGCGGCCATGGCTCACGGGCCCAGCCGCTCCGCGGCATGTGGGATCTTCTCGGACCGGGGCACGAACCCGTGTCCCCTGCATCGGCAGGCGGACTCTCAACCACTGCGCCACCAGGGAAGCCCTGGATTGGGAATTTGATAGTGGCTTGGCTGGGTGTTTCTGGCTCAGGGTGTCTCATGAAGTTTCGATCAGGATGTTGGCAGGGACTATAGTCATCTAAGGCATGATTGGGGCTGGAAAATCTTCTTCCTAAATGGCTCACACACATGGCTATTGGCAGGAGGCCTCAGTTCCTCACCATGTGAGACTTTTCCAAAGACTTCTTGAGTGTTCCCCACTAGTACATGCCCAGCTCTGAATGTGGGGGTGAAGTCTGAGTCCCTGGTTCTCCAGAGGAGAGTTGGGTGCAATGGTGTAAGAAAGTTCAGTGTATTCTGGACATGAAAAACAGCAAATGCTTATGCCAGTCTTTATCTTTGTGCGGCAGGCTGCTTCTTTAGCGTAGCAGATAACATGTAGTAGACGTCCAGGAAAACTTTCTTGAACTAAATATAAGTCCTGCTTATAGGGAGACAAAATTTGGCGATGACAAGTAAACATACATTTTAAGTACAGTGTGGTAAATGTTCTGATGGGGACCATGGAAGCACAGGATGGGGCACGGACAGGCCAGTGGTGGGGAGAGGACCAGAAGAGGCCATGTCTGAGCAGAGTCTCTAAGTCAGCCTTGCATTAGGCTACATGAGCTCCAGCAGAGAGACTGCGAAGAGAAGAGTATGGGGCACCATTGGGAAGCTGTAGATCAATCTGTGTGACTGAATCAAGGTGTAAGGAGTTGAGACCATGGCTAGACCAGAGATCAAAGAGATGGACGAGGTCTGGCAGGCCTTGCATGCCCTGCTGGGGACTTTGGGTTTTATCCTTAGGGAGATTCAAAACGATCTGATTAATGTCAGAGAAAGACCCTGTGGCAGCAGAATGCTGGCTGGATTTAAGGAGAGCAGGGGATGTGTGTAAATGAAGGCAGGGGGACCAGTGAGCTGGTCACTGGAGCAATTAGGTCACATATGATAAGGGCTTTAACTGAGGCAGAGATAGCAGCAAAGAGGATGGAGACAAGGGACGAGAGTAGAGGAAGAGTAGAGAAGAAACTCTTTCCAGTTTGATGCGGCAGATACTGCTAATTGTCTCCCAACACCCATTCTCCCCTTCTTCCTTTAGAGTAGGA
The DNA here is from genome assembly GCF_008692025.1 of Phocoena sinus. Lineage (NCBI taxonomy): Eukaryota > Metazoa > Chordata > Mammalia > Artiodactyla > Phocoenidae > Phocoena > Phocoena sinus. The sequence continues at coordinate 38,738,221 of NC_045779.1, forward strand.
TACTACTATACCTCCAAGTACTTTAGCTGGGCACGTGGTTACCCAGAACCATGACTACATTTCCCAGCCTCCCTTGCAGCTAGGTGCAGCAGCCATGTGACTAAGTGCTGGCCAATGGGATGTGAGCAGAAGTGGTGTGTGCAACTTCTTAGTGTGTCCTTAAATGAAGTGGAGTGTCCTCTGCTATGTCCAATCCCCCACCCCTTTCTGCCAGCTAGAATGTGAACAGGATAGTTGGAGGTGGAGCAGCCATCCCACACCACGAGGTGAATACCTCACTTTGAGGACAGCAGAGCTACAAAGACAAAAGGAGCCTGGGCTTCTGACATATTACCTCTGGGTCTCTTTCCTACAAGAGCTAAATGAACTTTGTCTTTTTATTTTTTTCAAAACCTCTTATTTTTAATTTTTGGCCATGCCTCGTGGCTTGTGGGATCCTAGTTCCCCAACCAGAGATCGAACCAGGGCACCAGGAGTGAAAGTGCTGAGCCCTAACCACTAGACCACCAGGGAATTCCCTGAACTTCTGTCTTCATTGATTCTTGTTGTTTTGGATTTTCTGTCACTCACAGCTGAACTTACTCCTAATGAATAACCTTGGGAAGGACTCGTGTCATTTATCCATTCTGACTTCCTGCCTTTAGACAAAACTTCAAACCATTCTAAATAGAGACAAACTTGCTGTTTTACAATATTTGAGAGGGTTTTCTTATGAAGCCTCTTTTGCTTTTCATTGTTGATTTTTAACAAGTGTTTGATGTAAAATGCTTAATATAGCGCCCAGCACATGGTCAGTGTAGCTAATGTGAAAGAAATCGCTATCTGGAAGAGATATCTGCACCCCTACGTTCATTGCAGCCTTATTCACAAAAGCCAAGACATGTAAACAACTTAAGTGTCCATCATGTAGTGTATATATATATATATATATATATATATATATATATATATATATATAATATATATACACAATAGAATACTATTCAACCATAAAAAGAAGGAAATCCTGCCATTTTTGACAACATGGATCAACCTTGAGGGCATGAGGCTGAATGAAATAAGACAGGCAGAGAAAGGCAAATACTGCATGATCTCACTTATATGTGGAATCTAAAAAAGTCACTCATAGAATCAGAGTAGAATTGTGGTTGCCAGGGGTAGGGGGTGAAAGAAATGAGGAAACGTTGGTCAAAGGTTACAAACTTTCAGTCAGAAGATGAATGAGTTCTGAGGATCTAATGTACAGCATGGTGACTGTAGCTAACAATGCTGGATTATATACGTCCTTGAAATTTGCTAAGAGAGTAAGTTTTAAAACCCCACACACAGAAAAGGTTACTATGTGAGTTAATGGATGTGTTAACTAACTTTATTGTGGTAATCATTTCACAAATATGTGTATCAAATCATCATATACGCTTTAAATGTATACAATCTTATTTGTCAATTATATCTCAAAGCTGGAGGAAAAAAATCAGCATGATGTAACTGAGAAGAACCCACAGAAAGTAAACATATATGTATTTTGCATTCCTGAGACTCTTCTGTTGCACTGTCTCTAAATATTAATTAAATGTTTTTGTCTTTAAAAAAACTCTGTGAAAACTGCTGAAGAATAGGAAAGTTAAAATGAACAGCTATGATTCCACAACTAAACTCATCCTTGTTAAGTCTGTGGAGATAGTTTATCCGGGGATCTGACTTCCTCTTGAGGGGGCAAAGTATGATTTAAAGTGACTGGCTCCTCAAGGGCCATTGTCATAACTGGCCGGCTGCTGCTTTCCTGGAACCTGGATTGTGTGGTCGGCGTCCAGGCCACTGACAAGAATGGCTGCAGAGGCCTAATTGCATCCATCTCCATCTTGGTGGGTTCCAGGCCTCCCCAGTTTATGAATGTGATTCACAGTGTTCTTATTCCAGAAAATACACCAGCAAAGGAGCCGTAAGTGTAGCAGTCGAGATCCCAGCAGGAAACAGATGAGCAGCACACTCAAACAGTTAATTGAAGAGAGGTATGGATGGCCATAAGGGGCCCACAAAGGATGGAAAATTACCCAGGGCTGCCACTGTCAGCCCTGAAGAGGCAAAGGAGGCAGGGGTGTTATTAGAATCAGGGGAGAACCGTAGCCTTGAAGAGGGGCCACCGGATAGGAGCCACTGCCCAAAGTGAGGTACCACAGCGAGGGAGGGCAGTGGGGGTGGGCCGGAAGTGCATACCTGACCTCTCCCCCACTCCTTCTCTCCTCTCCTGCCAGTGCCTCCCATTGGGTGAATCTAACTGGAAGCCAAAGACAAGGGGACCCAGGGCTATAGGCCACAGAAATCAGCCCCTTTGCACTTAAGTTTTTTGTCTTAGCGATGGACAAGGGGCACCCCGCGCAGATGGGTACCACCTCCACCCAGTTCTGTGAGGCCAGTGTGGATGACAAAGTGCCACATTTTCTCAGGAAATGTGAGTTCCTGACAGTGTGCTGTTGCTAGGCAACCTGCTAACTTCCCTAAGAAAATCCACTCGGTTCCTATGAGGAGTCAATGAAATTTACAGCACCCCTTTGGAAAGGGATATTGGCCTGGGAAATGCCATCAATGAGCTCTGTATTGTTGATTATCTCTCAGACCCTGGTTGTCAGTGCCCGTTGAACACAAGGGGTCCTCAAGGTGGTATCGTGGTGGTGGTCATGGGATGGGGGATTCCTGTGAGCACAGGCAGCTCTGGAGCCACCGAGGGGTTGGGCAGAGTCAACGAGAGGCAGGTAAGTTGTGTTTATCTATGGTGCCCCATTTCAGTCTTTTTTCTGCAACCCGATTCAAATTTTCTTCCCTTGTCATGTTCTCTCTCCCATTTTTAGACATGTTTGCATCGTGCATAATTCTATTATCTAATATTTATTTAATGTTCTGTAGCCACTGAGCACTGGTGATTTTATTTTTCAGTTTTGTTTTTGTTTTTTTGCTGCGAATGAAATGCTAATCCACTTCTGCCATGTGTTACCAGGAGAGCCCTGACAGCTGGTGTAAGTGATTCTCTGACCAGCTCATGAGGGTTAGTGTTGAGTTTGGTGGGTTGAATTACTTGACGTTCTCTTAATCCTAACCCAGGTCACTGAGAATACTGTTGGAATAATTGCACTTGCAACGAAGTGTAATGTAATCTTTTATCTTCTATATATACTTAAATGATAGTTTTATTTATTCTAGGGAATACTTGACAGTGTGTAGTTCAACAAATTGTGCCAATGAACTGCTCCAAGATTCTATGTCTCTCCTTCGTAAATAGTGGAAAATTAGGACACTTTTATATTGTATGCTTTATACAAGGTTCACTTTATGGGAGAAGTAGGAAAATATTGATGAGAAGCAAGAACAGGTAGATTATTTCACATTTTCTTGTTAGGCTAGAATGCCCTGGTTGAAGTCTGAAGTCTGTGGCTTAGCAACACGCTGGCCTTTGGGAGGCCCTGGTTGATTACCTACATCACCTAATGGCGGACCTGCCTCTGTCTTCTAGTTCTCTCTGTAATTAGATAGTATAGACTGAAAGCAATCCATGTTCAGTGTAAAAAAAATTAGGAAAATTGAGAAACCCATGAAGAAAAGGTGCAAAAATTTAAGTGGATTGAGGATTTTGGAGAAGAAATCAACATTCTGTGGGTTTGGACAATTGTATAATGACATGTATCCATCATTATAGTATCATACAGAGTAGTTTCACTGCCCTAAAAATCCTCTGTGCTCTGCCTATTCATCCACCTCCCTTCCTTACCCCAAAGACATGGCAACCACTGATTTTTTTACTGTCTCCATAATTTTGCCTTTTCCAGGATGTCATATAGTTGGAATCATTCAGTATGTAGCCTTTTCAGATGGGCTTGTTGCACTTAGTAATATGCACTTAAGTTTCCTCCATGTCTTTTCATGGCTTGACAGCTCATTTCTTTATAACACTGAATAATATTCCATCATGTGGGTGCACCATAGTTTGTTTATCCACTCACTTACTGAAGGACAGCTTGGTTGCTTCCAAGTTTTGGCAATTATGAATCAAGCTGCTGTAAACATCCATGTGCAGGTTTTTGTAAGTTTTCAGCTCCTTGGGTAAATGCCAAGGAGCACAACTGCTGGATTGCCTGGTAAAAGTAGATTTGTTTTGTAAGAAACTACCAAGCTGTCTTCCAAAGTGGCCGTCCTGTTTTGCATTCCCACCAGCGATGAATGAGAGTTCTTACTGCTCCACATCCTCCCAAAATCTGGTGTTGTCTGTGTTTCAGATTTTGGCCTTTTGATAGGTATGTAGTGGTATGTCACTGTTTTCATTTGCATTTCCCCGAAGACATGTGATATGGAGCATATATTTGCCACCTGTATATCTTCTTGGTGAAGTATCTGTTAAGGTCTTTGGCCCATTTCGTAAGAACAATGAGGTTGTTTCCTTACTGCTGAGTTTTAAGAGTTCTCTGTATATTTTGGGGTTTTCTATTAATATATTTCTCAAGCTCAGAGATTCCTTCCTTAGCCACGTCCAGTCCACTAACAAGCGCTCAAAGACACCCTTCATTTCTATTACAGCGTTTTTGATCTCTGGCATTCTTTTTGGTTCTTTCGTAGGATTTTCACCACTCAGCTTACATTTTCCATCTGTTGTTGCTTGCTGTCTACTCTATTCATTCGAGCCCTTAGCATATTCATCATAGTTGTTTTAAATTCCTGGTCAGATAATTCCAACATCCCTGCTATGTCTGGTTCCGCTGCTTGCTATGTCTCTTCAAACTATGCTGCTTGCCTTTTAGTGTCTCTTGTAATTTTTTCTTGATAAGTAGGCATAATCTACTGGGTAAAAGGAAGTGCTGTACTTATGCCTTTAGCATATGTGGGGGAAGGTGTGGAGGAAGGGGAAGCAGTCTCTAGTCCTATGATTAGGTCTTGGTCTTTTAGTGAGTCTGTGCCTCTGGAATGTGAACTTCACAAGTGCTTCTCACTTTCCCCCACTTAGGTAGGAAAGGATGGCTAGAGTGGTCTGGGGTTGGGTATTTCCCTTCTCCCAGGACACCTAGGCTCTGATAAAGCCCCAGCTGTTAAGCTGTGGCTAAATAGTTTTTCCTGAGGGCAAAGTTCTTTGTACAATTCTGGATAACAGTCCTTTATCAGATATATCTTTTGCAAATATTTCCTCCCAGTTTGTGGCTTGTCTTCTCACTCTCTTGACATTGCCTTACACAGAGCTGAAGTTTTTAATTTTGGTAGTCTAGCTTATCAACTATTTCTTTCATGGATTATGCCCTTCGGTATTTTATCTAAAAAGTCATCACCATACCCAAAGTCATGTAGAGATTCTTTGTATTATCTTCTAGACATTTTATAATTTTTCATTTTAGGCCTATGATCCATTTGGGGCTAATTTTTGTGAAGAATGTAAAGCTTGTGTCTAGATTCTTTTTTTTTTTTGCATATGGATGTCCAACTGTGCCAGCATCATTTGTTGAAGAGACTGTCTTTGTTCCACTGAACTGTATTTGCTCCTTTGTAGAAGACCAGTTGACTCTATTTATGTGGGTCTCTATTCTGTCCCATTGATCTATTTGTCTATTGTTTCATCAACACCAAACCGTCTTGATTACTGTAGCTTTATAGACTTAAGGAATTTTCAGGAAGACTGATAGGCAGAAGAAACAACAACCACACCATGGAACCGCTCTAGAACAATCCCTACTGCCTCTGCTTGGACCTTAGGTCACATGCAGAGCTCTGGATGCGATTCTGGGAAATGTTGATTTTTAGCTTTCCTTACAGAAAAGAAGCCACTAGAGGGTCATTGGGATGAGTGATGCTGAGCCAGTTTATCATATATGCCACATGGATGATGCAATTTTTAAAAAGAATTGTGCATACAGATGAGTAGGAAAAGGACTGGGAAGGGTATATGGGCTTTCCTTGCTTTGCATGGTTCCAGTATACACTGATGTCATTTTCCTTGGTTTAGTTAAATAACAGCAGACCCTCAACAATACAGTTCAAATTTCAGTTACCATGGTCTATTAACTGTAAGGAATCAAATAAAGTATAAACTTCGCTGCCAGGCCTTCAATCTGAGTCACTATGGAAATAACAGATACATGATGAGTCATGATCGATGACCCATTAGGTCACTTCTTTCAAAGTCTGTGATTGGTAACTGCACATCTGTTAGTCAGTTCACACACAGACAGCAAAGCTTGTTGATTCCTTGACTCCCAGAGAGAAACCCAAGTGACATTTTACAGAAATGGATCATTGAAAGAGGGAGTTGACCAACCAAAATAAAACTACAGGAAAGAAAGAAAGAACAAGTGATAATGTTTGAATGAAACTGGAACCAAATGTAAATGGAGTTGTGGAATAAATACCTGACCATGGGTATATCAACGCTGTCACTGTTCAGAGACTAGATATGCGCCCAGAGGAATTTCGTGAATGTATTGCTATAAATGAAGAAAGACAAAGATGTCCCAGAGGAAGTCACATCAGCAAAACAAAAAAAACTTAACATTAAAGGACCTCTCAGAGATATTTCGTGACATTGAAAGCACAAAAGATAAAATTTTGGAAGCTGATCCAAATTTAGAAAAAAAGTATGGGGATTTGCCAAGGTGTGGAAAAGATGATCTCTCCATCTCATGAGTTATATTATGAGAAGAAGGCAAGCTCTGTTGACACCACTTCCAATAAATTTTTTATGAGGCAATAAAATATTTTAATTTCCAATATTTCTAATGTTTAAATTACAATGCACTACATAAATATTAGTTTTTCTATTTTTTCAATTCCCTGTTCATTTATAACCATCAGAGAGCTTTTAATGTTCTGACAAAAATTTTTAAAGGTTATGAAACAATAGTAATGTTTTCCATTGATTATTGAGATCTTTTTTGCATCATTTCAGCTTCCATTGTCATTTTTATGGTTCAGCCCTACTGTGCAAAGCAAGGACTGCCTATATATCAAAATGTTGATAATGGTAAGGTGATATAGGATTATTGGCAATTTTTAATTTCTTCCTTTTGCTTATCTGTATTTTCTAGTTCTAATTCCATAAACACGTATTGATCTTGTAATTTAAAAAGTGGCAAAAAATTATAGAAATTTTAGAAGAATAAAAATGACACAGTTTTGTGCAGATATAACTATTTGAAAGTGTCCATTAAGTCTTTTTTCGGCGGGGGTTGGGGGAAGCTCTGAGGAACTAACACAGATCTCTTGTGGTTAAATATTATCAGTAATAATGAAAACATTTCATGATTGATTAAATCTCATTCTCTAAGAAAAGTAAAATCAGCAACCTAATGTTTTAATTGTAAAATCAACGAGAACTAATTATGCAGTTTAGTTACTACCTAAAGTGGTCTAACAGCAGCAGCAGTAATTATTGGATTCACCATAATTTAATTAGACCAACAGTGTTAATACTTTAGAACAGATTTAGGTATAAAGAGTAATACATTTTGTAACTGTTTTAGGTTTTGACTGCTTTTTAAAGTATTTGAATCAGAATCAGCCAGGCTAAATTTGTTCATTGTAGTTCCATTGTTTGAGAGACTAAATTTTAATTAATATTTAAATATTTAAGAAACATTGGTTCTCAAAAATGTGTTTATTGGATTTAACTATGTGAGCAATAAACAAAGTCCAAATAGTAGTGAATGCCCCTCTCCAAGCACAAGAAATCCTTGGGTGGTATAGAATCTTATCCACAAATACGTGGAAAGGATTAGTACTCTGAGTAACCCATGAATGAGAGGATACTTAATGAGCAGCCCTTATGTGACATACATTGGAGAATAAAGCCACCTGATATCCTTTTAAGAGCAAAGTGGAGGAAAGGATGAATGGACATTGGAAAGTGTATGCACCTGTAATCAAACAAGATGATTACGTTTTTATAAAATTGTAAAATTCCAGCCAGAATAATTTTTCCAAAAATCACAAAGGCCCAAAGGAATCTACCCTTAGCAAATAGTAAGTTAGCTTGTTTCATTGTTAAGATTGAATGATTCCTGTCCTCATAACAAAACTCATGCTGGTATTTGCACATTCTTCTGTACTTTGGTTTAAAAGATTTCTCTCAGAAGATGCTGGTCCTAATACCTTAGTAGCTACTGTCCATGCTATGGATCTTGACAGCAGCGACATGTTACATAAAATTGCAGGAGGAAACAAAAAGGGGGACTTCGACCTGGAGAGTCAGAAAAGTAGAGATAAGGGCTTAAGAATGAGGGCAGGACACAGTCATATCCATCATTTTATTTGAGCCTGATGACAACACTATAAGAGTCATTGTTATCCTCATTTTAGAAGAGACAAAACAGGTTCAGAGGGATTGATTTCCCCAAGTTCCCACAGCTGTGCCAGAACTGAATCCAGAATTGAATTTCTGGCTTCTGTCTAATATTCTCTACTCTATACCATTCCATGTGGAAATCTCAGGATTTAGCGTGAGTCTAGACAAATGTTTCTCAATTTCTTCTTTTTTTCTTATGGCCTCCTAGGGAGTCTTTTCAGGTATTCTTTTTGCAATGGTTTCCCCCATGAAAATTTTATACCACAGACATACTGTATATATCTGTTTATGTACCTGAGTGTATGTTGTGCTTTATCCATAAAAAGAGAATTTTTCACTCCTCCAAGAACGAGTTTTCTCCTCTTTGGGCCTAATATCACTCCCTTAGAGAAGGCGTGGTCTAGAGAGCCAGTCTTTTTCACCTTGTGGATTTGGGGGAGAAGGTGATCGCTGCTGGTATATTGGTGAGACTCAAGCACCCACTGGGCAATCCCACTGGATCATACTGCACACCCTAGGTAACACAGTTTAAAATCCCGTAATTTCTTTTTTTTTTTTTTTTGCTGTACGTGGGCCTCTCACTGTTGTGGCCTCTCACTGTCGTGGCCTCTTCTGTTGCGGAGCACAGGCTCCACACGCGCAGGCCCAGCGGCCATGGCTCACGGGCCTAGCCGCTCCACGGCATGTGGGATCTTCCCGGACCGGGGCACGAACCCGTGTCCCCTGCATCGGCAGGCAGACTCTCAACCACTGCGCCACCAGGGAAGCCCCCGTAATTTCTTTTGAGAGACAGATTATGAGACACACATCAGCCTTGGCCATGGACACCATCACTGACCAACAAGGAAAGACATCTTTCTCTATCTATGGTAGAGTTACAAATTCTACTGTGAATTTTTCTTGGTCCAAAGTTAAGCACTTTAGTTCTTTGTTCTAGGACATTTCTATGGGAATTTCATTGTTGGAGTTGCTAACACCAGCTCGTTGCGTTCATTGTATCAGCATTTAGAAGCTGAAATCGTGTTGTGGCAATGAGTCTTACCTTCAGTAAGAAAGCAGGCTCTTAAAAGCGAGTGCTTAGAGGCAACGCCATTCTATTGGTCGAGACACCTTGTCCAGGGGTGCGCTGTGAAATGCAGCATGGTACAACGGTTGCCTCGTGGCAATGGATCATTAAGATATCGCAGGGACAAATCATTCACGTGATGCAGTGTCCCAAACTGGGAACTGGCAACGACGAGGTATACTGAGATTTTAGGGATTACAAAGAACAGACGCCATCATGGTCATGGAAAGAAACAAATCTCAAGGAATCTGAGGACAGGAAACTCAGGGAAAACACAATACTGCTTAAAGTCTCTTTAATTCTATCTGCAGCAACTGGCCTGAAATGGATGCTAAAAAAATCTTTAGGCGTTTAGTTACTCCCTCTCTCCTTGGAGCTAAACCTGGTTTCGTATCTCTGCTTCTCCACGTATGTCTGCTCCATTCTCATCCCTTTGTAGACCCGCTTGCTCTGCTTACGAACGACTGCTTCCAGCTCCTAGGCCCCGTGATTGTCCAGGTCCAGAGCCTGCCACGGGCAGCCTTAGTCTCTGGGCCCCTTAGTTCATCCGTCGAAGGCATGTGGCAGAGGTCACAGACTGCTGACCAGCCAGGGGGCTGCCTGCCTTTGGGTAAGTGACTGTCCCTGGCTCTCCCAGGAGCTCATGGGAGGCAGCACCACCTGAACTGTCAGAGTAGAGCAGGGCAGGGTATCAGAAATGACCTGCTTCTATTATCAGCATAGCTGAGGTCACCAAAAGCGCAAGTGCTTTGCAGCTAGTTAGAGCCGAGAGCTGAGTTCCCCACACGTTTGCAAAAGGCATGTGGCTCTTGGTGACAGTCAGTGCTGCTGGGTCAGAGTCATTCCAGCATCTAGGTTTCTCGTTGCCCGTGACAGTCTCGCGGCTCTTCATCTCAAGTCCTGTGTTGTTCTCTCACAATGTAGTTTGGATACGTGACAGGCAGCTGAACGGAAGACCATTACCTCTGGACAGTACAAGTGTGGGGTGTGCGGTGGCCATGGGCGGATCAGGCCTTGTGCCGGGTGCCGCTCCTTAGGCTCCCACACCAAGCCCTGGCAGTCCTGCTTGCTGCGTGGACTTGTGGGGAAAGCGTGAGTGCACGTGTGCAGAGCATCCTCCTTTCCTGTCTCGCTGCTGACCTTGCCTCCAGACCAAGGGGGTGTGGCTCCCAGAGAAATACGTGAAGGAATGGGGTCAGTTCTGATTTGGCTTAAATGACAAACTGAATTACTTTTCGTTCATAAAGGTCCTTCCAGGGTCTGTTGTTTGTTGTGTACAGTGAACTTCAGGCTTATGCAACGTGGCTGAGAATTCCTTTCATGTATGTTCTAGAACAGTGCTTCTCGAACCACCCGTGGTGAAGAATGAGTTTTGTTTTGTGTTTTAGTTTCAATCTGTTACAGACTGACGTGTGGTTTTCCAGTTCACACTGCATGTTGAGCTGCCACGCAGGTCCCCAGCCTCCAAACTCTGCTGAATGCGCTCGAAGGCCAGGATGATGTCCACTTACTGTGAACGTTTCCAAACTCATGCTTTCAATCCCAGTACTTAGCTCGATGCGGACCAGTAACCAGCAGTTTGCGGGCTGACACCAGTCTGTGGACCACACTTTAAACATCGCTGTTCTCTGACTTTGTGTGTATGGGTTCTGAAACCAGGTGATTTGAAGCAGTCACATCGTTGGCCACCATATTCTCATCTGTGCTAATTCTGAGCTTGTCTGGATAACACTTTGGAAACTTATGCCATGAGATTGAATGAAGTCAAGTGCTTGCTAAGAGCTGAGTATCTGCCTCGGTCACTTATGATTCTTCCACAGCATGAGGAAATTGAGACCCTGACTAAGGCTGTCTGCCACTGTAGACAGGGTTATACAGGAAGGTGGGGTGAGGCTGCCAGGTTGGAGCAGAAAGATCTCGAGGACGCAGCTTTGACTCCATCGTGGCGATCAGCGTGTGCTTGTTCCTTGTATTAGGTAAAGAAGATCTACGTTCAGTTACCCATTCAGCTGGGAATTATTTATGGGTAATACAAAGACAGATGTTTGCAATGTGAATGCTGCCTTGTAAGAGCTTTAAATACGTTGCTTGGTTGTAAAGCCTAGAACATAGCAGGGAATCACAAGTTTTAGGAGCGGTTTAGTAACGCTATAGGTCAGAGAAAGGAGATAAAGGTTTGCAGCTCTGGTTTATAGTGATGCATTTGCCTGTATGTGAAATGTAGGTGCTACATGTTCAATAACAAGTCTTATTTAGTTGACAAATATTTATTGGGTGCCTGTTATGTGCCAGGGACTGTACTAGGTAAACAATGCAACCACTAACCTGCTCCTTCCCACTCTACCCTTGAGAGCTTAGAGTCTAGCAGGGACATTGGATGATTAAGTAATTGCAAGGAGGTGAGATGAATGCCAGGATGTGGATGTGCAGTGCGATGGCAGCACGGAACAGGACTCAGAGAAGGCTGCAGAGAAAGTTAATGTAAGAGTAAGGAATTTATGTTTGATAGCTATAGGACTCACTTATTATATCTCTCCAAAGATCTATTTTTGGAAGTCTCTATGAAGATGTGATTCAGTTAGGTGCAGCAGGAAAGCTAGATTACCTCTGAGACTTTCCTGGTGGCACAGTGGTTAAGAATCTGCCTGCCAATGCAGGGGGCACGGGTTTGAGCCCTGGTCTGGGAAGATCCCACATGCCGCAGAGCAACTAAGCCCGTGCGCCACAACTACTGAGCCTGCGCTCTAGAGCCAGTGAACCACAACTATTGAGCCCGCTCGCCACAACTACCAAAGCCCGCGCACCTAGAGCCCGTGCTCTGCGACAAGAGAAGCCACCGCAATGAGAAGCCCGTGCGCCGCAACGAAGAGTAGCCCCCGCTTTCCACAACTAGAGAAAGCCTGCATGCGGCAACGAAGACCCAACGCAGCCATAAATAAATAAATTTATTTAAAAAAAAAAAGACTAGATTACCTCCAATCACCAGCCTCATGTTATATTCCTTCTTCCACACTGCGAAGTATCAGAGGTGAGCTAGGTATGAATACCACTCCCAAAAGGCCACAAGATGGCAGTGTAACTGTTAGCAAAATACTTGAATAGTTTAAATTACACATTCATAATTGAATTGTATTCCATTGGCTTCTTAAAAAAAATTCAAATAAATGAACTACGTTTAAATTTATTTATATTTATGTGATTCTCAGAGGCCCTTTATGAAAAGAATCTTTAGGGTACACAATAGTCATAATATCTCTATTCATTTTTTTTTTTAATTATAACTCTATTTTCCTATAGTAATCAGTGGGGGAGGCCAGATTTCAGAAGGCAAGAATTTATGACTTACTGGAAGAACAAGAATGCTGGGGAGATATAAGAGAAAATATTTTAAACTCTCATGAAGTCTTCTTATAACATGAAGGCTTCATGAGGAGACTATGACCAGCTACTGCTGTTTATTATGAGCATAAAACAGAAACTCCTACTTGAATAACTGTTGAGCATATACAGAATATGGACCTTGCAAGATACTCCGTGACACATAACCAACATTGTAAAAGTGTTTGCTAGAATTCCACTTATTTTTATGATATTACTAAAGCTGGTACCATCTCTTTTGTGAAGTTTTCCTTGACCTAAAGTTACACACTCCATTGCCTTTCAGGTCCTGTGTCAGCCTTCAGGCCATTAATAATTACTACAAGCTTCCCTTCCCATCTTCCTTTTCCTTCCCGTATTCCTCCTCCAAGGCGAGATGTCAGCACCCAACATCCAAGCAGTTGGGGCAAAGTGAGGAGTTGTTGCACGGCAACTTGCCTAGAGTTAGGGCTTGTCCTGAAGGCAGCCAGGGTCATTGGGTTGTAGGACTTTGACTTTTAAAGCTGGGACAGTCCTGGCCAAACCAGGATGAGCTCATCACCCTACTGGTGTCTAAGGAAGCAGGGTGGTCCAAGAAGATGTTGTGGAGAGAGGATGATGGAGGAAGTGTAGTAAAATATTAACAATTGAGACATCTGGGTGAAAGGGTTGTGAGAGTTCTTGCAACTTTTCTGCAGGTTTACAACTATTTAAAAAACAAACAAATAAACAAACAGCAAAGTATCTTCTTTTTGGGCACGCTGTGTGGCTGTGGGATCTTAGTTCCCTGACCAGGGATTGAACCCTGAGCCCCCAGCAGTGAAAGCGCCGAGCCTTAACCACTGGACTGCCAGGGAAGTGCCGCAAGGCATCTTCCTGATGAAGTAGAATGGTAAGTTTGGCTTCTGGGATTCAATAAAATGGAGACTCAAATCCCTATTTTACTACTAACTAGGTGTGTGATACTGGGTAAGTCACTTAATTCCTTTGAAACTCAATTTCCTCATCTATAAAATGGGCACACTTAATAGTACCTACCTATTGTAGGACTGTTATGAGGCTTAAACGAGATGGTATATGTAAAATACTTGGCACAGTGCCTTGTTCATAAATGATAAATACTATATTAGCTATTATTTTTTATTATATATTTCAGGTGTACAGAATTATTATTCATCATCTGTATATACTACAGAGTGACCACCACCACAAGTCTAGCTACCATCCATCACCATACAGTTGACCCCCTTCACCCATTTTTTTTTGGGGGGGGCTGCGTTGGGTCTTCGTTGCTGCATGCGGGCTTTCTCTAGTTGCTGCGAGTGTGGGCTACTCTTCGTTGCGGTGCGCGGCTTCTCATTGCGGTGGCTTCTCTTGTTGCGGAGCACGGGCTTTAGGCGCTCAGGCTTCCGTAGTTGCAGCATGCGGGCTCAGCAGTTGCAGCACGCAGGCCCTAGAGCTCACGGGCTTCAGTAGTTGTGGCACGCAGGCTCAGTAGTTGTGGCTTGTGGGCTCTACAACGCAGGCTTAGTAGTTGTGGCGCATGGGCTTGGTTGCTCCACGGCATGTGGGATCTTCCCCGACCAGGGATCGAACCAGTGTCCCCTGCATTGGCAGGCGGATTCTTAACCGCTGCGCCAGCAGGGAAGTCCCCCCCTTCACCCATTTCGCCCACCTCTCAACCACCTTCCCCTTTGGTAACCACTAATCTGTTCTCAGTACTTATGTTTTTGTTTAATTTTGTTTGTTCATTTGTTTCATTTTGTCTTAGATTTCACATTTGAGTGTATGGCATTTGTCTATCTCTGTCTGACTTATTTCATTTAGCATAATATCCTGCAAGTCCATCCGTGTTGTTGCAAATGGTAGGATTTCATTCTTTTTTATGGATGTGTAGTGTTCCATTATATATATAATCTTCTTCATCCATTCATTTATCAATGGACACTTGCAGGTTGTTTCCATGTCTTGGCTATTATAAATAATGCTGCAATGAACATAAGGGTGCATATATCTTTTTGAGTTAGTATTTTCATGTTCTTTGGATAAATACCCAGAAGTAGAGTAGCTGGATCATATAGTAGTTCTACTCTCTTTTTCTTTTTTGGTCCACACTGTGTGACATGCAGGATCTTATTTCAACAACCAGGGATCGAACCCGTGCCCCCTGCATTGGGAGCTCAGAGGCTTAACCACTGGACCACCAGGGAAGTCCTTGGTAATTCTATTCTTAATTTTTTGAGAAATCTCCATACTGTTTTCCGCAGTGGTTGCACCCAATTTTCAGTCTCACCAGCAGTGTACAAGTGTATATGAACTATTATTTTTAATGCAGAAATGGGTTATATTTCCTTCTGCCACGTTTAGGAGCAGCAAATAATTCTACATGGGCAGGACTGTCAAAGCTTAAAGGAGCAGGTTAGTTAAACAGATGTTAAGAAAGAAAATAGAAATAGCCCATGAAGATGAACTATGATTTCAGAAAACTAGAACAATTACTTAGCCCACTTTTTAAACTTATCATTAGTGCTTATGAATCGCAGTGAAGGAATTTATGCTTAAGTATAATTCCTCTGGCATGTAATTTTATTTGTGAGGAATAAGATTCTAATGTAAAACAGCTCATCTTTAGAAACAAAAAACTCAGCACATATAGATACTGAAAATGTCATCAGGCAGCGGGCCATGACAGAAAGACTGTCATTTTTTGGTACTTGCAGAAGATTGCTTCTCTTTCTGTTTTTTAACATGGTGAAGTATTTCCAAGAAAAGTTTCAGTTGGAACATTTAAATCAAGTTAAATACAGCATACGGCCTAATTATCATTTAGAGTTATCAGGTAGAAGGTGGTCCATTATACTGAAGCCCAAATAAGGGCTCAAATTCTGGTTTTACCAGGATTGTTTGCTGGGAGACTTTGGGAAAGTTATTTAACTTCTCTGATCCTCACTTTCTTCAGCTGTAAGATGGGGTCATAATACCTACCTTGTAGGATGTTGTAAGGATTGAATGAGAAAATGAGGGTAGAGTACCTGGTATGAGTCATGGTATATAAGCAATGCTCCATAATAGTTTGTTTCTATAAGCCCATAACAGTTTTCATGGGTTTTGAGGAGATATTGGGGACTGTAAAAACATGAATACATTTTTATACTTCTTAAGAATAATATCTTTTATTTAAATTTTTATTTTGAGAATTTAAAAATGTTTACAGAAATACAAAAAAATAATATACTACACATGTTTTCACTATACACCCAGAATTGACAAATGTTAATTATAAAACATAAATATTAAATATATAAATATTACAGATAAAGCTGCAGTACCTGTGACCCTTCCGCCACCCCAGCTGCCCCTTCCTACCCTACTCCTGTCCTAGCCCCTTTCCCCTCTCTCTCAGAGCCAAACAGTGGAAAGACTTTGCTGTGCAAGCCTCAGTAAAGTAGTTTTTCAAACTTTTTAGTCTCAGGACCCCATTACACGCTTAAAAATTATTAAGCACTCCTAAGAGCCTTTGTTTATGTAAGTTATAGCTATTGATATTTACCATATTAAAAACTAAAACTGAGGAAAACTTAAATATGTAATTCATTTAAAAATAAAAATAACAGGCCTATTATGTGTTAACATATAATTTTTATGCAGAAACCCTTTATTTTCATTAAAAAATGTAGTGAGAAGAACAGCATTGTTTTATATTTTTCCAAATCTCTTTCATGTATGACTAACAGAAGACAATGGATTCTCATATCTGCTTCAGCATTCAAACTGTTACAATATGTTCTTTTGGTAGAAATATCAAAATTTCTTTTCATCTTCAATGAAAAACCAGCCTTATATAGCTATGTAGTTGAAAAAGGAGAATGTTATGAGCATTTTCAGATAGTTGTAGATTCTCTTCTGTGATACTATACCAAAACTCGAGAAAGTGGTGTTTTTTTTGTTTTGTTTTGTTTTATTGGAGTATAAATGCTTTACAATGTTGTGTCAGTTTCTGCTGCACAGCGAAGTGAATCAGCCATATGAATACACATATCCCCTCCCTCTTGGACCTCCCTCCCCCCATGCCACCCAACTAAGCCATCACAGAGCACCGAGCTGAGCACCCTGTGCTATACAGCAGGTTCCCACTAGCTATCTATTTTACACATGGCAGTATATTTATGTTGAACCTAATCTCCCAGTTCATCCCACCCTCCCCTTGCCCCCCGTGTCCACATGTCCATTCTCTACATCTGCTTTTCTATTCCTGCCCTGCAAATAGGTTCATCTGTACCATTTTTCTAGATTCCACATATATGCGTTAATATACAATATTTGTTTTTCTCTTTCTGACTTAACTTCACTCTGTATGACAGACTCTAGGACCATCCACATCTCTACAAATGACCCAATTTCATTTCTTTTTATGGCTGAATAATATTCCATTATATATATGTACCACATCTTCTTTCTCCATTCATCTCTCAATGGACATTTAGGTTGTTTCCATGTCCTGGCTATTGTAAATAGTGCTGCAATGAACATTGTGGTACATGTGTCTTTTTGAATCATGGTTTTCTCAGGGTATATGCCCAGTAGTTGGATTGCTGGGTCATATAGTAGTTCTATTTTTAGTTTCTTAAGGAACCTCCATACTGTTCTCCATAGTGGCTGTATTAATTTACATTCCCACCAACAGTGCAAGAGAGTTCCCTTTTCCCTGCACTCTCTCCAGCATTTATTTGTAGATTTTCTGATGATGCCCATTGTAACTGATGTGAGGTGATACCTCATTGTAGTTTTGATTTGCATTTCTCTAATAATTAATGATGTTGAGCATCCTGTCATGTGTTTGTTGGCAATCAGTATATCTTCTTTGGAGAAGTGTCTATTTAGGTCTTCTGCCCATTTTTGGATTGGGTTGTTTGTTATTTTGATATTGAGCTGCATGAGCTGCTTGTATATTTTGGAGATTAATCCTTTGTTTGTTGCTTTACTTGCAAATATTTTGTCCCATTCTGAGCGTTGTCTTTTCATCTTTTTTATGGTTTCCTTTGCTGTGCAAAAGCTTTTAAGTTTAATTAGGCTCCATTCACTTATTTTTGTTTTTATTTTCATTATTCTAGGAGGTGGGTCATAAAAGATCTTGCTTTGATTTATGTCAGAGTGTTTTTCCTATGTTTTCCTCTAAGAGTTTTATAGTGTCCAGTCTTACATTTAGGTCTTTAATCC
Source organism: Phocoena sinus (assembly GCF_008692025.1). Lineage (NCBI taxonomy): Eukaryota > Metazoa > Chordata > Mammalia > Artiodactyla > Phocoenidae > Phocoena > Phocoena sinus. Next base: position 38,756,172 of record NC_045779.1, read on the forward strand.
ATTTTGAGTTTATTTTTGTGTATGGTGTTAGGTAGTGTTCTACTTTCATTCTTTTACATGTAGCTGTCCAGTTTTCCCAGCACCATTTATTGAAGAGGCTGTCTTGCCTCCACTGTATTCTTGCCTTCTTTGTCATAGATTAGGTGACCATAGGTGTGTGGGTTTATCTCTGGGCTTTCTATCCTGTACCATTGATCTACATTTCTGTTTTTGTGCCAGTACCATAGTGTCTGGATTACTGTAGCTTTGTAGTATAGTCTGAAGTCAGGGAGCCTGATTCCTCCAGCTCAGTTTTTCTTTCTCAAGATTGCTTTGGCTTTTCAGGGTCTTTTGTGTTTCCATACAAATTGTATAATTTTTTGTTCTAATTATGTGAAAAATGCCATTGGTAATTTGATAGGGGTTGCATTGAACCTGTAGATTGCTTTGGGTAGTATAGTCATTTTCACAATATTGATTCTTCCAATCCAGGAGCATGGTATATCTCTCCATCTGTTTATGTCATCTTTGATTTCTTTCATCAGTGTTTTATAGTTTTCTGAGTACAGGTCTTTTGTCTCCTTAGGTAGGTTTATTCCTAGGTATTTTATTCTTATTTTTGTGATGGTAAGTGGGACTGTTTCCTTAATTTCTCTTCCTGATATTTCATTGTTAGTGTATAGGAATGCAAGCGATTTCTGTGCATTAATTTCGTATCCTGCAACCTTACCAAATTCATTGATTAGGTCTAGCAGTTTTCTGGTGGCGTCTTTAGGATTTTCTGTGTATAGCATCATGTCATCTGCAAACAGTGACAGTTTTACTTCTTCTTTTCCAATTTGTGTTTCTTTTATTTCTTTTTCTTCTCTGATTGCTGTGGCTAGGACTTCCAATACTATGTTGAGTAAGAGTGGTGAGAGTGGACATCCTTGTCTTATTCCTGATCTTGAGGAAATGCTTTCAGTTTTTCACCATTAAGAATGATGTTTGGGCTTCCCTGGTGGCGCAGTGGTTGAGAGTCCGCCTGCCGATGCAGGGGACACAGGTTCGTGCCCTGGTCTGGGAAGATCCCACATGCCGTGGAGCGGCTGGGCCCATGAGCCATGGCCACTGAGCCTGCATGTCCGGAGCCTGTGCTCCACAACGGGAGAGTCCACAGCAGTGAGAGGCCTGCGTACCGCAAAAAAAAAAAAGAATGTTTGCTGTGGATTTGTCATATATGGCCTTTATTATGTTGAGGAAGCTTCCCTCTATGCCCACTTTCTGGAGAGTTTTTTATCTTAAATGGGTGTTGAATTTTGTCAAAAGCTTTTTGTGCATCTATTGAGATGATCATAGAGCTATGTAGTTGAAAAAGGAGAATTTTATGAGCCTTTTCAGATAATTGTGGATTTTCTTCTTTGATACTATACCAAAACTCGAGAAAGTGGTGTTTATATATATATATATATATATATATATATATATATATATATATGTATATGAATTTATTTATTTGTTGGCTGTGTTGGGTCTTTGTTGCTGCACGCAGGCTTTCTGTAGTTGTGGTGAGTGGGGACTACTTTTCGTTGCGGTGCGCAGGCTTCTCATTGCAGTGGCTTCTCTTGTTGCAGAGCATGGGCTCTAGGCGTGTGGGCTTCAGTAGTTGCAGCACATGGGCTCAGTAGTTGTGGCTCACAGGCTCTAGGGTGCAGGCTCAGTTGTTGTGGTGCACGGGCTTAGTTGCTCCACGGTATGTGGGATCTTCCCGGACCAGGGCTCGAGCCCGTGTCCCCTGCACTGGCAGGTGGATTCTTAACCACTGTGCCATCAGGGAAGCCCAGTGGTGGTTTTTTAAAGGTTAGTTGCAATTTGGAATCTGCAATTGTATCAGTTAACTTTTCGAAATCTGTTCTATTAAAATCCATTGCTCTGTCTTGTAATAAGAATGGATCTTGTACCCATTACAAAAATATTGGTTTTCTGAATTATATGACCACCCAAAATTTGACACATTTTATTCCAATATCAAAAAAAACCCCTAATTATATCACCACCTATTTCATTAGAAAAGTCTGTAAGCATTGGAAAGCTGTCAAGTTTACAGTCCAGAATTCTAATTTTTACTTGAAAACTCAAAATTTATCATTAGCCACAAATACTGTCAGTTGTTTTCCATGAAGTGACAGACTCACTTCGTCCATTTTTGAGAAAATGTCTGCCAAATACCCAACTCTGAATAACCATAATTAGTCTGTCCTTGTTCTTTCAAGTAAAAATGGTGTTTCATGAAAAAGCTGCTAGCTCGGATCATAGCTCAAATAGCTCAAGCTGAGACAACCACTGTACTTTGCTACCAGCAGAGGTGCTTTATGTGTGCTTCTCATTTCATATAGAGAATATTAAAAGGATATGACGTATCCAAGGTTGAAGAATTAATAAAATTAATACTTATTACTGTGTCACCATGGACATAAGTGAAATTGTTGTTTTTTAAAACTGCCAGTAAGTGGTGTTGGTGAAAAACAATGTCACTGCTTTGATGCATGCTGAGTTGCTACAAGTTCTTCCCATCATTGCTTTTGAATTATCAGCACAAATGTTAACACAGCAAAAAAGGCAAATTGCATCTTAGTATTGTGAAAATAACTCTGACCTCAAAGACTCTCTGAAAGGATCTGGGAGGTCCGCTGGGGATGGCAGACTATACTTTGACAATGCCACTTCAGTCCACGTGTACATATTTGTATGTATACAGATATGTAGGGCTTGAATAGTTGTGGCGCATGGGCTCAGTAGTTGTGGTTCGCAGGCTGTAGAACGCAGGCTCAGTAGTTGTGGGACATGGGCTTGGTTGCTCCGCGGCATGTGGGATCTTCCCAGACCAGGGCTTGAACCCATGTCCCCTGTATTGGCAGGCGGATTCTTAACCAGTGCACCACCAGGGAAGTCCCTACCACATCTTCCTTATCTATTCCTCTGTTGATGGACATTTAGGTTGTTTCCATGTCGTGGCTATCGTAAATAGTGCTGCTATGAACACAGGGGTGCATGCATCTTTTCAAATTATAGTTTTATCTGGGTATATGCCCAGGAGTGGAATTGCTGGATCATAGTTCAACTCTATTGTTAGCTTTTTGAGGAACATCCATACTGTTTTCCACAGTGGCTGCACCAATTTACATTCCTACCAAGAGTGTAAGAGGGTTCCCTTTTCTTTACACCCTCTCCAGCATTTATTATTTGTAGACTTTTTAATGATGGCCATTCTGACTGGTGTGAGGTGGTACCTTATTGTAGTTTTGATTTGCATTTCTCTAATAATTAGCGAAGACGAGCATCTTTTCATGTGCCTATTGGCCATCTGTATGTCTTCTTTGGAGAAATGTTTATTTAGGTCTTCTGACCATTTTTCAATTGGGTTGTTTGTTTTTTTTTGTTATTGAATTGTATTAGCTATTTGTGTATTTTGGAAATTAAGCCTTTGTTGGTCTCATCATTTGCAAATATTTTCTCCCAGTCTGTAGGTTATCTTTTCATTTTGTTTATGGTTTCCTTTGCTGTGCAAAAGCTTATAAGTTTGATTAGGTCCCATTTGTTTATTTTTGCTTTTATTTCTATTGCCTTGGGAGACTGACCTAAGAAAATATTGGTATGATATATGTCAGAGAATGTTTTGCCTATGTTCTCTTCTAGGAGTTTTATGGCGTCTTGTCTTATATTTAAGTCTTTATGCCATTTTGAGTTTACTTTTGTGTATGGTGTGAGGGTGTGTTCAAACTTCATTGATTTACAGGCAGCTGGCCAACTTTTCCAACACCACTTGCTGAAGAGACTGTCTTCCTATTGATATTTTATTAATTTAGGTCCTCATGATTTTATTACTCTAATACATGATTTCCAACCTGTGTTCTTTAGAGCCTAGGATAGAGTTTCAGGAGTGGGGGGAGTGATGCAGGGATGGTTTTTACAGTGAGAAGAGGACTAAGGCCAGGACCCCAGGAAGGACCAGAATGAAAGAGCGGGAGAGAGGCATGGCAGAATCCAGAAAGAGGATTGCACAGGAAGAGAACAAGGCAATGGTTGCCACTGAAGCACTGATTTACTTTCACGTATGGAGGAGCTACTTCCATTTATTTTTCCTAAAACTTTTCAAAGCTCTACCATTTCATTCTGGAAAAGACCATAAGCCATCAGTCTTATCCTCTCTATCGAATGTTGGAAGCAGCCTGAGTACAGTGGAAAGATCACTAAAGCTCTGGCCCCACCCCTCGATTGTTGGGAAACCTTGGACAAATGATAACTCTGAAACTTCAGTGTTTTCATTGGTTAAAACATGTGTAACAGGGTCGTTTATAGGAGAAAACTAGAATCATGTATATGAAGAAAGCACTATATATTTGCAAACATTTGCCCATGTTTCTAGATGTCAGGCCTTGTTTAAAAAGCTTACCTGTATCATCAAGTTCTGCCTTTAATTCTCTTATCAACCCTAAGATTAGGCACTATTATAATTCCTGATTTACAAATATGAAAACTAAGGTTCAGAGAGGTTAGTTTGCACTCCATATAGATCGTGTGCACCATCTATGAATACACTTTTTTCAACTTCGTTAAAAAAAAACACCAGAACATTACAGAATGAAGGTAAATGTAAAATGGGCTTAATAACGCTAGCCGGGATATCAAGAGAGTTAATTAGGCGCTAACACTGAGAGCTAGTCCTGAGAAGCGGCAGAAAAGCTAGATCTCACGTGGGCCGTCAGCTGTCTCGGAAAGGGGGCGGGGACGCTGGCGCCCAAGACACGAGGGCCCATCCGCCGAGAGGACCTAGGTAGTAGGAAATCTCAGAAATGAAGTGGGAAAATTTAAAGCACCGAAAACAAACTTTGCCTACATCACAGTTTGAACCTGTAGCGTTCACTGCCTTTTACGAAGACAATGAGGCCTATTGATGAGGCTATTTCATTTGCTCGCTGAGAAACTCCCAGGGAACCGGGGAAACCAATCTGCGACCCAGCTTACCCGCAAGCCGTCTCCCAAGGCAACTGGGAGGAGGCGTGGTCTGAGGATAGGTCCCGCCCTCTTTCTCCAACTCAAATAACGATTGGCTTGGAGGCGCGGCGGTGGCGCCGGGAGGCGGATCCAGGATCCTCAGCTCTGGCTGGGCCGCGCAGCCATTTTGGACTGTGTGGGTTTCCGGGACGTTCCCAGTGCGTCCTAGGTCTCGGGGGTTCCGCAGATCACAGGCCCAGGGCCCGCGTCCGAGTGTCAGGTTGGAGCCGGGAAACGTCCCAGGGGGTAGCGGCGGCGGGGGCAGGATGAGCGCGGAGGCGGCGGACCGGGAGGCGGCCACCTCCAGCCGGCCCTGCACCCCGCCGCAGACCTGCTGGTTCGAGTTCCTGCTGGAGGAGTCGCTGTTGGAGAAACATCTGCGCAAGCCCTGCCCGGGTAAGCGCGGCGCCTGCAGCTCGAGCGGAGCGGGACCCGGTTACCGGCGCTGCCCTCCCGTCTCTCATCATCCCGCGCCTTCTCGGCCACGAACCTGCGGCTCGGGAGGCGGGGACCGGAGCCGAGCTCTGGCTAGGCCCCCGGCTAAGTATTAAACACACCAGTGCGGGGGCACTGCTGTGGGAGGCCAAAGAAAGGCGCAAAACAAAGGAGCTTCCGCATCCACCCCCTTTTACTGTTCGGGGTTTTAACACCTGCGAGATGGCCTTGTGAGAGAGTATTTGGGTTGGGGAGGCTGGCTCGAACCCTCCTCTTGACAGAACCCCGCACAGTTTGGGGAGATGGGGAGAAATCAACGATTCGGGGGCTGAACCTGACACTAATTAGTTAACTATCTTAGGTTCCTATTTAACTGTTTTATTCCTCAACGAGGAGACTTTACCGACTCTTAATTATATATTTCAAAGTTAAGCTGTACATCAAAATGAAGAAATCTTTGAAAGCAGAAAAAAACTACAGTTGCAAGATGGTTATTGTATAATGATGATCATGATTAATATCCCAGTTAATGAGTACTCTCAGGGAAGGTGGAAAACCCCAGGCATTTCTGGAAAGAGGTACTGGCATGAAAAAGTAAGTTCCTTGAATGATATTTTGCTGATAAAGTTCGAATCCAGATGTGGCTTGTTCAGTCTAATAGACTGGCTTTAGTCTCCTGGTGGAGACTGCTGTGCGAGAAGTTAGTGTACTTGGGCAGTTTTACCACCTATATTATATTATGTTGTTTTAATTAATTGATTTTGACTAACGTTTGTTGAGTGTTTCTGCGTGCCAGTCACTGTGCTTAATGCTTCATATCTGTTATCTCATTTAATCAGTCTTCATAGTAATCCTGTGAGGTAGGTGGCATTATCCTCTATTTTGCATGACAAACAGGTGCAGAGGTAACTTTATGCAGGTCCCACTAATTAAGCGTTAAAACAGTGATTCTAAAGATGACATCTCTTTCCTCTAATTGACATTCGTTGTTTGCTGAACTGGAAATCTATAACCATTATGTTCTTCCCTGTAAAGTGCTTTCTTCTGCAGGAATCTGTTATCCTTTCTTCCTTACACCCTTCCTGATCTTTCCCTTTAATCCCCAGGCACACTTCTTATAAATCATAATCCTTAGTTATTCTAACTACACAACTGTTTGGATTTTTTTTTAACTTTTTTTTTAATTGAAGTATAGTTGATGTACAAGGTTTCAGGTGTACAGCAAAGTGATTACGATATATATATATATATATATTCCTTTTCAGATACTTTTCCATTATAGATAGGTTATTATAAGATATTGAATATGGTTCCCTGTGCTATACAGTAGGTCCTTGTTTATTTTATATGTATCTGTCAATCCCAAATTCCTAATTTATCCCTCCCCCCCTTTCCCATTTGGTAACCATAAATTTGTTTTCTTTGTGAGTCTATTTTTGTTTTGTAAATAAGTTCATTTGTATTGCTTTTAGATTCCACATAAAATGATGTCATATGACATTTGTCTTTCTCTGTCCGACCTACTTTTCTTAGTATGATAATCTCTAGGTCCATCCATGTTGCTGCAGTGGCATAATTTCATTCTTCTTTATGGCTGAGTAATATTCCAATGTATAGATGTACCACATCTTTATCCATTCATCTGTCAGCAGACACTTGGGTTGTTTCCATGTCTTGGCTATTGTGAATAGTGCTGCTGTGGACTTATGGGTGCATGTATCTTTTCAAATTAGAGTTTTCGTCTTTTCCAGATATATGCCCAGGAGTGGGATTGCTGGATCATATAGTAACTTTATTTTTAATTTTTTAAGGAACCTCCATACTGTTTTCCATAGCGGCTGTACCAGTTTACATTCCCGTCAATCATGTAGGAGGGTTCCCTTCTTTCCACACCCTCTCCAGCATTTATTATTTGTAGACATTTTGGTGATGGCCATTCTGACTGGTGTGTGGTGATACCTCATTATAGTTTTGATTTGCATTTCTCTAATAGCGATATGGAGCATCTTTTCACATGCCTGTTGGCCTGTTTGGATTCCTTTGTGGTCAAAAACTAATACAGTGAATCCTTTGGATCTTCATAATTAGAACTTAAGTTCAAGAATTATTTTCTTTTAAATCCTAGATCCTGCACCAGTTCAACTTATAGTCCAGTTTTTGGAACAGGCTTCTAAACCTTCAGTTAATGAACAGAACCAAGTTCAACCTCCACCTGATAACAAGAGAAATCGTATTTTAAAGCTTCTTGCTCTTAAAGTTGCTGCACATTTGAAGTGGGACTTAGACATATTAGAGAAAAGGTATACAAGATTTAAATGAATTTATTTTTTAGTACTGTTAGATATCTTGGTTTATTTCAATATGTGTTCTTATAATATTGGCCCTTAAAATGAAAATTATTTTTCTCTGCATTCTTGGTAAAATATGCAAGTAGTTTTCAAAAGGTGTAAGAAAATATTCGACTACTAGATGAATTTAAATAACCTTTTAAAGTATAAACTTGGTGTTATCAATAATGAGCCATTTTATTATTGTTCTTTTTTTTGATGTGCTAAGTAGGAAAGTCCACGCCTAAACAGTTTTAAATGTTCAGTTTACTTTTACATAGCTGAAGAAAATGAATAAAAATTAATGATGCATGGTACATAATGTATGGATGATTCCTTATTGAATAATTCAGTTTATTTTACTGGGCATAAATCAATCACTATCTCCCAAACTATTAAGCTGTCTTATTAGAATCAGTGGTTATTTGTTTACAAATAAATAATTTCAAAGGCGTAGTTATAAAATGATTTGTTTTCATCCCCTTCTCACAATTGAAAAAGAAATACCTTATAGAACATTTGGGAAAATTCAGAAAATAGGAAATAATAGAGGAGGGGAGAGAAGTATTTTTAACATTTTTGTGTGATTTATTTCTTTATTTATTTTTAATTTTTTTTATTTTTGCGGTACGCGGGCCTCTCACTGTTGTGGCCTCTCCCATTGCGGAGCACAGGCTCCGGAAGCGCAGGCTCAGCGGCCGTGGCTCACGGGCTCACGGGCTCAGCCTCTCCGCGGCACGCGGCATCCCCCCGGACCGGGGCACGAACCTGCGTCCCCTGCATCGGCAGGCGGACTCCCAACCACTGCGCCACCAGGGAAGCCCTGTGTGATTTATTTTTAAACAAAGTTGTGAACATATCTTATATACTGTTTTGATTTGTTTTATTTCATATAGCAGGATATCATGAACATTTTCCCATTTTGTTTTTTGGAGTTTATTCCATTGTATAGATAATTTATTAACTGTTCCTCCATTGACAATTTTCTCTAGTTTTTCACTTTTTTTTTTTTTTTTTTACCGGTACGCGGGCCTCTCACTGTTGTGTCCTCTCCCGTTGCGGAGCACAGGCTCAGCAGCCATGGCTCGTGCGCCCAGCCGCTCCGCGGCACGTGGGATCTTCCCAGACCGGGGCACGAACCTGTGTCCCGTGCATCGGCAGGCGAACTCTCAACTAGTGCGCCACCAGGGAAGCCCTAGTTTTTCACTTTTATAAATGACAGAGCCTTAAATGTCTATGTCCGTAAACTTTATCTGAATTTCGAGTTACAGCCTTAGTATAGATTGTTAAATTGCTTGGTCAAGTGGTATAAACATTTTTAAAGCACATTATGCATGTTACCAGATTGCATTCCAAGAGAGTTGTATTAGTTTATACTCACACTAGTAGTATTTAAACATTGTTTTTTCACCATATCTTCTATAGCATTAAAATTAGAATTAAAAAAAAAGTTTTATTCTTTAATCTAAGGGGAAACATCCATTAATAGATTTGAGGCATATCAACAGGTAGCAATGTGTACAAAAAAGTACGATGTATGTGTTACATTTGGAAAATTGAGCATTGATTGCTGGCTATTTGATGGTAAGCAATTAAAATTTTTTTAGATGTGAAATTTATACTGTCATTATGTTAGGAGGTAATTTTTTAGAGATATATTCTGAAATACTTGTGGAAAAAATGATTTAATATTGGGAATTTGCTTCACAATAATATGGGAAGGAGGGAAGTGGGTGGAGTGGAGATGAAACAAGATTGGCCATCAGTTGATAATTGTTGAAGCTGGATGATGGGCACATTGGGCTATATTATATTATTCTGTCTACTTTTGTATATGTTTAAATTGTTTTCATAATGAAAGCTTAAAAAATCCTTTTGAATTTGATAGGTATATTTTCATATAAGTTGTTGAAACAGGTTAATAAAATGGTCTGTAGATTTACTCCTTTAAAAGTATAATTATTTTGAGTGAAAATACCGAATTGTGTATTTTGTGGTTACACAGCTTATATATCTTTTGATTCTTCCTTTTTAAGTTTGTCTGTTCCAGTATTGAATATGTTACTAAATGAACTGCTGTGCATCAGTAAAGTTCCTCCCGGAACAAAGCACGTAGACATGGATCTGGCCACTTTACCTCCAACCACTGCCATGGCTATACTTCTCTACAATAGATGGTAAATGTTTTCATAAACCTGAAGTGTGTTGGGCAGCCTCTCTTTAATTGCACTCTGACTTACAGGGATATGCTTTTAAGTTACTTCTTCTACTCTAGGGATCTCTCAGAGGATCTTGGGAACAGTGAATCTGTTGGTGGAGAAAATTTATGACTGCATAGATGAAAAGAATTCTGATAAAGATGTGGATGACTTACAAAGTTTTTATTATATATCAATTAGAATTTTAGATAGTTTTTAAGTTTTCTAAGGAGCACTTGAAAAAATACTTGAAGTGATATTTACAGTGTGTTAAATTTTCGTTTTTTGGTCTTTTTTACAGGGCAATTAGGACAATTGTTCAAAGTAGTTTTCCTGTCAAACAACCAAAACCTGGACCTCCTCAGTTAAGTGTGTAAGTTGGCCAATTTTTTTTTTTCTTAGATTCCATATATATGTGTTAGCATACGGTATTTGTCTTCCTCTTTCTGACTTACTTCACTCTGTATGACAGACTCTGGGTCCATCCACCTCACTACAAATAACTCTATTTCGTTTCTTTTTATGGCTGAGTAATATTCCATTGTATATATGTGCCACATCTTCTTTATCCCTTCATCTGATGATGGACACTTAGGTTGTTTCCATCTCCTGGCTATTGTAAATAGAGGTGCAATGAACATTTTGGTACATGACTCTTTGAATTATGGTTTTCTCAGGGTATATGCCCAGTAGTGGGATTGCTGGGTCATTTGGTAGTTCTATTTGTAGTTTTTTAAGGAAGCTCCATACTGTTCTCCATTGTGGCTGTACCAATTCACATTCCCACCAGCAGTGCAAGAGTGTTCCCTTTTCTCCACACCCTCTCCAGCATTTATTGTTTCTAGATTTTTTGATGATGGCCATTCTGACCAGTGTGAGATATCTCATTGTAGTTTTGATTTGCATTTCTCTAATGATTAATGATGTTGAGCATTCTTTCATGTGTTTGTTGTCAATCTGTATATCTTCTTTGGAGAAATGTCTGTTTAGGTCTTCTGCCCATTTTTGGATTGGATTGTTTGTTCTTTTGTTATTGAGCTGCATGAGCTGCTTATAAATTTTGGAGATTAATCCTTTGTCAGTTGCTTCATTTGCAAATATTTTCACCCATTCTGAGGGTTGTCTTTCTGTCTTGTTTAAGGCTTCCTTTGCTGTGCAAAAGCTCTGAAGCTTTCATTAGGTCCTATTTCTTTATTTTTGTTTTTATTTCCATTTCTCTATGAGGTGGGTCAAAAAGGATCTTGCTGTGATTTATGTCATAGAGTGTTCTGCCTATGTTTTCCTCTAAGAGTTTGATAGTTTCTGGCCTTACCGTTTAGGTCTTTAATTCATTTTGAGCTTATTTTTGTGTATGGTGTTAGGGAGTGTTCTAATCTCATTCTTTTACTTGTAGCTGTCCAGTCCTCCCAGCACCACTTATTGAAGAGGCTGTCCTTTCTCCACTGTACATTCCTGCCTCCTTTATCAAAGATAAGGTGACCATATGTGCGTGGGTTTATCTCTGGGCTTTCTGTCCTGTTCCATTGGTCTGTCTTTCTGCTTTTGTGCCAGTACCATACTGTCTTGATTACTGTAGCTTTGTAGTATAGTCTGAAGTCAGGGAGCCTGATTCCTCCAGCTCCGTTTTTCGTTCTCAAGATTGCTTTGGCTATTCGGAGTCTTTTGTGTTTCCATACAAACTGTGAAATTTTTTGTTCTAGTTCTCTGAAAAATGCCAGTGGTAGTTTCATAGGGATTGCATTGAATCTGTAGATTGCTTTGGGTAGTATAATCATTTTCACAATGTTGATTCTTCCAATCCAAGAACATGGTATATCTCTCTATCTATTTGTATTATCTTTACTTTCTTTCGTCAGTGTATTATAATTTTCTGCATACAGGTCTTTTGTCTCCTTAGGTAGGTTTATTCCTAGATATTTTATTCTTTTTGTTGCAGTGGTAAATGGGAGTGTTTTCTTGATTTCACTTTCAGATTTTTCATCATTAGTGTATAGGAATGCCAGAGATTTCTGGGCATTAATTTTGTATTCTGCTACTTCACCAAATTCATTGATTAGCTCTAGTAGTTTTCTGGTAGCATCTTTAGGATTCTCTGTGTATAGTATCATGTCACCTGCAAACAGTGACAGCTTTACTTCTTCCTTTCCGATTTGGATTCCTTTTATTTCCTTTTCTTCTCTGATTGCTGTGGCTAAATCTTCCAAAACTGTGTTGAATAAGAGTGGTGAGAGTGGGCAACCTTGTCTTGTTACTGATCTTAGTGGAAAAGCTTTCAGTTTTTCACCATTGAGGATGGTGTTGGCTGTGGGTTTGTCATATATGGCCTTTATTATGTTGAGGAAAGTTCCCTCTATGCCTACTTTCTAAAGGGTTTTTATCATAAATGGGTGTTGAATTATGTTGAAAGCTTTCTCTGCATCTGTTGAGATGATCATATGGTTTTTCTCTTTCAATTTGTTAATATGGTGTATCACGTTGATTGATTGGCGTATATTGAAGAATCCTGGCATTCCTGGAATAAACCCCACTTGATCATGGTGTATGATCCTTTTAATGTGCTGTTGGATTCTGTTTGCTAGTATTTTGTTGAGGATTTTTGCATCTATGTTCATCAGTGATATTGGCTTGTAATTTTCTTTCTTTGTGGCATCCTTGTCTGGTTTTGGTATCAGGGTGATGGTGGCCTCGTAGAATGAGTTTGGGAGTGTTCCTCCCTCTGCTGTGTTCTCGAAGAGTTTGAGAAGGATAGGTATTAGCTCTTCTCTAAATGTTTGATAGAAGTCGCCTGTGAAGCCATCTGGTCCTGGGCTTTTGTTTGTTGGAAGATTTTTAATCACAGTTTCAGTTTCAGTGCTTGTGACTGGTCTGTTCATATTTTCTATTTCTTCCTGGTTCAGTCTCGGCAGGTTGTGCATTTCTAAGAATTTGTCCATTTCTTCCAGGTTGTCCATTTTATTGGTATAGAGTTGCTTGTAGTAATCTCTCATGATCTTTTGTATTTCTGCAGTGTCAGTTGTTACTTCTCCTTTTTCATTTCTAATTCTATTGATTTGAGTCTTCTCCCTTTTATTCTTTTTTTTTTTTTTTTTTTTTTTTTTGCGGTACGCGGGCCTCTCACTGTTGTGGTCTCTCCCGTTGCGGAGCACAGGCTCGGCGGCCATGGCTCACGGGCCCAGCCGCTCCGCGGCATGTGGGATCTTCCCAGACCGGGGCACGAACCCGTGTCCCCTGCATCGGCAGGCGGATTCTCAACCCCTGTGCCACCAGGGAAGCCCCTCCCTTTTATTCTTGATGAGTCTGGCTAATGGTTTATCAATTTTCTTTATCTTCTCAAAGAACCAGCTTTTAGTTTTATTGATCTTTGCTATCATTTCCTTCATTTCTTCTTCAGTTATTTCTGATCTGATTTTTATGATTTCTTTCCTTCTGCTAACTTTGGGGTTTTTTTTGTTCTTCTTTCTCTAATTGCTTTAGGTGCAAGGTTAGGTTGTTTATTCGAGATGTTTCCTGTTTCTTAAGGTGGGGTTGTATTGCTATAAACTTCCCTCTTAGAACTGCTTTTGCTGCATCCCCTAGGTTTTGGGTTGTCATGTCTCCATTGTCATTTGTTTCTAGGTATTTTTTGATTTCCTCTTTGATTTCTTCAGTGATCACCTCCTTATTAAATAGTGTATTGTTTAGCCTCCATGTGTTTGTAGTTTTTACAGATCTTTTCCTGTAACTGATATGTAGTCTCATAGCGTTGTGTTCTGAAAAGATACTTGATACAATTTCAATTTTCTTAAATTTACCAAGGCTTGCTTTGTGACCCAAGATATGATTTATCCTGGAGAATGTTCCATGAGCACTTGAGAAAAATGTGTATTCTGTTGTTTTTGGATGGAATGTCCTATAAATATCAATTAAGTCCCTCTTGTTTAATGTATCATTTAAAGCTTGTGTTTCCTTATTTATTTTCATTTTATGTCCATTGGTGAACGTGGGGTGTTAAAGTCCCCTACGATGAATGTGTTACTGTCGATTTCCCCTTTTATGGCTGTTAGTATTTGCCTTATGTATTGAGGTGCTCCTATGTTGGGTGCATAAATATTTACAATTGTTATATCTTCTTCTGGGATCGATCCCTTGATCATTATATAGTGTCCCTCTTTGTCTTTTCTAACCATCTTTATTTTAAAGTCTATTTTGTCTGATATGAGAATTTCTACTCCAGCTTTCTTTTGGTTTCCATTTGCATGGAATATCTTTTTCCATCGCCTTACTTTCAGTCTGTATGTGTCTCTAGGTCTGAAGTGGGTCTCTTGTAGACAGCATATATATGGGTCTTGTTTTTGTATCCATTCAGCCAGTCTGTGTCTTTTGGTGGGAGCATTTAATCAATTTACATTTAAAGTAATTATCGATATGTATGTTCCTATTCCCATTTTCTTAATTGTTTTGGGTTTGTTATTGTAGGTCTTTTCCTTCTCTTGTGTTTCTTGCCTAGAGAAGTTCCTTTAGCATTTGTTGTAAAGCTGGTTTGGTGGTGCTGAACTCTCTCAGATTTTGCTTGTCTGTAAAGGTTTTAATTTTTCCATCAAATCTGAATGAGATCCTTGCTGGGTAGAGTAATCTTGGTTGTAGGCTTTTCTCCTTCATCACTTTAAATTTGTCCTGCCAGTTCCTTCTGGCTTGCAGAGTTTCTGGTGAAAGATCAGCTGTTAACCTTATGGGGATTCCCTTGTGTGTTATTTGTTGTTTTTCCCTTGCTACTTTTAATATGTTTTCTTTGTATTTAATTTTTGACAGTTTGATTAATATGTGTCTTGGCATGTTTCTCCTTGGATTTATCCTGTATGGGACTCTCTGTTCTTCCTGGACTTGATTAACTATTTCCTTTCCCATATTAGGGAAATTTTCAACTATAACCTCTTCAAATATTTTCTCAGTCCCTTTCTTTTTCTCTTCTTCTGGAACCCCTATAATTCGAATGTTGGTGCGTTTAATGTTGTCCCAGAGGTCTCTGAGACCGTCCTCAGTTCTTTTCATTCTTTTTTCTTTATTCTGCTCTGCAGTAGTTATTTCCACTATTTTATCTTCCAGGTCACTTATCCGTTCTTCTGCCTCAGTTATTCTGCTATTGATCCCATCTAGAGTATTTTTAATTTCATTTATTGTGTTGTTCTTCGTTGCTTGTTTCATCTTTAGTTCTTCTAGGTCCTTGTTAAATGTTTCTTGCATTTTCTCTATTTACAAGATTTTGGATCATCTTTACTTTCATTACTCTGAATTCTTTTTTAGGTGGACTGCATGTTTCCTCTTCATTTGTTAGGTCTGGTGCATTTTTATCTTGCTCCTTCATCTGCTGTGTGTTTTTCTGTCGTCTCATTTTGCTTATCTTACTGTGTTTGGGGTCTCCTTTTTGCAGGCTGCAGGTTCCTAGTTCTCATTGTTTTTGGTGTCTCTCCCCAGTGGCTAAAGTTGGTTCAGTGGGTTGTGTAGGCTTCGTGGTGGAGGGGACTAGTGCCTGTGTTCTGGTGGATGAGGCTGGATCTTGTCTTTTGGTGGTGTGTTTTGGGGTGTCTGTGGACTTATTATGATTTTAGGCAGCCTCTCTGTTAATGGGTGGGGTTGTGTTCCTGTTTTGCTAATTGTTTGGCATAGGGTGTCCAGCACTGTAGCTTGCTGGTTTTTGAGTTAAGCTGGGTTCTGGTGTTGAGATGGAGATCTCTGGGAGATTTTCGCCACTTGATATTACGTGGAGCTGGGAGGTCTCTTGTGGACCAGTGTCCTGAAGTTGGCTCTCCCACCTCAGAGGCACAGCACTGACTCCTGGCTGCAGCACCAAGAGCCTTTCATCCACATGGCTCAGAATAAAGGGAGAAAAAGTAGAAAGAAAGGAAGAAAGAAAGAGACTAAAATAAGATAAAATGAAGTAAGATAAAGTAATTAAAATAAAAAATAATTATTAAGAAAAAAAAAAAAAAAAGGATGGATAGAACCCTAGGACAAATGGTGAAAGCAAAGCTATACAGACAAAATCTCACACAGAAGCATACACATACACACTCACAAAAAGAGGAAAACGGGAAAAAAATCATAAATCTTGCTCTTGAAGTCCACCTCCTCAATTTGGGATGATTCGTTGTCTGTTCATGTATTCCACAGATGCAGGGTACATCAAGTTGATTGTGGAGCTTTAATCCGCTGCTTCTGAGGCTGCTGGGAGAGATTTCCCTTTCTCTTCTTTGTTCACACAGCTCTTTGGATTTGGCCCCGCCTCTGCGTGTAGGTCACCGGAGGGCGTCTGTTCTTCGCTCAGAGAGGACGGGGTTAAAGGAGCAGCTGACTCGGGGGCTCTGGCTCACTCAGGCTGGGGGGAGGGAGGGGTGCGGATGCGGGGTGAGACTGCGGTGGCAGAGGCCGGCGGGACGTTGCACCAGCCTGAGGCGTGCCGTGTGTTCTCCCAGGGAAGTTGTCCCTGGATCATGGGACCCTGGCGGTGGCGGGCTGTACAGGCTCCCGGGGTGGGGGGAGATGTGGATAGTGACCTGTGCTCGCACACAGGCTTCTTGGTGGCGTCAGCAGCAGCCTTAGCGTCTCATGCCTGTCTCTGGGGTCCGCGCTGTTAGCCGCGGCTTGCGCCCGTCTCTGGAGTTCCTTAAAGCAGTGCTCTTAATCCCCTCTCCTCGTGCACCAGGAAACAAAAAGGGAAGAAAAAGTCTCTTGCCTCTTCGGCAGGTGCAGACTTTTCCCCGGACTCCCTCCCAGCTAGCCGTGGTGCACTAACCCCTTCAGGCTGTGTTTAAGCCGCCAACCCCAGTCCTCTCCCTGCGCTCCGACCGAAGCCCGAGCCTCAGCTCCCAGCCCCGCCCGCCCCGGCCGGTGAGCAGACAAGCCTCTCGGGCTGGTGAATGCCGGTCGGCACCGATCCTCTGTGCGGGAATCTCCCCGCTTTGCTCTCCGCACCCCTGTTGCTGTGCTCTCCTCCGCGGCTTCGAAGCTCCCCACTCCGCCTCCCGCAGCCGCCGCCGTGAAGGGGCTTCCTAGTGTGTGGAAACCTTTCCTCCTTCACAGCTCCCTCCCACTGGTGCAGGTCCCATCCCTATTCTTTTGTCTCTGTTTTTCCTTTTTTCTTTTGCCCTACCCAGGTATGTGGGGAGTTTCTTGCCTTTTGGGAGGTCTCAGGTCTTCTGCCAGTGTTCAGTAGGTGTTCTGTACGAGTTGTTCTACGTGTAGATGTATTTCTGATGTATCTGTGGGGAGGAAGGTGATCTGTGGGTCTTACTCCTCTGCCATCTTTCCCCTCTCTCCCTGGCACAGTTTAAATGCCTAAGAAATATCTGGTAAGTAAATGAATAAATGGAAGAAATCATTATTTCTAGGCAACATTATTTTGTAATGCTACCTACAAATGTCATCTAAAAATATCATTAGTAGAGGGACCCTGGTGGCGCAGTGGTTAAGAATCCGCCTGCCAGTGCTGGGGACATGGGTTTGAGCTCTGGTCCAGGAAGATCCCACATGTCGTGGAGCAGCTAAATCCGTGCGCCACTACTGAGCCTGAGCCTGGGCAACTACTGAGGCTGCGCTCTAGAGCCTGTAAGCCACAACTAGTGAAGTCCGTGGGCCTAGAAGCCTGTGCTCCGCCACAAGAGAAGCCACCGCAATGAAAAGCCCACATGCAGCAACGAAGACCCAGTGCAGCCAAAAATAAAAATAAATTAGAGTATATATATATCATTATTAGAAAATCATTTTCTGGGTAATGTTTTGATGCTTAGCATTTGTGTTATATTTTTGTTTGTTTGCATGTCTGTATAACCATGCAGATGCTTATCTTTTGTTACTTTTTAAACACCAAAAAACTGTTTGAGGAAATGAATAAATGAAGAAGTAAGAAAAAAAACAAAATTGAGAGGTTTTTTTTTTTAATACAAAGCAAATGAGGAAATAATGGTAAAGGAGCATCAGCATTGAGTTTTTGTTTGTTTTTTAAGCATGAAAAGAAGTAGCATTAAAAACATTTTTATTTAAATTCAACCTCACTTTCAAGAATTATCTTTAAGTTTTGAATTTTCAGTCTTTCAAGTAATGTTTGATACTCTTCAATCATTTCTCTTTTAGTATGAATCAGATGCAACAGGAGAAAGAGCTAACAGAAAATATTTTGAAAGTGGTGAGTATTGGCATCAGTTACACTCTAACCTTTCTGGGACATATTTAGAGCATGTGTAGGTGCTTCTTCTAATCTTAGGGATATAAGAGTTGGCAAGGTCTAGATGCAGTGGCATTTACATTTTTACTTGTTAGAACATAGTTTGGTAATATTCTAAATAGTATATTAAAAAAAAAAATTAATTAATTTTGGCTGTGCTGGGTCTTTGTTGCTGTGCCCGAGCTTTCTCTAGTTGCGGTGAGCAGCGGCTTCTCTTCATTGTGGTGTGTGGGCTTCTTATTGTGGTGGCTTCTCTTTGTTGCAGAGCACGGGCTCTAGGTGCACGGGCTTCAGTAGTGGTGGCTCGTGGGCTCTAGGGTGCAGGCTCAGTAGTTGTGGCGCATGGGCTTAGTTGCTCTGCAGCATGTGGGATCTTCCTGGACCAGGGCTCAAACCTGTGTCCCCTGCATTGGCAGGCGGATTCTAACCACTGCGCCACCAGGGAAGGCCCCTGTGTGCAGGATCTTTTAGTTGTGACATGCAGGATCTTTAGTTGCAGCATGCAAACTCTTAGTTGTGGCATGTGGGATGTAGTTCCCTGACCAGGGATCAAACCCAGGCCCCCTGCACTGGGAGCGTGGAGTCTTAGCCACTGGACCACCAGGGAAGTCCCTCTTTTTTTTTTTTAAGGTAATTTTAACAAATATAATTGCACTCCTGCTATGTTAGAAACATTTTTAAAATAGATTAATACACTAAGCTACTAAGTATCCTGTAAATATTTTTTGGTTAATATAGTCCAGTGCTGCCATTTTTGTATTTTAATAATTTGTTTATTGAACATTTGTAGCTAAAAGAACAAGCTTCTGATTCTATCTTGGTACTAGAGGCAGCCCTTAAATTAAACAAGGATCTTTATGTCCACACGATGAGAACGCTAGATTTATTGGCCATGGAGCCAGGCGTGGTAAATGGAGAGACTGAGAGTTCCACTGTTGGATTGAAAATCAAAACCGAGGAGATGCAGTGCCAGGTATTTATTTCAGTATTTAATCAATGCATGGCAAATTTTTGGAAAATCTTATTTTTAATTAGAATTTATTTATGCCCTTGTCCCTTTGATTTTGATTTCAGATGCTATTAAGACTTTGCATTGCATTTAATTTGTGAATTTTATAAGACCTCACTTGAAATTTTTCTAAAAGAAATGCAAGGAAAATTTCATTTGATCTTTTGTCTCTGAACTGGTTTCCCGGTTGTAGTTAGGAGACTGACAATGCATGAGTATGTAACTAATTTACAGTTCATTCATATTATTAGAAATCTAATCATACCAAAAAAACAAAACAAAACTAATATTGTACTAGACTTTGAAAAATGTGGGCTACTAGAGAAACACCTAGTTTTTCAAAGATCTTAAGGTTGCCTGCTTTCTGTAACTCTGTGCTGTAGTTCCTTTGTTGCTTTCATTTGTTGCTTGTTGTTAGATATTTTTTGTATTGATGTCTTCTTTTTCCCTGCTGGATTGTAAACTCTTTGAGGTCTCTTTTTTTTAATATATTTGCCTCTTTCTCACTTTCCAGTACAGAATCTTGAGTATAATAAAAATTTTAAAATATTTGATGATTGCCTAGAGAGGGCCATTAGCCTTTTACATTCTGTGTTCTTTTTACATTTTATGTTCATTGTGTGAGTTGGCATGACTTCTTTAATCACTATTTCCCAATCCTGAAATGGCAGAAGTAGCTCTGACTTTAAAGGGTTTGGAGGTACCTTTTCAGATTAGCTGGTTCTGGAGGTGAAAATAATCCCTTTTCAAGACTTGTTAAGATGGAGTCTTGTACAGTAGGAGGAGGAGTCAAGAGGCATTGACAGTCGGCAGCCACTTTAAATGGTCAATTAAACTTCCATGGAGGAGGTTTCTGGTACTGTCATATCTTATACTCACTGGGTCTGTTTAAAAGTCTTGGTAACATGTCTGATTTTCACAATGTGGTGGATGATATGACCTGAAAAAACAGAACTCTTACATAAATGTGCTAGGTAAACCCTATCAAATATTCTTTTAATTACATAGCTGAGCCATAATTTCTGTTTTTTGAATAGCAAATTAGTACTAATACTCATTTCCTGGCATGTTAATGTTTAAAGTGCATTTGCAGTCTTTATGTTACTAAAATTTACCTGACTCAAAAGAAAAATCTTAAATTTTTCCTTAGTTAAACCATAAGTATTACTGTCCTTCAGGGCAGCTTCATTATCAGATTTGTTTTTTTTTCATTTTGTTTTCATCTATTGACCACATCTTAACTGTAGAATTTAAACTCGTTTTAATGGCTAGTCAGTATAATTATACTTGAAATTATCTTTTTCATATCTTGTACTCTGCCTGGAAAGGGAAATTATATGTAACTATAATATGTATGCATATGTATGTGTGTTTATGTGTGTTTAAATCTTTCTCTATTATGTATACACACACATACTATTTTTAAAAATTGCTTTAGCACTCTTTTACCCTAGATGGAAGGAAGCGCTCTAGAATGAAAATCAGCCCAACATTAAATGTGGATTAAATAGTGCAAAGCAGTATTCTAGAGGCTGAGAAGAATTAATCTTGATTTGTTGAACAGGGCAGAATAGTATCTGTAATGCATATCAGTAAAGAGTAGATCAGTCATGAACACCAGAGACTATTACAGCTTAGGAGTTCAGAGGGGGAATGAGTATCTGTTGGCTAAGGTTGGTTTGGTGTAAATGGAAATACGGGGTGTGGAATGAAGTTCATTTTTAGATCTGATGTGAATGGGGAATTGAGAAAACTGGTGTGACTGAAATAGAGGAGAATAGAGAGGTTTGGAGAGAGAAATTAGTCCAGATTCTGAGACCCTTGAAGATCAGGCCTTGGGGTTTGAACTTTCTCTTACCTGGGGGAATAATTTGAAGGCTTTTTAAGAAAGTCATATTGAGAAGACAGATCAGTCAGCCTTGTGTAGAGTAAATTTGAGATAGAGTATTAGGAACCTAGAGATCTGGCTTCAAGTCTGGGCTCTGCCAGTGTTTGGTTATATGCTCTTAAGCAGAGATGTTACTTTCTGGGCCTTAGTGTACTTGTTCATAAAATGGCTAAGTTGAACTCAGTCTTTGTGTTCTGCATTTAGTAAATCTAGGTATCAATTTATGAACGTTCTTGGAAAAATATACAGGTTCTATTAGAAAAAGACAACTGGAAATGCACTATCGTTTTATAGTCATTAATTCAAACTTCTCAATATTTTATTCTGGCCAGTTCTGTGATAGTAGACATTTGCCCCTTCTGTCCCTTTTGGAGAGACACCCCGGTGGCTGTCCCCCTATTCTATGTTAGAAGAACCCCGTAACTTCTGAGACTTGATGGGAGGCAGAGCCTGTTTCCTATTATAAAACTGAAAACTCCAGACACTAGCATTCTCTAGCCCTTATCCTGCTCCAGGGCAAGTGTGTCACATAGGTGTGACAGACAGATACATTTAGTTTAGACTGAATTAGGAGCTAGCTAGTAAGTCAGTGAAGTGGAGAGGGTAGATAATCCGTTGTGATGGTGGGCCAAGAGCAACAGTGACAGTAAAATCTAGTTTCCAGGGGCAGCCCTGGCAGAAGTGGAGCTGCTACTCTCAGTGTCTAGCGCTGGTGGCTGCAGGTGACACGATCTGTGGAGTCTAGTGTTGAGGGGGCTGCAGTGGTGTTTCACTGCATCAGTTTTGGCTCTTGTTCTGGCTGCTTGCTTCCCTTCCCCTGTTTGTTTTCCAAGCCTGATTCTTTGGCTTTCCCAATAACTCTGTAGGCCACCTGACATCCTGAGGGTAAATCTGTTTTCTGCTTAATTCAGTCAGAGTTGACTTCTGTTGCTCGTGACGAAGAACATTGATTGTTTCACTGCTCATTGAAATGGTTTTTTCTTGTTTGCTGTATGTGTACCTGTGTTTTGCCTTTGAGTTTTGTCAGCTCTTAAGCTCATGAAAAATTACTGAGCGAATTGGTATTCATCACCATTTTAGGTGTGTTACGATTTGGGTGCAGCGTACTTCCAGCAAGGCTCTACAAATCCAGCTGTCTATGAAAACGCCAGAGAAAAATTGTTTAGAACCAAAGAACTAATTGCAGAGGTAAATACAGTCATAACAGGCATATGATTTTCAGTCCTTTAAAACATCTGTATGTTTTTTGGCTTTAATTTTTCTGATGATAAAAAAACCCAGTAAGTGTTCATTGTTGTAAATTCGGTAGTTCAAAAAAGTAGTGAAAACACCAAAAAAAATCTGTAATACCCCTTTTGTGGTTTTAGCTTATTTTTTTCCAGTTTTTATTCTTAATGTTTTTATACAGTTAAGCTCATGCTGTAATATACTATTTTGTATCTTGCTTAAATATTTGAATAGATATTTAAAATGTAGTCGTTTTCCTAATGTTTGGGCATTTGGATTGTTTACTGTTTTTATTTATTATAAAGTTGCAAAATTTATATCTCCAAGCATAAATTTTTGTTTGGACTTTAGATACTTTCAAGTTAAATTCCTGCAAGTAGAATTACCATGTCAATGGTCATTATTTTTTTAAAGGTTGTAATATGTAAAGCCAAATTGCTTGCTAGGTGCATTTCTCCGAAGGCACTCCCATCAGCAGTGAATTTTTTTAAATTGCTAATTTGATGTGATCTAGAATATCTTTAAAAAATTTGCGTTTCCTTGGTTCCTAGTAGGGTAAACATTTTCATGTGTTTGTTGTTTGCATTTTTCTTTTTGTGATTCAGAAAACTTAATTTTAAAGTATATATCTAGGTTTTTGTACGCCTGGTGCCCAGAAAAATTCCCACTTCAATCTTTCCTTTCTTCACCAGAGGCATTGATTAAATGTACTAGAGATTTACTTTATTGGGAATCCCCATTTTACTTTGCCTGGGGCACTCATCAGATTTCTAATTTTATGGCATTTCAGGTATAGTAGTTTAAAACTTTAATTTTTTAAAAAAGTGTGTCTTTAAAAAATTTTTTTCTGTTTTGGTGGAAGCATTTCTGTTTGTTCCACTTGAGTGAAGATTGAGTTTTCTTTGCTGCCCCCTTTAAATCTCTGCAAGTGTATGTATTTTAAAATATTTTAAGCTTGTTTTTAACAGTGTTCACTCTTTGTTAGTATCTTAATTTTCATACTTACATAGAGTAATAATAATGTCTACCTTTATGTTGGCCTGAAAACTCTAAACCAGGAGTCAGCAAACTCTTTTGTAAAGGGCTAAATAATAGATATTTTAGGCTTTGTGGGCCATATACAGTTTCTGTGGTATAGTCTAATTTGTTGTTATGGTTTTTTTTTCCCCCCCTTTACAACCCTAAGAATTGTTCTTAGGTCAAGAAATCTATAAAAACAAGCCATGGGCTGGATTTGGCCTGTGGGCAATATTTTGCTGACCCCTGCTCTAAACCTTTTAATTTTTTATGGTTCCTCCAGCCCTGAATTTTCCATTAGCATTTTCTTGTACTGTTAAAATGTACTAAATGGGTGCTAGACTATTGTTTCTATTACACTGATGAATAATGATATATACCTCTTACTTTACAGATAGGTTCGTTATCTCTTCATTGTACCATAGATGAGAAGCGGTTAGCTGGCTACTGTCAAGCGTGTGGTGTTCTTGTACCTTCTTCTGATAGTGCATCTCAGCAATTGACTCCATATAGTCAAGTCCATATTTGTTTGAGATCTGGCAACTATCAGGTAAGATGTGTGATGGGATACAATAGTGTAATCGAAAAGCACTGGAATCCAGACAGCTGAGTTCATATCCTGACACACCATTTACAGTTGTGCCATTTAGGGCAAGCCAGACTGTCAGATTGGCCTATAAAATAGTTTTAATAATTAAGCTTCTTATGAGAATCAAATGAGAAGTTATAGTTTATAAACTCTAAGGCAAAGCACTGGACAGATGTTGACTCATTGATATTCTCCTTTCTTGAAGGTATAGAATTTGCCCATTTTAAGTGCATTCTGTAAGAAACTCTGTAGGTAGAACTTTTAAAATTACAGGTAGAGAACTTTTAGTTTTATGGAGCCTAAAGTCTTGTGTCTGATCTGAAAGTATGGCCTTGTGACCCTGCCTTATTAGCCACTGCAAACATTAAGACTGAAGGAGAAAGTGAGCAGAGTGGTTTTGGTAGGTTTGGGTAGTGTATTACATAGCCCATTTGGCCAGGGAGTCTGGTCATCATCTCAGTTTTAATCATGAAAAGGGCTTAAATTAGTCTGTTGAGATTTTTATTGCACCCTCTGTGTATATATCTTTAGTTTTGTAATGAAAATCACTGGGAATTAGAATTTGTACTTTTAAAATCTTTTTTGGAAAGCCTTCATTCTAGGAAGTGAACAGTGCCTTCATGTTATTTAATTCAAAACAGAAATTATGAAATGACAAAGCTATAGCATACCTTTAGTTTTGTGTCTCCAAACGGACTTTTAGCCTAGGTTTTTAGTTCAGTCTTCTCAACTAGAGTTTATTTTTTTTCAGAGAAAATAGAAGAGAGGGGATACGTACTTCCTCTCCCTCCCTCTGGCCTCTTTTTTGCAAATTCTGCTTTGCCCTAGGGAAGAAAATTAAACTTTCTTGAAGATAGATTTCAGATACAGATGAAGTTATTAAACACTAGAGATCTTTCAGTTACGTATTCCTAGTACAGGCTTATGGAGGGTGGGGATCAATTATGATAAGATATAGGATCTTTAAAACGGTCCCTGGAATGGTAAGACCTGTGCAAAGAAGACCTTGGAAATATTAGTCATAAATAGGCACATATTACTGTGAATACAATAAAGTGCCAAAATGTATCACTCAGAAAGTAGCGTAATGGGTAGCTAGGAAAGGGGAAAGAGCAATTTTGTTGCACCTCTGAAATTTATCACTTCAGTTATGTATGCAGGAGTATCTTAGAAATCATGTTTACCTTTTTTTGTTTTTTTGGAATAAGATTCTGTTTGTATTAACTATATATTTTTGTTTTGTGCTGATGAAGTAGTTATTGAACAGTTGGAACAAATATGTCTTCTCACATTTAGGAAGTGGCTTACTTTCCCCTGTGTAGCCTGTGTTTTGCTATGGAGGTGAAACAGTGGTTGCTTTATAGTTTTGAAGCCATTTTTGTCAGTGCTTTTGTGGTAGAGCTGAGTAGCTTTAGCTGTTTCAAGAAATCCCCACACTATCGAGATAAAGAGTTGATAAAGAACAGAAAAAGACTCATGATGTGGGTGTTTCTGTAATTCACTAAATAATATATTTTAAACCATTTAAATTGATTAGAATAGTTTCTTAACATGTTATATTTAGATGAATTATTTTTAATTAATTATTTCAGTGTTTTAAAAAGTTTGTTATATGAACCCCTCCCCTTTTTCTTGGCTGCACTGCGCGGCCTGTGGGATTTTAGTCCCCCTGCAGTGGAAGCCCAAAGTCTTAACCGCTGGACCGCCAGGGAAGTCCCTGAACCCATATTTAAAGTGGCTGAGAAGAATTTAAAAACTTTCTCTCTAATAACATAGCTGAATTACTTCTTATTCATTGATTCTTCTCTCATCTCTCACTTTTGATCTTCAATTTTGAAAAAGGGTGAGGAGGTGCTATTTGTATCTGTAACGTAATTTTAAAATTTTAGAAAGAGAAGATTTTCCTAGCAAGATTTTTTTTTTTCCTAGCAAGATGTTTTAATGATTTTCTTCACTGTGTAATTTCTATTATAGAAAGACTTTTAAAATTTTATTTAAAAAATTTCTTTTTGGAAAGATTCTTTCATGATTTTTGAAATGGATGCAATTTTGTGTCTGTGTTCTAGGAGGTAACAAAGATTTTCGCTGAAGACAATTTAACCTTCAGTTTACCTGTGCAGTTCCGGCAGTCAGTCCTAAGAGAGCTCTTTCAGAAAGCTCAACAGGGGTAAGGAGTGAATTACTTTTTGATTTTTGAATAAAAGGGTAAGTGCATTTCAGATTTATCAAAAATATCCCTCCAAACTACCTACCTGTATGTCTGACACAATACTTTCACTTTTTTTTAGTATATGGGAAGTTACCATGGCCAGAGGAGCCACTTTAATGTTCATCTAATCCATTTTAAAAGTGCTTGGGGAAAAAAATTTACATAGCAGAATTTGATTCTGTTACCTAGTCTGTATAGCTAAATTGTCCCTTGACAAATTCAAGACCTTCCCATGACTTAGGTATTTACTAACATGCCGGAATATCGTAAGATCTTACCTCTCAAGAATAAATGGCTTATTCTTGTGATTTTAGTTTTGCAATATATTCCTTTTTATTAAAAAAAATTAGTGTATCTGCTTTTGTATTCTACAGAAATGAAGCTCTAGATGAAATCTGTTTTAAAGTCTGTGCCTGTAACACAGTCCGTGATATATTGGAAGGTAGAGCGATTGGTGTTCAATTTAACCAGCTATTTCTTAGACCTAATAAAGAGAAAATAGACTTTCTTCTTGAGGTAAGACGTTTTTTCCCCTTTTGATTTATAATTTTGCTTTAAGTTTACCAATGATCTCTTAGCTACCAAATCCAGTGCCCTCTTCTCTGTCTTCGTCTGACTTGCCTCTCTGGCTGATAGTTGTTACTACTGATAGACCACGATCTCCAACCCTGTTCTCCTCCATCACTGGGTTTTCCATAGTTCTCCACTGACTTCTCTTTTGCTCTCCCTTTAATGTTTATTTACAAAAGTTTTATCCTTGGCTCACTCAACTTCTCATATCACTTTTTATTCTCATCCAAAACCTCAATCACCTGCTCACTAAAAACCCTTGGATCATACTTCTTGCCTCTCATGTGAGCGCCAGAATCTGTGTTTCTACTGGATCTTTCTCTTTCGTTAATAGTCTTAATGTAATAAACCTTGAGAGGAGTACACAGAGTACAATTAGTACCATTTAGTTCTAAACATACAACACTGCCAGTGCTCTAGAAGTCCTTCTTATGCTCCTTACCAAACCCTCTCTGCCTCTCCTTGAGGAAACCACTGTCCTGTGTTTTGTGATAATCATTTCCTTGCTTTTCATTACAGTTGTATCACCTTTGTATGTACCCTTAAAGAATATTCTTTAATTTGCCTGTTTTGAACTTTACATAAATGAAATCATACAAAATAAATTCTTTGTCTCTCAGTGAACATACTTGAGATGTCTTTTCAAGTTGTATGCAAGTACAGTTTTTTTTTTTTCCATTGCTGTAAGGTGTTACAACATTATATGACCATGTCACAATTTATTTATTCTTAAGATGATGGACATTTGTGTTATATACTATTTGTGGCTGTGGTGCTTCTTGGAAAATACTGTACACATATCCTGGTGCACCCACATACGATTTATCTGTTACATTCCTGGAGAAGGTTTATCTGCCATATTACTATATAATTTCCAAGTGTATTTGCCACTAGCATGCATGAGGGTTCTCGTTGGTCAGGATCTTTGTCAGCACTTGCTATTGTCAGATTTCCTGTCAGGGTCATGGTATAATGGTATCTCATTGAGGTTTTAACGTCCATTTCCTTTATTACTGAGGAATTCAGCAGCTTTTCATTTATTTTTTTGCACATATAGATTGTCTTTTTTTTTTTTTTTTTTTTTTGCGGTACGCGGGCCTCTCACTGTTGTGGCCTCTCCCGTTGCGGAACACAGGCTCCAGACACGCAGGCTCAGTGGCCATGGCTCACAGGCCCAGCCGCTCCGTGGCATGTAGGATCTTCCCGGACCGGGGCACGAACCCGTGTCCCCTGCATCGGCAGGCGGACTCTCAACCACTGCGCCACCAGGGAAGCCCTAGATTTTGTCTTTTGAGGTACCCATTCCAAGTGGTATGCCTCATTTTTCTGTTGAATTGTCTTTTTTTTTTTTCTTTTGCAGGAATTTTTTATATATTCTGTCCTTTACTAGTTTTAAATACTGCAGGTATCTTTTCTGCGTTTTACTTTTAACTTTTTATTATTTTAAAAGTTCTTAATTTTAATATAATAAAATTTATCAATCTTTTCCATAAAGGAAAAGATTAGTGGATTTCTGTGTCTTGTTCAAGAAAGCTTTTCATATCCTGTAGTCGTGAAAATTGTCCTATATTTTACCTTCAAAAGCTCTATAGAGCTTAGCCTTCTTTTCACATTTAGGTCTTTAATCCACCTATGATTGATTTTTGTGTATTAACATGAAGTAGGGGGTCTGATGTCATTTTTTTCCTCACTTGTTCCAGTACCATTTATTGAAAGTTCCATCTTTTTTCTGCCAATCTCCAGTGCTACCTCTCTTGAATGCCAAGTATCCATACGTGTGTGGGCCTGTCTCTGGGCTGTGTTCTGTACCACTTTTCTGTTTGTTTACCCATACATCAGTATCCCTATCTTGATATCATCTGAAGTACATACCTTGTTTTTCAAAGTTGTGTTGGTTATGCTTGTCTTTTTGTGTTTTCTTGTAGACAGTTGACTCAGATTGTCAAGTTTCACAAACAAGCCTGTTGGATTTTTGTTTGGAACTATATTACCTTTAAAAGTCAATTTGTGAAAAATTAGTATCTTTACAATATTGAGTGTTCTAATCTGTGAACTGGTATAGGTTTTGATTTATTTAGGCGTTCTTTAATGCCCTTTAAAGCTTTTAATTTTTCCATAGAAGTCTTTTTATTTAATTTTTTTTATGAACTTGAAAATAGTTTATGCATTGGTATAGAGGTATAGTTGAACTCCGTATATGATTTCGTTTCCAGCTGCTTTGCTAAACTCTTAAAAATTCTGTTTATCTGTAGGTTCATTTGTTTTTCTAAATAGTCTTTATCTGTAAATAATGCATTTTGTTTTCTTCATTTTCTAGCCTTTTCATTTTTATTTCTGTGTACTTGTTCTTACTGTGCTGACAATGATCTCCAGTATAATGTTTGGTAGAAAGGGCTATGATGGGCTTCCTGGTCTCATTCTTAGTCTCAAAAGCTTGTACTCTTTTACTGTTTAGAGTGATGTTTATTATAGGTTTTTCTTATCGTTACTCCGTATCTGATTAAGGAAGTTTCTGTTTATCCTTAATTCACTGAAGGCTCTTATTTTTAAAAAATCATGAATTATTTTTAGATTTTATTAAGTGCTTTTTCTATGTCTATGATGACAAGCACATAATTTTTCTCTTCTAATTGGTTAATGTAGTGAAGTATATTAATTTTTAAGTGTTGAAGTACCTTGTCTGGATAAACCCAACTAGGTTGTGATCTTTTTTTTAAACTGGGATATAATTGACATGTAACATTGTATTAGTTTTAGGTCATGTGATGATTGTTTTTAATATATATTGCTGGATTTGGCTTGCTAATACTTTAAGATTTTTTTACATTCGTGTGTGAGATTGATGCATCAGTTTTTTTTTCTTTCTTGTCCTGTGTTTGATTTTTTTAAATTTAATTTTATTTATTTATTTTTGGCTGTATTGGGTCCTCACCGCTGTTTGTGGGCTTTCTCCAGTTGCAGAGAGCGGGGGCCACTCCTCGCCGCGGTGCACGGGCCCCCCACTGCGGTGGCCCCCCCCCCCCCCCCCCCCCCCCCCGCTGCAGAGCACAGACTCCTGGCATGCGGGCCTCAGCAGTTGTGGCATGTGGGCCCAGTAATTGTGGCTCACGGGCCCAGCTACTCCGTGGCATATGGGATCCTCCCGGACCAGGGCCAGAACCCCGCGTCCCCCGCATTGGCAGGCGGACTCCCAACCACTGCGCCACCAGGGAAGCCCCTTGTGTTTGATTTTGTTACTAAGGTCGTGTGTGCCTCATAAATAAATTGAGGTGTGGATCATTTCTTTTTGCCTGGAAAAGAAAATGGACTCATTGCTTTTTTTCATACATACCAATGATGTATTTGGGCCTGGAGATTTTTTGGGGGGGAAGATCTTTGGCATTGATTCAATTTCAGTGATTTCATCTGCTGTTCTTTTTTTCTTGATTAGTTTTGAGAAGTTCTTTTCTAAGAATTTGTCCACTTTATCTAAATATTTAAGTTGATTAATATTAATGTTTTTAGTTATCTTTTCAGTGTTTATAGCATCTATAGAGATGTCACCTATTTCATATTTTTCATTTTTAAAAAGTTGAGGTGAGTTTACATAACATCTCTGTTACGTTGCTTATCAGGAGTTACCACATATTCCCGAACACGTGATGACACATATACAATGCATCTCTATATTTGAATAAACAGTCTCATGAAAGTACACTAAAATATTATTTATCATAAGATCTTACATATGGTAGCAAACTTAGTTTATGTATACAGTGGGGCAGAACTATTAGAATGTAAATATATTGTACATACTCCCAGATGCTCAGATGTGTTATATACTGATAGCGTAATCTGTTCATCTGAGCAAAGTACTTTCAAGATACTGTTTCTGAGCGTGGTAATTAAAAATACTATTATTCCTTTTTTTCTTTTAATAGCTTCATTGGGATGTAATTCGCATGCCGTACAATTCACCCATTTAAAATGCACAGTTCAGTGATTCTTAGCATGTTCATAGAGTTGGGCAGCCATCGCCTCAGCCAGTTTGACAACATTTCATTCCTCTCTGCCCATCTGCAACAGAACTTCTTATCCATTAGCAGTCATTTCCCATTTTCCCTCAATCTCTTCAACCCTAGGCAACTATTAATCTACTTTTTGTCTCTGTAGATTTGCCTGTTCTGGACATGTCATATAAATAACTGACTTCTTTCACTTAATGTTGAAAACCTGAAAAATTTGATCCATGTTGGAGTGTGTATCAGTACTTCATTCTTTTTTATAGCTGAATAGTATCCCATTGACTGGGTATGCTCTTCACTGTCTGTTTTGAGTGTTTGTTCATCAGTTGATGGGCTTTAGGGTTGTTTACGCTTTTTAGCTCTTATGAATATAATACTGCTATAAACATTATATAATTTAATTTTTGTGGCAACATATTAGAGAATATTTGACAATTTCTTAAGGTTAGGGAGCTTTTACGCTAATAGATTCTTTTTGACTTCTTGTAAATAATATGTGGGGAGGAAACCTAATCTAATAAACTCAGAATAATATTATAAGGATATTATTTTTAGATAACTAGTATTTTCATAGTTTCTGTTACTCTTTATTTTCATTGTTTAGTTTTTAAACCTTGGTTATCTTCTTAACCATTGGTTCTATATACTTTAACTATTATCGATCATTCTTTTCAGCTATCTAAGATGACCCTTTTCTCACTTTTCTGACAGGAACTACTGATTCTTAAAGTTATCACTCCATTTAATTTGGCAACGTACTTTGTAAATTTCGGCAGGACTTCTTCGTATGCTATATAGATTATTCTTTACTGCATATTCTTTGGTCTCATCTCTTAAATTTCTTAACCAGATCTGTGACTGATAATATTTGAAAGGAAAATTCAGTTGTTTTTAAATCTAAACTTTTCAGACTGTAGTATAATTATTTTAAAGTACCCATATTCAAATAAAAACTACTCAAATTCCTAGGTATGTTCAAGATCAATAAATTTAGAAAAAGCTTCAGATTCTTTGAAAGGAAACATGGCTGCTTTTCTAAAGTAAGTGCCTTTCTTTTCTTTTTCTTAATTTTGAACTTAGTCCTGTGAGAAAGATACCTTTTATTCCTTATCGTTTTGGATTTGCCCTGCCTATCTTATAACCAGGCAATAATTGGTATTTAAGAACAGTTACGGTTTGGATTCGTGTAGCCACATAAAACTTAGGATTCTGTCAGTTACTCCTTTTGTGTATTGTAGCATTGAAAGCACAAACTTTAAAGAAGGGCCAAAAAGAAATTTTAAAAGCTGTTTCAAATGATTGTTGTGCAGTTATCGAATGGTGGTTTTTTAAACAGTTTATTAATAAAAATTGGTTAATATGATTGTTTTCCCCAAACTAAAATTATACACTTTTTTTGTTTTATAATATTTCTTACTGATCTAGGAATGTGTGTCTGGGGTTGGAAGACCTGCAGTATGTTTTCATGATTTCTTCACATGAGCTTTTCATTACATTGTTGAAAGATGAAGAACGAAAGCTACTTGTTGATCAGATGAGGAAGAGATCCCCTAGAGTAAATCTGTGCATTAAACCAGTAACTTCATTTTATGATATCCCAGGTTAGCTCTGCTAGCTAAAATGTTGGCACATTCTGCCCCTCAGTATATTTAGGATATCCTCTTAATTTGTTTCAGATTACACGAATGCTGGTAATTAATATACATTTACCTGTCTTTTGTAGTCATATTTCTGTCTAAGCAGTTAAGTCTTGGGACTCTGCTGAGTCTCTGATTCACGGAGATATAGGCCTAGATACATAAAGGATTTTAGCTGTGGGAGTAGACCCACGTAACTCTGCTGCTGTGTTCTTGAAGGTAAAAAACAGGAGGGGAGGGGAGCGGTTGAGAAAGATAAAAGGTACAGGCTTGCATGCATTTCAACCTATATATCATCGTGATACTGTCTTCTAGCTAAACATTCAGCTTTGGCACCATTGCCATTTTTGCCTTATTTATTTGATGATTTTCTTCCATTTTTTTCTCTTATTTTATAAATATAAGTAGAAAATGTAGTACTGCTCATTAATAAGAAATACAAGCTTCAACACTTAATATAGGGGACACAGAATTCAGCTGGCTGAACGAACTTTTAGCTGCTTTGACCCTCATTAGATTTAAACGGCGTTAACAGTCCAGGTGTAAAGGGAAAGAATAATATTAACACAGATAAAATGCTGGAAATGCATTATTGAAGACTATATCTGAAAGCCGAGTTGTAGTGAGGGATTTTAATGATCAATTCTTGGTTTTCTGGGGAAGGCAGTGCCTCCACCTCCTCATTCTCCCCTTCAGAAAACACGTTCTTAATGTTTATTGCTCAAAACATTTTAGATGTGCTTTTAAATAACACAGTATGTTCCAAACTAGGAGACTGTCTATATAAGTTAAATTTTTCCATATATCCCACATAATTCTTTCCATGTACCAGCTACTGATTTTTATGTTTTTATTTTCATTATCTTTATTAAATGCATTCATTTATTAAATGAAGACATAATAAAAATTGTGTTAGGCTTTCTATATGAGAGTGAAGTTAAAACATAATTTGCATTAAGTTGAATAAATAAGTTTTCAAGATGAGAGATGCTTTTAACTTATAATACTTATAAACATGCACAATTTCTCTCAGTAAATTACCGTTCTCATATTTATAGGATTATGTATACCTTTGAATCAAATCATTATTTAAATGGAAACCTCTCCTTCCTTTCTTAGCCTCAGCAAGTGTCAACATTGGCCAGTTGGAGCATCAGCTGATATTATCAGTAGATCCCTGGAGGATTCGACAGATTTTAATTGAATTACATGGTATGACTTCAGAGCGCCAATTCTGGACAGTGTCTAATAAGGTAAGAAGGCCCTCTCTTAAGCGCATATAAGAAGGGACTTCCCTGGTGGTGCAGTGGTTAAGAATCCACCCGCCAATTCAGGTGACATGGGTTTGATCCCTGGTCCAGGAAGATCCCACATGCCACAGAGCAGCTAAGCCCGTGCGCCACAACTACTGAGCCTGTGCTCTAGAGCCCGCAAGCCACAACTGCTGAGCCTGCATGCCACAACTACTGAAGCCTGCGTGCCTAGAGCCCGTGCTCTGCAACAAGAGAAGCCACCGCAATGAGAAGCCCACGCACCGCAACGAAGAGTAGCCCCCGCTCACCACAACTAGAGAAAGCCTGCGTGCAGCAAGAAGACCCAATGCAGCCAGGAAAAAAAAAAAGAACAGATAAGAAAATTACCCTTGTTTTCTGATGTAATTTCATAGAAGAGCTGTTCCCTGACCTTTTTGGGAATAAGAACCCCTTTTATTTGTCAACAATTCATCAACAATGTAAAGTACCTGCACATGAGAGTAATTGCACTTTGAACATCCATTGACAGAGAAATATCCAAAAAAGGTTATTAAATCGACACTATTAAATCAGTAACAACAAAAAGTGAGTTTATATTTCATTTGTTGTCATAACACCTACATGCATTTTCAGTATAGCTGTTAATATGTGTGTAAGGTATAATATTTATGCAGTCTGGAGCTAATACTTGCTGTGTGCTTACAGAGTATTTTTGGTTTAGTTTTTTCCTATCTTCTTGAAGTCTAAAGCCTACAGTTTAGAACCACTTCATTAAAATTTCTTTTAGAACATTTTTGGCTTTAGATATTCTTTTTAAAATGCCAAGCTAATGTTTCTGAAGTTGTCTACTTAAGTTTTCCCATGTGGAAAGTGCAAATGAAAATAGCTTTTTAAACATTTCAGTGGAATGTAGCTTGAGATACAAGGGAAGCAGTCCACAGATACAGGAGAAATTAAAGTACTGTGGTAGTGCTTCTAATTTAACTGCATACTCCTCCTCTGCTGAATATGTAATAAAAAGAAGCAAGAAATTGCTGTATATTTTGTGGGGTTTGAACGTGAAAGTGCAGTGAAATGAAAAATTGGTCTGAACCTTAGTTGGCCTTCTTAGCATTGACATTGTTATTTGTGTTCATTTATATAGAGAGGAAGTATATAGCATAATAGTTAAGAGCGGGAGTTCTGGTACTAACTGCCTGAGTTTGAATGCCAGCTCTCTACTTAACTAGCTTTATAG
Source organism: Phocoena sinus (assembly GCF_008692025.1). Taxonomy (NCBI): domain Eukaryota; kingdom Metazoa; phylum Chordata; class Mammalia; order Artiodactyla; family Phocoenidae; genus Phocoena; species Phocoena sinus. The sequence goes on from NC_045779.1 coordinate 38,790,982, forward strand.
TCTTCGGCAAGTTATTTGACTTCTGTGTGTCTCTGTTTTCTCATCTGTGAAATGGAGATAATAGTACCTACGTAATACTGTTGTGAGGATCATATGAGTTAATACGTATTAAACTCCTAGAATTTTTTTTCCTTCTTTATCTCTACAGTCTATCCTTCAGAAAGTTCCAATCCATTTAATTATTTATTACTAGCTCATTATAGCGATTATGTTCATTTTGATTAGCATTTCAATACAGCTGTCATTTTCCTTTCTCTTTCAAAAATGACTTTTGAATGATTTTTTAAATGGGATTGACTATTACTGAAAAGATTCTTATCTAGATTTGGCTTCATGTGTGTGTATTTGTGTATTTTTATTTCTTCTAGTGGGAAATACCTTCTGTCTATAGTGGTGTTATCCTGGGAATCAAAGACAATTTAACAAGAGATTTGGTTTACATTCTAATGGCCAAAGGTTTACACTGCAGTACTGTTAAGGTGAGCAAAAGCATACATTGACGTCTGGTTAAGAATATGCTTTGTAAATTTAGCATGAAGCCAGGAATCAGAATCAGTTGTGTTTTCCTGATCTTAAAATCATAGTCGTAGGCCTAGGAGGATATTTGAAAAGGCGTTTTGGTTTATTCTTTTTCCTTTTACCCTCATAGCTATACGAAAATGGTCTTGGACATATGGCTACTACTCTCTGTCTTATAAAAAATTAGAGAACATGAATAGTTCTTTTGTATTTAGGGTTCAGTTAGTAAAGATTGTATTCCAAGCTAAAGAAAACAAAAACAAAAATCCTTAAAATTACTTTTGTAGATTTTACATAAGGATCTATTTGTGAAGTAGTCTGGGATGGAAATACAGATTTGGGAATCATCAAAGATCACCCTGGCAGAATATTCAGAACCTAGGGGATCCAGCACAGGTCCAAAAAGAGTGGCATGAGAAAGAGTCTGGTATGAAGACCAGACTTGTGGGGTCATAATAGCTAAGGGGATAGAGGTTGTCAAGAAAACGGAATGGACAGCACTGGGTTGCAGCCCCTAAGTCCAGTAAGGTAACTGAAAGGTATTGAGTAGATTGTGCCATTAGAAGATCTTTGTTTAGTAAGAGCTATTTCTTTTTCATGATGTGGGGGATAGAAGCCACATTGTATGAGTGAAAGAATCATGTGGAGAGAGTAGGCGAAGGCTACTCTTTGGAAAAATTAGAAAGAGATGTGTAGGAAAGGGCTTGGATCATAGCTGATTTGATTTATTTATTAGTCAATTATATAGGCTAATAGGGTTGTGTGCAAAATTTTAGAATGTGGAACCTTGTTGAAGGGGGTAAGGTCTAATTCTGACTATCTTAGGGGGAGAAGAGTGTTTAGTCATGGAATTTTATACCTGTATGATATATGTATGTAATATTTATATAAAACTTCTAGTTTTTTAATTTTATTTATTTATTTTTTGGCCACGCTGTGTGGCATGTAGGATCTTAGTTCCCAGACCAGGGATTGAACCTGTGCCCCCTGCAGTGGAAGCGTGGGGTCTTAACCCCTGGACTGCCAAGGAAGTCCCCTAGTTTTGTTATTTTATAATTTATGTAAAACTTGTTTAGTAATATAGCATGTATATTATATTGATTGTTTATTGGATGTTTTTTAAAAATTACAGGTAATTCCCTGGCGGTTCAGTGGTCAGGACTCTGTGCTTCCACTGCAGGGGGCACGGGTTCAATCCCTGGTTGAGGAACTAAGATCCTATGTGCCGTGTGGTGCAGCCAAAAAAAAAAAAAATTTACAAAAGAATTAAGTATTTATTGGAATAAATCAACAATGCAGAGATGATAAAAACATGATAGTCTAGCCTCACTCCCCAAGATAACCAGTGTTAACCATTTAAATTAATTCTTCTCTTCTTTGTTCTGTACTTTTAAAGACGTATTTTTTGACTCCAGAGGAAAGGTGATCCAGGCTATTCTGCTGTTTCTTTTTATAGGACTTTACCCATGCTAAACAGCTATTTGCTGCTTGTTTGGAGTTGGTGACAGAATTCTCACCAAAACTTCGTCAGGTCATGCTGAATGAGATGCTGCTTTTGGATGTTCATACACATGAAGCTGGAACAGGGCAATCTGGAGAGAGACCGCCTTCTGATCTTATTAGTAGGGTGCGAGGATATCTGGAAATGAGGCTTCCTGGTAAGACTTTTTCACAAAGCCGGATTTCAGAAATTCAGTACTCAAGTAACTGTGGGGAATATTCTAAAAGAATATTTACTGGACTTTTTACCATCTATGAAAAAATTATTTGTCTTTTAAAACAGAATTCAGATGTGGAGTTCACTTGAAAACATTGGGGAAAATGTAGGAAATTATTAATTTCCTAGGATTGCCATAAATAAGTAACAGAAATTTATTTATTTATTTAAAATTTATTTATTTGTTTTTGGCTGCTTTGGGTCTTTTTGCTGCAGAAATTAATTTTTTCATGGTTTTGGAGATGAGATGTCTGAAATCAAGGGGTCTGCAGGCCTACACTCCCTTTGAAGGCTCTAGAGAAGGATCCTTCCTTGCTTCTCCCTAGCCTCTGGTGGCTCCCAGCAGCCTTTGGTGTTCCTGGGCTTGCAGCTGCATCACTCCAGTCTTTACCTGTTTCATGTGGCCTTCTGTGTGTGTGTGTGTGTGTGTGTGTGTGTGTGTGTGTGTGTGTGTGTGTGTGTCCATGTCTTCTCCTCTTGTAAGGGCACCAGTCATTGGATTTAGGGTCTACCCTAATTCAGTATGACCTCATTTTAACTAACCACATCTGCAAAGACCCTGTTTCCAAGTAAGATCACCTTCTGAGGTCTCAGGTGTACATGAATTTTGAGGGGACAGCATTCAACACACTACAAAAACTATATTGCAATTTTAAGGTATTATGTTAAAAGATTCAAAATGTCCTTGAAGCTGCATGTTGAAGGTTTATTTCCTCATAGCTGCCATAGACAGCCCTCAGCACGATTGCCTGTGGGTCAGGAAGTCACTGTGGTCACTTTAGGAACAGATTTTGACTGTCCAGTTCTAAATGTAAAGATCTTATTATGAAAAGAAGCTTATCATAAGAAGTTTTTTTTATCATAAGAATTATCTGTTACATATAATCTTGCTTAGTTAAAGCAGTTTCTTACTTTTACATGATTTAATAATATTTAGAGCATTTCAATCATACTGTACACATTTAATACTATAAATAGTAAAATTAAAGTATAAAGCAAGGTCCTAATAATGTGCCCAAACAAATGGCTGCTGGCCCTCTGGGGTCTTTTGAATTAATTTAATTGTTATAACATTGTGATTTCTTGAAAAAATTACAACTTTTTAGCACTCTATAGATAGAATACTTTTGAGTTTTAATGCATCATTGCTCTTCAGTATCACAATAAAAATTGATCTAATTAATATATACTAACTGTCAACAGAGTGTTTTTTAAAGCTCTTTTTTTTTCCTTTTTCTTTTCGGGCCATGCTGCGCGGCTTGTGGGATCTTAGTTCCCCTACCAGGGATTGAACCCGGGCCCTCGGCAGCAAAAGCACAGAGTCCTAACCATTGGACTTCCAGGGAATTCCCCAGAGTGTTTTCTTTTTAAAGGTTGAAGATTGGTTCTCTAAAATGAAAAGCAAAAAGAATTTTAAAAACCCTAACATTTATTGAGTGCTAACTACATGTCAGACATTCTTCTCAGAGCTTAGGTGCATAACTGATTTAGTCCTTGCAGCAGCTTCATGAAGTAGCTTCTTATTTAATTATCCCCATTTTGTAAATCAAGAAACTAAGTTTAAAGAATTTGGCCGAAGTCATGAAGTAAGAGACGGAACTGTGTTTTGAACTCATCAGGCCAACTTAAGCCTGTGCTTTTACTCTTTGAAATGGTTGGAAATGCCTTCAAGTAATTATAGTCTCTTTGTACTACCTTTTTGGCATTTGAGTAGTTTGGAGTTCACTTTTTCCTCCCTCCCTCCCTCCCTCCCTCCCTCCATTCTTCCTTCTCTCCCCTAACTTACTGAATGTTCATCTATTTGTCCCATAGTTTGTGTTATAAGCAGCGTTTGAAATGAGAAGGAAAGGATGTACCCTTAGGAAGAACAAGAAAGAAAGCGTTTGAACCCCGCTCTCTAGATGCTGATTCTTCTTTAAGAACCATTGTGGACTCACTAATGAGAGATGTCCAGTGAATAAAGGACGCCTTGGAGCCAAATGCTGTCTGGGCTTCCTCTGGCAAAGTGTATGGTGCACAATGCACAGTGACATGTTGTACACTGGGATATTAAATTTACTTCTATCTTCACTCCTTCTTTAAGAAGATGATGCAAATAATGTATTTTTACTTAATTTTGGTGTGTTCCTGTGCCTCTTTTTTGTTGTCTCCAGTCGCTTTTTGGGATAAAGTGAGATATAAATAGCCACAGGCCAAGACTTTTTAGAATGGCTGAAAAGTATAGGTACTCAAGAAGTTTAGTAGCTCTCCCCATTTTAAGTTTTAACGTTGTTATTTAGTATTCATTGGGTTTCTTTTCCTCTTTCTTGAAATACATTAAAACCTGAGTATTATATACTTTGAGCTACAAAAATTCACAATGTATTTAATATTAAGGTATATTTAATAATTATTTATTTCAAAGGAAATAATGGTCAAACAATTCTGAGTGATTTTTTTCCCTCATATCTTTTTATTTAAAATTGTTACAGGTATAGTACATATTTTTTGAATGAGTGAATGATTTGTCTCTTATGACTATTTATCATGTTTTAATCAGGAAAAATTATTTAAAAAATGAAAAACATATTAACATGGATGTATTACAGCTTTAAACATGGTTTACCTATTTCTGTGCTCTAAATAGCTAGAAGTTTATACCATACCATTATATATTTGTTTTGTTTGTGTGGTTCTTCTCTGCTCATTTATTTATTTATTTATTTTTGGCTGCGTCGGGTCTTAGTTGCAGCCCGTAGGGTTCTCTCTAGTTGTGGCGTGTGAGCTCCAGAGCTCGTGGGCACTGTAGTTGCAGCACGCGGGCTCTCTAGTTGTGGCCTGTGTGCTCAGTAGTAGTTGTGGCATGTGGGCTTAGTTGCCCCCATGGCATGTGGGACCTTAGTTCCCTGACCAGGGATCGAACCTGCGTCCCCTGCATTGGAAGGCGGATTCTTAACCACTGGACCACCAGGGAAGTCCCTCTCTGCTCATTTAAACTATAAATTTGTAGAGGCTGGGTACCAGCTCCTAGACTTCCACAGTAGAGTGTTAGGCATCTTAAGGTGTTCTTAGTAGAGAATTTTGTTGATTAATAGTGGGGACTGTGGCAACCTATTATTGGGAAACCTTAAACTTTACAGAGAAAGTATAAAATATTAGTGTTTTTCTATTTTTTCATCTGTAACTTGTTTTTGATTTGTTCAGCTGGAATCTGAGCAACTATTTGCTTTGTTATTGATTGATTGATTGCCACACCGCGCTGCACGGCTTGCAGGATCTCAGTTCCCTTACCAGGGATCAAACCTGCAGCCTCTGCAGTGATAGCACAGCATGGTAACCACTGGACTGCCAGGGAAGTCCCATGCTTTGTTCTTTTAATGTTATGATGGTAACTCCAACTACTTTCTTCTTTGCTTTTTAGATATTCCTCTTCGTCAAGTTATTGCCGAGGAGTGTGTTGCTTTTATGTTAAACTGGAGGGAAAATGAATACCTTACCCTGCAAGTTCCTGCATTTCTGCTTCAGAGTAATCCATATGTAAAGGTAATTCATGTTTAATCTAAATAAAAGGATTATTAGGGTGGGATTATTGGACCAGTTTCTTTAGATCTGTACTACTTAGGGAGCTTGTCCAGTTTCTAAGATTCAGTCTAAGTTTGGACAAATGCTTGTTGGTTTGTAGGTAAAAGTATAGTTTTTGATAATTCAGGCACTTTAGTTTGCCCTCTCTAATATTTTTTTCTTCTACCCTATAGTTACGAGAATGCAAGCAAAAATTATTTCGTTAATAGACAACATTTTGGTATAATCCTAAAGTAGTGAGACGTTAGTCAGCTTTTCTTGCTTTGATTGATGTAGTCAAACCCCGGGTTCAGCTCTGGAATACCTGGGTCTAGCTGGGTTGAACTGGGGGGGGCGCTAGGGATGAGCTGCACCCATTTTCCATTTGAGCACCTTACCCTTCTTCAAAGCCTATTAAACTCTCTAAGTTGATTCCTGATTCTTATTAGGGTACATGTTTGTTATTAGTGATTATTTCCATATGAAACTGTTCATCCAGTAAATTGATGGTATGTTGTTTGTTTATACTCCTTTCTTAATTACACCTACCCTGCACGACTGGAAATGCTTCTGGGTGGAGAAAACATCAAAAATAAAGAGAGACAGGAAGTCTTCCCTAAGATTCTTTCTTTCATGTGTTAATATTACGTTTACCCTGAATAAGCAGTGAACATTTCTCCCTTTCTGGTCTTGTAGTTAAAAAAAAACAAACAAAACATTTCATGATTTACCACTTTTTTAATATATGTTTCGTCCTTCAGATTTCCTTACTCTTTTCTTAATGCTTGTGTTACCTTTTGTTCTTACCTGCCGTCATCTCATCTTCAGTACACAGCCCCTTAAATGGACGGTTATCTGGAAACCTTGCAACACTGGACCAGTTTTTTTTTTTTTTTTCGGTACGCGGGCCTCTCACTGTTGTGGCCTCTCCCGTTGTGGAGCACAGGCTCCGGACGCGCAGGCTCAGCGGCCGTGGCTCACGGGCCCAGCCGCTCCGCGGCATGTGGGATCTTCCCGGACCGGGGCACGAACCCGGGTCCCCTGCATCGGCAGGCGGACTCTCAACCACTGTGCCACCAGGGAAGCCCTGGACCAGTTTTTACGTTTGCCTTTGGTTATTTGTTTCCTCCTTATTTCATGTATGGCCTTTAAAAAACTGAGCTCATTTCACTTCAACCCTTTGAAGACTTACTGATTTCTTTTGGTTTTTTCCTCCTTTTTGTTTTCTTTATGGTCGTTCATAAAAATTTATTGTCATACTTAAGTCATCCTTCTCTTTGGAATTTCAGACATTGGATTATATCTGTTTTTTTAGTGAACTTTCTGAGATGGGAGTTCCTGATATCTAGGGTATTTGTCTGATTATGCCCAGCAGTCTCTTGTCTGTAGTAAACTCTCAGATGAGACGACCGTTTTGTTTTCGCGATTATCATTTCCACTTAGAACGGTAGCTCGTTGCTTAGTATTGTGACAGCGCAGGGGCTTTTCTCTTTGCTTCTCTTAGCTGTGAATTCTGTGGAGCTGTGTGCACCAGGAAGGCTGGCCGCATGTTTGAGGGCCTGCAGTGTGGAAGGGCACGGGGTATTGTGTTGTAGGTTGCCTAACCTTGGGCTAGGTTAGCTCACTGCTTCCTGCACTTCCCCTTGATCTGGCCACAGAGGAGGAAGGGTATGAGGTGACCTTGCTGCAGGGGCCACTGAGGCATCTCATCGTCTCATCTGGATTAGGGCTTTGTGTGTCTCCTACCCTAGTTGGCCCCTTGTTCCCTTGTTAACGTAGAGGAGAAAGTAATCAGATTAAGAAGTCTAGAGTAAGGGATCAGGTATTAAAAATTAGACAATTTAGAGCAGCTTTCAAACTTCGAATTTGATGTGGAATATATATACAGATGCATAAGGAAGAGTCTGGAAGGATATTAATAGTCATTATCCCTGGGTAGTGAAATATTAAGTGATTTTTTATTTTTTATTTTTTTGCGGTACGCGGGCCTCTCACTGTTGTGGCCTCTCCCGTTGCGGAGCACAGGCTCCGGATGCGCAGGCTCAGTGGCCATGGCTTACGGGCCCAGCCGCTCTGCGGCATGTGGGATCTTCCCAGACCGGGGCACGAACCCGTGTCCCCTGCATCGACAGGTGGACTCTCAACCACTGTGCCACCAGGGAAGCCCTTAAGTGATTTTTAATCAATTTTATTTTCCATTCTCTTAGGAATGGAAAAAGGAAAGGGAATAGTCTTACGCATGTGACTAAATATGACCTTTTGAAATAAGAAAAACAGTCCAGCCTCTCCCTTGGATCAGTATGGGAGGTAGTGTAGTATATTGGAAAATGTATAGCATTTATGGGCGCTTGGATTATAAGAGACTAGCTAGTGGGAGGAGGAGAGGTTGGCGCTAACAGTCATGATGGTATAAGACAAAGACCATGGCTTTTGCCGTGGCCTGCAAGGCCTTTTAAGGTGTGGGAGCTTCTCCTTCTCCCTCCCTGTCATGCCAGCTCTGTCTGTGGTGCCAGAGTGCTCACGGCCCTTGTACACACAGTGCTTTCTCAGGCTTCCGCACTTCTGTGTGTTCATTTGGCCGAGATGCTCTTCCCACTTCTGCTGGTTTGTGTAGTTTCTTGGAAGCTTTCCATAATTCTTTTCTCCGCAAACTTGCTGTTCTTGTTACTTCTGTACTGTTGTACTGTGGACATATTTCTTTTGTTGCACTTATACTGTATAGTAAATTATTTGTTCACCTGTCTGTCTTCCCTGTAAAACAGTGAGCTTCTTGAGGACAGTTAATTTTGATATTTTCAGTGCTTTGCTTGATACCCAGCACATAGGAGATGCTCAAGAATGTGGAATTCAATTGACTTGGGGCCTAATACCTCTGAAAATTCTTACTTTTAAGTGAATTTACTTGCTTAATGTAGTAACCTTCAGCCAAGCATGTGACCTCTGACAACAGAAAATGAAATTGAGAACTGCAGTAAATAACTTGTGTATATTGTGATTCTAGTTGTTAGAGAAGAGTACGTGCAGTAGGCACGCAGGATGAAATGTTCTCCTAGATCAGGGACCCTTGATTTCCATTCACATAGCATAGCTAGGGTTTTTAACACCATTTTCACTAGCTTTAGGAAGCACCAGAATTCTTGTAAATTAAGTGTTCAGGTATTTATTGAACTGTACTTTCAACTTTTCTGTGTTTGAAATTTGGGGGAAAAGCACTATTTTCACCTTTGTCATAATCCTGCCTCTCTCTTTAAGCAGTGGGACCCCATTATGAACCTTTTCTAGGTCCAGTCAGGGAACTGGGGATTCTTGATGGACGTGAATTATCCCTGGCTACTTTACCCTCTAAAGAGAAATGATGTATAAGAATTACTAAAAACAAAGGATAGAGGGGCTCTCTCTTGCTTAAATTATAGAGGAAAAGACGTGCTGGATTTGGCATATAAGCCTATTTCTTTCTCTACATTTTGGGCCTGTCTTTTCTGTGCCTTTTGCTTTCAGCCCTTCCATTCTTTATTTCTGGGTCCTTCCTACACCTTTGGTCCTGAAGCCTGCCTTTATTCAGATCAGTCACTTTCAGTAATCTGTCCTTCCCTAATTCTACCTCCTCACATCAGCAGTAGGTCCATCCCCAGTTGCTGTCATTTTTCTTAGAGAAAAGTTGCTCTAGATCTTTTTCCTTTATTCTGCCAACTTCAATGTCCATATTTTTTCCTCATTTTTTCCATTAAAATTAAAAAAAAATTGTGTGTGTGAGTGAAATTTAACCCCTATTTTAGTCTCATCTCTGGGCTTTTACAGTTAACATTGTAGTGTATATGTTCCATTATGGGCTTTTTTTTTTTTAAGGTGGGATCATACTATGTGTATTTAGCAGTTTTGTTTTTTCCCACTGAATAGATCACATACCTCTTTGCATTGTCTCATTTTCTTCTCATTAGACTGTAATTGTTTAGAAACAAGGAGGTTTATAATGTGGTGGGACCAGAGGATTCCCTTCCCAGATCGGATTCAGATCTGTCAGTAGACAGTGAGCTCTCAATTCTTCAGCGGTTGGATAGAAGGCACAGCATAAGATACCTGTGCTTCGTATGTGTGGGCAGTTATTTATCTTTCTTCAAATGTTCGTCAATAATAGAAATAGCATGCATGACATTACAGATTATCTTTTGTGTATTTTCTGTCTGTTTTTCATGTTATAGCTTGGACAGCTTTTAGCAGCTACATGCAAAGAACTTCCAGGCCCTAAAGAAAGTAGACGGACTGCTAAAGACCTTTGGGAAGTTATTGTTCAGATCTGTAGTGTGTCCAGTCAACACAAACGAGGAAATGATGGCAGAATTAGTTTAATAAAGCAGAGGGAGTCTACATTAGGTATAATGTATCGGTATGTTCTATCAGTTTGTTTTTTTAGTTATTTATTTATACTATTTGTACTGTTGTAAGAACACCTACCATTATCCTTGTGTATCATAAAGATGGGCAATGTAAGAATTCTGTGGTGCTGATCTCCGATGGACTTGTCTGATATGGCCACCTTAGGACATACCTTGCTTATATGTTACTTTAAGAGACTACTTATTAATCATTTAATATAATCAAACCTGAGTTCAAAGTCAACAGTTTTGGTTGGATGGTGCTAAAGATGTCACATGTGATTAAAGCAGGAAAGACATTTTATTAGGTTAGTACGACAGTAGAATATTATACTCTTTTATACATGCAGGACTGGAAAGTTAGGAATAAACCTTCACGTATAATTTACTTTCTTGTTTTTATTTTTAATTTCTAATATTAAATGCATATACACAATTTGTGTTTTTTGTAGGAGTGAACTGCTTTCTTTTATCAAAAAATTACGGGTAAGCTTTATAAAAATTGATCTAATTACTATTGCTGATTTCTGTAGAATATGACAAAAAATATTGAGTGTTTAAATGCTGATTATTTAAGTAACCTGTTAGTGTGCTTTTTATCTTCAGTGATCCTTTTTTTGAGGACGGGATAGTCTGAATGGAGAAGTTTGTTTTGCATTTACCTTACCATGTTTTAGCGAATGGAACAGGTGTTTTTTAAACTGTAAAGAATTCTTCATAATAGGGCTAGATAGGTGAAGCCTAACTTAAATTTTTCTTTATAGGATTAACGTCATATTTATTTATTGGACATAGATTCCACTCTTTAAATTCCATCCTCTATTATTTTAAGGAATAAGAAGTCAATTTTTTCTAGAGGTAGCTGGAAGTACTAGTTGGAAAGAGGTCTGTTTACTCAATTTCAAAAGACGTGAGGACAGACACCTAAATTTGGTCATTTCTGTGTAAATTGTGTGTTGCCATTTCTTTCATGAGATTAAAAATAAAGTTGATCTTTAGTGTGCTGTAAACTAAAGCAGGTGGTAATTTTCAAACCCGTAAGAATCTTTTGAAGGAAAATACTTGGTATCCTTGAGGTTGATGGGAAAGATACTAAAATATATATAATATTTAAGGATTCTGTGTTTTCTTTCTCATAGGAACCGTTGGTTTTGACTATTATTTTATCACTCTTTGTGAAACTTCACAATGTTCGGGTAAGTATTTTATAATTTCATCTAAAAAATCTTTGGAAGAAATTTCCTTTTAAATCATGCTTTTTTTTTTTTTTTTTAAAATAAGGAGGACATTGTGAATGATATTGCAGCTGAACACATTTCTATCTGGCCATCCTCCATCCCCAAGTAAGAAGTATTACAGCTTACATTTTATTAAACTGTTTATATATTTAGAAACCATCCTGACTGATACAGATAACCTTGAATAATTTGATCAAAAGGCTGCAATTTGTTAGGACTCTATAGCCAACTTCATGTTTCTCCATTAACAGTAATAATCTTCCTAAAAATTATGGATAAGGCATAACTAAGTTAACAGCGAAGGTATACTAGCCTTAAGTAGAACCTAGACAGTCTCTCAGTAGTCCTGATTCCTTGTCAGTGGTAGAATTAGAAAATTGAGGCTAATTAAAGAATGACTTTCTATCAGGTTTTTCTAACAGTGATTGTCAGAGGTTCCCAACCCTTTTTAGTTGCCTTAAGAAGTTCTTTAAGTAATTTAAGAAATCTTTTCTCTTAACTTTCATCACCTGAGAATCACAGTAAGAGGATGGGGGAATTTTGGGGGGAGAAGAAGAAAAGGTTCCTTTTCTGGAAGAAGAAACCATTTATATTTTTCTCTTCCCACATGTAGCAACTTCTCATTCAGGAGAGTCCATTTGTTTCCTCACAAAAGTTACTTTTCCTTTTCTCCCTTCCCCGCCAGTCATCTTCTTTGTGCCTGAAGGGCAGATCTAGGCCTTATTTTATTGCTTTTAGTGGCATTTTTGAAGAAGAGAAGATTGTAGTAGGTAGGTAAGCAGGCAGTAGAATGAGAGCAATTTGCTTCCGTCCCAGTCTTAGAGATTGGAAGCCGTTCTCTCTCTGACAGGGATTCGGAGAGTCTAAAGTGGGTGAGTGACCCTTCCCTCCGCTTATGAGCCTTAGTTCCCACAGAAGCACTATGCTTCCTGAAGCAAATAACTGCAGATTTTTACATAAAATTTGATATATTAGATAGCAATCCAAGAATCAGGTAGAGGTCATTTTGCCTTTTTAATTGATGGTTGTAATACCTCTTTGGTGTTACTTCTTTGGCCTAAGTTTAGACTGTAAACTAATGATTGATTTTTTTCAGTGTGTGTTTATAAATGGGGCAAAAGAATGGTTTATCATAGAGGTTCTGAACCAGACTCAGAGAGACTGAGTCCCAGCCTCTCCACTTCTCAGGTATATGACCTTGGGTTAGTTGCTTTCTGTGCCAGTTTCCTCATCTGTAAAACGGGTATAAGAATAGTACCTACCTTGTGAGGATTAAATAATAAACTTTCTAAGCTAGGTGTTTAGAATAAGGGCTGCCACGTAGTAGGCTTAACTATTATTTTCATGATAAAATTACTTTAATGTAAATTAACCCAGAGAAAATAAAATGTGACTAAATGTTTTACCAGAAAAGATATTTCTCTTGAGCAGAGGAGGAGTCTTTATTGACTCCAAGAATAGTGTGAGGATGGTATGGATTAAGTGTTACTATTTTAAAATTGATTGATATGTAGGTAGAATTCTTAGACTTAACATTTTGTAATTTCTAGGAAACATAAACCAGTGTAACTCATTTAAATAATTGTAAATAAATTAGTTGTAAATCAACAGTTGGGTATTTACTAATGGCACCACAATACTTTCCCACTGTACTGGGAACAGTGGTGAGTTATGATAAAATCTAACCCTTCAGGGCAACAGGAGTACTTTGTCCAACCTTGTTAGATGATAGAGCCAGGACTTGAACCTCGGTGTGTTTCTGAAGCCGAAGCTTGTTCTCCCCCGCTGGGTCTCGCTGTAGGGGCTGTCAGCGTGTTTCTTGGGTGCTCGCTTGGCTTTATCCTCACAGTTCCACCTCCTAATTCTGCATCTCAGGACTTCCAGGCTTAACTAGGCTCAGAGCAGCTGGCCCCCTTCCGTACTCTTTTTTGGATTCTTCATTGCTTGCAAATGAGCTGCAGTGATACCCTTGCCATGGCTCCCCCCAACCCGGTGAAACATCTAATCCAGAGGAGTTAGTTAACCCTTACAAGAAGCCACAAGGTGAATTTAAGGCCATGTAGCAGTATTGTTAGTGTTTGAGCCCTTGTTTTCTGTAGCTTCCTCTAGATAACAGAACTTAAAAATCATTTGGAAAATTTTTATGAGTCTGTCTCTTTATAATTTTGTTGCCTGTAAATTGTGCATAAAAAGTGGAGACAGGATTTTATCCTATGACCTTTTTTGTGCTTTATATTGTCGAATATTTAAAGATACTTTTTAGAGTGGCCTTCTTTGGCATTTTGGGAAAATAAAGGAAACAAAAATCAGATTGTTTTCAGCCCCTTATAAAAAGTTAGCTGATCGCACTTCCTCAGGATTTAGTTGTTTTGATAGTTTTAAAATATTTACTCCTAGTAATATTTAGCATTGTATTTATGATCACCTAAATTTTGACTAAGCCTTTTTGTTTTTAATAAATGTGTGTATGGAATTTGAAGTTGACTCTTAAAATAGAGATTATGTTTATTGTCTTTCATATAGCCTCCAGTCCGTGGACTTTGAAGCCGTGGCTATCACAGTGAAAGAGCTAGTTCGGTATTCCCTCAGTATAAACCCAAACAACCATTCCTGGTTAATTATTCAGGCAGACATTTATTTTGGTAAGTGAGATGTATGGTTGCTTTGTGTTTTGTTTTCGTAGCAGTTTTAGAAGTGAAAATAAATACATTACACTTGTTATTACAATACTTTATTAAACTGAAGTCTTGTTTTTGACATTGTCTAACTCTTCTTCCTAGATAAAATTGAAAGTAACTATTATTGTTATATGTATGCATTTTTCTGAGCCTTTGATTCAGATGCTTTTAGTTTTATGTTGACTACTTTTTCTCTGTGTTGTTTTTTTTTTTAATAGTAAATGGTCATCTAAAAAGTTGGTAAAACATTCTTAAGGAAAGAAGTTAAAGTTTAGTTTACAAAATTGCTCTTTAAATGTTCTAAAATATGTCCAGGCACTCTTGATAATTATTTGTGTTCTTGAAAATAGATTCCTAATTTTTCCCCCCGGTGTATGTGATAGATTTTCCAACTTGATAGGGAATTTCTAATATTTCTATTACTATACAGATCAAATTATAGTTCTGACTGGTGTCATTTCTGGGTCACTTTTTTAGGAGTTGATTTTTTTAAAGAGAAAGTTCAAAATTAAGAGTAGAGAGAATAGTATAATGAATCCCCATGTATCTCCTGTGTCTGCCACCCAGCTTTTTATTTTTTAAGTGACTTATTGCAAGCAGCCTTAAGTCATTTTTAGTTTTTTCATTTTTTAAATTGAAGTGTAGTTGATGTGCAGTATTACATAAGTTACAGGTTTACAACATAGTGGTTCACAATTTTTAAAGGTTATATTCCATTGATAGTCACTACAAAATACTGGCTATACCTCCAAATACTAAATTCTGTACCAGTAAGTTTGACAAGGAATCTGAGCTGAATATTTGGCTAATCAGTTTGAGAAGGAAAGACTCTATTATACAACTACTTTAAAGTGGTTGAAAAAATAAAGCCAATTTTTCTCATTGTTGGCCTGGCTAAGTGTTATACCTAGGTCTGTGGTTTGAATCTGCTTTTGTCAAACATGAAGTAATAATACCTGACTCTTCACAAAAGAGGCCCTATTTTTCCAGCTGTGTATTTAATGACAGGTAATTCTTTATCTCTGTTTTCTACTTCAAGCAACAAATCAGTATTCGGCAGCTCTTCACTATTACCTCCAGGCAGGAGCTGTGTGTTCTGATTTCTTTAATAAGGCTGTGCCCCCAGATGTTTATACAGACCAGGTAGGTTGTTTTTGCAGGCTTGCTTGCTTCTTGTCTGGCTTTAAATGTTCTTCTTCCTGGGCCTCCTTTTGCATGAGCTTATTCATTTCCATGTATATGGTGGTAACTCCCAAATTGATTGCTCTAGACCAGATTGCTCTCCATATTTCCAGTGCCCACAGCTATTGCTGCTTTGATTTCCCAAAAACACCTCAAACTCAACCTGTCCAAAACTGATTCAGCATCTTTTTTTTAGTATTATTTATTTATTTATTTTGGCTGCTCCGGGTCTTAGTTACGGCTTGCAGGCTCCTCGCTGCAGCATACAGGCTCTTAGTTGAGGCATGCGAACTCCTTCTTAGTTGGCAGCATGCGTGTGGGATCTAGTTCCCTGACCGGGGATCGAACCTGGGCCCCCTGCATTGGGAACGTGGAGTCTTAACCCACTGGACCACCAGGGAAGTCCCCTGATTCAGCGTCTTACTCTACCAGTCTCTCCTCCTGATGACCTTCCCACACCAAAACAAAAACAAAAACAGAAGACCCCACCAAAATAGCAGTCATCTTTGTTTAGCCCTTTGAGTTGATCAAGCATATATCCTGAGTGTCATACTCTTTTCTTTACTAACCCTCCCACCAACATCCATTCAGCCTTCAAGGCATATTGATTCTGCCTCCTAAATCTCAAATTTTGTTAATTTTCTCTCAATATGCATCACCCTTTCCTCTGGTTTAGGCCACCAGTATCATAATTTAATAAATGGCATTTTTTAATATTTACAATAATGGCTTTTGAAATAAGATTTAAAATTTAGATTTTTTTGGGCTTCCCTGGTGGCGCAGTGGTTGGGAGTCTGCCTGCCGATGCAGGGGACACGGGTTCGTGCCCCAGTCCGGGAAGATCCCACATGCTGCAGAGCGGCTGGGCCCTGTGAGCCATGGCCGCTGAGCCTGCGCATCCGGAGCCTGTGCTTCGCAACGGGAGAGGCCACAACAGTGAGAGACCCGCGTACCGCAAAAAAAAAAAAAAAAAAAATTTAGATTTTTTTAACTTAAAAGTTCTATTTTTTGGAGCAGTTTTAGGTTCATAGCAAAATTGAGTGAAAAATACAGAGTTTTCACGTACCTCCTGTCCCCATACATGTACAACCTACCTCACGATTGACATCCCACATCAGAGTGGTACGTTTGTTACAATTGACATTAACTAGTCTTTGAAAATAACCAGAATTTTGTTTTTGTAGGTAATAAAACGAATGATAAAGTGCTGTTCTTTGCTGAATTGCCACACACAGGTTAGTTTATAATATTATGATGCTGGTCTGTTTTCATGAATATTAGAGTTTATAATAAATATAAGGCATTGGACTGGGAAGTAGCTTTTATTTTCTGTATCATAATTGCTTAACTTTATGGTATTTAAGAATTTGCATGTTCTTTAAATTTTTAAAAAATAGTTTACAGAATTTTAACTAAAATGAAAGTATGAGTTAGAAGGCATTGGTCTTTGAACTTTATAAATGGAAAAAGCATTCTCAAGTATGTTTTCTTATATTTAAAAGTAGATATGTACATTAATCATTAGGGAAATGTAAGCACCACAATGAGATGTCACTTCACACTCACAAGGAGGCTGTAACTGAAAGATAGTAACAAGTATTGGTGAAGATGTGGAGAAATCAGAACCCTCATATATTGCTGGCAGGAATATAAAATGGGGCAACCTCTTTGGAAAACAACTTGGTGCTTGCTCAAGAAGTTAAACACTGAATTACCTACCATATGACCCAGCAGTTTCACTCCTGGGTATATAACCAAGAAAACTGAAAACATACGTCCACAGAAGAATTTATACGTGAAGTGTTTATAGCAGCATTATTCATAACAGCCAAAAAGTGGAAACAACCCAAATGTTCATCAGCTGATGAACAGATAAACGAGATTTGGTGTGTGTGTGTGTGTGTGTGTGCGTGTGTATATATATGTGTACACACACACACACACACACATACACACACACAATGGAATATTATTCAGCCATAAAAAAGAGTGAAGTACTGATACATGCTACAACAGGGACGAATCCTGGAAGTTTTATGTTGAGTAAAAAAAAGACAGATACAAAAGGCTTTGTATTGTATGATTTCATTCATTTGGAATGTCCAGAATAGGGAAATCTATAGAGTCAGAATGTAGATTAGTGGCTGCCAGAGACTGCGGGGTGGAGAGGTAGGGGAGGAATGGAGACTGACTACTAATGGGTATGGAGCTTTTAATTTTTTTGTGGGAGGCAGGTAATGAAATATTATAGACTTAAAAGCGGTGATGGTTGTATAATTTTGTGAATATTCTAAAAACCACTGAATTTTTTACTCTGAAAGGGTTTACATTATGATATGTGAATAATAATCAATTTAAAAATCTTTAAATATTTAAAAAAGAGATCAGCATTATGACTTACATACATGACTGAAATAGATCTGTTTTCAATGTTAAGCAGACTGGCCTACATTTTGCCAAAATGAGCTTCTGTACTTGCCAGCTGTGAAAGGTTTAATTGGATGTTCTATATGTCCTTGAATGTTTGACACTTTTGTTTGGCAGTTTTCCATTCCCTTCAGTTTTCTGAACTGGCTTTTTGCCAGCTTCTTATTCAGATAAAACTCTAAAATTTTATGATTTAGGTCACAGGGGAAGAAAATATTGGGCAGACAGACACTTGTATAAGGTTTTTTTTTTTTTTTTTTTTTTTTTTTTTTGCGGTACGCGGGCCTCTCACTGCTGTGGCCTCTCCTGTTGCGGAGCACAGGCTCCGGACGTGCAGGCTCAGCGGCCATGGCTCACGGGCCCAGCCACTCCACGGCATGTGGGATCTTCCCGGACCGGGGCACGAACCCATGTCCCCTGTATCGGCAGGTGGACTCTCAACCACTGCGCCACCAGGGAAGCCTGGTGCAAGGGTTTTTTACAATTAAAATTGGATGGATTCCATACATATCAGCTGATCCACTCAGCCTGATCTGCGAGGCCTCTTAAATTAAATAATATACTCTTGACATGAAAATCATTAAAAATTACCCCTCCAAAACCAGTAGTCATTGTTGATACTAGTTACATGAAACCATTTTCAATTCTTTTTTTATGTAGGTGGCAATTTTATGTCAGTTCCTCAGAGAGATTGACTACAAAACAGCCTTTAAATCACTGCAGGAACAAAACAGGTATGAATGGTTTTTGAAATAAAATGAAGTTGAAATTTTTCTGCTTAAGAAAGAGGAAGTAACTGAGTTCTGTTTTTCAGTCATGATGCTATGGACTCCTACTATGACTACATATGGGATGTTACCATTTTGGAATACTTGACTTGTATCCTTCATCAACATATGTGTGTGCTGTTAGAACAATTCATTTCTGTAAATTAAAGAAGTATTTAATATTGTGTATGTTCTAAATAAAAAACAAAGAACAGTTGAGAATCTATCATGATATTTAATAGTATCAAATTTATTATTCTTAACTAATTCATTTAGATCTTCATCACAAAAGAGGAGAAACAGATAAAAGACAAATTGCGGTAAGTTATTTTATGCCTTGATTCTTCAATGATGTGCTTAATTTCCCTAATACTAAACGATTTCCTGTCTCATACAGCATCAAAGTCCTTACAGTGGCCTGCAAGGCCACATGTGACTTGACCTCTAGCTATTCATTCAACTCTCCCTTGCTAACTTCTCCTACACCAGTACCCCTACTGTTCTTTGAACATGCCAAGAACGTTCACTACCGAATGGCCTGTGAAATTTTCTCTTGCAGGAACATTCTTTTAACTCCCCTCAGGTCTCTTCTCAAATGTCACCTTCTTAAGAAGTAATTGTCCTTTCCTGACCATCTTATAAAATAGCAATGTCTCTCCCCCTTTCCCTCCAATACTCTTATTCTCATTTCCCTTTTAAAACTTTTCTCCATAGCACTTATCTACAACTGACATACTGTATATTTACTTATTTATTGGCTGTTTCCCCATGAGGTAGGAATTGGTTTTGTCACAGTTGATACCTAGAATGGTGCCTGGCAAATAATAGATGCTCAGTAGTTACTTGATGGATGAATTATTTATTTAAATTTGACTTATAAACCAAAACATTACAAATTCATGGTCATTTTTACAAGCCTAACATTTGCTGTGTCACTATTACCATATATGTTTTCTCTTTGCTCTTTCACTCATTAATAAAAGTATATGCCGTTTATTAAGTGTCCTTTAAAGCTTTTTACTTGGACTAAATTGTATGTCCATTATTTAGAGGAAACAGAATAACAACAGCATCTTTCAAAAAAAGGAAAAAGAACATGGTCCAGTTCCACTTAACTGGAGACTACTCATTCCCCCATTTCCAACTTATCCAGGGCTGGAAGGCAATGCTGAAAATTTCCCAGTTCCCTGATGGCATTTCTAGACTATCTCTACTTGTATCATTTTTTAAGCCCTTTCTCCTTGGAAGCTTACACCTACCTCCTTACTAGCTCATCTAAACAACTACCTGGATGTTCCTGTGCATGCATCAAAAGACATGTGATCAACTTATCCAACACCCCTGGCACTCCAGGTTCCATTATCACCTTTACTCTTCATCAGCCACCCATGGCCAGACCTTTTTGTCAGAATTGCTCTGCGTAAGATCTCTGTGCCGGTAATCTATCCCTTTCTTACTTCCGGGCTCCCATGTTCCTCATCATCAGTGAGATGTTCAAGTTCATGACCAAGTTTTCCCCAGTCTGTCAGCCCTTTTCCAACTTCTGTTCCTTCCCTACTGACCTTGAGTACAGCAAATACTGGCCTGTGTACTCTCAGAGATACTGATTCATTTGATCTGAGATGAGACCCTGGGATCCAATTTTTAAGTTTTCCCAGGTAGTTCTGATTATAAACCAGATTTGGGAACCCCTTCTATCTATGATTGACTGTCGGGACTACTCTGATTAATATTTTCAGCATCTTTGCTTTTCTGTCTTTTGCTTCACCTGGAAAAGTCCCAACCCTGAATCAGTTCAAAAATTTATGCTTTTTTTCCCCTGAGCCACTGAGTTCTGTTGGAAAAAATCCTACAGCTGTATAAACTTGTGCCACTACCAAACCATGGCCTCCAACCTTAGCTGGCCGCTCATTTCTTTTGTTTACCTGCCAGTGGTCAGTGGTCTGCATTCTTTTTTAGGGAATATTTTAGACTTTCACCCTATTAAGCCCCTGTCCTCTCTCCCTTTTCCATTTTCAGTAACTTCCTTGTCTGTTTGGAGTAGACCAGAAAAAAAGACTGATCAGCCCCTGTCCTTATGAAAGTTATATAGTCTTGGGAGTTGTGGCCCCGTGAGTGGCAGCTTCACATTCCTGTTTCAGGTCCCTGCTGTCCACCTTCAAAATAATTGACAACTGTATTCATTGTTAAGTCCACGCTTTTAGTCAGTAAAAGCTTATGCTACTCCTTGATGAAGACAAGTTTTTATGCTTTTGATTCTATCCTTTCAGTGATTGTCCCTTTCAGTTTGTTATCTCCTCTCCTATATTGTCAACCACTCCCATACCTATAAACTATTTCATCCTTAATAGAAACTTCTCTTGACTGTACTCCACCTCTCTCTCATTCCTTCTCTGCCTAGTTTTTTTCTTTTGCGGTACGCGGGCCTCTCACTGTTGTGGCCTCTCCCGTTGCGGAGCACAGGCTCTGGACGCGCAGGCTCAGCGGCCATGGCTCACGGGCCCAGCCGCTCCGCGGCATGTGGGATCTTCCCGGACCGGGGCATGAACCCACGTCCCCTGCGTCGGCAGGTGGACTCTCAACCACTGCGCCACCAGGGAAGCCCTCTGCCTAGTTTTTTAAAGCTCTTTGATCCAATACAATTTGACTTCTGCCGTCCCCACTCTAACTGTTCTCAAGGGTCACCAAATGCCAAAGCCAGTGAATACTTTTCAGTCTTTATCCTGTTGTTTACACTCCTTCCTTCTTGAAATTCTTTATTCCTTTGGCTTCCCCGGCATTTTTACTCATTTCTTCTCCCTGACTCTTCTGCCTTTTCTTCTTTGTGGGTATTTCCCTCTGTCTACCCCTTAAACTTGGTTTTCCCAAGAAGTTAGTCCTTGGGTATTTTCTGATTGCCCTACATTCTCCCTAGGTAACCTCATCCCCTCATGGTTTTGACCACTACCCATCTAGGACGTGTTATTTCTCTCAAATATCTGGCTCCTATTTCAATTTCTGTCTTATACTTTGAACTTTTATAGCCAGTCGTCTTCAGGATACTTTGTCTGAAATAACTCTAGTTATACCCCACTACTAGGTTTTTCCACATGTATTCTTTCATGTGGAAATGGCATCATCCGCAGTTCCTCCTACCCACTAACCTAACTGATGATCATTTCTGGATAGTCTTAGCTCCCTTCAAGCTACCTATCAGAATAGTTCTTGTTGTTTAAAAAAAAAAAATATATATATATATATATATAGGAACTTCTTTAAACAAAAGGTAATTTTAAGGTCCTAAAACATGCTCTCACAAAACACTCCATGGCAGAATACTATTATGGATTTTTATCAGGCTCAAGTATTTCTAATCATGAAAGAGAAGGGTCACTATATATTATACTGCTGAGCAAACTAGATATATTTTACGTATTAAAAAAGTGAAGCCCTGAAACATGAATTTTGATATTTCAGGTTATTTTGTAGGAGCCTTAATTGTAAAAATGTGTCAGATTACATGTAGAGTTTATTTACTGTTTTTTTTAAGATACTTTATTTATTTATCTGGCTGCACCAGGTCTTAGGTGCAGCATGTGGGATGTAGTTCCCTGACCAGGGAATCGAACCCGGGCCCCCTGCACTGGGAGCATGGAGTCTTAGCCACTGGACCACCAGGGAAGTCCCTTTACTGGTATTTTTAGTCAAATAAATTTACATGAATTTACTTAATGTTACTGAAGATAATTCCACAAACTATGGTTCAGTAACTGATCTTTTCCTTGAGTGGCTCCAGTCAGTCTTTGTTAATTTCTTCTACACCTCTTAGCATCTACAATTAGAGGTTCAGTTTATCATTGTTAGCAAGTAGGTAGTTTTATATTTTGTATACTAGCAAAACTTTGTTTTTGACCAGACCTCTAATAACATCACTTTTCTGTTTTGGAAGATCAAAGCCATCGGCCAGACAGAATTGAACGCAAGCAACCCAGAAGAAGTGTTACAGCTGGCAGCGCAGAGAAGGAAAAAAAAGTTTCTTCAAGCAATGGCAAAACTTTACTTTTAAGCAGTTAGTTAAAATTTTTTAACTTTTATTTTTTAAACAATGGGCTAAAAATAAACTATTAAAAGATTAAGTTTATATAATACATATTTACATATTTAGTGGCGTTTTCTTTTCAGACAAAATACTGAAACATTAGTTTAAAAACAAAAACTCTACAGAAGACTTCACACCATAACAATAGCTTAAATTTATAATTTCTTCAAAGGAAGAAGAGATTCACATGTCCAGTAATAAACTAGTAATCTAGTATAATTTTTCTAATCAAATCCATTTTTGAGGCTGAAATTTCATTTTTAAAAAACTAAAATATTTATGTAGAAGTAGCTATATACAGCAAGTTCTTATGTCAAGGTTTTGTTTTTTAAATAAATAGATTTCTAGGAGTCGTATACATTTACTGCTTTTCTGCCTTAAGAAAATACAAGTTTAGGTCAAGTGTTAAGCTTTATCACTTTGACACTGTCCTTAACTCATAATGTAGGAATTTAAAAAGGACCTTAGCAGTTTTTTTTTTTTTTTTTTTTTTTTTTATGCGTTACGCGGGCCTCTCACTGTTGTGGCCTCTCCCGTTGCGGAGGACAGGCTCCGGACGCGCAGGCTCAGCGGCCATGGCTCACGGGCCCAGCCGCTCCGCGGCATGTGGGATCCTCCCAGACCGGGGCACGAACCCGCGTCCCCTGCATCGGCAGGCGGACTCTCAACCACTGCGCCACCAGGGAAGCCCCGTGGACCTTAGCAGTTTTGCAAACATAAATAAAGCCTTAGTCACACTAAATTGAGATAACCCTAAAGATTTTTTTTTTAGAGTAATAAAGTGACTTTCTCATATAAATAGTTTGAAAGGGTACTTAAGTTTTTCGCCCAAATTGTGATGTACGAAAAAGTTATTATAAAGCAACTTATACGTCAAAGCCCCATGTAGGAGCCACAGCATTTATCTTGTTTATAATTTCTTTGGCATTCCCACTGTTTAGAGCACAGTTTAAACACCATGTTCATCTAAGATTTACTGGTTAAAAATGTTATGGCAAGGCAAATAAACATAGCCAAACAGATTAAAGTTCACCATTTTTAAAAATTCAAGTTTTATAATAGCTTGCTACAGCAGCTATAGATAAATTAGTCACCTTATTACAAAACTAAACCTTTGTAAACAAGATTAAATTTTATTTTCAAGAACCAAATTGCACTAGTTAAGAGTTTATAAATTTTGAGAATCTAAAAACTAGATTCAAAGTACTGTATCACTTAATGTACCCTGTAAGGTAGCATTTATCTAGTCAAAAACTCCAATGATGAAATTCCTAGTTTATCAAGATAAACATAGTAACACCGTATCAAAGAAATTCTTGTCATGAATCATGGCTGGCTTCTATCCAGTCAATGTTGGGAATGAAGTCATCTTCGTAAACAAGTCCTGCTGTTTCTTTAAACAGCGAATATAGGAGTTAAATTTCCTCCTTAGTGCCAATT
This sequence comes from Phocoena sinus, assembly GCF_008692025.1. Classification (NCBI taxonomy): domain Eukaryota; kingdom Metazoa; phylum Chordata; class Mammalia; order Artiodactyla; family Phocoenidae; genus Phocoena; species Phocoena sinus. The sequence goes on from NC_045779.1 coordinate 38,814,941, forward strand.
TTAAGTGGTTTTTTAAGTCAGAGAATGCCAGTGAAACTTCTGAATCGGCCAGGACAGCCACAGCACTATTTTCCTGTAAGACTTAAGTAGTTAAGTTCTATGAAATGCTACACAGCACTTCATCACTTCCAACTTGTTTGCTCAGTTAACTTTAGTGTTTTCCTGGTGGTTTTTCAGTGCTCTTCGGTGGTGTCATAATGCCTCCATTGCAAACTGGTGACAACTGTCCCCCCTTTCTGAAGGTGTTTATATAATTTACTTCATCCTGTACATGTGAAGAAATCATGCAGAGATTAACAGCTAAGATAAAGCATTGATATGGTAAAACAAAGTCAAACAATACTTCTGTGTACTAATTTGAGACTACGTAGGCCTAATATAATCCTCTCTTTATGTGTTTGCAACTGTGATTAGTCATATTTTAGAGGTTCAACTGCCTGCAACTTGTATTTTTAAAAACTCTTACCTGGACTATTGGCATTAATCTTGAGACACTTCATAAATCTTGCTTTGACTTCAAAGTTATTTTATTAGCTTTTCTACATTTTTTTTTTTTTTTTTTTTTTTGCAGTACGCGGGCCTCTCACTGCTGTGGCCTCTACCGTTGTGGAGCACAGGCTCCGGACGTGCAGGCTCAGCGGCCATGGTTCAGGGGCCCAGCCGCTCCGCGGCATGTGGGATCTTTCCAGACCGGGGCATGAACCCGTGTCCCCTGCATCGGCAGGTGGACTCCCAACCACTGCACCACCAGCGAAGCCCAGCTTTTCTACATTTTGAAATCAGTGTGCCCACTGGAACTTTCTATCCCCTACCATCTTATATAACTGCTTGAAATATTATTCCGTAGTAGCCTTACTATCAGTTTCAGTGACTTACCAAATAGTAAGACCAAAAAACTACAAGAAAGAAACATACCAGCATAGCCAGATAATTTGTATGTGTCTGTATATTGTGTCTGTCTTCCATAGAAATCTTCTTAAAAACCTTCAGCTTCACTGGGCTAGTACTTTTTACTATGCTGACAAAAGGCACCATCCAGTCTACACATTCAGAAATGTTGTCCCATTCCAAACCTAGATAAAGAAAAGTTAGAAAAATGTGAAGGTTACATCAGAAACATATGCCTACTTATTTGCTTGTGCTTCATAATTTAAAGATAGTTAATTTAAAATTCATGTAAAAAAGGAAACCAAAACAAGCACATAATATAAACCAAAATCAACGAGTTTATGTGGGATTAGCAGCTGTAAACTACTGTATATAGGATGGATAAACAAGGTTCTACTGCATAGCACAGAGAACTATATTCAATATCCTGTGATAAACCATAATGGAAAAGAACATAAAAAAAGCATGTCTCTATATGTATAACTGAGTCACTTTGCTGCACAGCAGAGATTGGCACAACATTGTAAATCAACTATACTTAAAAAAAATTAAAATAAAACAAGTTTAGCAAGTCAAAACAGACTATCACTCTCAAATATGTTTATAATGTGACTATTTTGAGGGAGAGAAAGACTTAGAGCTTCTTAGCCAGTACCTGCTACATAGGAAATTGAAATTGTCAAAACCCAAAGAACTCTTTAATGCGGAGCTATAATTATATTGACTAACTTCAACTGGATTTAAATTCCATTTGACCTTATTTTTTGTTTGTGGATATATATTGAGGATTAGAAAGTACTTCTAATAGAAGGGAGGATAATCGCTAAACTGCTAACTTTTTTCCATTAAAATTTTAAGTTCTTGTTTAGCAGGATGCTAAGTTCAAAATAGTCCCTTTAAAATTTGTGAATGGGTAAGAAGAGAACAAAATATACTGTCTTACCTGAGGCTTTCTTAACCACTTCACGAGAGGTAAAATGGCACAGGGCAGCAGCAGCGAGTATTCTGTACTGGAATTCTAATGAATCGATGGCAAGAATACACAGATCTAAAAGCTAACAGAGGAAAAAGTATAAGAATTTAGGAGAAGGATGAGTACTACACGTCTCTACTAAACATCAGTCAGCTAACATTTTAGATTGCTTATGATGTGGACCATATGCCAAGAATTGCTAAAACTACAGGGATCCAAAGAGAAATAAGCTGCCACCCTGCAGGAGGTTCAATCTTGTTAATAAACAAGTAAAGGATTGTTACGATATAGCATGATGTGTACTATTAGGAAGCGCACCTGATCCAGAGTGGGGAAGACAGGGAAGACTTCTGCTTAAATGAGTCTTAAAATACAAGGTAGCCAGGAAGACTGGGAGGTAGAGAGTGTTCTAGATATAGGAAACAGAATTTACAAAGATAAATGAGAAAGGATTACTTTTCTTTGGAACTCAAGTCAGAACATGTAAGGTAAAAAATATGACATAAGGAATATCTTTCCTTCATTATTTTAAAAAAAGGGGGTTGCTGGAGAGGCATGGCCTAGGTTAGATCATAAAGGGTCTTTAAGAAGTCAGAACTTTAAAGTTCTGACTGATTATTGAAGTTACTAGAAGATTTTAAATCAGGGAAATTACATTTTAAGAACAATCCCTTAGACTGTGGTGAAGCAGAAACACAAGAAGGGAACATGTTTCTAAACAGATGAGTTGAGAGGTAGTACAATCCAGGCAATAAGAGATCTGAACAACGATCAGTGAAATTATGTAAAAAGGTTAGATTTCAGAGGTCTGAGGTGATACCTGTCCAGTGAAATAAAACTTGCTTTTGTCCCCATGGGTCCAGAAGACAGAAACACGAGTAGAGGAGTTGGAAATGAATTATTACTATTATATACCTCTAGAAGCTTTCCACACTGTTTATCAGCTTATCAAAGGTTTGCCCTATCAAAAGCGTTTAGCTGCCTAGGATAATCTAGGATGCTAGGAAATCTGAGGGAAAAAATTAATATGACTTCATTAGAAAGTTCTACAAAATGAACCAATTCTAACATATTTACTGGTTCTCCAGTTTTAGTGTTCATAATGAGTTTACTAAAACACAAGTTGAATTTCAACGTAGGTTACTTGAACCCATCCAGAGTACCACAGTTTCTTCAGTTCCATGTGTAAGATTTTCACATCCTACACAGAATAAGAATCTGGGTGTTCTTCACTTATATATGGCAGGTACAGCAGCCTTAAGATCCTACCTATGAGAAGTAGGCGGGAAAGAACGGTACCCTCCTCCTGTAATTACTTTCTTAGAATATTTGTTATACACTGGCCTAGGAAAGTTTAATTTAAACTTAAAGTTTTAAATAATGTTATAACTAAATTAGGTGATTTTAATTTTAACACATAAAATAGGTTCCCTGTGTATTCAAATATGAGTGTAAGATAATTTTACAGAATAATTTCATACTATTATAAAACCTAAAACAACTGGCTGAAAAATACCTTTCCCCATGTTACATCAAAAAGAGGTATTTGGGCTTCCCTGGTGGCGCAGTGGTTGAGAGTCCGCCTGCCGATGCAGGGGACACGGGTTCGTATCCCGATCCGGGAAGATCCCACATGCCGCGGAGCCTGCGCGTCTGGAGCCTGTGCTCCGCAACACGAGAGGCCACAACAGTGAGAGGCCCGTATACCGCAAAAAAAAAAAAAAAAAAAAAAAAAAAAGAGGTATTTAACTCTCTACCTCATACTCCTAAAGAGTAAAAAGTGCTCATAATATATTTAAATGCAAGTTTTAAAACTTTGTTTTCTAGAATTTTCAGTAAGCAGTGTAAATATTGGGGACAGAATTTTATGCATCAGAAGTTTTGTTCTAGTCAATTAAGGAATGAATTTAATTCAGTATGCTGTCATTTTGTTGTGTTGCCTATTTAGCACTATAAATACCCTAAACAAAACCTGTAATTAAAAACATTAGCAAATATTCAATAAAAATATCAATACCTGAGCTATTTGAATGAACTTTTCCTGAGAATACTGAGGTAGAAGAACTTTAGGAGCATCTTTAAGAGCATCAACTTGGAGGAAGAGATTTAGCCACGAGATGACTGTTACAGGACAAAGTTCCCATTTTAAAGCCTGTTAATGAAATTAAAATGCCTGTTAATAAGTGTAGGTATATATACCACATTATATAGGTACTTCCTTAAATAGTCATTTAAGAAACTTTTTGCTTTGGGCATATTTCTTCCTATTTTCATAACTATTTATATATAGATACCTCACAATCTAAAGCTGCTTGTGTTTTAGTCTATTATTGATACAGACCCCTTTATTATTCTCTAGTTATCTTTATTGACAAAGTTCCTTGGACCTATTTTTCATTCCTACTTTTCTCATTTCTTGCAGCCCCTCATCTTCCAAACGTATTCTTTATTGCAACTGCCCTTTTAATTTTATTCAATAACTTCACAGCTAATCCCATTCAGATCTCCGAAGAACTGATTCTATACTTTTTCTTTATGTGATCTATAATGGCTTCTGTTCAACATGTAAAAGCTAAAAAAAAGACAAATCCTAATTTATGATTCTCTCCATGAAGCCCTGGGACTTTACCATTTATAAGTCAAAAATAATTAGGAGAGAACAGAGAGTCTTAATGCCTGTAGGACCACCCAGAGGACTCCATCTTCCCATTATATGTCCTCCTTATACTATACTTCAGGCCTGAATCTGTATAACTTTGTTACTAGAACATTAGAACTATATTCAATGTCTTATAATACCCTATAATGGAAAAGAATCTGAAAAAATATATATATATAAAACTGAATCACTTTGCTGTACACCTAAAACTAACACAACATTGAAAATCAAGTATATTTCAATAAAAAAATTTCTTTTAAAAAGAACAATATCAGCATGCCAACAAGATCCCATTCTTACAGAGCTATCAATCTGAATGTTTATAAACATAACAAATTTATATTATAATGTATACAGTTTATAGATAATCTTGTAAATGAAAGTCATATTGATTGTGTTTTCTTGTGTCCTATTTATAAAACCAGGATGCTCAAATTTCATAACATACTTTCTAGTAGCTAACATTCACCCTTTAATCTCTAATTCAAGGCCCAATTAAACATCTTTTTTTTTTCCAACTAGCTCTTTACTTTCTTTTTTTTGTTTGTTTTTTAACATCTTTATTGGAGTATAATTCCAATTAAACATCTTAATGCTTCTTTACCCTTCTATTAAAAGCCTTTCCCATGCATATAGAAAAGAAAAAAGGCAGTGAAATAATTCTCATTCTCCACCTGCTGGAAGAAGTGGAAAATCAGAACTAAGATTTGAGAATCACTGTTGGAACTCATTTATATACACATGATATGCTAACTACCTATAAGTTTCGAAAGTGTTGTTAAACACTTTTAAATTAAGAAATAATATTCTCAATATAGGAGAATTGAAAGATACAGAAAAATAGAGTTTACAGGTTAAGCAAATTCCCCTCCCATCTTAGAACTGGATCCTAATACTAAAATCTCAGTTTTGACTACTTAACATTGTAGTCTTTGAGTTTAGTAAATTACAGTTATTAAATTGCAACTAGAAATAAAGGTACATTATTACCTTTAATATAATGAGTTCCATCCTTAAGATATCCTCTTCACTGCAAGCACCATCAGTGACATAAGCAAACTCTTGCAGCTTAGGAGCGTAGATTTCCTTTAAAATAGATTTAATTAGTATCAAGCACAGTTGAGAGTGAGATTAAAACAAAAGAATTATATACAAACCAATCTAGGCTTCATTTTTAAAGGACAAAATGATTATAAATCTTAATAAAATAATTCTACGATAGCCAAAGCAACCTTACCTTTAAAGATATTTTTCATACCTGGGTATCTAAATTAGCCAACTATATTGATTGAAACATTTTTATAGAACTGATTTTGAATCTTCGTTAATAAACAATTAGACTATTTTAACCAGTCATTTCAGTGACTGGTTAAAACGAAAAGCCAAACTTGTTTTAGGATTGCCTAGTATATCAGACTAAAACAAGATACTCAACAAACAAGGTCTAGAAATTGAAAACATTAACTTTATCCTAGTACAAAAGTATGGTTATTCAAACAATAATTTGTGCAGTTTCGTTGATGACAGGTCTGTCTTAACAGTTCAGAGAATAACAACTAGAATGACCAGAGGAGTAGAAGAGATGTTGCCACAAATGAGAACAGGCTAAAGATCAAGATTTCAGTCTAGAAAGGTATCTGAAACACACCATGTGATTTCAGGTAAGGATATACTGAATACAAACTTATTCATCAAATTTGGCAGAATTTGGGGATAGCCCTTAAGGCTCAAAAGAAAAATGTGGAAGAGGAGAAAAATACACTTAAGGAAATTAATGCATGATTCACAGTCCCTCTTCTACCCTCAAAACAATACAGGCTTCAAAAATTTCAGATGAAGGTACTAACGATATCCTTATGTGTTGAATTTAAGAAAAGTAGATTGAGATCGTGTGAAGGAAAATCTCAGGCAGGAAAGGTGTTTCCTTCTATCCTAGCACCATCATCAGATATAAAAATACTAGGCTGGATATAGACCATTATTCTAACCTAACATAGCATTTATTGCATTTGATTGGTTAATTAGGTTTCAGAGACCATTTTATTGAATCCAAGTGCTATAACTAGGTATAGAGAGACAGCATTGGTCATTTTGTTTGGCACAGTTAGCCATGGAACATTTCACCTAGATACTAGTTCTAGAATCAAACCAGGGACTTATAATAGGCTCAGATACTTTGAAGGGAACCATGATAATTATCCTTCCACCCAAATCATAGTGTTCAGAAAATGTATTGGAAAAAATTCACTCATCTTTCCTAAGGATTAACATATCAAAAGTGGTACATCGTATTCTCTGGGATTAATGAATTGGTTAAGACAAAAAAAGTTTGCGGTAAATATATCCATGGATAAACTTTGAGAACTTACCTCAAGTTTGGAAGCAATGAATAATGAGGTAATTCCAATGAGTTGAAGCATGTTTTTATTTATATCCTTTTGTGTCAACATAAATCTATCAAAAAAGTCTTGCGCAAGATAAAATGTTTCCCTATGAAGTGTGTATACTTCACACACCTAGAGAAGAATCCATTTAAATATTATTCCATTAATTTCTCCAAATTAGAAAGTTACCTCTTAGCATACCAGATTTCAGAACACTTTCTGAAGTCCAACTTGCTTTTTAGGATACCAAAGCTAAAATGGGGGAAAAATTAACATGTGCTAATAGGATAAACCTATTACAGTCCTCTTAGTTTTATAGGTTTTTTTCACATAGACTTACTGTGTTTATTCCCAGATACATTTACACTTGCTGACTATGGCTGAGTACTTTTTTCCTATTAAGCTTCTAATGTTTTTTAAATTAATTTTTATTGGAGTATAGTTGCTTTACAATGTTGTTAGTTTCTACTGTACAGCAAAGTGAATCAGCTTTACGTATACATATATCCCCTCTTTTTTGGATTTTCTTTCCATTTAGGTCACCACAGAGCATTGAGTAGAGTTCCCTTGGCTATACAGTAGGTTCTCATTAGTTATCTATCTTATTCATAGTGTCAATAGTGTATATATGTCATCTAATTTTTATTGATGCCAAATGAGTAAGTTTTTATGCTTAGTTTATACTCTAATAGTTCCAACTGATTCTCTTCATCATTCTAGATATACATTTAACGACAAAATGACAACTCTGTTCCTTTCAATGTTCTTACATCATTTAAGAATTATAGAAGAAAACTGAATGAATAACAATGGTGATTGACAAAATTTTTCTTATTCTTTGTTTCTGACTATAATGGGATTCCCCTAATGTTTCACTATTGTTATTAATAATAAGTAGTATCTGTCATTTCCACACTTAATATAGGGAAAGCTTTTAATTCTCAAAATAACTTCATGAAGTAGGGAGGAAACAGGGACAGACATACATGAGTTTCTAATAAACAATGTGTTAAGGAAATCTATCCCTAGTTTATTGCATATTAAAAAATCAGGAATGTATATTGAATTTCAAAAAATATCTTTTACATCTATGATATATAACCTTATGATTTTTCTCCCGTAAACTATTAATAGATTTTCAAATGTTGGACCATTTTTGCATTCCTAGGTTGAAAGAAATACTAAGACAAAGTAGAGTTTAATGCTCTGCTGGATTTGATTTATTATATTTGGTTTTGTATATATAATCATATATTTAAGGGAAAATAGGGATAAATTTGATAGACAACCACTGAATAAAAATCAATGTAACATAAAAAGGCAAAATAAAATAACATCAACATAATTGTGCTTAAGTTGCATCTATGATCATTAGATATTCAGAAAAGTCAAAATCCAACTACATTCTTGTACACACGATTGAAACATAATCTTCCCTTCTAGTCAGAATAAGGAATAAGACGACCTGACTCAAAAGGACAACAGTTTGCAGTCTTAACGAACTTTTCTGATAGCTTCTGAGATCTATTCTGCCGTGTGTTTCTCCACCAAAAAGCCTGTGGTAGTTCCCCCTTGGAGTTCATTGTCTCTATCTATATTAAAGACAGGGAAACTACAGAGCAAATATCCAGGGGTTGGGGTAAAATTAGTTTGTTATCAATATAAATAATCATTTCAATAATTTTAGAGATTCTTTCAGAATTATTATCCAGAGAAAGGGAATGGGCCTAAACAAGAGAGGGCACAGATATTTAGGGCACAGGCATTTAGGGACTTCTGGATCACTATTATTCCTTTAGATTAATGGTACAGCTCATTTCTGAAAGGAATAGAGGGATATAACAAAAGCAAGCTACATGGAGCCTCGAGGGCTTAGGGCTACTGGATATTCAAAGCCTCCTTATCATTTAGGATATAGAAATTAGGATTCCAAATCATAATTTGATTTTGGTGATGAAGAAAAGGACTTCTGAGGGTCCTGAAGCCTAGTCCTGGTTCTTTACATTGCATAGCAGAATTCAGAACCTTGTCAAATTCTGTTCCTCTTGAGTATCCTTGGCACCAGGCACAGTGCCTAGTACACAGCGATACTCAGATACCACAATTTCTGAATTGGGTTTGGGTTGTATGGGACCTAGTGGCTGTGTCCTCATGATTTTGCTCTTATCAAGCAGTCATTTTCCATTTTGGTATCCTCAACTACAGTGAGTAGCCCCCCAGAATGGCTCCTGGCAATAGGTAATATACCATGAAGGCACATGGAAAGCATATTTCTGTCTAAATGTTTTTCCATCATACAGACAAAAAAGGAAATTTGTATTGCTGGAACATACCTCTAAAAGCCAGTCTAGAAGTATTGACCTCATCTGTGGTTCCAATTCAGAATGCAGAACTTCAAAATGTTTGTCATGAACATATCTGGTCTCTTTTTTTAACATGTTTAGCCAAACATCCTGTGAACATCCCCAGCTATGGAAAGGGGCAAAATAAGTGTGACCTACATAATATACAAGCTACCTGTTTCACATAGAGTAAACTCAACTTTCAAACACTGAAATCCAACTTTGAATTAGAATTTGAAAGGACAACCTCTTAAAGTAAATCAGGAAAAATTGCTACTTTTAGAAACCATTTCTTTAGCATGAAATTATACAGCAAGAACTTGGACTATGAGAATCTAAATTGACAGATTTCAAGAGTGCTTTTTAGTCCCGATCTATTTATAATTTACAAAGGCACCTGTTTAAGATAACGATGTTTTCTCAAGAGCAACACTAAAAAAGTAAATATTTAAAGCATATGATCCCAGCAGAGACAGTCTCAATCACCTCCAAACAGATCATCACTACATTACAGTGGGGTTAAGGTGGGACAGTATGGAGAAGAGGAAGACTGGTGAGTTTAAATGTATGAGTCCATTAATTTGCTTATTAAAGCCAAATATAAGTTATTACACTACACATTTTATATAAGTTGTACCTCTTGGTCATTCATTAACTAGAAAAAGTATAGACCTTAGGAAGTAGGCTTGGTAAGAAAGAAAAATAGCTGATCTATCAAATGAAAATGCTGTACATGTTAAAATACTTCCATGTTAACAATTTAGATAAATTATTTAAACTCCATTAAAAATGTGATTCAGGGTTTCCCTGGTGGCACAGTGGTTAAGAATCCGCCTGCCAATGCAGGGGACACGGGTTCGATCCCTGGTCCGGGAAGATCCCACATGCTGCGGAGCAACTAAGCCCGTGCGCCACAATTACTGAGCCTGTGCTCTAGAGCCCGTGAGCCACAACTACTGAGCCTGTGTGCCCTAGAGCCCATGCTCCACAACAAAGAGAAGCCACCACAATGAGAAGCCCGTGCACAGCAATGAAGAGTAGCCCCCGCTCACCGCAACTAGAGAAAGCCCGCGCACAGCAATGAAGACCCAACGCAGCCAAAAATAAATAAATAAATAAATCATAAATAAATAAGGTGACTGAGTTCTTCTGATAAGGCTTACGGTCTTCAGCAAGCAAGTGAAAATAATGTTATAGAATCAATGTTTTAAATACCCATGTCAGTTGCAAATGGCATTACTGTCAGATAAAATAATATATGCTTAAAGACTAGTAAAAAAAAACAGTTTTTCTACAAGTTTTTCGAATAATGAAAGCAAAAAATACCTCAAAATAGCACCATATATTACATCAGTAAATTTTAATCTTTGACATTAAATTACTGAAATTTTTCTTACCTTAAATCAGGCAAAGGTGAAGGATTAATGAAAAGATTTTTAAATCTGTAATTTGTAAATCTGGAGAAGTCGCTTGTTCCTATTTCTTTGTGGGGTGTTTCAATGATAATGCAAGGACTGATCCCCCCAGATAATACAGGTGGCCAACAATTCTGTCATTTAAAAAAAATAAAAAGAATATCTTTGTGAAATAGACAAACCAGCTTTTGTCTTGGATCTTTTATAAATGAAAGCTAATACTTCTAAACAGTCTACATTTTCCCCCAAACACCGTCCTTAGCTAACATTGCTGACTAATTTAAGCTGACATACATATTTTATAAATAAACCATATAGCTCATTTCAATCTTCATAAAGAGTAACAGGTAGGATGTTTTATACAAAATACAATTCTGGAAATACAAGACGTTAGGTACTGAGGGAGAGGAGAAACAACAAAACACGTGTGTAGTCAAATATTAATCACTTTCAAGATTATAAAATTTTCCCTCTGTATTTAGCAATAGTGGCCAGGGCACCTTGTTTTATAGACAGCTACCCCCGCCCCATACTCGTTAAGGCCTTTTCCACTACTTTCAAATACAGGAAGACAAGACCTTTAAAGTGGAAACAATTACTTAAATACTTAAAGGACACTTTCGCCAGTCAATGCTGGTTTCAAAGAGAACCACTGTTAACAAAGTGTCTTCTGTACAACACATAGGAAGAATAGGTGGCAAAGGGCTGGGTGCCAGTCTGTCAGTGACCTCACATCCTATTTATGCCCTAGGAGCAACCATCAGGACTCTCCACTATAGTCAGAGAGGGAACAAAGAGCAGTCCATTGGACAGATTAGGCGGGCCCTGGTGCACCAGGCAGCTCCTAGAGGGAGGGATTTACAAAGAGGAACCAGCTGCGTCAAGGCTTACTCTGTAGCTGTAGTAGGATTCAGGGACATAAAAACCACCCAAAGACAAGCGCCTTCCTGCTGACCTCGAGGGGCATTAAAAGTGTCAGAGGAACCTTCCTATCACAAAGCAATAACACAATTCTATTCTTTTTTGTCCTACATTTGTTTCCCCCAAACCTAGCCCAGTTCTGCATTACCCTAATCTCATACTGATGTTTCTTGATGACCTCCTCTTTTCTTTTTTTGACATCCTGGAAAATAGAAAAGGCCATTGTTAAACTAAAGTCCCTGCAAGGAATTTTCTCTTTCTCCTCTCTCTCTTCCCCCCCTTAACTCACCTGGGCCGTTTTTCTCTTCTTGGCCTGAATTATCTGGGTTTCTTGTGGGGAATCCGTCTGACTGGGCTGGGGCTGCTGTTTAGCTTGTAAACGGCTACTATAGAGTTTTTAAAAAGGAAGTTTAATTAGTGACGCATTTCAAAGGCAGCAGCCAACTCTGAAACATATTTCCAAGACAAATAACGTTACCTGCGTCTTGACATTCTCTTCTTTCAGGTGTATGAAACCTCTGGAGGTGAGAGGAAAAACCAGAGTCAAATACATTGTCATCCATACTCTCCAAGTGCCATTCAGAGGTTATAACTAAGTCCCTCAGGAGATGACCTGAGCCGTCTTACCACGATGACTTATGCAGTATATTAGTGCATGATTTCGGACTCATGCTTTTGGACACATGCCTGCATTTCCTCAACGAAATGAACAGCCCGGATGAGAGCGTCTTCAGAAATTTGCAAACCACCCTCAGCGCCCGGAAAGCGCAGGGAGGCAGATGGGTCTCTTCTGCGTCCTGCAGTCTCTCCCCCGGACAGCCCGAGTGGGGCTTGGGCAGCGCCCCTACTTCCCCCCTCCCATCCTGCCCAAGCCGCGGGGAGAGGGAGTTGTGGAGGCGAAACACTGTGGAGAAGCCGGTTCCGCGCCAATTTGGAGAGTGGCGGTGGCGGGGAAGCAGGGGGCGGAGGGAACTTGTGTCACGTCCTTCAGTCTCCTTTCCCTCCTTCCCAGCCCCACCGGACCCTGCCCATCGCTTGGAGGGGCACCGGGACCCCGACTACAGATGGGGGATGGGAGTGATGGAAAGGGAGTTCAATTAATAAAGAGGAAAACTGGGCTTGTGGGGGAACTTTTCTCCCCGTGAAGGAGACCCAGACCCCCATCCTCTCTCCTGCGGGATAGCTCCCCAAATGGGGATGGCAGAGAGAAGCCCCTAGAATGAGGGGCTTTTCCGTGGCCTCCCACTTAGGGGCAGCCCTCCATCCACCGCCGCCTCCCAGGCCCCCTGCCAAGGGTCCTGACAGGGACGGATCGCGGGGACCCATCGCCCCCAGATGCCTAGTTCTCAGCCCTCCCACTTTTCCTCCCCTAGGCTCCCGCCCGCGGGACGGATCGGCCCTGAGGGGGGGGCTTTCTCTCCTCCCGCATCCCGCCCTACGCCCAAGCACCTCCTCACCGCCAGACCCGCTACCGCTCGGCTCTCAGCTGGCGCCGGCGCCAACCCAATATATAGGCCGGGCCAGGCCCGCCCCGCACGCATGCGCCTCAGACTGACACCTCCGGACAGTGCGCTCCCCTCCCCCGCGCGCCAGTCCGCAGGCCCGCACGGCGCACCCTGCCTTGAGTACGCGCCCGCCCACCTCGAGGGGCCGCACAGCCGGCTCGCCTAAGCCCTCGGTCCGCGGTCACCTGAACTTCACCTGCCTGTGCGGCGGGAGGGAGTCTCTCAGAGGCTCCTCCTCCGCAGCCCGGCTCCCCGCCGCTCGGCTTCATCTCCCGCCAGTACGTTTCTGTCCCCTCCCTTTTTCAACTCTCGGACGCCGCGGGTGTCAGGCCGCGGCCCGGCCGCGGCGTACGGCCAAGTGGAGGCGGCTCGGGCGAGCATAGCGTGGCTAGGAAGTGGCCATGCCTTGGCGCACCCTGGCTGTCCCGCCTAGGCCTCCAAGAACCCGGGTTTTCTGAAGAGACTCGGGGACCACCGCCCCTGCGGGAGGAGCGCAGCGTTGGCTGGCGAGCTGGCCAATGGGAGGCGAGGACTGCAGCACAACGTGGAGCGGCTGCAGAACGTAAACACAGCCGGGCGCGCGGCTGGCCACGTGTGTTCCCGCGCGCCACCTAGTCTCCTGGGACTACCGGCAGCCGGCTGTGGCACCCCAGGGCAGCCATGCTCAGGGATGCCTGTCGTGCACTTTGCTCCAGCCCGCCGACCGAGGTACGTATCAACCCTGTTTTCCCGCTCTCTTCTCCGCCGAGCCGGTTACCCTCCCCGTGGGTGGGTCATCCGCACCCCGCCGCCCTAACACTGCCTGGCGGCTTCCCACTCAGCAGTTCCAGCGCAGGAAACGCTCGCGCCAAGCCGCGCGCTCCCTCTCTCCTCTCAACCTCCAATTCTGGGGCCCCCAAGGGTAAACACCTCTCCGGAGCGGGGCCGAGGGTGGCACTGCCCCTTCCGCCAGAGAACAGTGGCTCTCTGGGGGTCACGCCGGGCGGGGAGAACGGTTCCACCACGTGCAGTCTCGGATCCCGCCCCGCCGCCGCCGCCAGCGCGCCCTGCAGAGCCCGCGCGAGCCGTCAGCGCGGGAGGGAGCCGACCGCCCCCGAGCTGTAATGGGAGGAGGCGGTCCGACGCGTTTCCCTCCTCTTCCCCCGTATCCAAAATTTGGGTTCCCTCGCTGCCTCTACTAACGCCCCGGCCAGTGCGCACCAAGATTGGACATCTCCATGCCGCTGATACTCCGCAAACTCGGTTTGCGGTGGGAGCAGTGGGGCTGGGGGACGTCGGCGGGAACAAAGACCCCCGGGGCGGAGGAGCCTTGCGAAGGCTTCCTTGAACCCGCGGCAGCTCGGGCCGGAAGCGGGCAGGCCGTGTTTGTCTCTCTGCCCTGACTCGAGTGAGCCGCTGGGAGAGGCCGGGGAAACCGGGCCGCCTGCGCGGACCCGGCGTTGCGGCCCAGGCGGGAGCCCTTCCCGAGATGCACCAGGAGGCGGCGGGGGGACCGTCCCGGGATCCCCGCCCTGCGCTTTTGTGTTGCGCCGCCCGTGCGGGGCTCAGAGCCTAGAAATAACGAGTGCTCTTTGGGCAAAGTCCTCTTTCAAGATTCTCCCTCCACAGTCTCGCGGCACCGGCACAGTAATTGTTTTTCTCCCAGATTTACGCATGAGGAAATAAGAGTCTTGCTCAAGGTGACATGGAATCAGAAAAGACCCAGAATCTTGTCAGTCCGAAGAAACGTCATACTATTTATGATGCTTTGACGGCTTTCTCGGAGGGGTGAATTGGCTCTTTTTTGTAGTCACCTCAAAACGCCATGCTGTTCCGGTGTAAAGCTTAGAGAGCTAACAGCGTGATAATAAGAAATGGGAGGCTTTCCAGCAAGCGCGGGTGACCTGAACATAAGCAAAACTGGTGGCCTCCATGAATGAATTTGGTAGTCAAACCGAAAACCAAGCTTACAGTGTTGATGCCCATCACTGGGCCGACTAGTAGATTACGTGTAACTGAGACACCGTGATTGGAAGTGTTCTTTGAACAATGCCGTTGACTATGAAATGAACAGGGTGCAATCCTAGTAAAGGAGACGTTAAAAACAATCCTAAGACTGCTTTGTGTGGAAACGGACAGAGTGAATTCTGCCGTATTACAGGTACCTGGTCACTGGTCAACTGGGACTAAAAAGAACATGTGCTTACCTTTCAGATGGAGGGAACTTCCCATCTTGCTCTGGCTGTAAGTTATTGGATCCCTCTGAGCATGTGTTTCCTCTAGAAAAGATAAGAGACTCGTTTCAAGGGTTGTTTCAAAGATTAAATTTTATACTGTGTATAGAGACCCTCTCTTGCATGTGTACCTGTCATAGAGCAGATGCCAAGTGCTATCTTCACTCTCTTATCCACCCCCCTTACTCATTTATACCCATAGAGATTAAGAAGTAGTTTTAAGGATCCTGAATAAAACAGGAAGCTGAATTATGAAATTGCTGTTTCCCAGAGTTTTGTTCTTGTAATTGTCCTCCTGGGTACCTATTTTAGGTATCATCTTTCAATATGTTTTCTTTGTTTCATATTTGTATATGTTCATTTTTAGCTCCCTCTTCTTCTACTCATCCCAGTTTTAAAATTCACTTACTTTGAAATGTATGAAATCCCTTTATACTTGTAATAATTTTAGAAACCTTGGCATTTTCTAAAGTATACTTTCTCCATTGAAGATGCAAAGTTGAAACACCATGGTAAATAAAGTATTGGCCTCTACAGTGCTCTCATTTTCAGGAAAAAGAAAAAAAAAAAGATTCTTAGAAGGACAGATATTTTTTAAATAAATCAGGCCCAGCCCAGTTATTTCTTGTTTCTGCACCTTTTCTATGCCATACCTTCTCTATGAAGCCTTCCCAGACCTCTTTCTCTGTGCTTTTCAGTCATGCTCACCTCCCAGGACAATAATTACCAAATAAAATGTCTTTTATCTCCAACTAGGCCTTGGACCTTGTTTTGTTCATTTTTTTTATAGCCAGTACCCACCAGTTCAGAGGCATGCATACATAAGAGGACCTTGGTAAATACTGAATTGAATTATGGATAAGATATCCCATTATAGAACTTTAATTCTGTAAGGTTAGAGTGATAGATGAAAATTATTCCCAATTAATATTAGGATTTTTAAAATTAATAAACTGTTTCTTAGAAAAGTTTTAGATTTACAGAAAAATTGAGCAGGGAGAACAGAGCTTCTATGTAGTCCTCTACCCTTCCCCACCACAGCACAGCTCCCCCATTATTGACATATTAGTGGGGTGCATTTGGTACCATATGAACCAATGTCGATGCATTATATTATTATAATGCAAAGCTAATAATAATTATTAAAGTCCATATATCATTGAGATTTCCTTAGTTTTACCCTAATGTCTTTTTACTGTGGCAGGATACAGATACCACATTTGGAAGTCATGTCTCCTTAAGGTTCCTCTTGGCTGTGACAGTTTCTCACTCAGACTCTCCTTGTTTTTGATGATATTGACAGTTTTGAGGAGTACTGGTCAAATATTAATATTTTGTAGGGTACCTTTCTAGGGGAATTTATCCAAAGTTTTTCTCATGGTTAGACTTTCTCATGGTTAGATGGTTATGGGTTTGGAGGAAGAAGATCACAGAGGTAAAGTGTCATTTTCATCACATCATATCAAAGGTCCATGCGATCGTCATGGTTTATGGCTGCTGACATTGACCTTGACCACCTGGTAGTGTTTGTCAGGTTTCTCCATTGTGAAGTTGCCCCCCATCCCCTACCCTTTCCATACTATACCTACTCTTTGGAAGGAAGTCACTGGGTACAGCCCACTCCTAATGAGTGGGATGTTATGTTCACCCTCCTTCAGGGTGAACATAATTGATTTGGAATTCTTCTGTGTGTGAGATTTGTCTCTTCTCCCCCGTTTATTAAGTCATTCAATGATTTATTTATATCTTCATCTTGTTGCTCAAGTTGTTCTCTCTTTGGTCAGGGTAATACCTGTTTATTGTTATAGGGCTGATTTGAAGTTAAAACTGAATGTGGCTAAATGATAATCAGCATTTCTCACGTAATAGGAGAGGAATAAAACTTTTCCTCCCATTTGATTAGACTTGCTTATTATCCCTATTAGCCAAAACACAACTATAGGAGAAAAATCCTTCCAAATTTTAATACTGGATTGCCCATCAGACTGTTCCTTTTATTGCCTCATCAAGGACATTTTTCAGTAAACTGGCTTCATGATTTACATGGCAAGTGGTGGTACAATGACTCCCAGTGTAGTTTGGTGCCGCTGCCTTGATTCGTGCTAGGGCACCAACAGTTTTATATACCATTGCACTTTCGTCATCAGAGCAAACATTAACACAGTGAAAAACACAAATGTCTTAATTTTATTGTGAAAATAGTTGTGACCTTTTGATCCCCCTGAAAGGGTCTTTGAGACCCCCAGACATCCATGGAACACACTTTGAGAACTGCAGACCTAGTTTCCAAACCAGAGTGCTGGGAGTCATCTTAGGCATTCCTTTTTTCTTTTTTCTGAGCTCCATAATTACAGTTAGCACTTCCGAGTAAGATGTTGTGAAGCTCTACTCTGAGCTTTTACATTGTATTGGCTCCTGTAATCCTCCACCACTGTGAACCAGGGACTGTTACTGTCACTCCCACTTTACAGATGAGGAAGCCAAGGCACAAACGTAATTTGCCTGAGTCCCATAGTAGAGTCTGGCTCCAGCCCCCCACCCCCCCTCGCTGTGCTGCCCCCAGTTACCATCACATCATTCCCAAATTCTCTTTTTTTCCTCTGCCTTAGTTCAGGACTCCATTCTCTCAACTAGTGCAGTAATCTCCTAACTGGTTTTCCTGACGTGTGTTGCCCCTTCAGTTCTGCCTTACAGTGTATCTCCCAAGCTCTCTTTCTAAAGCACAGATCTGCCCACGCAGCCACCGGCCTGTTATGGATCACTTTGGGTTAAAGGCCAAAGACCCTAACTTAACACACAGAGCCTCTCGATCCCAGGAAGTCCACCTGGGTGCTGTTCTGCACATCCCTGCCTTCTCACTTCTGGCCTTTGCACCTGTACCTCTCCTCCTCACCTCCACTGTCTTCCCTAGGTAACTCCCAGGTATCTGTTAATATGCAAATATGCCTTCTGTAGAAGCTGTCCTGCCCTGCACGAGGGAGGGCTCTTCTCTGCACCCTTTCCAACGCGCCCCTCTCGTTCTTGCCGCTACCACTGCCCTTCCAAGGCTGCTGGGAGCTCCTGGGGGCGGGGGCCGCCTCCGTCGCTGGGACCCTCACGCCGGGCCTGGGGCCTGGCTGACCACAGCGCCCTTTGTGGGATGAATGGCGGGGGCAGTAGAGGTGTGCTCACAGGGGGCGGCCCTCCTAACTAGACTCCAGTAACCGCTCCCTTGATAGCTTTGCAGCTGGCACCTTGGCGGGCCAGCAGGGCCGCGGCTGAGCTCTGCCCTCTAGAGGCGGAACTGTTCCCGGCCTCGGAGGCTGCAGAAGCACCACGGAGACTAGGCCGAGAGCGCTGGCTCTGCGGCAGCTGTCCTTGACCGCCATCTCAGAGGGAGGCCCTTGAGAAGGAAGGCATCGTAGGGTGTGAGAGCTAGAGGGCACCCTAAAGACGATTGGTCCAGCCCCCCCACAGGGTTCATGACAGTCCACCGTGCGAAGAAAGAACAGGGATAAACGGCAGCGTTGGAAATCCAGAAGCTCCGGGTGGAGGTTGAAACAGGCAGGGGGGGCGCTGGTTGGCTCAGCCTGCTCTGGGCCAGGCGCTGTTGTCGTTAACTGCAGGGCGTGGACAGTCCACAAGAGCTTACATTCTATTGGTGTGGGGGACGGAGAACAGATGTGTAACAAATAACTATCAGTGAGCACTATGGAAAAGGTAAAATATTCTAACAGGAGAGAGGGGACTACTTAAGCTGTAGGGGGTAGGGAGGGATATGGGATGGACTCGAAGAGGAGGCGCTATTTTACCTGGTGCATTCATTAATTCAGCAAACACTAGGACATAATATGTAATAAGGTAAACAAAAATTCCTGTCCCTTCGGAGCTTAATTCTAGTATGGGGGGGCGGGGCATAGAAAACAAACATGTCAGATAGTAATAAGAACTCAGAGGAGAAATACAGGCAGCGTAAGGGAAGTGATGCGAAGTACTGTATTAGATAGATGTTCAGGGACCTCTCTGGTGTGACAGCTGAGCAGAGAGGCTGTGCAGTGAGAGAACAAGCCATGCGGATGCGGAGGAAGAACATTCCAAGCAGGGGAAGCTTGGCATAGTTAATGGACAACAAGGAGGTCAGGATGGCTGGAATGGAGTGTGCAAGGGACAGAGTGGGAGAAGAGGCAGCAGGAGGAAGCGTTTTAAAATGATCAGCGTGACTGCTGTATGGAGAATAAATTCTAACGGGGATGGTAGAAGCAGGGAGACCACTTAGTAGACCAGTCGGTCCAGGTGGAAGACTGGTAGCTTGGAACAGGGCGTGGTTGCAGGGTTGCATTCAGGACATATGTTGAAGGTAGAGCTGAAAGGATGTAGTGATGGATTAGATGTGTGGGATGGAGACAACCCAAAGGTGAGCACCTAGATGAACGTTTGTCACTTATTGGAATGGGGAACATGAAGGGAAAAGTGGCTTTATGGCAGGATGAAGTCAAGAGTTGGTTTTTGACAAGTTAAATGTAAAAATGTAGGAGGAAATTTTTATTATAAAAATTTTAAATGTTCAGCAAAATTGAAAGGATTTTATCATGGGCACCCATATACTCACTACCTAAATTTCATCAACATTTTGCTATGCTTGATCTCTCCATCTATCCATCCCTCTTCCAGCCATCATTCCATTTTATTTTTTGATGCATTTCCAAAAAAAAAAAAAAGAAGTTGGGGTTATCAATACACTTACCCATTAACAGACTTGAATATTTGTTTTGTTTTTTTTAAATTGAAGTAGAGTTGATTTCTAATATTAGTTTCAGGTATACAACATAGTGATTCAATATTTGTATAGCTTATTTAAAGTTATTATAAAGTCTTGGTTATATTCCCTGTACTGTACAATATATCCCTGTATTTATTTATTTCATACATAGTAGTTTCCTCTCCTCTTCCCTCTCCCCACAGGTAACTACTAATTTGTTCTCTGTATCTGTGAGTCCATTTCTATCTTGTTATATTTATTTGTTTTATTTTTTAGATTCCACATATAAGTGATAAAATGCAGTATTTGTCTTTCTTTGACTTATTTCACTAAGCATAATACCCTCTAGGTCTATCCACATTGTTGCAAATGGCACAATTTCATTCATTTTTATGGCTGAGTAGTATTCCATTGTGTGTATATATATATATATATATATACACATCTTCTTCATCCATTCATCTGTTGATGGGCACTTAGGTTGCTTCCATATCTTGGCTATTGTAAATAATGCTGCTCTGAACGTTGGGTTGCATGTACCTTTTTGAATTAGTGTTTTCATTTTCTTTAGGTATGTACCCAGCAGTGGAATTGCCAGATCATATAGTAGTTCTATTTTCAGTTTTTTAAGGAAACTCCACGCTGTTTTCCATAGTGGCTGCACCAGTTTACATTCCCACCAACAGTGTAGCAGGGTTCCCTTTTCTCCACATCCTCACCAACATTTGTTATTTGTAGACTTTTTGATGACAGCTATTCTGACAGGTGTGAGTTGATATCTCATTGTGATTTTGATTTGCATTTCTCTGATGATTAGCGCCGTTGAACATCTTTTCATGTGCCTGTTGGCCATCTGTCTATCTTCTTTGGAAAAGTGTCTTTTCAGTCTTCTGCCCATTTAAAAAAAATTTTTTTTTGATATTGAGTTGTAAGAGCTATTTATATATTTTGGATATTAACTGCTTATCGGTCACATCATTTGCAAATATTTTCTCCCATTCAGTAGGTTGTCTTTTCATTTTATTGATGGTTTCCTTTGCTGTGCAAAAGTTTTTAAGCTTAATTAGGTCTCTTTTGTATATTTTTGCTTTATTTTATTTTTTTTTTGCCTTAAGAGAGAGGTCAAAAAAAGAATGCTGCAGTTTATTGTTAAAGAGTGTTCTGCCTATGTTCTGTTCTAGGAGTTTTACGGTTTCAGGTCTTACACTTAGGTCTTTAGTCCATTTTGAGTTTATTTTTGTATACAGTGTGAGAAAATGTTCTAATTTCGTTCTTTTACATGTGGCCGTTCAGTTTTCCCAGCACCATTTATTTATTTATTTATTTATTTTAAACATCTTTATTGGGGTATAATTGCTTTACAATGGTGTGTTAGTTTCTGCTTTATAACAAAGTGAATCAGCTATACATATACATATGTTCCCATATGTCTTCCCTCTTGCGTCTCCCTCCCTCCCACTCTCCCCATCCCACCCTTCCAGGCTGTCACAAAGCACCGAGCTAATATCCCTGTCCCAGCACCATTTATTGAAGAGACTGTCTTTTCTCTATTGTTCAGTATTTGTTTAGTTTTTTTTTCCTTTGAGGTAAAATTTCAATGAAAAGTACAAATATTAAGTATACATTCTTTTTTTAAAACATCTTTATTGGAGTATAATTGCTTTACAATGGTGTGTTAGTTTCTGCTTTACAACAAAATGAATCAGTTATATATATACATATGTTCCCACATCTCTTCCCTCTTGCTTCTCCCTCCCTCTCACTAAGTATACATTCTTTTTTTTTTTTTTTTTTTTTTTTTTTTTATGCGTTACGCGGGCCTCTCACTGTTGTGGCCTCTCCCGTTGCGGAGGACAGGCTCCGGACGCGCAGGCTCAGCGGCCATGGCTCACGGGCCCAGCCGCTCCGCGGCATGCGGGATCCTCCCAGACCGGGGCACGAACCCGTGTCCCCTGCATCGGCAGGCGGACTCTCAACCACTGCGCCACCAGGGAAGCCCTAAGTATACATTCTTGACAGATACACTTGTGTAACCCAAACTCCTGACAAATTATAGAACATTACTGTCACTTCCAGAAAGTTTCCTTTCCTTGTTAATTCCCATTTCCATCTTCCTAGAGTCAGCCACTATTCTGATTTTTTCCACCATAGATTGGTTTTACTAGTTCTGTACTAGGGAATATTTATATATATACATATATATAAATGTATATGGATAAATGGAATCTCACATATACACTCTTTTGTGTCTGGCTTCTTTCTTTTTTGTGGACAAGCATATTCATTTCTTTTGGGTAATACCTAAGAGGGGAATTGCTGGGTCATTAGGGTAGGTATATGCTTTAGTTTTATAAGATAACTGTCAGACCTTTTCCAAAGGCCCATCAACAAAAGAATGGATAAATACATTGTGGTGTATTCATATTATGGAATGCTGTGCTATGGTTAAAATCAAGTAGAGCCACATGTATCAACATGGATAAATTTCAAAAACATAATTTTTTTGGGGGGGCATATTTTAGATCAAAACATTCAGTATGATACCTTTATATAAAATTTGAAAGCTTGTGAAAGAAATATTATATATAGTTATGGATACTTATGCATTATGCAGTAATAGCATAAAAGCAAGCTTTGCAAAAATAATCAATTTCAGGATAGTGGTATCTCAGGTGGGGGTTGGAGAGATGAATGGGATCAGAGGGGTTCATGATTGGCTTCAACTATATCTGTAAAGTTGTATTTCCTTAAAAACATCTGAAGCAAAAAAAAAAACAAACATCTGAAGCAAATATGGTAAAAGGTTAAGATTTTATAAAGTTGGGTGCTAGATACATGTTCCTTATATTAATCTCTGTAGTTTTTGGTTCACCTTATCTAAGGTGCTGCCCCTGCCCTCTGCTTCTGCAGGTGGTGGAGACTGGGCTGAGCCCGGTTGTGGGAGCAGAGCTGCTCACTCCCACTCTGTCTCACACGGCTGCCACGGTTCAGGGGAAGCTCCCCAGAGACCCCAGGTAGGACTGCCGGGCAGACAGCACCCTGACCTGCTCCCGGTTACCACAGCCTTGCACATGACTTCCAGACCTGCCTTCCCCACCTCGCTCCTAAATTTAGGTCTGTGACCTGGACCTAGCTCTCCCTCCAATCCCAGTTCCAAACCCTACTTAAAATTGAGTTTATTTAAAAATATCTGTTCTGTTCCATTGTTTTGGGGTTTTTTCTTCAGGAGCTCTGACTTTACATTTGTGTTATTTCCTTTGCCTGTCTTCCCTATCACTCCCTCTCTAATGACTTTTATTCATTCCCATTTTATCTTCTTCACTTTTATTTCTATTCTTTTTATCTTCCATGGTGTCCCTTAGAGTGGTGTCTCCTCTCTCCTGTGTTTCTTGTAATTTGGTTTTTGTATCTGAAATGTTTTGTATTTATTTTTCTTACACTTATTTAGTCAGTCTACCCATTTCTGTTCCCTGTCCTCCTCTTGTCTGTCACCTTCCGTTCCTTGACCTGACTGTCCCTTCCTTGAGTTATTTCTGCTTTGTTAGCTCCCTGCATCGCTGCCACTGCCTCGTTACATTTTCGAAAATTCATAATAGGATGTTGGGTTAAAATTTTCTTCTGCTTTGTGGCCACATTTCTCTGATGAGTTCTCTTAGTCTGCAGGGAGGTTTTGTTACCCCTTTTCAGATTTTCTTCTGACGGTACCTTTGTACGGATGTTTTTCTTACAATACCTTGGATTGGATGTTGAGTTATAAGGGTTTTTTTTGTTTTTTCTGCTGTACGCGGGCCTCTCGCTGTTGTGGCCTCTCCCGTTGCGGAGCACAGGCTCCGGACGCGCAGGCTCAGCGGCCTTGGCTCACGGGCCCAGCCGCTCCGCGGCATGTGGGATCTTTCCGGACCGGGGCACGAACCCGTGTCCCCTGCATCGTCAGGTGGACTCTCGACCACTGCGCCACCAGGGAAGCCCGAGTTATAAGTTTTTATCATTTTGGAATGAGTTAGATTTTTCCAAAACAACTATTAGCAAGAGAATCCCATGATAGGAGCAAGGGAGCTTTCCTCATTTCTCAGCTCAAGGCTTCCTTCTGTCGGTATGGGGATGTGTACTTTACTTTATGGCACCTACCTGTAACGGGACCTCCTCTCAGTTTAGGATTCTAACCTGACTCAGCTGAGCTCCTACAACTAGTCTGGAGCTCCCCTGGTTGCTCCCCCAGCCACTGGTTTCCAGGCATTCTGCCCCTTCCTGCCAGCCTGCTCTCCTCTTTCCTAAGCTGCACCCGTGGGTCCTCCAGGCACTTACGGATTAATTTCTTCCTCTCCCGCCCTCTTCCTTCTTAATCCTGCTCACATCTATTCCCACCCAGGCTGAGCACTCTCCTGAGTTGAATTTTTGCTGAGAATCGCTGGACCTCCACCCTCTGGACTCTTGTGCCATTTCTGGTCTTCCCTGAGGCACCTGCTAAACCGCACGTATGGTTTCCTGTGCTGGTTCGGGGAGGGACCAGCATATGGTGTGTGATGCTACACACCGTATGAAGTTTGTGAAATTTCTCACTTCCTTGTTTTACTGAAGATGTAAGCATGTAGGCGTTTCATACCTTTGTTCTCATTGCTCTGAGTGATTTTCGGGAAAATTGGAAAGATTCTGAACAATGTTGTCACCACGTACCCATCAGGCTGACCTAGAGTCCTTAGCCAGGCATTCGAAGCCTTCCACAGGCTGACCTTGGTTTTTCTCCCTGCTCTTAGGTGTGACCACGGCTCCAGCCAGACTAATCTCCCACCATCCCAGGGAACTCACCATGCACGTTCCTTCCTCTGTGTTCTAGCTGTTTTCCACAATTGCAGTGTTCCCTTCAGGGGCTTCTTTATGGTAGTCATTGTTTTTGGTGACCCAGCATGTATTTCTCCCTTTCTCTACCACCCATCAACAGGGTTAGATGCATAAACCCAGCTTATTAATCATGGTGCCCCTTCCCTGGGCAACAGTTTCAGGGAAAGCTGAATGGTCCAAGTAGGGCCAGAGTCCCTCCCTGACTTCCTTCCACTAAAGCTAGCTGGGAAGCCTGCCTCTTGCCTCTGGTGTCACTGTGTCAAGGAATATTCATCTGGAAGAACACACCATCTGCAAAATTAAAGGATATGGTGATACACAGAGAGAGAGAGAGAGAGAGAGAGTGTTTCCTTGTTTAAGTCCTGGATCCACCCTGAGGTTCCTGGTGACATAAGCCAGTCGATCACAGTTTAGATTAAGTGCAACTGAAGGACTCCTAACAAATACACCTTACTGTGTTCTCCCATCACCTTGGTGTTTTTACCTAGTGTAACACACATCACACCATATAGTGATTGTAATTGCCTGTTTATTTGTTTGTCTCCCCCACTGAAAGCCCTTTACCACAAGGTCCACACTGTTCACCATTGGGTGCCTGGTACCTTGCATTGTGCCTGGCCAGCACTGGGCTGTCATTTACTATTCAGTTGAAACTTCATTTCTGCCTTTCCTAATTCTTCCCATCACTCAAGGTCTTAGATTCCAAGTTCTTTGTGAAGCATTCCACATCAAGTTGAAGAATCTACATAAAATGTCCAGGATAAAGCAGGCTCTCATCAGAGCTGCAACCTCCTCGTCCCTAGTTGCTTGAGTCAGAAGTGATGTCTCCCTCGTGGGAGCTCCTATATCTCATTTAATCAAATGGTATCTACTCATACTGTCTTAAAGGAGAAATGCAAATGACTTATAACTAACGTAAGTTTTCAAATGTGATTGTAAATGCCAGAAGCAAGGACCTAGTACAGTGTCTCATATAAAAGAATCCACAGTTGTTGAATATACAGCTGAGTATACAGCACAATGATCAATACTTTAGAGGTTAAATGGAAACCGGTAGTCTGTTATTGGCTGTGGGAGTCCTTATGTTAAGTGAGTCACGGGTAGATTCAAAGGAACCTGAAAAGGATCGAGCTGAATCACACTTTTGCAGAGTGCATGAATGCTGTTTGAAAACCTAATTAAGCCATAACAACTGACCACAGCTGAAAAATAGTCGTGGTTATTTTCTACGCCCAAACGTCTCATTACTTG
Organism: Phocoena sinus; assembly: GCF_008692025.1. Taxonomy (NCBI): domain Eukaryota; kingdom Metazoa; phylum Chordata; class Mammalia; order Artiodactyla; family Phocoenidae; genus Phocoena; species Phocoena sinus. Next base: position 38,841,069 of record NC_045779.1, read on the forward strand.
GTAAAGGCTGTTAACTTGTCCAAGCTGAATAGTTGGAAGGAGAAATGGGCATGAGGAGGGCAAGTTAGAGTTTATTGTGCCTTCCGTTTCGATAAGGGGAAACTGAGTGTGGCTAGGAAAAGGAGCCTGAAGCTCTGGCTCCAGAACTATGTTCATACCTCTCACATCGACCTCATACTTTTTTTTGGCTGTGTCTTCCATATATAATTAGTGATAATCTCATTGATTCAATTCTTCTGGTGGAATGTAAGCTCCAAAAGGCCAGGGACTTGGTCTGTCTTGTTCAATGCTGAGTCTCCCAACACCTAGAACAGTGCCTAGGCCTTATGTCTGGGACCATAGTAGGAGCTCCATACATATTTGTTGAATTCATATCTCTACAATACCGGACACAGCTTGTTTACCTTTTATGTATCTTGCTAAAATATTTATATGTCCAGATTTCCTTTTCTGATGCAGATGTTAAAAGAACATCTTCAAGTTCCGTGATATCAGTGACCTCCAGTGTCTTATTCGCTAAAGTATCTCTAGTGCCTAAAACAGGGGACATTCTGTCAGTACTTATGGAATGAATGATTTAAGTATTTGATTAGTGAATTTTAAATTGAGCTAAAAAATGGAAATGATTGGCTCAGACTTTTGGGGGTTTGTTTTTGGAAACTGACTTTTTGGGTTTTTTTTTTTGGAAACTGTTTATTTTCTGTCAACCTACTTGCATTTTATGAGTTTGTGGAAGAACAGCTTAAGACCACTCAGTGGTTGTTCCTACCCATTCAGTGGCCTGAGCGGTGGGAGCTGCAGACCAGTCTTCAGTGGGGAACTGCTGAACAGGCACAGAGGGCACCTGCACACCTTCAGACCAGTCCACCACCTCAGGCTGAGGAGCAGTGAACTCAGGAGCTGGAGCGGTCCATTCGCCCTGAAATTCCTCCTTGGTCACAGCCTTCTCAGCTGCCGCCTGCTCTTCCTTTTCAGTCTCTTCAGGATCTCTGTAGAAGCAGAGATCAGGTGTGACCTCCCATGGGCGTTCGCGGGAGATGGTGCCACACATGCACAGAACTTCCCGGACGAGCATCCACTACATCAGACCCCCCGAGTGAGTTCCCTTGTTGTTGCATGGGATGGCCGTGTCCACATAACACAGACGAGAGTCTGTGTTACACAGCAATGGTAGGCAGGTTAGCGTAAGAGGCCTCTGTGAGAGGCTAGTGGTCAGCCCTGGGATCAGTAACCACTGGAAGTCTTGGCTCCCGGAAGGCTTCCTGGATCTGGTTAGTGAAGATTCCAGGAGAGAAGCAGCCAGCAATAGGAGTGGCTCCAGTGACAGCAGCAAACTTCAGCACAGCTCGCTGGCCAGTATTTCTAGAGGATACGACACTGACATCTGCTGGCTTTTCAATGGCAACAATGGCACGAGCTGCCAGCAGAAGCTTCTCGCAGGTTCTCTTCAGATTTATGTTGTAGACGCAGATGTACTGTTCCATTTGGAAGTCTAGGTTGGTGCCACCTAAGTGGGTTCCTGCTGCAAGAAATTTGAGTACATCCTCCTCCTTCATTTGCAGGAAGTCAAGGGCTCCAGACATTGTGAAAGTTTCCCTTTAAGTTACAATGGGAATCCAGAACAACGCCGTATGGACGGACCTCTGTCTGGGTAGTGCAGAAGGGGATCAGACTTAGTAAGAATGTTCTGCTATGTTTGTTCTAACCTCTACAGTTTATAAGTACCCTCACAAATATCCCCTCACTTGAATCTTACCACAACCCTATGAGATTTATTTTGTCAGTTTTATAGATGAGGAAAAAGACTCAGAGGAATTACAGGGCTTCTCTAATGTTACATAGTTGGCAGATTGGGACTTGAACCCTAGACTTGACTCCAAATTGTATGATCTTTCAACTTTTTCATGGATACCAATTGAAGATGAGGTGGAATTATTAGAACACTGTCAACATTGTATCATTGGAATTACAGAATCTTAGAGGTGGAAGTGGCCTTACACATCACAAATTCCAAACCCCTCTCTCATTTTTCAAAATAGGAAACGAAGGTTTGGAGAATTTCTATGACGTGTCTAAAGGCACACCTCCGACTTGAGAAGTTATTACACCGAAGCTGGCTCTTCCACTGACTACTTCTGGCTTGTCCTCAGATCTCACTCTCAGTTGGAGATTGTGGACTGAGCTTGTGGGAGACCAAGCTCCCCTCTGCTTTCCTGCGTCAGAGGCCCCGGGTACCCGGCCCTTTCTGACAGGAGCCTGGCCCTCGCTGAAGGAAACAGGGTTCTTCTCTCTCCCCCTTTGTGTCATTTCTTTTTCCTCTTCCTTATTTACCTAGCAGTTGAGGGGCGAGGGTTGTAAAAGAGCCATCCAGTCTTCAAGGTTCCCTACTCCCTCCCCTGTAAGACCTGGTTTTGATAAAGGTTTCCAAGTTTGAAAGTTAATAAAAATAATGCCACTGACCTCTTCATTTATTTATTGTTTCTGAACTGTCTACACCTCAGAGTCCAGTTTTGTTTTCCTTTCTTTCTATGATGCCCTGGGTATAGACCCTGCTGGCTAACTGAGGGTGCGCTTTGCACAGAATCCAACAGAATCTTGCCCCTGTCTTGTAAGAATAACTACCAGGGCTTAGAGAAGATAGATTCCATTGTTTGGCTTTGCACGTCACACTTTTTTTTATGAGTCAAATCTGATAACAGAAGAGCACAAATCTAAATTTTACCAGTAATCAAGGAAAGGCAATGAAATACCCTTTTGACTCTCAAATAGGCAAAAAGTAGAGAGATTATTTTGTGCTGGCAAGAGGGTGAGAAAACGAGCGCTCGTATGTTGCTGCTGTAAATATGAATTGCTGTACCTTTTGGGAATGAGGCCAGCTATCTATTAAAAAATACAGAGATTACATTCAGTACTGTCATTTTTGTTCATTTAGCCTGTGGAAATCAAGGTTCCAGTTTGTAAGGTTATATGTTCAAGAAAGTTTATTAAAGCTCTGTTTGTAATTGCAAAAACCCAAAAACCCCTTGAATTTCTGTCAGGAAATGTTGTATAAATTATGGTTTATCTGTAATACAGAGTATATCATATAGTCATAAAGTCACAGAGTAACATTCATGGAATTATCTTACTTTTGGAAAAAGCAAGAAAATCTTCATATGTGTGTATACGTGATTACAGATCTTCCTGGACTTATGATGGGGTTACATCCCAATAAACCCATTGTAAGTTGAAAGTGCATTTAATACACCTAACCTTCCGAACTTCATAGCTTAGCCTTGCCTACCTTAAACGTGCTCAGAACACTCTATTAGCCTAGAGTTGGGCAAAATCTTTGAACACAAAGCCTAGCTTATAATAAAATGTTGAATATCTCATGTCATTTATTGAATACTTTATTGAAAGTGAGCATCAGAATAGTTGTCAGGGTACAGAATGGTTGTCAGAATATTGGCTGTTTCCCCTTGTGATGGTGTGGCTGACTGGCAGCTGCGGTTTGCTGCCACTGCCCAGCATCTCGAGAGTATCAGACCACATATAGCTAACCTGGGAAGAGATCAACATTCAAAATTCGAGTACAGTTTCACTGACTGCGTGTCACTTTTGAACTATAGTAAAGTCAAAAAATAGTGAGTCGGGGGCTTCCCTGGTGGCGCAGTGGTTGAGAGTCCGCCTGCCGATGCAGGGGACACGGGTTTGTGCCCCCGTCTGGGAAGATCCCACATGCTGCAGAGCGGCTGGGCCCGTGAGCCATGGCCGCTGAGCCTGTGCGTCCGGGGCCTGTGCTCCGCAACGGGAGAGGCCACAGCAGTGAGAGGCCCGCGTACCGCAAAAAAAAAAAAAAAAAAAGTGAGTCAGGGAGTTCCCTGGTGGCCTATTGGTTAGAGATTCAGCACTTTCACTGTGGAGGCCCAGGTTCCATCCCTGCTCACAGCTAATAAAATGTATGCCTCGAGGGTAGAATTAGGTTTGGGAAACAGACATCAGCATATCTGTGTTGTTTGTCTTGTTATAACGAGCATGCATTGATTTTGTGATTTTTTTTTAATAAAGTGAAAAATTTTGAAAATTTAAAAAAATTTTAATAAAGTGAAAAAAATTTGAGGGTTTGAGACATAGATGGGTTATAATCTATTTTCTGTCTATTAATAGTTGTGAGAGGTTTGGTAAAGTACTTAACCTCAGTCCTCATCTGTAAAAGGGGAATAATATCTACATCACTGTGTTTGATTAAAGGAAGTAAAGTATACAAAGCATGTAGCACATTGTAATCCATCTATAAATGTTAGTTTCTTTTCCCCTCTACACAAGCAATTTGGAGTAGAATATTAAAACACATGCAAAATGTGTTCGCTGTGCTACCAGTGTGTGTTATCCTGATGTGCAAAGTGTGGCATTGGCCTACCAAAGGGGTGATTTAGTGACTCTTATTTGCTCCCTTAATCCTTATAGAGACGAAGAATAATGTACAATGGTGCCTTGGCCCTCCGGGGTTATTTACCTGGTACCTCAGTTATTAGTAATCCAGCTGCAAAGTAGGGAGGAGGGAAGAGGGCCTCTGAATAGCCGAAACAGGTGTCTGAAGTTCAAGCTCCTGCTGGATCATTTATTCTTATTTTAGGTAACCCAAACAAGCTTTTCCAGTGATGATGCTATGGCAGTTACCCAGAGAGCAGCCAGGAGGGTCTGAGCCCAGGGGTGCATATGGAAGACTAAAATACAAACACAAGTACTCAGGAAGCCGGATGGTCTGGGGCCAGGCCCTGTTTTCACAATTAATAACTGATCTTCATAATGATGATGCTGGATTATTAGGGAGAAATTAATTTATGCTTCATATAATCTTGTAAAGGTCCCTAATGATACAGTCTAGAAGTATTACCACCAAAGATGGTTAAAATTTTCAGTTTCATTGTGTAAAAAGTAAGTTTTGTTTTTGTATTAGTGCCAGAATATAACAGAGGTCTTTATCCTATGAGGGAAAGATAGAGTAGATGCCTATAGTTAGAAATCTGGACAGCCAAGTGTGGCAGATGTTAGAAATCGTTCAAAAAGGATTTTAAACTGGAACAGTGGAATGATGTCTCACAAGTGCGTTGTTTGCTTTTTGACTAAAAGAAGGTCCACAATCTATAATCCAGAATCCCGGGGACCTGGTGAGTTTTGGAATTCAGAAATTTTCAGATTTCTTGAGAAGTAGTATGTAATGTAATGTAGTAGCCCTAACAGGGTCTGAGGCAGCACACGATAGTCAAACATATTAATATTTCTGTAGTGAAGTATTTATTAGGACAAATAGTGTATAGATTATTTAAATAACAAACCACTAAATGAAATAGTGGGATAAATATAGAATATAAATACTCTAGTAACCTTATTTCTAAGAAAACATTTTATAAATCTTTAAATTTATGCAGGTTTGATTTCAGCTAAATGTGCTGGTGCATACACAAACCATGAACATCCATCTCCTCTGGTTGCTTGAGCATCTTAGAGGAACCTCAGTGCCTGTCACCAGCAGCAGCTGGAGTGGCACCTGTGATTGCAGGAGCAGGACTAAGGGCCATTTTTTTTTTTTTTTTTTTTTTTGCGTTACGCGGGCTTCTCACTGTTGTGGCCTCTCCCATTGCGGAGCACAGGCTCCGGATGCGCAGGCTCAGCGGTCATGGCTCACAGGCCTAGCCGCTATGCGGCACGTGGGATCTTCCCGGAGCGGGGCACGAACCCATGTCCCCTGCATCGGCAGGCAAACTCTCAACCACTGCACCACCAGGGAAGCCCCTAAGGGCCATTTTAAGCACTTTTTCCCAGGTCAAATGCTTCATTAATTTAGGTTTCCATCTAAGCAGTCCCTCCTAAATTATGAAAACCACCATAAGCTCATGTTCATTGATAAATGTTCATGGTTCAAAGCTAGCCACTGACTGATCACACATTTTCACCATCTCATGTAGGGACTTTTTTTTACCACCTGTGTTTACAAATGTGTCTCAATCATCACTGTTATCCTCATGATTAACTATATTTAAAATCATTTCACACATCCATTAGGATAACTACTATCAAAAAACCCCCAAACAACGACATTCACAGAAAGATAGACAAGATGAAAAGGCAGAGGGCTATGTACCAGGTGAAGGAGCAAGATGAAACCCCAGGGCTTCCCTGGTGGCGCAGTGGTTGAGAGTCTGCCTGCCAATGCAGGGGACATGGGTTTGAGCCCTGGTCTGGGAAGATCCCACGTGCCGCGGAGCGGCTGGGCATGTGAGCCACAATTACTGAGCCTGCGCGTCTGGAGCCTGTGCTCCGCAACGGGAGAGGCCGCGATAGTGAGAGGCCCACGCACCGCAATGAAGAGGGGCCCCCACTTGCCACAACTGGAGAAAGCCCTCGCACAGAAACGAAGACCCAACACAGCCAAAAATTAATTAATTAATTAATTTAAAAAAAAAAAAAAAAGATGAAACCCCAGAAAAACAACTAGATGAAGTGGAGATAGGTAACCTTCCAGAAAAAGAATTCAGAATAATGGTAGTGAAGATGATCCAGGACCTCGGAAAAAGAATGGAAGCAAAGATTGAGAAGATGCAAGAAATGTTTAACAGAGACTTAGAAGAATTAAAGAACAAACAGAGATGAACAATACAATAACTGAAATGAAAACTACACTAGAAGGAATCAATAGCAGAATAACTGAGGCAGAAGAACAGATAAGTGACCTGGAAGACAGAATGGTGGAATTCACTGCTGCAGAACAGAATAAAGGAAAAAGAATGAAAAGAAATGAAGACAGCCTAAGAGACCTCTGGGACAACATTAAACACAACAACATTCACATTATAGGGGTCCCAGAAGGAGAAGGGAGAGGAAGGACCAGAGAAAATATTTGAAGAGATTATAATCAAAAACTTCCCTAATATGGGAAAGGAAATAGCCATCCAAGTCCAGGAAGCACAGAGAGTCCCATACAGGATAAACCCAAGCCGAGACACATAGTAATCAAACTGGCAAAAATTAAAGACAAAGAAAAATTATTGAAAGCAGCAAGGGAAAAATGACAGATAACATACAAGGGAACTCCCATAAGTTTAACAGCTGATTTCTCAGTAGAATACAAGCCAGAAGGGAGTGGCATGATATACTTGAAGTGATGAAAGGGAAGAACCTACAACCAAGATTACTCTACCCAGCAAGGATCTTATTCAGATTCGATGGAGAAATCAAAAGCTTTACAGACAAGCAAAAGCTAAGAGAATTCAGCACCACCAAACCAACTTTACAACAAATGCTAAAGGAACTTCTCTAAGTGGGAAACACAAGAGAAGAAAAGGACCTACAAAGACAAACCCAAAACAATTAAGAAAATGGTCATAGGAACATATGTATCGATAATTACCTTAAACATGAATGGATTAAATGCTCCAACCAAAAGACACAGGCTTGCTGAATGGATACAAAATCAAGACCCATCTATATGCTGTCTACAAGAGACCCACTTCAGACCTAGGGGCACATACAGACTGAAAGTGAGGGAATGGAAAAAGATATTCCATGCAAATGGAAATCAAAAAGCTGGAGTAGCAATACTCATATCAGATAAAATAGACTTTAAAATAAAGAATGTTACAAGAGACAAGGAAGGACACTACATAATGATCAAGGGATCAATCCAAGAAGAAGATATAACAACTGTAAATATATATGCACCCAACATAGGAACACCTCAATACATAAGGCAACTGCTAATAGCTTTAAAACAGGAAATCGACAGTAACACAATAATAGTGGGGGACTTTAACACCTCACTTACACCAATGGACAGATCATCCAAAATGAAAATAAATAAGGAAACAGAAGCTTTAAATGACACAATAGACCAGATAGATTTAATTGATATTTACAGGACATTCCATCCAAAAACAGCAGATTACACTTTCTTCTCAAGTGCGCATGGAACATTCTCCAGGATAGATCACATCTTGGGTCACAAATCAAGTCTCAGTAAATTTAAGAAAATTGAAATCATATCAAGCATCTTTTCTGACCCCAACACTGTGAGATTAGAAATGGATAACAGGGGAAAAAAACATAAACACAAACACATGGAGGCTAAACAATACATTACTAAATAACCAAGAGATTGGTGAAGAAATCAAAGAGGAAATCAAAAAATATCTAGAGACAAATGACAATGAAAACGTGACGATACAAAACCTATGGGATGCAGCAAAAGCAGTTCTAAGGGGGAAGTTTATAGCTATACAAGCCTACATCAAGAAACAAGAAAAATCTCAAATAAACAATCTAACCTTACACCTAAAGGACCTAGAGAAAGAAGAACAAACAAAACCCAAGGTTAGCAGAGGAAAGAAATCATAAAGATCAGAGCAGAAATAAATGAAATAGAAATAAAGAAAACAATAGCAAAGATCAATAAAACTAAAAGCTGATTCTTTGAGAAGGTAAATAAAATTGATAAACCATTAGCCAGACTCATCAAGAAAAAGAGGGAGAGGACTCAAATCAATAAAATTAGAAATGAAAAAGGAGAAGTTACAACAGACACTGCAGAAATGCAAAGCGTCCTAAGAGACTACTACAAGCAGCTGTATGCCAATAAAATGGACAACCTGGAAGAAATGGACAAATTCTTAGAAAGGTATAACCTTCCAAGACTGAACCAGGAAGAAATAGAAAATATGAACAGACCAATCACAAGTAATGAAATTGAAGCTGTTATTAAAAATCTTCCAACAAACAAAAGTCCAGGACCAGATGGCTTCACAGGTGAATTCTATCAAACATTTAGAGAAGAGCTAACACCCATCCTTCTCAAACTCCAAAATATTGCAGAGGAAGTAACACTCCCAGACTCATTCTATGAGGCCACCATCACCCCGATACCAAAACCAGACAAAGATACTACAAAAAAAGAAAATTACAGAACAATATCACTGATGAATATAGATGCAAAAATCCTCAACAAAATACTAGCAAACAGAATCCAACAACACATTAAAAGGATCATACACCACAATCAAGTGGGATTTATCCCAGGGATGCAAGGATTCTTCAGTATACGCAAATCAATCAATGTGATCCACCATATTAACAAATTGAAGAATAAAAACCATATGATCATCTCAATAGATGCAGAAAAAGCTTTTGACAAAATTCAACACCATTTATGATAAAAACTCTCCAGAAAGTGGGCATAGAGGGAACCTACCTCAACATAATAAAGGCCATATATGACAAACCCACAGCAAACATCATTCTCAATGGAGAAAAGTTGAAAGCATTTCCTCTAAGATCAGGAACAAGACAAAGTTGCTCACTCTCACCACTATTATTCAACATAGTTTTGCAAGTCCTAGCCACGGCAATCAGAGAAGAAAAAGAAATAAAAGGAATACAAACTGGAAAAGAAGAAGTAAAACTGTCACTGCAGATGACATGACAGTATACATAGAGAGTCCTAAAGATGCCACCAGAAAACTACTAGAGCTAATCAATGAATTTGGTAAAGTTGCAGGATACAAAATTAATGCACAGAAATCTCTTGCATTCCTATACACTAATGATGAAAAATCTGAAAGAGGAGTTAGGGAAACACTCCCATTTACCATTGCAACAAAAAGAGTAAAATACCTAGGAATAAACCTACCTAGGGAGACAAAAGACCTGTATGCAGAAAACTATAAGACACTGATGAAAGAAATTAAAGATGATACCAACAGATGGAGAGATATACCATGTTCTTGGATTGGAAGAATCAATACTGTGAAAATGACTGTACTACCCAAAGCAATCTACAGATTCAGTGCAATCCCTATCAAATTACCAATGACATTTTTTACAGAACTAGAACAAAAAATCTTAAAATTTGTATGGAGACACAAAAGACCCCGAATAGCCAAAGCAGTCTTGAGGGAAAAAAATGGAGCTGGAGGAATCAGACTCCCTGACTTCAGACTATACTACAAAGCTACAGTAATCAAGACAATGTACTACTGGCACTGGCACAAAAACAGAAACATAGGTCAATGGAACAAGATAGAAAGCCCATAGATAAACCCACACACCTATTGTCAACTAATCTATGACAAAGGATGCAAGGATATACAATGGAGAAAAGACAGCCTCTTCAATAAGTGGTGCTGGGAAAACTGGACAGCTACACGTAAAAGAACGAAATTAGAACTCTCCCTAACACCATACACAAAAATAAACTTAAAATGGATTAGAGACCTAAATGTAAGACTGGACACTATAAAACTCTTAGAGGAAAACATAGGAAGAACACTCTTTGACATAAATCACAGCAAGATCTTTTTGATCCACCTCCTAGAGCAATGGAAATAAAAGGAAAAATAAGCAAATGAGACCTAATGAAACTTCAAAGCTTTTGCACAGCAAAGGAAACCATAAACAAGACGAAAAGACAGCCCTCAGAATGGGAGAAAATATTTACAAACGAATCAATGGACAAAGGATTAATCTCCAAAATATATAAACAGCTCATGCAGGTCAATATTAAAAAAACAAACAACCCAATCCAAAAATGGGCAGAAGACCTAAATAGACATTTCTCCAAAGAGGACATACAGATGGCCAAGAAGCACATGAAAAGCTGCTGAACATCACTAGTTATTAGAGAAATGCAAATCAAAACTACAATAAGGTATCACCTCACGCCAGTTAGAATGGGCATCATCAGAAAATCTACAAACAACAAATGCTGGAGAGGGTGTGGAGAAAAGGGAACCCTCTGGCACTGTTGGTGGGAGTGTAAATTGATACAGCCACTATGGAGGACAGTATGGAGCTTTCTTAGAGAACTAAAAATAGAATTACCATATGGTCCAGCAATCCCACTACTGGGCATATACCCAGAGAAAACCATAATTCAAAAAGACACATGCACCCCAATGTTCATTGCAGCACTGTTTATAATAGCCAGGTCATGGAAGCAACCTAAATGCCCATCGTCAGACGAATGGACAAAGAAGATGTGGTACATATATACAATGCAATATTACTCAGCCATAAAAAGGAAGGAAATTGGGTCATTTGTTGAGATGTGGATGGATCTAGAGACTGTCATACAGAGTGAAGTAAGTCAGAAAGAGAAAACCAACTATCGAATATTAACGCATATATGTGGAACCTAGAAAAATGGTACAGATGAACCGGTTTGCAGGGCAGAAATTGAGACACAGATGTAGAGAACAAACGTATGGACACCAAGGGGGGAAAGCGGCAGTGGTGCTGGTGGTGGTAGTGTGATGAATTGGGCGATGGGGATTGACATGTATACACTGATGTGTATACAATTGATTAAAAAAAAAAAAGCCCCAACATCAAGTGTTGGAAAGGATGTAGAGAAACTGGAAGACTTGTGCACTGTTGGTGGGAATGTAAAATGATACAGTCATTGTGGAAAAGAACGTGGCAGTTCCTCAAAAAGTTAAAAATAGAATTACTATATAATTCAGTAATTTCACTACTGGCTAAGTACTCAAAAGAATTTAAAACTGGGTCTCGAAGGGAAAGTTGTACACCCATTTTCATGGCAGCACTATTCACATTAGCTAAAACATGGAAGCAACTCAAGTGTCTGTCACTGATGAATGGATAAGCAAAATGTAGTATATACAGCCTTAAAAAAAAGGAAATTCTTCAATATGCTACAGGATGGGTGAACCTTGAGGACACTATGCTAAGTGAAATAAGCCAGTCACAAAAAAGACAAATACTATATGATTCCATTTATTTGAGGTACTTAGAATAGCCCAAATCATAAAGACATAAATTGCAATGGTGGTTGCCAGGGGCTGAGGCGAGGGCAGGCTGGGGAGTTGTTTATATAAGGAAAAGAGTTTAAGTTTCACAGGATGAAACGAGTTTTGGGGATGGATGATGGCAATGGTTGTACAACAATGTGACTGTATTTTAATACCACTGAACTGTACAGTTAAAAATGGTTAAGATGGTAAATTTTATGATGTGTATTTTACCACAAGAAAAAAAAATACATCCACACAAAATCTTAAAAAAAAAAAAACAAACACTTCAGCAATTTCCCCACTCAAGACATGCATAACGGAAGCATCATTGTCAATGTGGAATGTTTCATTGATGTCAACTTAATTTATACTTTTAGCTGACAAACTTTTAGCAAAAGGTGGTCTTCTCATTAGTGATAGGAAATCCTTCAAAGTATTCATCTGTGGATTTAGCTTCAAACACTACTGTAAACCAAAGTCCAAGCACAGACTTTTCATTTGGAAATAATCTTAGATTTTCAGAAAAGTTGCAAAGATACTACAGAGTTCCCATATACTCTGCGCCCATCTTCCACTAATGTTAAGTAACCATGGCACATTTGCCAAAACTAAGAAATTAACAGTGGTATCATACTATTCCTTAATGCCCACACTTTATCAGATTTCACCAGTTTTCCCATTAATGACCTTTTTTTCTGTTTTAGGATCCAATCCAGGTTACCCCGTTGCATTTAATCATCATGTCTCCTTGGTCCCCTTGAGTCTGTGGCAGTTTCTCAGTCACTCCTTTTTATAACCTTGAAACTGTTGTGGGGTGTTGGTCAGGTATTTTGTAAAATGTCCCTCGATTTGAGTTTGTCTGATTTTTCTCATGATTAGTGTGTGGTTATGCGTCATATCAATGACAAGCACTTTTAACATTGATTTATCACTGTATTTCCAAGCCTTAGCACCTGTGTTAATGGCATCCTGAAGACTGAACTTTTCCAGGAAGTCTTTGATTCTGAGGCCCTCGTTAACTGCTGCAAGCAAGCACCTAGGGCAATTTTTGTCTTATTTCTTAAGTGAGTTTACTTGTTCTTCCCGGAGGGTAAAATTTCACATTGGCATCACAAGAAGTTCAGGATAGGCATGTGGAGCACTTCTTTAGGAAGAGTAAAACGTCACAGCCCTTCCTGAGCAGCCTGCCTGCAGTGAACTGCCACGGTTTACCACTGCCACGGTAAACTCCTTCTTGACTCGTCACAGTACAATAAGTCCCCTACTTACGAAGTCTCCGTTCAGAGAGCACCATTCGTAAGTCCAATTTGTAAGTCCAGCAAAGTTAGCCTAGGTACCCAGCTAACACAGTTGGCTATATAGTACTGTACTGTAATAGTTTTATAATATTTTTCACACAAACCATACGTAAAAAACAAACAGAAAAAAATAAAACATTTCTAATCTTACAGTATGGTACCTTGAAAAGTACCGTAGTACGGTACAACAGCTGGTATACAGGGGCTGGCATCGAGTGAACAGGCAAGAAGAGTTACTGACTGGAGGAGGGAGAGGAGGTGGGAGATGGTAGAGCTGAAGGATCCTCAGCAATAGGAGGTGGAGGGCAAGCTGCAATGTCACTCACACCTGACATTATGGCACAGGTTCTGGTTCCTTGCTGGATTCAATTCTATCTACCCTCTTCAAAAAACGATACAGTGATGTCTGGGTGGTAGCTCTTTTTTTCTCGTCACAAGTGACCCAGTAGCACTGGATTGCATACTGAATGGCTGCTGCAACCTTTGCGTACCATTCTACGTTTGGGTCCTGTGCCTCAGAAACTAACAGTACCTCCTCAAGGAAAATCCCCTTGCCGTTTCCTGTGCTGTGAATCTCTTCGGTTCTTTAGTTACTTCTTCCTCTTGTCTCTTCATCCTTTCTCTGGGCCTCCAGTTGCATCAGGTCTTCATTAGTAAGCTCCTCGTCTTGCACAGCAGGGCGTTCAGTGTAGTTGTCCTCTTGCAGATCTAGTTCCAGCTTCTTGCTGAGGGTCACTCAGTTGCCGAAGACCTCTTTGGACTCCTCATCCACCTTCTCAAATCTACAAAAATCGTGAACAAACTGCAGGCAAAGTTTCTTCCAAACCTCATTCATGGTGACTGCTGTAAACTCACGCCAAGCAAAGTCAATGTTTTTTATGGCCTTGTAGATGTTATAGTCCTTCCAAAATTGTCACAAGGTTGTTCCTGATTCATCACTTGCCTTTACTGCCTGATGAAAAGTGTGATGTGAATAATATTTCTTGAAAGTCTCTAAAACTCCTTGGTCCATAGGTTGGATGAGCGACGTAGTATTCGATGGTAGATGCAGTACTTTGACATTGGGATGAAAGTCATCCATGAATGGGGGTGGCCCAGAGCATTGTCGAGCAGCAAAAGAATTTTGAATAGGATGTCCTTCTTCGAGCAATATTCCTCTACCTCCGGGATAAGGTGGTGGAAAAACCAGTCCTGGAAAATGGCCTGTGTAACCCAGGCCTTGGGGTTACTCTTCCACACAACAGGAAGCGAGCCCTTGGCTATGTTTTTAAGGGCTCTTGGGTTCCCTGAATGATAAACTAAAAGAGGCTTCAGCTTCATATCGCCGGAAGCATTGCCACCAAACAACAGAGTTAGCCTATCCTTTGCTGAGTTATACCCTGACATCAACATTTTCTCCTTCCTGATGTAACTTCGGTCTGGCATCCTCTTCCAGTACAGTCCTGTCTCATCCACATTAAAAACCTGCTTGGGGGGCTTCCCTTGGTGGCGCAGTGGTTGCGAATCTGCCTGCCAATGCAGGGTACACGGGTTCGAGCCCTGGTCTGGGAAGATCCCGCATGCCGCGGAGCGACTGGGCCCGTGAGCCACAACTACTGAGCCTGTGCGTCTGGAGCCTGTGCTCCGCAACGAGAGAGGCCGCAGCAGTGAGGGGCCCGCGCACCTCGATGAAGAGTGGCCCCCGCTTGCTGCAACTAGAGAAAGCCCTCGCACAGAAACAAAGACCCAACACAGACAAAAAAATAAAATAAAAATAAATAAATAAAAAAAATTAAAAAAAAAAAAAAAAAAACCTGCTTGGGTAAATACATGCCTTCATCAAGAATTTCTAGAAGTGTTGCAGGAGACTCCCGGGCAGCTACCGTATCTGCACTTACTGCCTCACCACTTACTTTTACATTGTGAAGGTTGGCTGTAGCCTTGAACAGATGAAACTAGCCATGGTTGGCATTAAAAGATGCACCCTTTGATTCTTCACTGTGTTTCTTCTTCAAGTCGTCATAAAGGCTTTTAGCTTTCTCTTGAATCAGCATTAAGCTAAGCGGGACTCGACCATGGATGCTGATCCTGTATCCACACCGAGAAGTCTCTCCATCTCCTCCATCACTTTTCCATGCTTCGATATTATTGTTGACATTATCGGCACAGCAGACTTCACATGTTCCATGATCTTGTCCGTGTTCTTTAGAATCGTGCCAATGGTTGAACAATTCATGTTATAAGAACAAGCGATGTCTACCATCTTTTTGTCTCGCTCCACTCTCTCAGTTATTTTCACTTTTGTTTCCATTGTTATCACTTGGCACTTCTTAGCAGTACCAGCTACATCACCACTGCTTTTATGCTTGCTTCCAGACATCCTGGGCTTGAAATATAGATACTGTACTACTGTATTCTATACAGTACTGTACAGTAAAGTACACAAAAGCACAGCCACATGTAGAGGATGCACACACGTGACAATGTACGCCAGACACATGAACTAACAGCGTGGTTTGAAAGTTCGAAACTTGAAGGTTCACATGTAGGGTAATTACACAGGTAACATGGTTACCCATGTTTTGGTTGCATAGTGCAGCCCAGGTAAGGCATGTACACCTTTTGGACATCTTGGAGGCTGCTCTTTCCAGTCACTGCCAGTTTTGTCTAACGTGGGCAGCAGCTGTGGCACACCCAAGACCTGTGGATCTCACTCTTCAGAGTTGTTGATGTCTTTCCAGGAATGTATCTCCAGGAAAGAGCTGTTTCATCAGCATTGTCAGTTTGCTCAAGAATAAGGTTTTTACCAGATATGATTTTATCAAATTTACCCACATAATTTTCTGATGTTTTCTGATCATTAGAAGCTTTTTCCACTTGATTTTCAGATTATTTTACACAATGATGCTTCTTTAATATCTGTAGCCAATTCTAATAAATGTTCACACATACCTTCATGTTCTGTTCTTCATGGCACAGTCTAGCTATATTCTAGATATATGTTCCCTTTTGTGGAATCCACTCAACCAAAACATGGTCAAGATCTTACATTTTTGTCCTATGCAGCATTTTCTTGTTTTTATTAATTTTTGTTAATTATCACTATATACCTTAAACAACTTCTGTTTCTTTAAGTCATATTTAACAATTATTCTACTCCATAATCTTCAGTAAAATGCCTCACAGACACCAGGATCAAGCTTCTGTAATAACTTCACTATCTGTGCTGTTGTTAATGAGAGACGCTTCTTTTCTTCTGTTTATCTTCTCACTGTTACAACAGGGGTATCTTTGACTCTGTTTGACGTTTTCATGGTTACAAAGAACAAAAAAAAAAAGCAACAAAACACCAGCACTCAGCAGGTATTTTGGGAGGAATGTTATGACACAACTGAGTCTTAGGTCAGTTCAAGCCAGGTTTTGCTGCAAAATAAGTTTTGTGCCAAACTTATGGAACAACTTCTGGTTTTAAGAGCTTTCAGACTTCAGAATTGCCAATAAGGAATACGGGCCTAATTTTTTGGAAGAAATTTTTTATGTAGTGAAAGAAATAACAGTTTCCTCATACATTCATTAAAAAATGTTTCCTGAGCACCTAGGACAGTGACTCCCACTCCCGTTGCGGAGCACAGGCTCCGGACGCTCAGGCTCAGCGGCCATGGCTCACGGGCCCAGCCGCTCCGCGGCATGTGGGATCTTCCCGGACCGGGGCACGAATCCGTGTCCCCTGCATCGGCAGGCGGACTCCCAACCACTGCGCCACCAGGGAAGCCCTGACTCCCAGTTTTTTTTGTTTTTAACCAGAGACCCCGTTAGCCTTGGAGCTCTATATATACAACTGCCAAACACAGGTTCTGATCAGTGTGGATAACCAGCTTAACCAAACTGAAATGTCATTTATAGAAACAACAAATATTTTGACTTGTATAATAATTCAGGCTATGCGTAAAATTTATTAGCTTAATATATATTGTAGTTTAAATATGTGTTGAAAATAGCATAGTTTCGAAGTCCAAGGGTCTCAGGCTGCTAACTGCCACATATGTCCCAGGTTCTGCACACAAAAGAAAACGTACAGTTCTTAGAAGTACAAAGTGAGTAACATGGAGCCCCCCATGTGAAGCTGAGCCGTAGGTGTCCATGGCTCAGGACTTACAGTTTAGAATGAGCGCCGGGAAGTTTCATAGATCTTGTACTCAAGGCGAAAAAGCAAGCACAAGTAGAAGTGGGACTTCAGAGGAATGAGTGACTAGGAGTCTGCCTAGGGAGGTTAGGGAAGAAATAGAAAGACCTAACAGAGCTAAGTGTTGCCTGTCCTCGACTTTGTAGAATGAGTGGATTTTAGTGGATGAGTGGGAGAGATTTCTAGACATTCCCCACCCTGATATCTGTGCCCTCCTTCTTCATCAGTAGTAGATCTTATTTGGCTGAAGGAAAGGCTAAACTTCCTATTCTCCCTTGCAGCTAGGAGAGGCCACTGACTGAATTTTAGCCAGTGGCACATAAGCAGAAATGGTGTATACAACTTAGGGAGTGAGACATGAACATGTGGTGAGTTTGAAGGTCATTGAGTAGCTGGGGAAGTAGCAAGATGGTGTAGAAAAGAGAAGAAATAAAGCCTTGTGCAAGTTCTTAGAGCCTGATGCAATACTTTTCCCTCTGTTGTTTCTCAATAGCAGTTCAACACTGAATCAACACAGCAAATAACGCAGAGACCAGCCAGATCCTTGTCCTGTGGGTTCAGTACCACGCAACAGCAAGAAACTTCCTTAATAGAGCCACTGTCCACTGGTCCATCCATCTGAGGGGGAAAGGCCAGTGCTCTGCCTTTAACACCTCATCAATGGCCTGGTTCCTTTTACATCCCAGCCGTCATTGTCATCCTATCAGCCACTTAAGTGTATTTAGTATTTACATGTAAAGGAATTACTACAGAGTAGGCCCAATTTTAGCTTACTTTACTTATTCAAAACAAAACAAAACAAACAGCCACAAAAGATAGAAGACAAACCACTGAAAAGGGTGGTATCAGTGTACAAGTTCTTATAATAAAAATACTACAATCAGGACTTCCCTGGTGGTCCAGTCGTTAGGACTCTGTGCTTCCACTGCAGGGGGCATGGGTTCATCCCTGGTTGGGGAACTAAGATCCTGTGAGATGTGAAGCGCAGACAAAAAAAAATTTTTTTTAAAACAAAAAACTACAATAACCTAAGGATTGCAGTCCCCTGGTTTCTACCTGTTCCCAAGGATCCTCATGTGACAGCTAAGGAGGCACTTACTAACATCTTCAAATTAGCCTTACATCCTTGTGGTAGTTTCACATACTTACTGGAATTTCAACTACAGCACAGGTGTTGCTGTGTGATACAACCAGAACCCACGTTTCCCAGTGTATGACTAGGATATTTCCTCCCGATATAACAATTGGAAAATAGAAGTGAAAGTAAGTTCTGCCAAAATTGACAGTAAAACTTTGGGTCTGAAATGGGTTATTTTTATGTAATAACCAGGTATTTGAATTACCAATAAGTGTATGGCAGTGGCACCCCCCAAAACTGGTTGTAAAACTACAACACTACAGAGATTTTAGAAGATGTCAATAAGTGTACAGAGTCTATTAAAAAAAAAGGTGGGGGGCAAAAATTTTAGTTGGAACCTAAAACTAATGTCATCTCACTTTGTCAAGTCCTCCCCTAAATGTTATGGCCTCATGCATTAATGTTTTACCAATCCAATTTTATGACAGGGTATACAAGGAAGGATTCTTAAGTTTATTCACATTGCTTTAAGAATATAAAATATGGCAATTTCTCCATGTTTGCTTTTTATTTATTTTATTTTATTTATTTATTTTATTTTGGGGGGCTGTGTTGGGTCTTTGTTGCTGTGCGCAGACTTTCTCTAGTTGCAGAGAGCGGGGTCTACTCTTCGTTGCAGTGTGCGGACTCCTCATTGCGGTGGCTTCTCCTTGCTGAAGCTTCTCTTTGTCGTGGAGCAGGGGCCCTAGGCGCAGGCTCAGTAGTTGTGGCGCACAGGCTTAGTTGCCCCGCGGCATGTGGGATCTTCCCGGACCAGGGCTCGAACCTGTGTCCCCTGCACTGGCAGGCGGGTTCTTAACCGCTGCGCCACCAGGGAAGTCTCGCCAGGTTTGCTTTTTAAGAGCAGGAGTATTAACGGAAGTTTTGTTATGCTAATAGTCCCTCAGGTACTTCTGCAGAACTCTGGGGCTGCAAATTCATTCTCCCGCACGTGCTGCCAAATGCAACATATTTTTGGATCAGCAAAACTGTTTTTGCTGATCAACTAAGGAACAACTGTAAGTTGTTCCTTAGTTCCAAGACTTTCTAACTTGCTCTGGATTTCTGGATAGAGATTTGTAATTTTTTTTTTCCCCCAGAAAAACTACTGCCTACTTGTAAAACTCAGGAACTTCTAAGTGCAATGTGCTAACCAGTTTGACTCCCTTCCTGAGCAGTGCCACTGACAACAGTCTGGGCTCATCAGGGAGACAAAGCCAGGTGCTCTTCCTGTCTCCTGCGGCCCAGGCTTGGTTTGAAGCAGGAAACCTTGGCCAGGGCCTCCCAGGGTTTCAGAGGTAATAGTGACAGGGTGGGTCCTGGGAGGTTGGTTGAGAAAAAAGCTGTCCAGGGAAGCCACCACTTGAGACTCTGTTGCTGTTACTTTAGAGGCTTCGTTCATCATAGACAAAGCCTGGTCAGCTCTTTAACTACTAATCCATTTTTCAGCTTTACAAACTTCTCTAAGGTGAGCTTGTTAGAAATGCAGAATGTCTGGCCTCACCCTAGACCTACTGGATCAGAATCTGCATTCTTAATAAGGTCTCCCAAGTGATTCGCTTGCACATTAAAGTTTGATAGCACTGGGTTAGGGGTCTTGAGAAGAGTAGAGGAGCGGAATTATATAGAGTTGACGAGGGGCACACAACAGGACGGCCCAACTGTGGCACTTGAGCTTGTACCCCTGAGTGTCTCATGGCCCCGATCCCCACAGTTGGGTGATTTCCTCCAGTAGCTCTTAGGCAGCTCAGGCATAGAAACAAAATCCTGCATTCGGATTGACAGGAGGTTGGAGATTAGCAGAGCAGGCATGTCTGAAAGAGAAAAGATTCACAGTTGAGCATGTGATCATGAGAATGGCCCAAATGGTGCAGAATGGCGTCAAGGCTGGATAGGAAGGAGGGTGGCCATGCAGAAAGGGGATGACAGCCTGTATATTTCTAGTAACTCGAAGCAGGTAAAGTGGAGGGGAAAGCTGCATGGCAGAGTAGTGGTCTGAGACTGCTACGTAGGAGCTGTGGAACTGTTGATAGGTCTAGAGAACACTGCCCAATAGAACTTTATGGATGATGGAAATGTTCTATATCTGACCTGTCTAATACAGTATCCCCTGGCCACGTGTGGCTGTTCAGCAGTTGAAATATGACTAGTGTGACTGAGGAACTGAATTTTAAATTTTATTTGATTTTAATTAAAATAGCCACATGTGGCTAGGGGCTACCATACTAGACAGGCCAGGTCTAGATTTGCAGTATTATGGGACCCTAAATTGTAAATTCAGGCAGAAGTTTTTGTTTGAAGTATGAATTTGCATGCTAAAGAAGGATACGTTAGTATTTTATTTTATTTTATCTTTTTTTTTTTTTTTTTTTTGGCCCCGTGGCATGTGGGATCTTACTTCCCCAACCAGGGGTCAAATCCACGCCCCCTGCAGTGGAAGGGCAGTCTTAACCACTGGACCGCCGGGGAAGTCCCCAATACGGTAGTGTTTTAAACCTAAAATTAACCCAAAGACACAGAACTCAAGTCATACTACTTCTCCATTGCATATAATCCATGAGCTAGTGAGCCAGATGACTGAGGCAGTACCACTAAAGGAAGAAAGGAGATCAAGAAAGAAGGGTGTGGGGCTTCCCTGGTGGTGCAGTGGTTGAGAGTCCACCTGCCGATGTAGGGGACACGGGTTCGTGCCCCGGTCCGGGAGGATCCCACATGCCGCGGAGTGGCTGGGCCCGTGAGCCATGGCTGCTGGGCCTGCGCGTCTCCTCAACGGGAGAGGCCACAACAGTGAGAGGCCTGCGTACTGCAAAAAAAAAAAAAGAAAAAAAGAAGGATGTGACAGAAAACAGCACAGGGAGCAGTCACACTCTTTTCTGGCTGGCCCCCTGAGACCAAGAAGGAACTTTATGGTGGGTGGGCCAGTGTCTCCCTATGTCCAGAGCAGCAACGTGAACAAGCAGCCTTCAAGAGCTGGACCCCGTGGCTTCCTCCACTCAGCCAACTTGTGTCTGGGATTTCCTCTCCCAAGGAGAGGGTTAGGGCTCTCAACTTCCGGGGAAGGAGGAGGACTGGATTCTAGCCCATGTCAGGAATTCCTGACAGCGCAGTCTGCTGACTTCCCTCTAATGACACCAGGGGTTCTCAACCTCAGCTGCCTAAAAATCATACAGGGAGCTGGAAGAACCCGGATTCCCAGGCATCCTCCAAAATTCCGATTCAGTAGGTCTGCAATAGAACCAAGAAACTGAAAAAAATTTTATTTAGTTTTATTTACGTAGTGTTAAATAGAAAAGGATGTACACAGTGAAAAGTATATCTCTCTCCAACCCTAGCTCCTAGACCCCAGTTCTCTCTAGAGGAAGTTTCATGTCTAGCCTTTGGGAGGTATTAAATAAGTATGTGCATATATATCTTTTAAGAATTGTGAGGGGAATTCCCTGGTGGCGCAGTGGTTAAGAATCTGCCTGCCAATGCAGGGGACTTGGGTTCGAGCCCTGGTCTGGGAAGATCCCACATGCCACGGAGCAGGTAAGCCCGTGCGCCACAACTACCGAGTCTGTGCTCTAGAGCCCATGCGCCACAACTACTGAGCCCATGCGCCACGACTACTGAAGCCCGCGCGTCTAGAGCCTGTGCTCTGCAACAAGAGAAGCCACCGCAGTGAGAAGCCTGCGCACCCCAACGAAGAGTAGCCCCCGCTCGCCGCAACTAGAGAAAGCCTGCGTGCAGCAACCAAGACCCAAAACAGCCAAAAAAAAAAAAAAAAAAGAATTGTGAGATATTCATCCATTCGTGTATAACGATGTATAACACGTAACTACAGTCTTATACCTAAGTGAAGAAATAGGCCAGGGCCAGGGTTTTGGGAGCCCATCTTACACTGGGCCCTGTCAAACACACCTCCTCTGCCCTGCCTGATAACCACCATCCTAATCTGCGTAGTAATCATTCACTTGCTCTTTATATCTGTGCAGCTGTGAATGCTCTCCCAAATGATGTATTGTTAGCTCAGCCTAACTCTTGAATTTTATATTGTTGAAATCATATTGCAGACATTCTTGTGTGATTTTCTTTTTTCACACATTTTAAGAATCATCCATACTGATGTGTATGGCTACAGGTTGTTTACTTTCACTGTTATACAGTAGTCTATTGCACGAGTGCACCACAATTTATCCAGTCTACCACTGGTGGACGTTTGGGTTGTTTCAAGCTTCTGGCTGTTGGGAAAAAAATGCCGAAATGAAAGTTCTGGCACATGAGTCCTGATGCACAGAAGCACACATTTCTGTATGGTCTACACCTGGAATGGAATTGCCAGGACACAGGGTACGTATATCAACAGTAGACCATCTACACTTGGTATTGTCAGTGTTGAAGTTTTGCCAATCAAATGAATATATAGTGGTATTTCATTATGCTTTTAGTTTGCATTCCCATCATCATTAATTAGCGTCTTTTCAAATATTAGTTGGCCATTTGAGTTTCCTCTATTTTGAAGTGCCTGTTCAAGGCTTTTTTTTTTTTTTTGCGGTACGCGGGCCTCTCACTGCTGCGGCCCCCCCCACTGCGGAGCACAGGCTCCGGACGTGCAGGCCCAGCGGCCATGGCTCACGGGCCCAGCCGCTCCGCGGCACGTGAGATCCTCCCGGACCGGGGCACGAACCCGCGTCCCCTGCATCGGCAGGCGGACTCTCAACCACTGCGCCACCAGGGAAGCCCTGTTCAAGGCTTTTAACCATTTTTCTATTACATTTTTTTAAACTAAGTTTTATACCTAGTACACTCCGAGAAGAAATTACTTTTATTCATTTAGGCTGCTCCGGGTCTTAGTTGCAGCACGCGGGATCTTTGCTGCGGCATGCGGGCTCTTAGTTGCGGCATACAGGATCTAGTTCCCCCACCGGGGATCGAACACGGGCCCCCTGCATTGGGAGCGTGGAGCCTTACCCACTGGACCACCAGGGAAGTCTATTACATTTTTGAACTTTTTTGTTTTTTACTGTTTTGTCAGATTTCTTTATGTATTCTTTATGTAGTTCTTTGTTGATTACGTGTTCTGAAAATCTTCTCCCACTTTGTGGCTTTTCTCTTCACTCATTGGAGCATTTCTTATTTTGAAGTAATTTCAGACTTACAGAAAAGCTGCAAAAATAATACGCTTCATCTAGCTTCCCCTAATGTTAAAAAAATATAATCACAGTACAATGATCATGATCAGGACATAAATGCTAATATCGTATTAAATAAGATTACAACTTTATTTGAATTTCACTTAATGTCCTTTTTCTATTCCAGGACCCCACATTGCATTTAGTTGTCGGGTCTACTTAATCCTCTGACAATCTGTGACAGTTCCTCATTCTTTCCTTAATTTTCATGTCCTTGACACTTGAGATGAGTACTGGTCAGGTGTTTTGTAGAATGTCTCTCAGTTTGGGTTTGTCTGATGTTTTCTCATGGATCAGGATTAGGTCTTTTTGACAAGACTGCCACAGAAGTGATGTGTCCTCCTCAGTGTATCACATTAAGGGGGTACCTGATGTTAATATGTCCTATTACTGGTGATGTTAACCTTGATCACTTGGCTAAGTGTTGTCTACTGGGTATCTCCACTACTGAGTTACTATTTTTACCTTTGTACAATGATTGATAAATATAATGGGGGAGATACTTTGAGACTATGATGCCACATTTCAAATCTTCAAATCTCTGCCCACAATAATTTGCCTGTGACAGTTATTACTGCGGTGTTTGCCTAAAGATGAGTTTGTATTTTGCTTACTCTGTTTGTGAACTGGAATTCTTCCATATGGAAGAGCTCACTCTTCTCCCCCATTTATTTTTATCAATATAGAGTCATGGATACTTATTTCATTTTATGAGTAATAATTAAATATTTAAAAATTTTTGTTCAAATTGTTCCAGCTTTTCACCATTAGGAGCTGCCTCAGTTGGCTCCTCCATCTTCTTTACATACCCTCATCCTTTTACAAGGATTTATTTTCTGGCTCCCCAAGATCATCTTTAATATTCCTTGTGCAGCCCTGGAATGAATCACTTCTTCAAGGAGCTCTGATTTCTCTTATTGGAGAAAGAGTATAGGAACCAAGTTCTGGGTGCTAGGTGTTATCATAGCTACTCTCAGGGGCCCTCTCAAGGAAGTGTTTGTGTGTGTGTGTGTGTGTGTACATTAGCACACATACACATGTGTTTATTTCTATATTTATCTGTACATCTATTAAAAATTAGTTCACCCTGACACCTTCCATTCCATTTGAACACCATTAAAGCCCATTCTAGTCGTCCCCATTTCCTTAGTTGTAACTTCTTTCTCCAACAGTTTAATGCATTTTCTGTGCCTCATAATAAGTTACCACAAATTTAGTGGCTAAGAACAACACCCGTTTATTATTTCAGTTTCTGTAGGTCAGAAGTCTGGCACAGCATACTAGGTTCTCTGCTGCCTTCTCATCTGGAGGCTTGGCTGAGGAGGGATCTGTCTCCATGCTCCCTTGGCTTGTTGGCAGATTCATTTCTTTGTGGCTATAGAATTCCTAGCAGCTTGCTTTTTCAAACCCAGCAATGGAAAGAGAGCTTCAAGTCCATGACCTCTAGACTCTCTTTCAAAGGGCTTGCCTGATTGGTCAGTCCCATCCAGGAGACTATTTTCATCTTAAAATCAGCTGATTAGGGACTGTAATTACATCTGCAAAGTCCCTTCACCTTTGCCATATTCTACTGGTTAGAAGCAACCACTGCACTGGTTCAGCCTTCACTGAAGGAAAAGGGATTACAGAAGCTGTAACTCACTAGGGGTCACTTTAGGGTGTGTCTGCCTCATGGGGTGTGTTCAGTCCTAATATACACAATGACATTATACAAAATGACAGAGTTATTAACTCATACCTCTGTGAGCAACAGATTACTACTAGATTATTTGTGCACAGTTCATCTTAGCCTGATGGTACCCAGTCAAAATACTACTTTCCAGTTACTTAATTCTTTTCGTCCCAATTCCCTTTAGTGTGGTTATGTTATCATTTGTAATAGGTCCAGTTGTAATTGGGTCCTATTTGGGGTTCCTCCTTCACCCACACACACCCTGGTTGATTTTCATTTTTTATTTTGGGAGGTGTTGGAAGCATTACTATGGTTCTAAAAGCCAAAGCTATACAAAAGTGATACTCGTAAGTATTCCTCCTTCCTCACCCCCATGAACCTGTTTTACCTGCCCTCTGAAGATTTCATTTCTGGTTTATTCTTCCTATGTTTTGTACAAATGAGCAGATACATGCGTGTTCTCTTACATCTTCTTTCTTGCATGGAGGGTATCTTACTCTAGATACTCATTTGCACTTTTACACTTCAGAGCCTCAGAAATCACTCCAAATCAGTTCACAGATCTTGTTCTTTTTTTTTTTTTTTAATTGATATGCATTGACCTCCATTGTGCAATGAACCACACAGTATTTTCAACTATTCTCCTGTGTGTAAACATTTGGTGGTTCCTAAGATTTTACCTTTTACAGACAGTGAGTATTCTTCTGGTCAGTACAGATTCAAACAAAAGAGCAGATAATCTTAGGCCATAGGTCAAACTGTGAAACCCCGACATACCCATCCCCCACAAGCCACCGTTGCTTCTGACTCACCTACGTTAGATTCCACGCAGTCATTGCCCTTGAGATGTGATGGAGCTGCTAATAGATTCCTTTGACATTCCAGCCACCTTGTAAGTGGACCTTTTTAAACACTCTTCTCAGCAACAACCATTCACCTGCCACTCCAGGCTAGGCTCTTTCATTTCAAGCTGCTCCATCCCAAGACAACTTTCATGACCTTATTTTCATCTTTGGAGTGACCCCTCTTCTTCACCCCTGCCCCCAATCTTTTCATCTCAGCTGAGAGTCTCAAGAGATGATAAAAATGTCTTGAAATAATAAGCTATAGTTCTAGAATGCTTATCTTCCCCAAGGATCCATTAATATAGGAGTTATTCTTTGTGCTTCTGTTCAAGTATTCTGAATGTTTACTGGCCTATTTAAACTACAGTGCCACAGGAATTCCCTGGCTGTCCAGTGGTTAGGGCTTGGCGCTTTCACTGTCCCGGCCCAGGCTCAATCCCTAGTCGAGGAACTAAGATCCCACAAGCCGAGTGGTGTGGCAAAAACAATCCAACAAAAAACCAAAAGACACTACAGTGCCACAATAGGGGGTATCAGTGGACCTCAGGGATGTCCATATTGTCCTGAAATGTTTATGTGAGATTGTGTCTGCATTTATCTGGAAGAGGAGAGAGGAGCTATTAAGAATTCACCAAGCTTGCTTTAAAAAGGCTAAGAACCAGTGTATTAAATTCTATATTTGTTTTTTGTTTTTTTTTTTTTTTTTTGCGGTACGCGGGCCTCTCACTGCCGTGGCCTCTCCCGTTGCGGAGCACAGGCTCCGGACGCGCAGGCTCAGCGGCCATGGCTCACGGGCCCAGCCGCTCCGCGGCATGTGGGATCTTCCCGGACCGGGGCACGAACCCGTGTCCCCTGCATCGGCAGGCGGACTCTCAACCGCTGCGCCACCAGGGAACCCCGTCTGTATTTGTTTTTTAATACAGATTGGCTGGAGGGAAAAGGTTCTGGCTGCGGGTCATCCTCAAATTCATGTTCACGTAAATGATTATTCATTTTAGATGAAAAATGTTAATATGCTAGTTTATGCAAGTTTAAAAAAATATTTTAAGTGCTGCACAGCAGGAACTAACACAACATTGTAAATCAAATATACTCCAATAAAAATTAGTTTAAATAAAGTATTTAAAGTGCATATTAAATATATCTTTTGGACAAGTAAAACTAAAAAGCAAGTATTTTAAGTAAGTTGTATGTAGTTTTAAGACTAATGACCATAAAGACAAAAACAAGAGAATCTGACAAATGTGAAGCTAAAGCACATTTTATTTACTGACAGATTAAAAACCATAACTCCAGGTAGTGCAAAATACACCACTGAACCCAATTACAAAGAACCGGTGTTAATACACAATGTTTAAGCAATGCTACACTTATTTTTGGCAAAGTGCTGTATTGTTTAGTCTGTGTAGAAAACTGACAATCTATGAACTAATCAGTATAAAAACCTTCTATAAAAACAGAAAAACAATATTTAGACAGTGGCTCAAGAAAACAAGCTGCCATTTGTGCATAGATTGATGTACAGTATATAACCTAATCAAATGTCCCTTTTGAGTTTTCAAGTTGTCGAAAAAAAATTGTGTCCAGAAACACATCCAGGAGGCACATGGTACAACCTACAAATACTCTTCAGTCTCTAGAACTGATGCCCTGCCCTTGAAAAGCAAATGTGTTCACAATTTTACTTGAGAAAAAAACAAACAAAAACAAAAATCCAAAGCCACTTAAAAAACACACACATAATTACTGATTAAGGTTCCACACCTCTGGAGGAAAACACAACCAAAAAGCAAGCAAAACCACTCATACACAGCAAGCCTGGAAACACACACACATCCAACCTCCCCAAGTACTGGTTTGGTTTTTAGAAGCCCTCCTAGAAAACAAATACTAAAACTTCAGGCAAATACTGAGCAAAACTGGGCATTTAACAGTGACACAATTTTAAAAAATGTTTGTTTTAAGGAAAATTCTCAGTGACACACAAAAGAATATCCACTTAAGCTGCCTTCCTTGGAACAGTAACTTCTCCTCCCACATAAAGGATACTCTTGCAAATAGGAAAAGATATCCTTATCTGTATGCTTTCCAGGACCTCTTTCTCCACCCCAAACCACTGTAATTGGTGTCACATTTCAAGTGAAATTGGTACATGGCAAGGCTGACACCACTATATGTTTTCTAAATAAAGCATTTTATATAACTTTAAGCATTAAGTAGATAAGGATGCCATTTATAATAATCAACAGGGCCGATGGCAGTGAACGTATCCATGATAGTAGCCCAACTTTTTAAAGAATTTAACCAGTATGTATGGGACTTATAAAATAAAAAGATAAGTTTAAGGTAACATTACAAACATATGCTAGTATCTCCAGTACAAGGAGCAGTCTCTTAACTGATTCTAAAAACAAAAACTAATACTTGGAAACTCTTAAACTTTCTCCACTAAGCTATTTAAATTTAAATGTCTATCTTCTAGTTGGAGTCCTTCAATTTTTTTGTTTGTTTCCAACTCAAAGAAAATGAGAAGAAAGATACCCTTCTTTGCTCTCTTTTCTTAAAGAGTATATAAGACAATATATTTCCTTGAGGAGGAAGAGAAATAGCAAAGACACCCAGATTCAAGGAAGACATAGAGATTACAGACCAGTGTACTACACAGATTTGAGAGGTAAAAACATTAGGCAATGCTGAATGGCCCTCTCAAGTTTTAAGTAAACTGTCATCTCACTAGAATCAAAGTACTGATACAACATGGAAGGTATGTAAACAGGAACAGTTTGCATGGGAACTGAAAACATGCACAGGAAATGAATGTTAAAAAAGCTCCCTGGAACAGTAAGTAAAAAATCCAATCACCTTGCACCTTCTGCCAAAAATTCCCCACCCACCCAAACATATATTATAAATTGCCACAGAAGATAAATAACGGGTGGTTAATCTTCAACTTACGGTGCAGTACATAATCAAACTAAGTGAAGACGAAACAGTAATAAACAGGATATACATTATAAAATGTTTTATTAACAAAAAACACAAACTTTGAGAAACATGGTGCATTATAAAAACTAAGAAACTCATTCATGAAACACTGCTGTGTGCACCACATATTCCAGACTTTTTCCAAGTAACATTCTATATTATCAGTTTAGAAACAGAGCACTAAATTCAAAGGGGTCTTATTTCTCACTGCTTAAATGTTTAAGGAATATGCACTAAAGCGCATTGTAAACCACTAATATTTACAATAGCAAAAATAATAAACTTATAATAAGCTGCATTTCAGCCATGTTTCAAAGAAAACAGTCAACATCACTCTCTGTTATTATTGGTCTTAATGTCTCGCATATAGTAGTAGATCCCTAACAAACATCTAATGACCAAGAACTTCGACTGCATTATATAACCACTTTCTTTAATGCTTACATGTGCCGATTTTAGACAGAAACCTTAGATACTGATACAGAAACGACGGTATGATGTCACGGATGGTGTGTGGTATCCCTTACACTGAAAAAACATCGCAAAGACTGAAATCATTTGTTTTCCAGGTACAAAGCATAAAAAAACTTGGCCCAAATAAGGCAAACAAAAAGTCAGTAACTGACAGAGATGTAAATGTATTTAAGGTATTAGGAAATCTGAAAAAATAATAGTTAAAAAAAAAAGACCATTGCAGTTTTATATACAAATCTGTTCATGCTGCCAAACAAATTCTCATGGCTGAACTTCTTTAACTCGTGAGGTACTAACAACTTGCATTTACTATATGAAAAAAGAGACCCCCATGTATTCAGAGGCTTACATCTATGCTCAAGTTAGCAACATACGGCCCTTTAACAGTCACGGTAGAAAACATACACACCTCCATGAAAACTCTACCTTATCTCCCAACTCTGGTAAACACAAGTAGTAACAAAATAACTTCTAGGTCAGTTTGACAAAAGTTTACAGACTTGGCCTCTTATTAGAAAACAAATAAATAAAGGGGTAGCTGAAATGGAAGGGGACTAAGGAGGGAAGGGGGATCTAGACTCTTGTTCTAAAGAGACATTCCTGGCCCTTCAGCACAGCCAGTGGACGAACAACCTACCACCACCATCTAACTAAGCTATTTGAACCTCTCCCGACTCCACATACCCCAGTCTAGTCAGAAAAGAGCACAGCTCTTCGCTCAAAAAAAATCTCCCATGGTTCCCTGCATCCAACTGCTACAGGGTTACTGAAGAATATACTAATACTTCATATAACTATATGCTGCTTTTGCCCTTGACAACACTGTATAGCGGTGTACTTATTTAATTAGGGTTGCAGAGGAGATGGAAAAATAAGCTATTTGATTATGAAGGTGATAGTACTGCTCTGTCTATGTAGAATGTCCTTTGGATTGTAAATACGTTGAACTTAATTTCGGAGGGAGCTGATGAGAGTGCAGATGGCTCAGCGAAACCCATTACAGCTGCTAAAAAATCAAAGTGAGTGGCTAGAGGTAAGGAAATCGATTTCCTCTGCGCCGAGTGAACTGGCCTCTGTGTGAAAGAAGCCCCGCCCCGGCTTCATTAGCATCGCCTCTGAGGAGCAGCTGTGGCAGAGGAATTGCCGCAGCCCCACCCCCATCACCAGTCTCGGCAGAGAGGCCCCTGTAATTTCACGCAAGGATCAGTTCTCGGCAGTCCCACTTCAAGTCAGTACACGGTCCTCCCAACGGTCCTCCCAACAACTGTGAGGGCGGTACGTACCACTGCACCCCCACTGGTGGAGGAAACAGAGGCCAAAGTGGTTAAAGATTTTGCCCGAAGCCCGAGTTAAAACAAAAATATGAAAACTCAAGGAAGCCAACCTGTCACCCTTCATTTAGATGCTATGAAGAGATGTCACCAGGGATCCCCTTCACCCTTGCTTGCCACTCGGCAGGACACTCTCCGTGGCAGAGGATCTATCACTGCATCAGAAATATAAAGCCTCTCTCTTCCCTTGGGCACATATAAATAGGAAGTCACTCAAGTGCTAGGATAAGTACTTCTGAATTTACAGCTGATGTGAGGTGGCGAGTAGCCAGAGCTGGCAGGAAAGAATTCAAGCAACTTAAACAGTAGACCAATGGGTTAGCTATGGACACACATTTTTTCAAATATAATTTCACAGGTCTAATTTAATCCCTCTGCATGTGAGACGAGTGCTGTTGTCCCACGATGCCTGTAATGTCTGTACCATGTCACACAGTCACATCGGAATCACTGAATGTACTGTTCGCTAACACTTAATGTACCTGAATTCCAAAATGAACTGTATGGCTAATCTGGGAAATAAAAAACCCATACACGCAGAAATATATCAAGTTTTCTTCCAAAAGGAAGTTCAGCCATAATTCCATTATATCTGCGGCAACCACATCACTTGGTAATGCTCATGTTAGTGTGTAAAAATGTATTCGCTATATACAGAAAAGATTATCAAGTACTGGTCAATAAAGTGTACGGCTGACCCTGAGAATAAATTTCTGCTTACTCAAAAGACTGATTAATACCAAATAAAATGAAATTGAAAGGTGCCTATTCTCGTACTTGGGAAGAAATCTCTTTGAATTGCTAACTTGTGTACACCGTAATAGATTTAAAGACATTCCCAAACACTAAACACTGTAACTGTATGGATATGTTTCCAAAAATATTCTGAAAAGATTTACAAGAAAGTAAATGTTAAGAGCAAGGCATTACGTGATACACAGCATGTAAATCTGGTCTTCAAGATAGTGTCTAAACATACCGATAAAACTGTGTGATTGGTCATCAGTTGTCTGTAAAGAGACAGCATATTCATCGTCCATACACACACATGCACACACATATGCACGTGCACAAGCCAAGAGAAACCAAACAAACACACTTGAAATTCTTAGTAATTGTACTGACGTGGGCAGGGCTGATGGACAGCCCAGCCATTGTGCTTGATTTGCCGAGAGTGGCAATCCCTGGTAAGATTTTGGCGACGAAGGCTATTTCTGTTCAGAGACTGTCTTTCACTGTGTTCTTTTATCCACTGGGAAGGGCGAAAGCTCTTGGGTTGCTCCAGAAAAGCTGTATGAGCAGCGAGAGCTGCAACATAGCAATGAATGTGCTGCCCCATTTCATTCTGAGCTTCCACTCTGAAACAGAAAATAATGGGGGATGTATTAAGCAACAGAGTATGTTATTAATGAGACTGAAAAAGCTACCTGGCAACTCAATTTGCGACACTAATTTGTTTATGGTTGAATGAGAGCTTAGTGTCTCATGGCTGACAGACAAGCTTACATCAGTCAGTGACCACTGACTGATTGAAAGTTGGAGAAGCCAACTTTCAATCGAAATACGCCATAGAATCCACAGGTGGTTAATTAAGTGGGCTGTATTTTTTTAAAAATGCTTTACACTTTGAGTGAATTTCAGTTATACACCAAACACATTTATATAAGCTTCCTAGGAGGGGAACTAACGTGTTTTAATTCTCACTACAACCTTAAAAGGAAACTGTATTAACTCCCAGATTTTACTGATCAGAAAACTCAGGCTCAGAGAGGTTAAGGTCACAATTACTAACTGACTCAACCAATATTCCAACATAGGTCACACTCCAAAGACCACGGTTATGAGGCAGGGTTGATACTGATACACTGCGCCAATAGCACCATCACAGATGTTTTCTGTCTATAAGTAAAATGTTCTAGGTAACAAGCTTTAAATCTGTATTTACTAGAAACATGCATAAGGAAATTCTACTCATTTAAAATTCTCAGTAAGAAGCTACCTGCTTATTACAGAAAACAATTCTAAGTTTTAAATTTATATCACAACAGGGCACATTTTGTAATGGCATTTGCATAGCAATGTTATAAAAACCCTTAGGGAGAACACAATCTTAAAATATGGCTACAAACCACATAATTATTATATGTTTTCTATATTGAAAGCTAATCAATAGATCTAAACTATATTTACACATAATGAAGAACTTCAAGATTTTTAAGGGTTATTTTACACAGGAAAGGCAGTTATATATTCTGCCTATAACCACTAGAGGAAAACACAATGATCTTTTAATATATTGTTTTTATTAAATGGTAGAATTAAAGCAGGTCACATTAAGAAACTAATAGACAGCAGTGAAAATAAAGACAGTGGTTTCTAAAAGGTGGGTGCCTTGAGTCCTTCGCCTCCCTGCTCAGACTGATACACATATCACACAGTCTCAAAGGGAATATACTTACTCTGTGCCAGTGAGTCTTATAAGCAGCTTTTCCTGGCCCTACAAATGTTAAATGGTGAACTATTAAATCACTAGTAAGGTTTAAAATGCTATTTAATTTTACTATTAGTATGTGGTCAACTTTTCTTTATTATAACTGGTTTACTATGGGTCATTAAAGGCACATGTATTACTTAATTCAAGATTATGATAGCACATAAACCTTCACAAACAACATTTATAAAGGCTAAAATGCAACAAAGTACATACTCTGAAGCCCATCTTTAATTATGAAGCACCTTACTTTTATGTGCTTTATGGTAATCTCTTCAAGGATAGACAGGATGGAAACAATCTAACTTTTGAAAGATATATGATTTATTTCTTGCTCAGAAAATACAAATATTTACTACAGAGCCATCCTCCTAATTTTGGTGACATCTTATTTCTACCTTGATTTAGTGGGCCTTTCTTATAAGAATTTCAAATCCAAATATAAAGATGTTAAAAAAATTTAATTATTATAAAACTATAATAATTTGCAGTACTTTCTTATGTTCAAAAAGAATTCATATAAAATTGTGTTCATTTGATCCTTTATGTTTAACTACCCTATGTGTTATATCGAAACATATAACAAGAAACAGTAACAAACAAGATATAAAAAAATGAACATTCTCACTGCATCAAAACTGCAAACACATAACCAGATGCAGTGCAAGGTCCTGAATTGGATGCTGGTTTGGACAAACTAGATGAAATATTCTGGACTCTAGCGGGCAAATCTGAGAATGGTCTGTGTAGTTGACGAAGTAAAATTTTACTGGAAAAAAAGGTAGAGATCATTGCCTAAGGAAGCAGATTATAAAACAGTACATACAGCTTGATGCCATTTAGGTTAAAATGGTGTATGTACCTGTGCATGGGCACATTCAGAAAAAACAATCTGGAAGGATATGACCTAGAGTCTTAACAGTATTCATCTCTTGGTAGTGAGAAGGTCATTTAAAATTTTTTTGCATTTTCTAGTTTTCTGTAGTGCCTATGTACTGCTTCTATAATAAGCTGTCCACAAAGCTGCTGAATACATATATGTATACACACACAATTAAAACAAAATACTGGAACGTAAATATACAAATGTTACTAATTTAAAGGGGCTATTAATCATGGTAAATTCTCAAGTGGAACTCCTCAAAGATGAGATCAAAATCAGGGTGGAAAGAATTTCTAAGAACTGAAGAAATTAATTTGCATCAACTGTAAAGCAATTAAATCAATACCACCTCCAAAAAATTATATTTTAAACTTTTGTTGGAATGCCTGAAACATTAACCTCTTGACAAATGTGGAATACAGCGCCAGTTAAAGTAACATTTCCCATCAAAGATCTTACCCAGTATAAAGCCTGGGTTAACTATATAAGCAAATTGTTTTTCAATTTGGTACAAGTGTATGTTTATCCTCATTCAAGATCATCTACAATATTGAGACTTGAGAGTGCAGCAAACTCTGGTAAAGTTAACAAATTAAGGAGCTGCCTGGGCTTTTGTTTATATTTGGCAAACAGGAAATAGAAGATATATACAGTGGTCTAGTTAGTAGAGTTGGAGGCTGGACAATCCCAAAAGAGGCCTTTTGGATGACAGCACGAACCACAATTCACCTGTTCCCTTGACAGGTACTAAGGGAACTAAGTCAGTACCAGCATCCTGCAAATACCTTATTACCATAGGAAACCTTCCACTAACATGCATCACGGACTAGCTGGACTTTGAGCTAATTAACGTGGCCATGGGTTTTATTTTAGTGGGTGGGAGCGATCTTGAGTATAGTCTCTGAATGAGGGCCACAGACTGAGAGTTTGTTTTGGAACACATCACTGACCAGGCACCCTCCCTGAACCTTTCCAGGCCCTCAACCTATCTGCCATTCGAGCAGAGCCTTTCAGACCACTTGGGACACCCATGTAACAGCAAAACATGGTTTGGGTATGAAATCTTTCCTCCGTAAGGCAGGTAACAACCCTCCGAGCAAAATGTTCTGGTAAATCTGCCGTTTTACTTCATGCTTGAGATTCCTCAGGTTTTAAGGTTCAGTGCCATTTGACGTGACCTAGTTAGGACTACTTGGAAGATCATAAGAGATTTATTTTAAGATATAGTATTCTTGTCGGATTTGATGCCCCAAATAATCCAGTCTATAAAGTGCCAGAGTTATATTCTAAGATACTGAGCAGAAAGGCCAGTCTTTTCCTTCCATTCAGTAGCATGATTTTATAAATGACACAGCTCTCCATTATGTGACGGGGGCCATGCTATAACTCACTTTTTTGAAAATCTAAAAGGAATAAGTTTTTTCATACCATCAACTGCCTTGTGCACTAGGCATAGACTTCCATGAATCTCTATAAGATTGCTTTGCATCTTCTAAAAACTCAGCTCTGAACTGTAGTAGAAATAAATAAAATGCATACTAAACAGACTGTCTGTGGAGAGAGCAACGTACCTGGGACTGCTTGGGTTATGAAATTCCTCAGTCCCACAGTGGGCCTCACTGAGGCTGGGGCAGGGGTTATGCACAGCATAGACGGACATGCTGGGGTGTTCGATGAGAAGGTTTTCCATAGGACTGGTTTCCACCTTGATAGTGGTTAATCCACCTGCAGTAAAACACGGGGGAGGGGTGATAAACCAGCTCTCCTCCATCGGACAGGACTCAAACTGGAGGAAGCAGGAATCACTTGTATCAGTTAAGCACTCAAGAGACGCGGGTAAACAGGAAAAGACTGAAGGGTGCTCGGTAGGTGACTCTTCACTGATGTCTTCTTCTTCCTCGTCTTCTGCTGCTGAGAAACCAGTGCAAGTGTCTAGATCGTAGTCCACACACGTCGTTGAAGTCCCACGGGATAGGAGTGTCACATTGACATCACATCAGAGCACAGAAAAAGAAGACATGATGCTGTTAGCTGATGCTCACATTCCTCCCTTTACTTAGGTCAGAAACAAAACCATTCATATTCACTCATAATGATTATAATTTCTCAGCACCTAGTGTGTGTGTGCGTGTGTTGGGGGGCTGTGTATCACTGTATGGGATGGATTATGTTGGTTTTGCAGGAACAGTTTTTAAGACTGTTTCTATCCTGCTGAGTAAACACATAATGCGCCAAATGGGTTACTGCTTGTCTAGTACGAGGATTTTCTATTAAAGTGCCTCTGATTTGATCAGGGTGTAAGAGCTGCAAAACTGCAGTCTGACATCAAACAATTCCCCTGACTGATGATCTGGCACAGAATGCTTCCTGCAAATTTTTTCGACAAATTCTTGTTTATTTACTTTTAAGGCTTAAAAACCTTCAGAGTTACTGGTTTACTTATGCAAAAACTAGATGCAAGAGTTTCCACGTTTGCTGTGATGATTAACGTCTAAGAACACCCTTACCTATGAAGTCAACAAGAATCCATTCATCATCTTCTTTCTCACTAAATTCTGGTTCTTGGTTGGAAGAAGTATTGACTTCACCCACAAACATTTTATTCAGTCTCTGAAACATTGTTAAGGCAAGACTGAGACTTTGGCTGGATGTCTTTATAGCTGAGATTTCAAAAACCTGTCTTCTGTCAGCCCGATGGCACTGACAGGGGATTAAAGTGCACAAGTTGCTTATTCAACTTAGGCGAGAAGCAAGAAGAGTCATTATCCCTAAAATAAAACAGAAAAAGAAGGTTATTTCAAATCAGCACGTTTATGTAATACGTGTATGTGGTTTTAAAATACACACCCCACCCTTAGAAAAAAAGCACATGCCTTAGCCTACAGCTATGGCTCTTCCCTTCTTTCAAACACAAGATGTGCAATATCTCTTTTTTACAAACATTATGAATCGAGTACTCAAACACAACCTGTAAATATCTCAAAATGTGCAACAGAAGGGGTTGGTTCTTTTTCACATCTGTGCTTTCATAATAAGGGATAAATTTGAACAACGTATGTCAACTGAAATACTACTTTTCTGTAAGTAGAGCAAAGACTAGGTATTCATGGTCAACTGGCCAGAAGCTGCCAAATGCAGCCTGCAGTAGAGACCAGTGAGTGACCACTATCACGCCAGGCCCTCACCTTTCCCTGGCACCTTTTCTCCGCTCTGTTTTTGCATATGATCGTCAAGCACACCTAATTACATTTAAAATCTGTAAGTACTTTGACCTTCAAAACAATTCCTGCAGCTGGCATGGAGAAAGTCACACTGTAGAAAACTCAGGTGAACAGCAACTAGAACTGGAAACGACCACTGTGCCCGGGTTCAAATGCTGGCTCTGTGGCTTGTGCCCTAAGAGTAAGGAAGTCACTATTTCAGGAGGCAATGGTTCTACCTCATGGAGTTCCCGTGAGTTCTAAATGAGGAACTCCAGCCTCATCTGATCTTCTTCCAGAGTTCCAGATTTATATATCCATTTCTGCCTGCCTACCCGATGGGCGTATCAAACCCCCAAAATAGCAAAGAGATCTTTTAATTTTGCCCTACAAACGTACTCAGGCACACTTGCCCTTCACCCCCTACTCAGGAAGGAGAGGCAGCAGCATCCAGCAGTTATTCAGGCCAAAAGCCTAGCCCTTACCCTCGACTCCTTTTGATCCTTACCCCCGCACTCCACCCCTCATCCAAACTCCCGGCAAGTCTTGTTGACTCTAGCTCTGCACACTTGGCTCGAATCCACCTACTTCTCTCTACCACTCTCACCCTGGGTGAAGCCAACTGGTGTCTCTCCAGACTTTGCCAATCACCACTCCTAGACAGTCTCCCAGATCCTACTCTTGTCAAATGAGATAGTGCAGGCAACCTACTTAGCAAGGCACTTGGTACAAGATTCTCAGTCAGTGTCAACTATTAGTCACAAATATTTGCTGAGCACCTATTACGGGTCAGGCCGAGCGCTCAGTGCAGCGGAGGCAGCAGTAGACAAGGCCCTCCCATGGCAAGTGCAACAGCCCGGCATGATGAGTGCCACGTGAGGAGAAGTACCGGGGCTCCTCAAATCCACACAGGCAGAGGTCAGGCAAGGACACCTGAAATCAGTGACTTCAATCGTGAATGGCTGAGAAGCTCAAGAACAGAGGGAGGAGGAGAAAGAACACTGTGAAAATGTGCAGGTAAGTGAGAATGGGGCGCCTTCTGTGTGGCTCAAGACCCAGGTGGACGGTCCTGAGAGCGGGCTCGGGGGCTAAGCAGGGACCAGATCCTGCAGGACATTGTAAGCCAGAAGTGAAGGGGAGGGAAAAGTCAAGGATGCCCCACGTTTCTGGCCTGACCAACTGGGGGGATGGTGGGATAGTTCAGTGGAAGAGGAACACTGCAGAGGTACAGGCTGTGCACTCTGGACACACGGAATTGTGTGGAAATCTGCAAATCCCACGCCGGGGATGTCTGGAAGGCAGCTGAGTACAGGACTCTGCAGTCCAAGAGCGTGGTGTCTGCTGGGGGCACAGATTTGAGAGTTATCAACACAGAGGGGATGACAGGAACCGTAAGAGTGCGTGAGACCATCCAGGGAGTGTCAGTCTTGAATCCCTAACTTCAGACTCTTGACATTTCGCTTGCAAGACAATCATCTTTAGCTGTAAATGTAGTTCGACTCTAGCTGACGAGGCTCCCGGTTCAGTTCTTCATGTGCACACTGCAGGCCACTGCCCATGTGCAGTACTACAGATGTGCGCACAGACGGCACTGGAATACGTCTGTGGTCACAATCTGTCATCCTCAGCCATTCATTATGAAAAGCGGGTAAACAGGAAGTATCACTTGCATAACCAGTCTTCCTGAAACCCTTCTGGGAAGCAACACGGCCAGGAGTCTGGAGCTCTAGTACAGGAACACAAAGTCAGATTTATGTGCCATGTAAGAGAATTTAGAAGAAAAGCGGGCTGTGTAATTGGCCTGACATATCCCAAAAGATGACCTATCCCATGTGTAAACAGCCGATGAGCTGATGAGCTGATGTGTAAATAAAGGTTTCGAGCATATATGCTAGGAGGGAGAAAAGATATTTTCAAAATCTTTTCCCCATTTCTCTTAAATTATGGAGGCATGTATTGGCCCCAACTACAATTCTGTGTCTGCTGACCCGGTTGGGAGAATAATGCCAATTCTCCAGAGTACAGGGCTGGACTCAGCCCCTGCACCAGTGAGAGCTGCTGGGTGGGGAGGGAGCACCCCACAGGAAAACCTTGCTCGTCTTGAGTGAGCCCTTATCCCCCAAATGTGATGCTACATGAGGTAAGTCACTGGGGCCCAGGCCACTTAAGTGGCAGCTACAAGGCAGAAAACACGCTGGGGCCACTGTGGTTGGGCAGCTGCAAGATCCCAACTGCAAACTGCACCCTCTGGCTGCCCCTCCAAACTCATAACATGGAAGCCAGGTTTTGCCTGGAACACACGCAGCTCTGCCACAGGAAAAGTGTCTCTGGAGGAGCTTTCCATGGGATGGCACAAGTCAATCTTCTTTCGGTTTCCTGAAGTGAGGTTGGTCTAACTTTGCAAAGTTCCTTTGGCCCTGCTTTCTATAGCTGTCACAAAGCACCAGGAGCTGTTGGAGAGACCCCAATATACTAAAATTGTTCAGTGAGGTGGCTGCCAGGAATATTAGGTGAATGAACATTTAAAATGTGACTAGTGTGACTGAGAAACTCAATTTTTAATCTTATTTAATTTGGGATATATTAGGTTAAATAAAATATATAAATTAAATTAATTTCACCTATTTCTTTGCCCCTTTTTAATGTGGCTACTTAAAAATTTAAACATGCATATATATTTTTATTGGACAATACTGTTTTAGAAAAATCTTTCTAATGTCTTGATGGCCTATCCTCTCAATGACCCAGAGACTGTCCCTACCAAGGCACTGCTACTCTTGACCTTGGCTCCCACCCAGGAATGGAGGCTCTCCATGGGGCTGGTTCTATGTGGAGCTGAAAGGCACAGCAGAACTTCAGACTTCACTCCTCACCACATACCACTGACTTTTTCCTATTCACAACTCTAGGACAATGATAAAACTAAAGTGAAAAATTCCAGAGAAAGCAAGTGTCCTAAGAGGACAAATTTACAAATACAGCTCTGCAATTTGGGAAAGAGGTAGAGGAATGAAGGCTAGGTTGGGTGGCGCTGCTGTTCTCTGGGGCACCTGCAAGCCTGGCAGTCTCACCCCAGTGGAGAAAAGAGACAAAGTGTCTGGTCCCCAGCATTTCAAGAAGGCAGCTTTGTCCCTCTTCTGCTTGGCTCAAAATACCTCCATTCCCTCCCTTTTAAAAAATGTCTTTTTCATTATAAAATGAAAAAAGTTTGGAAAGTAAATAAGGAAACTAGTTATTATTCCATGCTTTGTTGCAATCATTGCTAACATATTGTACATTTTCTTCTACACAGTTTCTTTTTATCACAATTGTAAGCTAATGCATGCACAATTTTGTATCCCACTTTATTACCTAACATTTTATCATCACTGTTTTCTTTTTTTTATCATCAATGTTTTCATATTTCATGAGTAGAAATGCTCTGTGGGCAGAGAAAGATGGCTGGGTTTAATACTTATGGGGTACAGCATTCTAGTTTGAGAACTCAGAAAAGGAGTTACTAGTCTGGAAGAGCTTGTTCGTGTGATTTATTTTCTCATTTTTGAGACAAGCAACCAACCTAGAGGCCGCATGGCTCTGGAGTTGGCCTGCTTTGTTTGGAATCTTGACTCGGCTCCCCGGAACCTGTGTGTACTTAGGATATATAGTAACTTCTCGGTGCCTCAGTTTTCTCAGGGTAGTGCCATCGTGAGGATTAAGTATGTATCACTTAAAAGTAGGCATATAGCAGGCACCTAGTAAATATTAACCACAAGTTCACTTCAAACCAGTTGTATGACTGTGAGCAAGTCACTTAGCATCCTTGGGTCTGAGTGTCTTTATCGACAAAATGTTTATATAATAATTAGAGGGCTTCCCTGGTGGTGCAGTGGTTGGGAGTCCGCCTGCTGATGCGGGGGACGGGGGTTCGTGCCCCGGTCCGGGAGGGTCCCACGTGCCACGGAGCGGCTGGGCCCATGGGCCATGGCCGCTGGGCCTGTGCGTCCAGAGCCTGTTGCTCCGCAACAGGAGCGGCCACAGCAGTGAGAGGTCCGCATACGGGAAAAAAAAAAAAAAAAATTAGAGTTATAATTTACTGTATGCTTATATGTGACAGACTTGAGGTACTTATTTGTCCCATTTGACTAATAAGGAAACTGAGGCTCAGAAATTAAGTAACTTGCTCAAAAGCGACAGAGCTGGTCAGCGCTAGGGCCAGCATTAGAGCGTGTGTCTGGTCCCAAGGGCCTTGCTCCCCCCTGCCCCCCCACCCCCACCCCAGCACAGGATCTCTCAGGCTCCTTCCAGCCTCAACTCCGGCTCTACGAACTTCAGAGAACAGCACTTTTCTGTTGCTTTTGGCTGCCAGTAGGCGGCTCCAAAACATTTTAAATTAAAAAAAACAACAAAAAATACTCTGATGATTTAACTTCTAACTATGTGTACACTTGTCGCTTCTTGACAGTTTTGAAATATCAAGTGGCTAAATTAACACATCGTCATCAAAAAGCAGCCTCAAAATGATCGTTCTCTCACTAGTTTAGAAAAATAAACATGCTGATTCGAGAGATTCTAAATAAATTTCAAACTGCATTAAAACCAAGCCAAGAAAGTTGTCTTTGCTTGTTCCACTCTACCCAGCCTATTCAACTGGCTGCAAGTGGGTTATTCTCCCCGGGATCCACCAGGTTGGCTCTGAAGGCTGAATGACAGCGGACAAAGACAGCAGTAAGTGGTAATTCACAGCCTGTTAACCTTAAATTTTGAAAGTGGGACCATTCCCAAAAGAGCTATGAGCAAGCGATGGAGCATTCACAAAAAAGAACAAAAGACAGGATGGAGAAACAAACGAGACCTTAGTCATAGAAATTAGTAAGGTCCTGGTTCCAGGCAGGAGCCTTTGAAAATTATGCTGCCAATTCAGGATTACAGTGGCCGTGACTTAAAAGCAAAAGCTTCCTAATGCTTTTCACATCTGCAATGAAATATATATTTCAATTACCAAGCAAGTGATTTCAAGATCTTGGGCCACCTCATTATTACCTCTGTTCAATGATCCCATGGGTCGCTTTCCATTCCCCTTTCCCAAAACTACTTTGTATTCAGAAAAGCTTCTTTTCCGAATGATGGAAGGGGGGGAGGGGAGCTCTTCCTAAATCTACTCTAACTGGAATTAACATAGAAGATAATGAGCAGGTGTAATTAGGAAATACAATAAAAACAAGGAATCCCTAAGTAAAATTCATCTGCAACTTTTTAAAGAGAAAAACCAATTCCCTTTAACTGTCTGTGTGGTCTTGAGTAAGTTACTCAATCTCTCTGGGCCCTCAGGTTTCCTATGCGTAATACAGCCTACTTCAGAGGGTTACTGTGGGAATCAATTTGAGATAACGCATGTAAAGTCCTCACATAGTATATGGCACATGAGAAGCACCCAATCAGCGCGAGTGATCAAAACGATGAGGGTTTTAATTGTGATGGGCAGGGAAACTGCTCTTTCCACACGTGCAACCTCAAATAGTTATGTGGAAGATCAAGCAGGGTCAAGGAACATGCAACGGACAGGCGGACACTCAGCAGGCGCCGGTCGCCGGGTGACTGAGCCGCTGCGCTGCCGAGCGCGACCCTGCGCTGGGAGGGCTGCGGGAGGAGCAGCGGCGGCGCCGCGGGCCTGGGGGGGATGCGTCCCGGGGCGGCGGCCGCGCTCGCTCCTCCGGAGCCGGGGGCTCCGACGCCGAGTCCTCAGCGGGCAGCTGCAGTCCAACGGCGGAGGGCAGGAGGAGGAGTGGAGGGGAGTGAGGAGGAGGAGGGAGAGGAGGAGGTCCCGCCGCGGCCAAGAAAACAGGCCACGCTCTGGGGAGGAGGCAGAAACCGAACACCCAACCGCCGCCCCTCGCTGGGGCTCGGCCGGCCCGTGTCCGGGCGCCGCCTCCGCCCTCACCCCGGGACCAACGAGGGTCTGCCGAGCGGATGGGCGGCCGGCCCGCGGTGGCGAGCGGAGGCCGGGAGCGCACTGACCGCGGCTCGCGGGCCGACCCGAGGGCAGGGCGCGCGGGTCGGGCAACGCCGCGGGGCGGCCGGGCGCGAGCGGCCCTGGACGCCGGCCCCGCCCGCACTTACGTGGGCCCGACCAGCAGCCGGACGGGCGGCGAAGGCAGCGGGTGCCCGGCTTGGCGGGGACCGGCGGGAACCGGTGCGCTGGCGGCGCGGGGCGGCTGAGGTAGCTGCGGCTCCCGGACAGCGGGCGCGGGGCTCGGGGCTCGGGGCGCGGGGCCGGTCCAGCCCTCCTGTGGCCGCGCCACTGGCCGCCGCCGGCCCGTCTCGTTCCTTTTGTTGTTGTGCAGCTTCGGAACAGCTGATCGGCCGCTGCGCCCGCCCGTCGGGCCCGCCCGCCGGGCAGCCCCGCCCCACCCCGCCCCGCCCCGCCCCGCCCCGGGGCCGCGCCAGGCCCGGCCCACCAATCGGCGGCGCGGGGGCCCCGGGGCCGCCCTGCTAGAGGTTGTCACTAACGCACGTGACCTGGCGCCGAGCCGGGCGACGCTCTCGAGTTAGAAACAAGCCCGGGCAACAAAGCCCGGGCGCCGAGGGGATAGAAGAGGGGCGAGCGGAAGGGGGGGGTAGAGGGGGTGGGGGTGGGAGCTGGTACTGGGGCGCCTGGGAGAGAGGAGAGGAGGGGCTGGGGGCGAACAAAAATGGGAACCCGCTGGAGTGTGAGGATGAACTGGAACTGGAAGGGGAGAGGAAGAGCCCCGGCCCCAGCTGTCCCTTTGGCCAAGTGAGGGGCCCAGCGTTTGGGGCGTAAAGGGACACAAAGTGTTTTCTGCTCTGAGAGGAAAATTAAGGGCATTGAGGAGGGTGATGGAGGCCAAAGACTGTGACGCAGGCCCACTTAACTTCTTGGTCTTCTTAGGAGAGAAAGTCTGGGCTCCAGATACAGGGATGCCGCCCACCCAACCTCCTTTTTAAGACCAGGAGCCAGGCCCCACCTCGCTGTGGTAACTGACACTGGGAGCTGACTG
Organism: Phocoena sinus; assembly: GCF_008692025.1. Taxonomy (NCBI): domain Eukaryota; kingdom Metazoa; phylum Chordata; class Mammalia; order Artiodactyla; family Phocoenidae; genus Phocoena; species Phocoena sinus. The sequence continues at coordinate 38,885,482 of NC_045779.1, forward strand.
AACTCGCCTACAAGCTCAGGATTCAACCCACAGGCCGGCGAGGCAGAAGAGGCCATCAGACCAGACCTGAAGGCAGAGACGTCAGGAGCCCGGAGGCCCTTTGCTCTGGAAGACGAGGAGCATCCTGGAGGAAGAAGAGTTAGGAGAGCGGCTGCGTCCAGGCTTTCCTGTGACCTAGGGAGCCCATGACCTCTATTCTGCTGTTTACGCAGTACAAACTGTGGGCATTCACACGACTGCCTACCTGCTCACCGGGTTATTTATAGTGAGAGGAAAGTAAGACAGTGGGCTTGAAAATACTTTCCAAACCAAAGCTCTGTACCCGTATAGATGGATTCACTGTCTGGCAAAGGCAAGGGAGTCATTTTGATGTGTCTCCACTCTTAGATGGATCTTGTATGGACTGAGATGTGGTTCTCTAACCTAGGGTGAGATTTATAGCGACCCTCAACAGGTGTATCATACATTAAGTATCTGAAACTATCTGACTCTCACATTCTGGCCCTCACAAGTATTCTGTGGTCAGTCTGCTTCCAACAATACTGGTTTTAAAGGGTGTAAATCAAAGTGCGGGGGATTGTCTGATACCCAGAAGTAATAACCAAAATTCGGGGGCCATTTGACTTTTTCTCAGAAAGTAGACCAAACGTTAAACTTGGATTTTAGGTTTTGGCTAATCCTAGTATTTTCTCTCAAATGTCACTGCTACATTAGGAGCCCCATAGTCTCTTGTTTCTTCTTAGCAATTCGTGAAGAGACCATCTTCCCATTCAGAACCCAGGCATGATGATAATTTTAAGGATCTAATTTTTAAGAGGTCACATTGAGACCTACCTTTTTCCAACTTGATAAAATTTATCACCATTAAAGACAATGTGAAAGCATACAATGCCTTGTTATGACAGAGAAAACAATGTGAGGTAGATGATTCCAAAGATGGTCACAACAATATCACCATCATGAAGTGAAGTCTATTTTTTCTTCCCGTTGAATCTGGGCTGGCCCTGTAACTGCTTTGACCTATAGAATGTGGCAGAAATAATATTTGAGGTCTCCCAAGACCAGACATTAAGCAAGCCTGAAAGCTTCTGCTTGGTAGTCTGGGGAAAGCCAGCCACCACATGAGAAGAGCCCACCATGTTGTGAGGAAATCCAAGCTATGTGGAGGGACCACGTGGAAAGAGAGAGATGCCTGACTAGCCCCTAGATGTTCAGCCTGTCTCAGCTGAGGTACCAGACTTGTGAGTGAAAAAGCCCTCCAGGAAGGTTCAAGCCCAGCAGACACCACATGGAACAGAGATGAGCCATCCTCACTGAGCCCTGCCAAAACTGCAGAATTGTGAGCAGATAAATGATTGTTGTTTTAAGGCACTAAATGTTGGGGGTGGGGTGGTTTAAAAGCAGCAATAGGACACCAAAACACAAAGCTAAACAAGAGAAAGGCCCATAGCATACAGATCAACCTTCTGTAAACTTCACAAAGCAGAGTTTTGGGGATAATTTTTTTATCTTATTTCAGGAGTCATTTGCTTTCTGTTTACTCTCTTGCTGATTTATAATCGTCCCACCTGGTGCTTGTTTATCCCAGTGTTATACCAAGGGTGGGAGGAGGGGGCGTGGGAGAAGTCTACTTCTATGAGGGAGGAGTATTTTATCACTGTACATTGTTTGGAACTGTTGGAGCATGAAAATAATAAAAAGCAAACTGAATTTTAGTCAGTTTTTAAATTGTTTTTATATTCTATACACACAGGCACACACGCACACACACAGAAATTCACTGCTTGTTGACTGCATGTAGAGTGGGTGGCTCCCATTGCCTTTCTCCTTGGTGTGCCACTGGTTTACATACATACATACAGTGAGACTCAGGAGTAATGTCATCTCCACAGCACAGAGCTGTCTGAACCCAACCAAACTGTCAAATCACACAGCTGCAAACCAGCCTCTTGTCTGTTGGCTGACAAAGACTCAGCGGGGGAAGACCCAGTGAATCCAACCATCCTTTAATCCACAGGGTAATTCTCAGTGGGTTGCTATAGTACCCACTTCTAGGCTGACCCCCTGCTGTGGGCGTGACCCTTTCCCCATCTGTCAGAGTCCTCCTGTCTGTTTTCCATGGAGCTCAATACACTGCCTTATCTACCCCAACAAAAGAGATTCAACCTCAAGTTTTGCTCTGAAGGACCACAGGGCAGGACCACATTTCTGCCAACATCCAGAAACAGTACAGCTAATACCCCTGCCTCCTGTTAACAAAGGGAGTCTATGGCCATTACCCTGCCAGTTGCATCAAGGCTGCTGAAGAACCTTGTTTCCTACCAAGCTGCAGATGGAGAACCCCATAGGCTGGCTGCTCAGGGCAACCTTGGAGCAACAAAGCAACAAGTCGTTCAGTCTGTACTGAGAAGACTCCAAAAATGAAGTGTGCCCAGGTAATTTTCAGTCCGTCCATCAACACATATGGTCTGCTGGGCTTCTACCATCCGTCCATCATGTTGTCAAGTATCTGGGAAAGACAGAAGGTTTTTTTTGTTTTTTGGGGGTTTTTTTTTTTGGTGAATTTTGAGAAAACAATCATTTGGAATGCCAGTGAAATCTATTGTCATAAGAGAAAGAAAAAAAGGGTCTGTCTTGGTCTCCAGAAAGCCTGGAACAGAAGAAAGCGAGAGGTTTGGTGAACTCCACTTTCTGAAATAAAGACAGGCAACAGAAATCTAACTGGGCTGCCAGTTACCATCTCAGGAAGAAGTCAGAAATGATACTAGGGCCATTGTGTCCTAGCTTTTCAAGACTTTGGAACCTTTGAAACTCTGGCAGGTTCGGGTTTTTAAACCCTGTATCCACGTGATGATTAGAAATAAAATCCTTACAATGAAAAGGGTCTGTGTTCTGGCTGAGGCTCCAGAAAGGAGAAGGGAGGCCGGACCACCTCACTCAGCAGCCAGTGTTTGGGGAGAAGAGCTCCCAAGAGCAGTGGTGGTATGTGCTGGATTGTGAGTGATTGACGACAGTTCCCCAGACCTAGTGTGCTTTCTCCAGTTTCTGTAAAGTCCTGACTTTAAAGGCTTTTTATTTTCTAGGTGAATGCACAGAAAAGTGTCCAGTTATTGAAAATTATATTAAAACTCATCCTTACAGCAGAGCAGAAGGTGAGTCATCCCTTCATGGATGTGGCCTAGATCTATGATCTATGATCTAGAATGGCCCTCCGTACGCCAGCACACACCCCAGGGAGCCATGAAGCTGAAGAGACCCTCTGGGTGGGGCAGTCATGACCAGTCCCAGGGCAGTGGCAGCCATTATCTGAAGTGTGTGAGCAGAGGTCTTTTGTAGCTTCTGCTGCTAGAGCTACCTCTTCACTCACACGGCTACTTCTGGGTCATTGCCCGACAGGCTGCATGTGCCAGAGGCAGCCCCAGGTGGGGTCTGTAAGCATGAATCACTCTGTTATGGGGACAGCTTGAGCAGAACGTGTCTTGCTGCCTTTCTCAAAAGGGTGATGCAGACAATGAGATTGCTACTTATGTAAGCCGCACACTGCCTGCATAGTCTGCCTATTTAAGGAAAACTTGTTTATTGGGTTATTCTTTTTGCTGGAAGTAACTACCTTAAGGATCCATTACATTTTGCAAGATTAATTTGTGTTCTTAAATGTCCACGTTTTTCATGGTTTTGGCCATGAAAACCTTGCTCATCAGAGGCAGGAGGGTTTTTAATTTCTATTCTTTTGGGGTCTCTTTTCCTGTTTACTCCTCTGGAAGGAGTAGTCATATCTCTCCCTTTGTAGCTCAGACAGAAGGGGGATGTGAATAGTATAGCCCCATAAAGACTGAACATCACCCACCCATTCATTCAGGCCCGCTGTGTTTACAACATCTATTCATTCATTCAGTAATAATAATAATTATTTTTTTAATGAAATAAATTTCCCCAGAACTCACAGCTAAGGATCTCAGTAACTGACTCCAGAACCTACATTCTTAGTCACCTTATTTTTTTAAATTTTTAAATTTAATTTAATTAGTTTATTTATTTATTTTTGGCTGTGTTGGGTCTTCGTTTCTGTGTGAGGGCTTTCTCTAGTTGCGGCGAGCGGGGGCCACTCTTCATTGCAGTGCGCGGGCCTCTCACTGTCGCGGCCTCTCTTGTTGGGGAGCACAGGCTCCAGACACGCAGGCTCAGCAGCTGTGGCTAACGGGCCCAGTTGCTCTGCGGCATGTGGGATCTTCCCAGACCAGGGCTCGAACCCGTGTCCTCTGCATTGGCAGGAAGATTCTCAACCACTGTACCACCAGGGAAGCCCCCATTCAGTAATTATTTAATGAGCACCTACTCTATGCCAAGCACTGGAGATACTGCAGTGAACAGTCTCAGCCCTCAGGAAGCTTCCCTCTAATGGAGGAGATACAATCAGCTGATAAGTATGGAATGTAATGAGTGCCGTGAAGAAAAACAAAGCTGGATACAGGATTAGAGAGAGGCTGGTGGGGAGGTAGGATGGTCATCGGGCTTCTCTGAGGACAGAAGGACATGAGGGAAGAGGCCGCCCAGGCAGCCAGAAGAGCCAGTTCAAAGGTTGCAAGTAGAGAGTCCTTGTGCTCAAGGAATAGCGTTGTTCTCGTACTAAACAGTGTCACTGAGAATTTAGCACGATCTGGTATCTGATGGTTACCTGAGTTGAAGAGGACTGGCCCAGAACTTTAAATTCCTTTGTAGTCTTTTGGGTTTTGGCCACACTTCCACAAAGGCATATAGGTCCCCGAGAAGTAACTTTTTGTGTTTATCATTATATCATGGAACTAAATTTCAGAGCCCTAAGAACAAGTGTCACAGAATGGCTCTCAGGTAGTCAATTGTGTGGCATCTTGGGAAGGCAAAACCACTTTGGGGCAGGTGCTGTCTGGTAAAGAAGGAAGGAACAGGAAATTACAGATTTCCTGTGCTGTAGTGGGGATAGTTAGTTATCTTCTGAGTGCCTCAGTTTCCTCCATCGTAAAAGAGGAGAAATAATACCTACGTAAGAGACAGTGAAAGCAGGAAAGTGCCTGGGACGCGTAAAAGTTTTTGATAATGTTGGTTCTCATCAGCACATTGATCTTTTTCTAAGGATTTTACTTTAAGGATTTTGTTTATAATCACCTTGTAGAAATAAGATTTTTTAAAAAGAAAAAACCTAAGCTTAAAAGCATTAATAGCTTTGGAGAACTTGAGTGCCCCCAAACAACAAAGTTCAGAGCCAAATACCCTCATCTTCTTTAATAAGTCTATAAGCAAGAACCACAGAGGTGGTCTGAACCCATGTTTGAATTTGTCCCTATGAAGCCTGCATTTTGTATTATCTGAATGTTTAAAACCAGAGTTTGGAAAATAAACCCTTCCCTAGTACACACTGATACACCAGAGTTACTTTACCTCCTCAGACACAAGTGCAATTGAAACTAATTAATCCTGGAAAGTAAACTCCTAGAAGCCATATTGTCCATAATAAAGAACAGCATTTAAAGAGAGAAGCAACTGAATTTAATGGTTAAGAGCACAGTTCTGGAATCAGACCTTAGTGCAAACCATATGATGTTGGGTTTGACCTCTCTTAGCCTCAGTTTCCTCTCCTATAAAATGGGGATGATAAGAATGTCTCATTAGGTGGTTCTGAAGATTAAATAAGATCATGCATGTAAAGCATTTAATATAATGCTGGGTACTATAGTATGAGCTTATTAAAATATAATTAGTGTAACCTAATAACATGTTATTAAATGTTATTAGTGTAACATTGAGTTCTACAACCTTCAGGAGAGTGATATTGAGACAGTGGGTCAAGAAAATCCTCTCCAGAAGGTGAATTTTGAGTCAAGCCCTGAGTGATGTACAGGACAAAATAGGCTCTGTGAAGCTCTAACCAGTGACTCGTAGGAGAGGCAGAAGGAACAGTAAGTGTAAAGTCCACCCTAGCTGTACGTAGAGGACCAGCAGTGTGGCTGGAGGGTGGTGAGGGAGGGAGCAGCGGAAGGAGATGAGGTTCAAAGAGTAATGAGGGAACGTGCAAGCAGGGATGAGAAATTTGGAGTTCATTCTTTTTTTTTGCTGTATGGGGGCCTCTCACTGTTGTGGCCTCTCCTGTTGTGGAGCACAGGCTCCGGACGCGCAGGCTCAGCGGCCATGGCTCACGGGCCCAGCCGCTCTGTGGCATGTGTGATCTTCCCGGACCGGGGCACGAACCCGTGTCCCCTGCATCGGCAGGCGGACTCTCAACCACTGCGCCACCAGGGAAGCCCTGGAGTTCATTCTAAATGTGATGGGAAATTAGAACCTGGAGTTTCAGACATGTTGAGTCTGAAATGCTCTTGGGATATTCAGGAGAAATGTTCCAGGCAATTGAGTATTTGAGCCTGGAGCTCGAGGGACAGCTGGGGGCTGCTGATGCAAATGTGTGACATGTCAGCTTTTTACCGACATTTAAAGCCAGGCTGGGCCTCTGACATTTAGAAGGCAGAAGGATAAGGACTATTCAGCCAAGAAGACTGAGAAGGTATGGGATCAAGGGGTGTTAAAGTGTCAGGTCACTAACGTAACCAGGTCACTAACTTGACCCTGAGACTCACTGTCTCACCAACTCCGTTTCAATACCAGCAATAACTGTAATAATTCCCCAGGAAAGAAGCAGAGGAAACACGATCACATATGGAATTACAGCTGTCCTGGCTACCTACTAGCACTGCACTCAGGGCTCTGCTGGGGTGAGGGAAGACTTGGGTCCACGGAAGGGGAAGGAGGAGAAATAGGTGAGGCTCTATCTGACTGATTGGTGAATGGAAACACCCCCAGGAAGTCCAGTTCCAAAAGTGGTGGAATATTTGGAATCTGTGGCCCAGCGTTGGCCTATTTATTTGAACTGAGCTGGGCTCCAGGTCACCACTGGTTTCAGCTGGTTACATCATCAACTTTTCACATGCAGATTGCTACCTTCTTTCACCAGGCCAAGGAGCACATGGCTTTGTGATTTTGCTTCTATAAGCTCTCTTATCACAGCACGTGTGTGTTGGAGCCCAGATGTTAAATCAATCAGTAAATAAACCTTGGCTTTACATTTTGTACAAAGTTAACTGACACATGGACACACAGTCTCTGCGTTGCTCACTGCCTCTGTGTCACAGGGTCTCTGACTGCAAACACTTCATTGTTTTTGAAACTGCTTTATTGAGATATAATTCAGCTGTCATAAAATCCACTCATTTAAATTGTACATTCATTGATTTTTAGTGCATTCACAGAGTTGTCAGCACTTCCTTCTTGACACTGTGGTTTTCACCTGAGCAGACAGGTCACGGTCCCAGCGTTGGTAGAGCTCTGCTATTTTAGCCATGGCCAGTTCCTAACCTGAGAATGTTATCTGAAGGCAAATGTAGATCTGACTATGACTTCCCTGGGGCCTAGTGAGTAGCTGATGAACTCGCCAAGTTCACCAGTGAAAACCACTCAGTGTCTGTTACTTGGGTGACTGTTGTGGAATAAATAGACTGAGTGAGCAGGTTTTACTACAGTGAGGGATGGACACTCTACTTGGAACTCAGACAATGGGGTCTTAGTATGTTTAATCCAAATGGCAGAACACCAGATCCCTTGTATTTGTTCCACATCTTCTTACCAGCCCTTTCCCCTAAATGCTCCATTTCATTATCCTCCAAATTATTTGTTCTGAAACCACGTATGTCCTCCTTCCTCTCATGGAAACCACCTGTAGCAGCAACCACTGGGGCTGCTGCAAACATTTGTTTTTGATAACAGTGTATTTTGAACGTCTGTGGTTTCAGTTTCTATTTTTGTCCCTTACTGTCGTAACTTTTCAATCTCTTCATACCATTTATGGGTAGTTTTGCTTTTCCCAGGCATTTACAGTCTGCTGAACATGTCAGCTACATAAACTGTGAACTAAGAAATTTATAATTTCAAAATTAGTATAATTGTCCAATGACTTACAGCTCTCAAGATGTTTTCATCTACGATATTTAAACTGGTCCTTACAACAACTCAGTGATCAGAAAACCAACATTTCCTGGCTGGCCAGTAGCAAAATTTATAGTAAAAAATGGGTGATTTGAATTCTAGTCTAGGATTTTTCCCTGTGAGAACACTGGCCACCATATATGACTATGGTTCTCCAACTTCGGCTGAATCAGAATTGTTTAGGGGGCTTGATACAACACAGACTGTGAGCTCCACCCCCAACATTTCTGCTTCAGTAGGTCTGGGCTTGGGCCCAAGAATGTTCTCATTCACACCCAGGCTCCTCCACTTTCTCCTTCGCCTTCCCCTTCTCAGCTTCCCTTGCAGCTACGGGTGGTCATGTGACGTATTATGGCCAGTGAGATGTGAGCAGAAATCTGGGAAAACCTGTGCTTTCCTGATGAAAAGGGACATAGTTGGCTCTTCACCCTTCCCACTTCTTCTTGTTTAGAACTTATATGTAATGCTTGGAGGTACAACAACATCTATGACCAACATATGGAAGCTAGCAGGATAGGAAGATAGGAAGAGGCTGGGTCTCTGACAGCCCTAGGTTGCTTACCTCCAGACTTCTTTTCGAGTGAGAAAAGTGAATCTTTATTTAAGCCAGTGTAGTTGGGTTCTCTGTTACTTGCAGCCAAATACATGCCTACCTGATACAGAGAAAAAAGGAGGATAGAAAGGTGCATGAGAAATGGCACTTAACAAGCATTTGTGAGACCCTATTCTGTAGCTGACATTGTGCCGGGTGAATGAGACATGGTTCCCGCCCCTAGGGTGTTCATAGTCAAGGTGAAAAGGCCACCATGTAGATACACAAATAATAATACATGTGACAAGGACAAAGGTAGAAGCAAAATATTGTGGAAACCCAGAGAAGGAAACGCTACCTAGGGAGGTCAGGGAAGGTTCCCAGGAGGTGACATTTTAGCAAAGTCCTGAAGGATGAATAAAGTTGCCAGATAGAGAAGAGGAAAAAAGAAGCTTTCTTCACTGTGTCCCTTCTCACTCCTACCCTTGGAGGGCCAGAGGCTGGGCTGGCTGGGGGCATGTTGGGACAAGCAGCCAGCAGAGTCAACAGCTATGCAGGAAACTCTTAGTCCAAAGAACCAGGAGGGAAGTTGTGAGGATTGGCAAGAACTCCCTGTAGCGGTCCAGGGAGCCAGAAATCTGGGGCTGAAAGACAAGAGCAAGAGATCAGAGGGCACATGGGAAGGAGCAGGGCAGGAGCCCAAGAAGATGGGTGGAGACTTGTTTCTCAAGCAGGTAAGGAACTCAGGGCGCTATATACCCCATTTCATGATTTCTTGTTATTCAACTTCATTTTCACTCTCAGCCCCCATTCTGTTAGGCTTGCGGGAAATTCAGTCTTAGTCCTTCCTGGGGCTTCCGGCTGCCCCCAAGGCCGTGCTAATATCCTGGTGTGTTACTCAGCCTGCAGGGCCTTGCAGTCCCCTGTGCTGCTTTCTCTGACACAGGAACCCTGGCTGGAGGATCCCATCACCCTGACGTATCATGGCTATTTCCACCAACTGCCTGATATATCTTCTGGCGCTTCTAGAAAGCAGGGCTCAAGTCCCTGCTTCTGGTGGACCCCAGAGGCCTCTCTTTCCTCTCCCCAGACCCAGATATCTCTTCTTCGTTTGGAGGAAATATCTCTCTCTGGTCCTGTTTCCACCAGAGATACACTGCCTCACCTCAAGCTCTAGTCAGCTCAACGAGCTTAGGGCTGGGGAAATACAAGCCAGGGAGGGAAGTGTCTCCAATCCAACGCTGCTGTCCACCTCCTCTGAGATTAGGAACAGATCCTTTTAGAATGGGTGAAGGCAAAAGGGGAAATGCAGGGAGAAAAGTTTAAACTACTGGGCCACGTATTGATGGTGATGGTATGGTCTCAGGGACGGGGGGCAGCACACACACATCCCAAGAGGTGTGAAGTGAGAGTCAGGGAAGGCCTGAAAAGTTTGGAGAATGGTGAGTACCTGGGGAGGGAGGGGCAAGGCGTTGGAGGGGACAACCTGGATGATCATCTGTAGAATTTGGATTTTATTCTGTAGGCAACAGAATTCAGGAAAGTTTGATATGATATGTTTAGACAAGATCCTGTTTTTTTTTTTTTAAAGGGGCAACTCTGATAGAGGGTAAGTTGTGAAGAGCCTGGGATTGACCATAGGAATAAGCCGGACAAGGGCTAGTAAGAGTTTAAACCAGGGGGCTTCCCTGGTGGCGCAGTGGTTGAGAGTCCGCCTGCCGATGCAGGGGACGTGAGTTCGTGCCCCGGTCCGGGAAGATCCCACATGCCATGGAGCGGCTGGGCCCGTGAGCCATGGCCGCTGAGCCTGCGCGTCCGGAGCTTGTGCTCTGCCACGGGAGAGGCCACAGCAGTGAGAAAAGAGTTTAAACCAGGGAGTAATAATGGAGATAGATAGAAAAGCACAGTCACAGTTCTGGGATAAAAGCAACAAAATTTGGTCATTGATTGGCTATGAGGGAGTAATGGGGAACGACAGAGAGAGTTGAAGGAGAGTCCAAGATTGCTAGCTTGAGAGATGCGGTAGTTGGTAAAGCCATTTACCTGAAGGTGAGAGAACAGAAGGCAGAGGAGAGGGTGGAGGGGGTGATGGGAGGAGAGAACTAAACATATTTAGCACTGGTTATATGCCAGGCACTCTTTCACATATATTTTTGTCATAAAAACCCTATGAAGCGCAAGAGGGAAGGGATATGGGGATATATGTATACATATAGCTGATTCACTTTGCTATACAGTAGAAACTAACACACCATTGTAAAGCAATTATACTCCAATAAAGATGATGAAAAAAAGATAAATTACAAAAAGAGAAAACAAATCTCTAAAAAAAAAAATCCCTATGAAGTATTATTATTATTTTTTTGCAGTATGTGGGCCTCTCACTGTTGTGGCCTCTCCCGTTGTGGTGTGCTCTGGATGTGCAGGCTCAGCGGCCATGGCTCACGGGCCCAGCCGCTCCGCGGCATGTGGGATCTTCCCGGACCGGGACACGAACCCGTGTCCCCTGCATCGGCAGGCGGACTCCCAACCACTGCGCCACCAGGGAAGCCCTATGAAGTAGTATTATTATGTTCATTTCACAGATAAGGCTCAGAGATGCTGTTGCTCACCCCAGGTTTCTTGGAGGGTAACAGAGTCAGGGTTGGAAACAATATCTACCTGACTCCACAGTCCATGCTGTCCCCTAACGTGCTTTTTTTTTTTTTTTTTGTGGTATGTGGGCCTCTCACTGTTGTGGCCTCTCCCGTTGTGGAGCACAGGCTCCGGACGCGCAGGCTTAGCGGCCATGGCCCACGGGCCCAGCCGTTCCGCGGCATGTGGGATCCTCCCGATCCGGGGCACGAACCCACGTCCCCTGCATCAGCAGGCGGACTCCCAACCACTGCGCCACCTGGGAAGCCCCCCTAACGTGCTTTTAAGTGCCACCCAGTGGTGACATCTAGGAGTCACTTTGGGAGCTTGGGAGACAGGCAGGAGGTGCAGGCATCAGTCTGGGCGTCTTTATTATGTAGACGGTTCCTGAAGTTGCGGGAGCAGATGAGATCAGCCGGGAGAAGTGTGTGGCATGAAAAGAGAAGACAAGGACAGACTCTGGGCTTAAGGGTTACATCAGTTACACTACAGGTAACAGGAAAAACAAGGAATAAGCTTAGGACTTGTAATTCTCTCATCACAGAAGATTTGAGGTGGGGTTCTCAGGGTTAGTATGTTGGTTTCATTAGAGAGCCAGGCTCTTTTCCTCACCATATTTAGTGTATGTATTTCCTCCTCAAATTTACTTCAATCACAGAATGGTCACTTTAGGTCCCACCATCCCATTTCAGGCAGAGGGAAAACGGAAGAGGCCAAGAGAAAAGTGTATCTGCCCGCCAAGTGAGCCTGCTTTGAAGGAAGTCTTTCTAGAAGACCCACTCCATAGTTTCTGCTTACATTGGCCAGAATTTAGTCACATGACTGATCTTCATGGGCGGCTGGGAGATGTAGTTCTTTAGCTAGGCCCCTTACTGTTCCAACTAAATCGTGGTTCTTTTGGTAGAGAAGAAGGGAGAATGGAAACTGGGTTGCCAGCTGTAATCTCTGCCATAACGGGGTAGGCAGAGGAAAGAAAAAGGTAAAGAAGAACATATGGGGGCAGGGGAGAAAATGATGCCATAAAAAATGTAATAGTTAGTTTGCTTTTAGTTTCAAGTTATTGAAAATTCAGCCCAAGCTAGCTTAAACTTTGCTCAGATGACCAAAAAACTTTGCAGGTAGGGCAGGTGTGTTAGTTGGGGCTCCAGTTTTGCAACTTTGCTATTTTCCTGGCTCTGCCCCCTCTGTGTCGGCCTTGCCTTCAGGTTGGCTTCACAAATGGTAGTAAAATGGCTGAAGTAGTTCTGGGACTCATATATGCAAGCCACGTTGTCCAGAGCAAGCAATTTCAGGACTTAGCACAAGTCTTGAAATTCATTCATTCATTCGTTCACTCACTCACTCAGAAACATCGCTGGGTAATACTATGTGCACTTTTCTAGATTTGGGGGATAATGTGAATAAAACAAACAGGGATTCTTCCCCATTGGGCCTTGTTTTAGTCATCTGTTGCTGTGTAACCTATTACCCCAAAACTGAGCAGCTTAAGGCAACTAACCTTTATTATTTCCCAGTTTCTGTGGGTCAGGAATTTGGACATGGCCTGACTTGGGGACTCTCCTGAGGCTGTAATTAAGATATCAACTGGGGCTGCCATCATCCCAAGGCCTTCTGGGTAGGATCTGTGTCCCGCTCACTCAGGTGGCTGTTAGCCTCAGGTCCTCACTGGCTGTTGGCCGGAGACATCAATTCATGGCCATGTGGGCCTTACCGTTTGGCTGGAGGTTACGGGGAGGTAGGATAGAAATTAGTCTTTCTGTAACCTAATCTTGGAAGTGGCATTCGATCACCTTTTCCAGGTTGCATTTGTTTTGAAGTAAGCTGCCAGGTCAAGCTCACACCCAAAGGGAGGGCATTACATCAGGGCATGTATACCAGGAGGCGGGGGCCATGGGGAACCACTTTGAGGCGCTCTACCCCAGAGCTATATTCTAGTCAGTGGAAACAGACGACAGACATATCATATGTTAAGTGACAATAAGTGCTATGAAGAAAGATAAAGCAGAGTGAGGGAAGGTGTCTCTCATGAGAGGACATTTGAGTAGCATCTGGGGCAGTAAGCCATGGGTATGTGTGGAGGAGCATTTTAGGTGGCGCGAAGAGCAGGTGCAAACTCCCTGAGGCAGGAGCTCGCTTGATGTCTTTAAGGAAACACTCAACCAAAATGGCTGGAGCAGAGTAAGCAAGGGAGGAGATAGGGAGGTGGGGTGGGAATCAGATATGTACAGACTTATAGGACACAGTAAAGTCTTTACTGGAAGGTTCTGAGCCATGGTGTGACATGACCTACCTTACTCTTATTTTTATTTATTTATTTTTTTTGTGGTATGCGGGCCTCTCACTGTTGTGGCCTCTCCCATTGCGGAGCACAGGCTCCAGATGCGCAGGCTCAGCGGCCATGGCTCATGGGCCCAGCCACTCTGCGGCATGTGGGATCTTCCCGGACCGGGGCACGAACCCGTGTCCCCTGCATCGGCAGGCGGATTCCAAACCACTGTGCCACCAGGGAAGCCCCGACCTACCTTACTTTTAAAAGGCTGTGGTGTGGGAAACGGATGATACAAGGGCCAAGAGTGAAAGCAGGAAGACCAGTTGGGATTCTACAGCAGTAGCCCAGGTGAGAGATGATGGAGTCTTGCATTGGGTGGAAGTGAAGGGATTGGATTCCAGACATATTTAATGAAACTTGCTGATAGACTGGATTTAGGGTATGACAGAGAGGAGTCAAAGACGACTCAGGCTTCTAGTGCGAGCACCTGAGAGGCTGAGGTCGCCATTTGTTGGGATGTGGAGGACATATCTGGGAGAGTAAATCAAGGATTTGACTCTGGTCTTGTGGCCACATTAAGTTTGAGGTGCCTGTAAGATATCCAAGTGGAGATGTTGCAGAGGAAGCTGGAGTCTGGAGTTCAGGGGCAAGGTTCAGGTTGGCAACAGAAATTTGGGAGTCATCAGCGTCAAGTTGACATTTAAAGCCAAAGGACTAGATGAGATTACTCACCTGGGGAATATGTCTTAATGGACAAGAGAAGACATCTCTCAGAACTTTTGGAAATGGGAGGATGAGGAAGATCTGGTGAAGGGGACTGAGAAGGAACAGCCAACAAGAAACAGTGGATGGTGCCGGCGAGGCAGGCAACAGGCTCTACCTTTGAGGCCGTGGGGAGAGGTGCTCTCCACATCCCAGATGCTTCCAGAGGGTTCAGTGGGGCTATGGGACTTGAAAGGTGGTAGAAGGTCATTGGTGACGCTAGAAAGGGCAGTTTGCAAAGCGTCCTGGAGTCAAGAGCTGGATGATGGTGAATTTTGGAGAGAATGAAGTTTAGAAAGAGACCTAGTGGGTATGGGCCTCTCTTTTAAGAATTTCAGTGTTAGAAACAATAAAAGCATGAGGGAAAACGCTTATTAAGTTATAAAAAAATTGGTAAATGTCTGTATCAATAAACAAACACTCTAACATTAAAACCCTTACTACAGAAAGAGGGAAACTGTTCTTAGTAAATATAGCACGAGTTAGAATCTTCATAATGGAAAAAAAAACTCATGCAAATTGATAAGAAAAATACGAAGACCCGAATAGCAAAGGACAAAGGACATGAGCAGGCAATTCACAAAGGAGGAAGTACAACTAGTAAACAAAGATAAAGAAAAATGTTTGGTGCCATTATCCAGGAAAGAAATACAGATTAAAACAGCAAGATGACATGTTTTAAACTATCAAATTAGCAAGAAGCTGTTCGTACCCTTTAACCCAGTAATTCCAGTTCAGGGAATCCTAAGAAACTAAGCCAAAATGCAGATGAAAGAGCTGGCCATAGATTTATTTATAATAGTTAATAAGAGGAAATAATCCAAATGCTGAACACCAAAAGAATGGCTTAGAAAATTTTGGTTTGAAAATTTTTGGTTTGAAAATTCCATTCATAAATGGAATATTAATCAACCACATATAAATACCAAAAATGAGAAGAATTTACGGTAACAGTGTCTTAGTCCATTTGGGCTGTTAACACAAAATACTGGAGACTAAGTAGTTTAATTTAATTCTTACATTTCTGGAGGCTGGAAGCTTGAGATCAGGGTGCCAACATGGTTGGGTGAGGGCCCTCTATGGTCGCAGACTTCTCATAGTACCCTCACATGGTGGAGGGGGCAAGAGAGCTCTTCAGGGCCTCTTTTATAAGAGCACTAAGCCCTTTCATGAGAGCTTTACCCTCAGGGCCTAATCACCTCCCAAAGGACCCACCTCCTAATGCCATCATTTTGGGCATAGGTTTTCAACATATGGATTTTGGGGAGAGGGGACACAAACATTCAGACTGTAGCACACATGAAAATGCTTATATCATATTAACTGAAAAAAAAAAAGTAAGATTGTAAATGGTGTCTTATATTCTCACCTAAGGGAAAAATATTTATAGACAAAAGGAAACCTATCACAGTGTTCCCTGCAGGTCACAGAGGAAGGCTGGCTACCTTCTTTCCTGCAGCACACCTTTGTTGAGTTCCGTGCTGATCTCTCTGTGCCAAATCCTGGGACTACAAAGATAATTCCAAAAATTCTGCCCTTGAAGAATTTGCATCTAACTAAAATTTGAAAAACTGTTTAAAAAATCTCAGAAGATATAAAAATAATTGAGTGAATTCCCTGGCGGTCCAGTGGTTAGGACTCTGTGCTTCTGCTGACAAGGGCCTGGGTTTGATCCCTGGCCTGGTCAGGGAACTAAGATCTCACAAGATGCGTGGCTTAGCCAAAAAAAAAAAAAAAAATCACAGCAAAACTGAGCCCAGCCACAAATTGAACCTCAGCCACACAGCTGGGCCTTTGATGGCCCTGTCCACACCTGCAGTCCCAGGGTCAAAGGTGACAGGGCATTGGGTGGTCAGTTGATAGAGACCCCAGTGCTGGAGTTGATGTGGCCTTGACCCCAAAGGAACGAAAGTCAAGGAATAGCTAATAGAATTGGAAAATGAAGCTGGTGTTTCTTAACAGGACTTGTGATCTAACTTCCTGCTGTAAGAGGTTTGGTGCCCAGGAGCACCTGAAACCAAAGGTGAGTCATTCTTCTTCTTCTCTCTGGGGTTGCTTCTCCATCCCACCTATTTGGCAAAGACTGGCTTGGAGGTTCCTGCTGTGTTGTCAGGGTCATTCCTGCTGGGAATGCTTCTGTTTTCAAGTTTCTCATGAATGGAGAAGACAAAGAACCATACCTTCTATTTCTAGAGTCCTTTACATATATTTCAAAGAAATTCTAACTCACCAGCAAATTGAAGAATGGTGTCATTGGCTGTGAAACCAACCGTGTTATTTATTTTCTGGCAGGGCCACCTCAACCTTGAGTCCTTCACCTATCAAATTGCAACTATTTGACAAATGCTAAAGAAGAAAAATAATGGCTCTGATAGCATCAGGGAGAAAACTCTCCTGGAAAGCTGTTTTCTGAAAAGGTGAAAGAGGTTATTTTCAAATGGTTAGGTGTTTTGGTCAATGGCATAGCAAGACTGATTTAGAGAGCAAAGGCATGATCTTTAAAAGAGATCCTAAAGGTCAACCTAAAGGAAAATGAGTTTTTGATTGTAAAAATAAGTTACAGTTAAAACATTCAATTCTCAAAAGGAACTCTCAGTAATTACCATGTAAGTAGGACTGCAATGTCTAAAGACAAACTGCCTGGGTTCAAATCCTGGCTCTTCCACTTACTAGCTGTGTGACCTTGAGCAAGTTACTTAATTTCTCTGTGTCTCAGTTTTTTCCTGTAAAATGGGGACAATGATAGGACCTACCTCGTAAGGTTGTAATGAGAATCAGATGAGTTCGTATTTTGTAAGCAGCTCTCAGCAGTGCCTGGTATGTGACACCCGCTAAGTGCTTGTTAAATAAAACCATTAATAAACTAAAAGTAAATGCTATTTTTTCTTGCTATCACTTGTTAAAAAAAAGCAGTCACCACCAGTAAAAACAAGCACATGAAATAGTTCGATAGTGACAATGTATTGAAGTATTCATCTAGGTTTCTCCTTCCTCTAGTTGTCCTGTTTCCCCCCTTTCAAGCAGGTAGCCATGCTGTCTTGTGTCGGTGTCTTGAGGGATTCCTTTGGAACAGGAAGCCCATGGGAGGAGCAGGTGCCTGAAGCCAGGGGTTCTTCTAGTCTCTAAGGAAAGCCTAAGCCCGTTGAAGTGATGCTGAGTGTCCCAGGAGAGGTGGAGGTGGGTGAGGCTCACGAGTATAAGAAGAGAGGAGAGACGGGGAGCGTTCCTGAGAAAGGCTTAGGGCTGGGAGCCCGTGCAGGGCCCCAAGTGGTGGCAACCCCTCAGAGGGATGGCTGTGCTGTGTGCTAAGGAAGGTATCACCCATCTTCCCATGCCTTGTGGCCCAGAAGCAAGGAGCTCCAGATGGACTAAGACACGGTCAGCCTTGACTATGAGAATGCAATGGATAGAGCAGCACTGACCAATAGAAGTACAATTTGAGGGCTTCCCTGGTGGCGCAGTGGTTGAGAGTCCGCCTGCCGATGCAAGGGACACGGGTTCGTGCCCCGGTCCGGGAAGATCCCACATGCCGCGGAGCGGCTGGGCCCGTGAGCCATGGCCGCTGGGCCTGCACGTCCGGAGACTGTTGCTCCGCAACGGGAGAGGCCACAACAGTGAGAGGCCCGCGTACCGCAAAAAAAAAAAAAAAAAAAAAGTATAATTTGAGCCATATTTGGAATTCCAAAATTTCTAGCTGCTAGAATCTAGTAGCCACATAAAAAAACCATAAAAGGACACAGGTGAAATTAATTTTAATAATATATTTTGTCTAACATATTGTCCTTTCAACAAGTAATCAATATAAAAACTTACTGAGGTATTTTACTTTTTTTCTGTATCAAGTCTATGAAAGCTTGTATGTAGTTCACACTTAACAGTGTATCTCCATTCGGACTGGCCCCATTTCCAAGCGCTCAATAGCCACACGTGGCCGGTGGCTACCATATCGGACAGGCCAGGCTAGAGGCTCTTCTCTTGGTTTCCTGGTTGTACATAGCCTTCCTGGATTCTAGTGTGACTCTGACTGGGAAAGGGGACTCCGAATTTTTTACCCAACAAATATTTATGGAACGCCTACCATGTGCTAGGGCTGTCATTCTCAAAATGTGTGTCAAGCCATCCTAGCAAGATGCAGTGAACTCACAGAGGCTTCAAGGAGTGTTCTACATTTTTGAGGGAAGCATGTGTTGAACACCAGAGACTGCTAACTCAAGGAGGATCAATTTCAATATTAGGCCAAGCTACATTCCTGTTTAGATGCTGTTCATCTTTGCAAAGCTGGGTTTCCAGCAGCTGCTGTGATAAAAGCTCAAGTACTACAGGAAAATCAATGTGGAACGGAAAGGAGGGTGGCAACGTCCTATCTAACTCCGAAGTTGGAGGAGTTTGCAGTGCCTGGTTGGTACGCATGTCCTATTGGTAAGTAATGGTGGTTATAAAAAGAATGAAATAATGCCATTTGTAGCAACGTGGATGGATCTAGAGAATATTATACTTAGTGAAGTAAGTCAGACAGAGAAATATTAATAGTGTATGATATCACTTATATGTGGAATCTAAAAAAAATGATACAAATGAACTTATTTACAAAACAGAAACAGACGCACAGACTTAGAGAACGAATTTATGGTTACCAGGGGGGAAGTGTGGGCGGGAAGTATAGATTGGGAGTTTGGGATTGACATGTGTACCTTGCAGTATTTAAAATAGATAGCCAACAGGGACCTACTGTATAGCACAGGGAACTCTGCTCAATATTCTGTAATAACCTAAATGGGAAAAGAACCTGAAAAAGAATAGATACATGTATATGTATAACTGAATCACTTTGCTGTACACCTGAAAATTACACAACATTGTAAATCAACTATTTTCCAATACAAATTTTAAAAAGAATGAATTAAAAATATTTTTCTTTTAGTTTGTGTGATGGTTTCTTTCAAACAACTGCTGAGGTTTTAGAATACAATACTTATAGTTTGGACCTAACTACTTAATAAAACAGAACTTTTAGGTATTTCTTTTGGCCTAGGAACTCCATGAAAAATCTGCTGAAACACCAGGGGTGCTGAGAAGGTCAGGAAACACTGTACCAGGTGCTCATGTCGACTCCCGGGATGCCTGGTGCACAAAACCAAAGATCCTGCTTTGTGGAGCTTACGTGGTGGGTGCGCTGGCAGGACAGACAGTAAAAAACTCGATGACAAGCAAAGCTTGAGTTGGGATTTCCTCTCAACCCAGCAGGACAGGGTTTGAGAATCAGATTTAGATTGATTTAAAGGGGACGTAGAAGGTGATATTTCTTATACACTAGACTTTGTAGACGTTGATTTATTTCTTATACACCTGGGCTGGGCTGTGTGCAGTTATTTTTTAAATATTTATTTATTTTTTGGCCGCATCCTGTCTTAGTTGCGGTGCATGGGCTTGTCTCTAGTTGTGGCGTGCGGGTTCCAGAGCTCGTGGGCTCTGTAGTTGTGGCACTCAGGCTCTCTAGTTGTGGCACGTGGACTTATTTGCCCCACAGCATGTGAGATCTTAGTTTCCCGACCAGGGATTGAACTGACATCTCCTGCACTGCAAGACAAATTCTTAACCACTGGACCACCAGGGAAGTCCTATGTGTGCAGTTATTTTAATAGAAGATTTATTTTAAGGGTGTTCATTGAAGTGAGGAAAGCAAATATCTTCATGGGAACTCTGGAAAGCCCTTCCATCAGTCCTCAGGGTTAGAACAGGAACACTGGTGGCTCTGTACCCCGTGGAGGCTGGTCATTGGTCAGGAACTGGAAGGTCACTTGGGACAATGCTCAGCTCTCTTGACTGGGTCACCTCCTCACCCCTTTGCACCAGGAGTTGTTGGTGCCCACCTGGAGCCAAATGCATTTCTTTTCTGCATGTCCTTTGGGTTCTGTTCCCAAGACCAACTGCTCTTTCCCATGCATGCCTCCTAGCTTCTGTTTTCTTTCTTTGTGTGTTTCTTCACTTCTGCTTCTACTATAGCCTGGTAACTCTTTCCACATATCTCCGGTTTAACTTTCAGAGAGAAATCTAAAAAGTTCTAAAGGTTCATTTAGTAACTTGTCCCTACTGGACAAGGCTCTCATTGGTGCCGACCTCATCAGCCATTGGTTGCCTGGAGATCAGTAGTTCTCGTGCCTTCCTTGGCCCAGTCCTCTGTGGTCACAATTGTAAGCAACGTGTGAGGAACCAGCTAAGGATTCTTCTCAATAGAACTGTGGATAGAACATTGCAGACATGCTGAGCCTTACATTCTCAGAACAGTCAGTAAGATCTTACCCTCTTCTGGTTTTATTTCTTTTTTAAGGATTACTCAAATTATTCACCAAAATTAAAAATACAATATATCATTTACAAATGCTCAAGAGAGAAATACTTAGAAATAAACTAACAAAACACGTGTAGGACTTATATCTTGAAAACTACACAGTGCTGATGGAAGAACTCAAAGATCTAAATAAATGGAGACACGTCATGGTCATAGATTGGATGACTCAACCTAGTAAAGATGTCAATTCTTCCCAAGTTGACATACAGGTTTAATGCAACTCCTATCAAAATACCAGCAAGATGTTTTATAGATATAAATAAGATTATTCAAACATTTATATGTGAAGGCAGAAGGAACTAGAATAACTAGAGCAATTTTGAAAAAGAAGAGTCATGTAGGAGGACTCAGTCTAACCAACTTCAAGGCTTATATATGGGTACAGTAATCAAAATTGTATGGTACAGGTGGAGGGACAGACACAGAGATCAGTGAAACAGAACAGAGAATGCAGAAACAGATGGAGACAAGTTGGTCTAGCTGATTTTTGTGACGAAGATGAGGAGGCAATTCAATTGCTGAAAGATAACCTTTTCAACAAAGGATGCTGGAACAATTGGACATCATGAGAAAAAAACAAAACACCTGGGTCTATGCCTCATACCTTGTACAGAAATTAACTCAAAATAGATTATGGGCTTAAATGTAAAACGACAAAACTTTTAGAAAAGAACATAGGAGAAAAATCTCAGACTCTAGGGTTAGGCAAAAAGTTCTTAGACTTAACACCAAAAGTAAGATCCATAAAGGGAAAAATGGATAAATCAGACTTCATCAAAATTACAAACTTGCTCTGAGAAAGACCTTGTTAAAACAATGAAAAGGGCTTCCCTGGTGGCACAGTGGTTGAGAGTCTGCCTGCTGATGCAGGGGACACATTCGTGCCCCAGTCCGGGAAGATCCCACATGCCGCGGAGCGGCTGGGCCCATGAGCCATGGCCGCTGAGCCTGTGCGTCCGGAGCCTGTGCTCCGCAACGGGAGAGGCCACAACAGTGAGAGGCCCGTGTACCGCAAAAAAAAAAAAAAAAAAAAAAAAACAATGAAAAGAGAAGCTACAAAATCAAAGCAAGTATTTGCAAACTGCATATTGTATAAAGGACTAGTATCTAGAACATAAAAAGAACTCTCAAAACTCAACAGTTAAAAATAAATCTAATTAAAAAAATGAGAAAAACACATGAAGATATACCAAAGAGGATATACAGATGGCAAATAAACACATGAAAAGATGTTCAACCTCATTAGTTATTAGGGAAATGCAAATTAAAACCACAGTGAGATATTACTTACTGCACACTTTTCAGAATAGCTAAAATAAAAAATAGTGACAATACCAAATTCTGGTGAGAATGCAGAGAAACTGGGTCACTCATACATTGCTGGTGAGAACGTAAAATGGTACAACCACTCTGGAAAACAGTTTGGCTATTTCTTTTAAAATTAAACATACAACTGGGACTTCTCTGGTGGCACAGTGGTTAAGAATTCGCCTGCCAATACAAAGGACACAGGTCTGGGAAGATCCCACATGCCACAGAGCAACTAAGCCCGTGCACCACAACTACTGAGCCTGCGTGCTACAACTACTGAAGCTTGCGTGCCTAGAGCCCATGCTCTGCAACAAGAGAAGCCACCACGATGAGAAGCCTGTGCACCGGAGAGTAGCCCCCACTCACCGCAACTAGAGAAAAGCCCGCGCACAGCAACGAAGACCCAATGCAGCCAAAAATTAAAAAAAAAACAAAAAACAAAAACCATACAACTACCATATGACGCAGGAATTGCACTCCCGGGCATTTATCCCAGAGAAAGGGAGACTTATGTTCACACAAAAACT
This sequence comes from Phocoena sinus, assembly GCF_008692025.1. Lineage (NCBI taxonomy): Eukaryota > Metazoa > Chordata > Mammalia > Artiodactyla > Phocoenidae > Phocoena > Phocoena sinus. Next base: position 38,907,873 of record NC_045779.1, read on the forward strand.
TGGACACGATCCTTTATAGCAGCTTTTTTCTTAATAGCCCAGAACTGGAAACTATGAATATGTCTTTCGATGAGTGAACTGTTAAACAAACTGTGGTACATTCATACCATGGATAGTACTCAGCAGTAAAAGGGAATAAACTATTGAAACAGGCAATGACCTGGATGAATCTCCAGAGAATTATGCTGAGTAAAAAAGCCAACCCCAGAAGATTACATATGGTATCACTCCATTTATATAACTTTCCTTTTTAAAAATGGAAGTATAGTTGATTTACAATATTGTGTTAGTTTCAGGTGTACAGCAAAGTGATTCAATTATATATCTATATATTTCAGATTATTTTCCATTATAGGTTATCACAAGATATTAAATATAATTCCCTGTGCTATACAATAAATCCTTGTTGCTTATCTATTTTCTGCATAGTAGTTTGTATCTAATAATCCCATACTCCTAATTTGTCCCTCCTTCCCAACTTTGGTGACCATAAATTTGTTTCTGTTTTGTATATTGACTCATTTGCATTATTTTTTAGATTCCAAATATAAGTGATATCATATACTATTAATATTTCTCTTACTTCACTAAGTATAATATTCTCTAGGTCCATCCATGTTGCTGCAAATGGCAATATTTCATTCTTTTCTATGGCTGAGTGATATTCCATTGTGTATATGTATATATACACACACCTATATATATATACTACATGTTCTTAAGCCAGTTGTCTGTTGATGGGCACTGGGGTTGATTCCATGTCTCAGCTATTGTAAATAGTGCTGCTATGAACATTGTGGTACATGTATCTTTTCAAATTAGAGTTTTCATCTTTTTTGGATATATGCCCAGAAGTGGGATCGCTGTATTATATGGTAACTCTTAGTTTTTTAAGGAACCTCCATACTGTTTTCCATAATGGTTATACCAATTTACATTCCCACCAACAGTGTAGGAGAGTTCTCTTTTCTCAACACCCTCTCTAGCATTTATTATTTGTAATTTTTTGATGATATTTGTAAAACATTCCTGAAATGACGAGAATGAAATTATAGATACGGAGAACCGATAAGTGGTTGCCAGGGGTTAAGGAGGGGATGGAGGTGGGTATGGATTTAAAAGGACAACAAGAGGGACCCTTACTTATGGTGATGGAAATGTTCTGTATTTGACTGTCTCAATGTCACTATCCCAGTTCTGATATAGTACTATAGTTTTGTAAGATGTTACCATTGGGGGAAACTGGTAAAGGGTACCTGAGATCTCTCTGTACTATTCCTTAAAACTGTCTGTGATCTCAAAATTTAAAAGTTTAAGTAAAAAAAATTATTGCGAGGAATGTCTGCTATGCTTTCAGATAGAAGTCTCATGCAGATCAATAGGTTATCAGTGAGGTCCCGGCCTAGGATCCCCCAGATGCAAGTTTACTGGTGGATGGAACTATCTTTTTCAGAAGGTCTCGGTAGATTGAAAGTGCTAATGGCCTTCCAAAACTAAATTTACTCCTTTTATCATTGGCAAAATTAAATCCAAAAATATCTGGAGAAAGTTGAATAAATCCAGATGATTTTACAACCCTAAAAGTGGGTATCAACAGGGTAGTGTAAATATGCAAAGTATATGTATGTAGCAAGAGCGCATGTTTATAAAATAGCTTGGAGAATATATCACCTGTGAGTTTCAGCTCTCAGTTCCTAGAGAGAGAAAGAGCAGCTTCCGGTTAGTAACTGAGACTTGCTTTTAGTGGCTGGTTCCTTTAGGAGGGCAGATTGAGTGACCGACCATCTGTCAAGCACCTCCCCTGCACTAGGGGCTTTACATTATCCAGTTTAATCTTTAGCCCTATACTAAGAGATGGGCAATATTACCCTGCCTGGCCTACCAAGATCACCACTTGTGGTGTTTGCCAGCCCCAGCTGTGTCATCCAAATGCTGAATTGCCCCTAGGAGAGGGCAAGTCTTTCTCTGTCCTCCCATAGCTGCTGGGGTCAGGCAGAGACAGGAAGCTGGGTGGGATGGAAGGCCCCTTTCTTTCACACTCTGCAGGCGACTTTCTTGAGTCTACTTTTCCTTTGAAAGCTGTCCGAATTGATCGTTTCAGCCAGATTTTACCTTCCTAGGGGGGAGTTGGGGAAGGAAAAGAGAGAAGAAGAAGGCACAGTGAGATGTCTACTGAACTATTCCTTCTTCCAAGGTCTCCCTCTCCAGGTGTACCCTCATAGAAAGTTCCAGGTGTGCCTCCCAGGCCCTGAGTTCAAATCTTGCCAAGGCTCAGGCAGAGATGAGCCAGGGCAGTCAGAAAGAGGACATTCACAGAACTCCCGTGACCTGCAACTGCTGGTCTCCTGGAAAGTTTCCTTGTTGATCTTTTCTGTAGACTTTTGTACGGTGCTCTTTGACTACGTTTACAGGTGATAGGGCTGGGAATAGAGAAAGTGAGGGAGAGAGGGCATGTGGGAGGAAAGAAGCTGAATGAATTCTGGGAAGTGACGCATCTGAAGAGACTGCCTTCAAGGTCATGTCCAGTCTGATATTCAGGCCATTATCAATTTTTTTCTGTCAACAATGATTTATCTTTTATTTTCACCATCTTTAGCTGATTCTTTCTTATGATCATGTATTGTGTTATATCCTCTTGTTTTCATTTCATGGAAATGATTCCCGACTGAAGAGCTGAAATCAATCTTGGCTGCACACTGGAATCACCTGGGAACATTAAACATACAGATGCTTGGATCCTATCCCAAGAAATTCTGACTTAACTGGGGCTAGCGAAATCTGGGGAGCAGTCTGGTCTGGGGATCAGAGGGCACCTGACTTGTGAAAGCTCCTTGGTGATTCCAGCATGCAGCTAGGACTGAGAACCATTGTCTATGAGGATCTGAAATCCCTAATTTTCAAGTTCTCATTGATCTGGTAAATGTTTTCTCAGGTGCAAATTCCTCCTTGTGTTGGCCTTTTTCAGAGGCTGAGTGAGCTCACCTTCTGCCACCTGGGCTACACCTCTACCTACACCCCGGGCTTTTCCTGTAGCCTGGTTGCACTTATTCCCATGTGGATGTTATGAGACGGGTGTCTCGGCTTACCACGTGGTTTCCATCTCCAGCCATTATGGAGAGTGCCCCCTTTCTCACTTTCAAGAGTGACTATATTATCTTTCAGTTTTCTCCCTTCTCTTCCCTCCCTCCCTTCCTTCCTTACCTCCTTCTTTCCTTCCTTTTCATATCTTTAAAAATCTCTTCTCAGGGTCTTATGAGGAACTGGATTTCAGCATGAGTTTAGTCCACATTCTTAAAATCTGGTGATTTTACTTTTTAAACATATACACTTCTGTGTTATTTGAATTATTTCCCCACATAGGTATTACTTTTGTAATATCTTTTAAAATATTTTTATGGGGCTTCCCTGGTGGCGCAGTGGTTAAGAATCCTCCTGCCAATGCAGGGGACACGGGTTTGAGCCCTGGTCTGGGAAGATTCAGCATACCGCAGAGCAACTAAGCTCATGTGCCACAACTGCTGAGCCTGTGCTCTACAGCCCGTGCGCCACAACTACTGAAGCCCACGTGCCTAGAGCCCGTGCTCCACAACAAGAGAAGCCACCGAAATGAGAAGCCTGGACACCACAGTGAAGAGTAGCCCCCCACTCGCCGCAACTAGAGAAAGTCTGCATGCAACAACGAAAACCCAATGCAGCCAAAAATAAATAAATAAAATAAATTTTTAAAAAATTATGAAAATTTATTATATTCATAAAGTCTAGGTAATAATCTGGAAAAAAGTTTATGATAAAATGCTAAGGAAAAAAGTAGAAATATGGGCAGGAGGACGACAACAGTGTAAAATAAGACAATGACAAAAACCAAACTTTATTCGTGGAAGAGAGAGTGGGATGAAATACATAAAAATAGTGGTTTTATTTACATGGTGAGACTGTATAATTACTTTTTTGTTCTTCATATATTTATATAGTATATATATATATATATATATATATATATATATATATATATGAGCATACTTTTTTCATAATGGATGGGAAAATTGAACCACTCATGTTAAAGGACTTTAGTCAACTGAAGAAGATGCCCACGTTAAGAAATTGTTTGTGGGAGACACCCAGGCTCAAAGAAGCTGACTGGGGTGTGCCTGGAAGAAGAAGAAGGAAGAAGAAGATGCGCCTGGAATGTGGTTATTGTTAGAAGAAAACGAACACTGTCAACAGTACTGTAATATAGCAGGCATGAAGCCCTGGTTTAGGTATTTGTTTACCTCTATTCCCCGTTTTTCCAGCAAGAGTGACTTTTATTTGTTTGGGCATCCAACCCCTCAGCAACCCATGAAGTGTCTGGGCTACAACTTTGCCTCAAGAGCCACAGCATATGATCTAGGCCTACAGCAGTCAGCACATTACAGTCCTTTATGCCTCACGATTGGCCAAAAGTGAGCAAGTACTTAAGACAGTTAAATTGATGCCACTACAAAGAGGCTCTTTTTTTTTCATGCTGTACTTGAACTTGCACCTTGTTGCCTGATGTGGCTGTAGCCGTCTTGCTTTCATGTGGAGCCTGAGAATTCAGCAACATATGGAGAGGAGCAGATGATCTGAACCCCAGTCTGGCCTTGGTGAGGCCAGGTCTTCTGCCATTAGATTTTTCATTTATGTGAGCCAACACACTTCCTAAATCAGGCTGAGTTGGGCTATTAGACACTTATAACCAAAATAGTTCTACAAACTGTGCTTATGGACATTCACTTTTTAAAAAATAATTTATTATTTTGTTTTATGTTTTTGGCTGCATTGGGTCTTCGTTGCTGCTTGCAGGCTTTCTCTAGTTGTGGAGAGCGGGTGCTATTCCTCCTTGCAGTGCGCAGACTTCTCTTTGCGGTGGCTTCTCTTGTTGCAGAGCACAGGCTCTAGAGTGCAGGCTCAGTAGTTGTGGTGCACGGACTTAGTTGCTCCACGGCATGTGGGATCTTCCTGGACCAGGGCTCGAACCCGTGTCCCCTGCATTGGCAGGTAGACTCTTAACCACTGTGCCACCAGAGAAGTCCCTTGAGATTCACTTTAAAAGGAGGGCTAGAGAATAAGAATGTGTTGCCTTTTATCCACTGCTTTCTTAACAGAGCTGATGCTCTGATTCCTGGTCTCCACTCCTATTCGTTGGGCAGATGCATTAATATCTCTCCCATGGAGAAACAGTCATACATTCGGTTAGTCTAGCTTGATGAAAATGTATCACCATGGCACTCAACTCCTATTTCTGATTCCAGATTTACTAAACTGTCCTCTGACCTGTCCTTTAGCCCCTTGACTGGGTTGATGACTAGGTAGGCACCCTCCCATTGTCCATGAACACACTGGCGTGACGTGTGCTTGGTCAGCCTCCCGTGAGTTTGGTTAAGCAATTAGTTGTTTAACCTTGAGATTCTGACTACAAGGCTGAGAACAGTCCCAAGTCCATGGTGTCCCACCATGACACAGAGAAGCCAATCAACTTAAGTCTCGTTGTATCTACTGTATGGCATGGGGAACTATATTTAACATCCTGGGATAAACCATAATGGAAAGGAATATAAAAAAGAATGTATATATGTGTATATAACGGAGTCACTTTTTTGTACAGTAGAAATCAACACAACATTGTAAATCAACTATACTTCAATAAAAAATAAATTTTAAAAAAGTCTTTTTATATTTCTTTTTAACTTTGACAAGGTCATTCACATAAAAAGAGGGTTAATAAGGGCAGACTGTGCATATCCAGTATGTGGTCCTGACAGTACCAGTGAGCTCTGGGACATGGTAAACCTGGGTTTGATCGCCCCTGTTTTTGGTATAGTCTTGGGCAGGACACCGTCCCCCTAAACCTCTGTTTTGATTCCTCTACTCTAAAGTGGAGACAATAATACATTTCTCAAAGGGTCATTGCAAAAACTAAATTGAGCGATACACAAAGCCTGAGCACAAAAAAAAATAGGTGCTTAGCAACCCATTTTCTAGGAAGCTAATAAAACTTCAGGGCCCTGGGAGGGACTCTTGGTAATGTGTTCACATGGTCATGTGTTCTCGTAACATTTGCAAATTTAAGATATGTTTGCAATTATTTATCTTAAATCAGGTCCCCCAAATCTTGTACTGGTATTATCCCATTTAAACCTCACCCCAATGCTATGAGATAGGTACTGCTGTTATTATCATTTTATAAATGAGAAAACTGAGGCTTATGGCTATTAAGTAACTTTTCTAAGACCACACTGTGAGTGGTGGAGCCAGGATTCACACCAGGCAGTCTGCATCCAAGGGTGTCTACGGTCCATGGCTTAATGGTTTTACCTGGTTTCCCAAACTTGCCTGGGTTGAAGAATCACCAGGAAACCCTATTAAAGTGCAGATCCAGGGCTCACCACGGAGCTACCAAAATAGGATCGATCTCTAGGGGAAGGACTTGGGAATCTTTTTTTTTTTTAATTTTTGAATTTTATTTATTTTTTTATACCTCAGGTCCTTATTAGTCATCAATTTTATACACATCAGTGTATGCATGTCAATCCTAATTGGGAATCTATTTTTAATATTCCTCCCAAATGAATTTGGTGAGTAAGCAGATAATTGCTTTTCAACCTGTTGCCTCCATATAATAAGGGTTCAATACAGGTTGGCTAAGATTGTAATAAAAATAGTTTTTATGATAACAGCAACCTCAGTCTTGAAGGTTTCACAAAGGAGGCAGAATTTAAACTAAGCCATGGAGAACAGACAGAACTTTTCAAAGAGGAAACAAGGGAGGAAGCTCCACTATGTATATCTTGTACAAAAGAATGTGATAAAATGCAACCTCTGCAGTTCCCTGTTTATGAACTGAAAATGCATTTTACTGAGATCACTTGAGCAGTTAAGTTATCTCACTAAAATAATTTTGCTTAATTTCGTTCCTGGTTAACTACTGTTGCCAAATTTTGGTGTCAGCTGAGTAAAAGTTATTATTAGTTTTTAAAATGAATGTTCTGTGGCTTATTTGAGCAAATGTGGAACCCGCCTGACAAAGACCCAAATAACCAAGCAAGTATTGAATATCTAATCAAAAGAAAATAAGTGCATATCAAAAATTAACTTTACCATTACTGATGAGCTGTGATAAGTTCCCACACTACATTGGCACTCTTTTGTCCAAAGTAAATGGAAGACTGAAGCTTCATTGAGTCTGGGGAAGCAAAGAAGAAAACCCTACCAAAGGGCCTGCAGATTTTGTGTCTAGATTGAATGGAAATTAATTTCCCATGTGTAACATCCCATTTGAATGTTTACTATGCTTTCTCCTAAATTCATAGCGTTGGCTTCAAAGTTTCTGAACATGGAGAACCATTCATTTTTTATTTTATTTATAGAAGTTCTAAACATAGACAAAAATAGAATGGTGTAATGAATTCCCATGTACATCTCACCCAGCTTCAACAATTATTAACATTTTACTAATTTTTTTTGTGTGTGTGTGGTACGCGGGTCTCTCACCGTTGTGGCCTCTCTCCAGACGTGCAGGCTCAGCGGCCATGGCTCACGGGCCCAGCCGCTCCGCGGCATGTGGGATCGTCCCGGACTGGGGCACGAACCCGTGTCCCCTGAATCAGCAGGCGGACTCTCAACCACTGCGCCACCAGGGAAGTCCCAACATTTTACTAATTTTGGGAAGCAGTTTAAAAATCCATAAAGATCAGTGCTTAGAAGTTAAAGAATTTGGAAGGGTTAAAACAGTCGTTCAAATAATTGGGGAGAGGAAAAATAATGCTTTTTAGGTAAATTTCTTACATGATTTGGGTAAGAAATCTTTTTTATAGTTAAAACACAGTGTAAAACAGGATAAAGATAACGTTAACCTTTAGGACAGCTCTTTTGTAGAATATCACTTTATTCAAATCCCCCCAAGTGAAGAGAAACGTTTTCTATTACACTTCCTTCTGCAGCCCAAAGGGCAAAACGGTTCATTTCAATTCACCAGACTTGAGGCTTTGCAGACCCTGTGGTAGACCCCGTGAGGAGTTTCCTAGCTATAGGAGACTGAAGGAAGAGTTGGGAAGTTTGACAAGTTATTGGGAGGCTCTATTGAGACAGTGGTATTTGAGTGGCATCTTCAAGAGTAGACTCTATGTCTAAATGTGGATGTGGAAGGAGACAGAATCCCAGGCTAAGTGAACTGTGTGTACAAAGATGGGAGGTAGGAAGGTTCAGGGTGAGTTTGAGGGTGTCGTTATATTATAGTGTTTGGGATGGAAGGCAATTTAAGAGCTGGAAGAATCTTAAAGTTGACATCATGGGACAGAGGTTAAAGGCACAAGTTCTGTCTGCAGACAGACCTATTTGGTTACCTTCTGCCTTGCTTGACAGTGCTTGTTGCCAAGCCAAGAGTCATTCGCAATGTGTTTTCCTTGTTAGTAGAACTGCCTCCCTTTCTAAAGGCTGAAAATGCCAGATATTCATTACCAAACTCTCTTGCAGCTAGGGCATGGTCATGTGATTCAACTCTGGCCAGAAGAACCCAAAGGGAAATCTGAAGGGGGACTTCTGGAAAGGGTTTCCCGCTTAGTAAAAAAAGACTCTAAAGTAAAAACTCTTTTTTGCCTTTGAACACAGTTGTATGACAGTGTGAGCTTTGGAACTGTGGCAGCCATCCTGTGACCAGGAGGGCACAAGCTGTGGGTGAAAGCCAAGGTACTGAGGATGGCAGAGGAGGAAGATGAAAAGTGATTTAGTCCTTGAAGACATCATTATGTCACTCTGGCTATGCCACCCTATGTTTGGAACTTTATGTTGTACGAAGTTAACACATTTTCATTATTGCTTAAGCTGTTTTGATTTGCTTAGTCCCTGGGTTAACATCAGCCCAGAAATCAGGAAAGAAAATACAGTTGTCCTTTGTATCTGTGTAGGATTGGTTCAGGACCCTGCCACTCCCCCACCTCCCCAATCACAGATAACAAAATCTGAGGATGCTCAGATTGTGTATAACCTACACACATCTTCCTGTGCACTTTAAATCATCTCTAGATTCCTTATATTACCTAATACAATGTAAATGCTGGTGCATGGCAAATTCAATTTTTGCATTTTGAAATTTTCTGGAATTTTTTTTCAAATATTTTTGCTCCACGGTTGGTTGAATCGGTGGCTTCAGAACCGTGGATATGGAAGGCTAACTGTAAATAACTCCCCAACTTAGATTATTTCTCCTTTGCAGCCTTGATTTTTTAAATTAAATATTTAGAACATACAAGTATGTATAGAGAGTAATAACAATTCTTTTATATTCTTTTTTTTTTTTTTTTTTTGTAGTACGTGGGCCTCTCACTGTTGTGGCCTCTCCCGCTGCGGAGTACAGGCTCCGGACACGCAGGCTCAGCGGCCATGGCTCACGGGCCTAGCCGCTCCGCGACATGTGGGATCCTCCTGGACCGGGACACGAACCTGTGTCCCCTGCATTGGCAAGCGGACCCTCAACCACTGTGCCACCAGGGAAGCCCATTCTTTTATATTCTTGAAAAATGTCTAGCCAAATCATGCATAAGAAGTAAAATGGCTTATGGGAAAAATAGAGTTAGGAACAGGCCACTCAAAATCTTAAGAGGTTTGTAAGCCTAGCCCTGATAAAAATGATAACCATTCAGATAAATATCCTGGCACCGTTCACTCTCCATTAGCATTTACAGCCAAGCACGTGGCTAGGCCTTTCTTTGTAGCCTTATAGCCTGTTTCCTCCTTAGAGACGAGGGTCCTTAAAGACATTTGCTTCCAAAGGGACTATTTTCCCCAAAATGAAAAATACAATCTAGAGGTAGCTTTCTTAAGTTACTCTATTTAAACCTAAGGAAAAGAGTTTTCATAATTTCTCATCTGTACTCTGAACTTCCCTAGATAAATATAGTGAAAAATGTAGAGGATCTTGAAGCTACTAAATCAGGCATTAAGGAAGGCACGTCTGTGGGATTTTCAGCTTCCCCCTATGATCCTCAAATATGATGAAGGCTTTCTCTTTGTGAGAAAGCTTGCCTCGATGACTTCAAAATATCAACATACTGGAATAATCGCACATAAACCAACTTGGTTTCTATGTTATGTTGACACCCTTCCCTATGCATCAATCACATGTGAGCCAGTAGTGTTAAAAGAACCCTAATGTGGTTAAAATGATAAATTTTATGTCATGTATATTTTAGCACAATTAAAAAAAAAAAAAGACTAACCTGGCACATGAAACAAACAAATTGGGGACTGAAAAGAGCTCTTGTTTATGTGGGTTATATCTATTCATGTTTACTTTACTAGTCATTAAAACCAAGAAATTAAAAAAAACAGACACTGTTGTGAACAGATGGTGCTACTAACACTGGTGTACCCACCACTCGGTTTCAGAGATAAAACTCCTAATATTGTTGAATTCCCTTGTGTGTCTCTCCCTGAATGCATTGCTTCTGTCACCAAGAAGTAACAACTATTCAGGATTTGATGTTCATCATTCTTTATGGTTTTTTAAAATTTATGTATATCTCGGTGGACATATAAACATTTTTAAGCCAATGCAGTAACTTTTATTGGTTATTCTTGGTTCGTTCACCCTTACAGGTGCCCTTGGTCATTCATTCCTCCCAAATCAGAGGTGCAGTTCTTACTAGTACTTAATTAGCATACCTTGATGTCTTGCTTCTAGTTCCTTTCAGAAATTACAGTGGAACACTGTGAGATAATGGAAAATATACAGTGGTCTCTGCTCCTGGCTCCTGACACAGAGCTCCTGAAATATTTATAGTTTCCTGGGTGAAAGGAGTGTCTTTTGCTATAATGAGGCGACTCTGGATAGGCTCCTGGATGGCTCCTGGTTGAGGGCTCGTCACCAGAAAGATCAAGCCATGATTAGAAGCCTGGAAGTTTCAGCCCAGCCCACCTCCCACCCCCATTCTCTTGAGAAGGAAGAAGGGTTGAAAGTGGAGTTAATGATCCATCATGCCTACATGATGAAACCTCCATAAAATTCCAGTAGGATAGGGTTCAGAGAGGGTGACATACTCCAACTCCACAGGGACAGAAACTCCTGTGCTCAGGGCCCTCCCAGACCTTTTCCTAGGTGTCTCTTCATTTGGCTGTTCATCTGTATCTTTAATAAACTGGTTAACATAAGTGTTTCTGAGTTCTGTGAGTCGCTCCAGCAAATTAATTGAACCCAAGGAGAGGGTCATTGAAACTTCCAGTCTACAGCCAGTTGGTCAGAAGCACAGAAAGCACCTGGGCTTTCAACTGGCTTTCAACTGGAGTGTGGTATAGGTATGTGTGTGTGTGTGTTTGCGTAGGGTGGGGAAGGGGGGGCAGTCTTGTAAGACTGAGCCCTTAACCTGTGGGATCTGATGCTCTCTCTGGGTAGATAGTCAGAGTTGAGTTAAATTGTAGGGCACCCAGCTTGCGTCGGAGACTTTCTCATTGTTGTGGAGAAAAACCACACACACATTTGGTGACCAGAAGTGTCAGAAGTGAAGTGTTTTGTGTGAGTAGTAAGAGAAATACACAGGAGACAGACTGAACTGGGATTTTTCCTTAAAAAAGGAGGAAAAGACTGGGTTTTTCATTTTAGACACGCAAACCTCCCCATAACCCCCGACCCATACATACCGTTCTCTCCTCTCCCTTGGAGTTTCCCTCCTGAAGGAGGTCCATTGTCCAGAGGTGCTTATCTGTGGGATGCAGGGGGTCCCGAGCCATGCCAGGACAGAGCATTACATTAGGAGACACACTAGAATCAGGGGTAGAATTAGATCTTAGTACACACATTTTCATAAAAGGAGCAATGGCCACTGTTAACTGGAACAGTCCTGGCCGGTGGATCTGCCTAGTTTTAGGCTGGTTAGCTAACTGGGGTCCTCAAAGAGGAAGCCCCAATCTCTCCGATGAAGAGAGGAAAGCTGGAAGCAAAAGAGGAAGTGAGAGATGAACTGCAAAGAACTCAATGAGGTTGAAACCTCGAACTGGTATTCTGCGTAATAAGGTCTGACGATGTTTTCTTGTTTAACTTATCAGTCCCCTTCTCTTAGCCTGGCTTACTAGGTTGGTATTTAATTCTGAATCTTCTGTGTTCATTTATTCACCTTTATTATCCTTAGTATATGGTATAGACTGACTGTTTGTGTCCCCCCAAATTCATATGTTACATTCTAATCCCCAATGTGATGACATTTGGAAGTGGGGCCTTTGGGAGGTGATTAGGTCATGAAGGTGGAGCCCTCATGAATGGTCCCTTATAAAAGAGACCCCAGAGAGTTCCCTTGCCCTCTTCCGCCATCTGAGGGCACAATGAGAAGATGGCCATCTATGAACCAGATGCTGGATCCTCATCAGGCACTGAATCTGCCAACGCCTTGATCTTGGATTTCCTAGACTCCAGAACTGTGAGAAATAAATTTCTGTTATTTAGAAGCCACAGGAAATAAATTTCTGTTATTTATACCATAGGTGTATGGTATTCTGTTACAGCAGCCTGAACATATCTTCATGGTGCTGTGATCAATGCATCCATATTGTTTTCTTAGTATTTCCAGGTTAGAGCCTGTTTCATTTATATATAGATTGGTTTCCATAACATACAACACTGGTTAACTGTTTACAGAAGACTAAACACTGCTAAACACCGGGCTAAACACTACTGCGTGTTACAGTAAAACTGTCTGGAGAGAACACAAAAACGATTTTGGCATACCATTAGGGAAACCATTTGTAAAACTCGAATGACCACATAAAGCTTATCAAGGACTCTAGGTTGGTTTTGTTTTATACCATATGGGATGAAGAAAAAGAAATGTCAGTAGAGCTCATTGTGTGCTCTTGACAGCTGCTGAAAACTAGGAGTTGACTGCTCTTGGAATTTGGTTTAAAGATGGATTTGCTCTGTTTAAAGTCATTTTCTTTTAAAATTGAAAAAAAAATCTCTATATAGAAAAAAATGATTATATTATAGTAGCCTCCATTAGGATATCCCCCTGTTAAGGGCCTTATCTAAGTGTGTAAAACTATTAGAGAGGCAAAAGTAATCAGGATGAGTTTCATAATATTTGCATGTGGCCTGTGGACTCTGGAGCCTGTGTGTTAGCAACCGAAGCTGAGTGGTGATGGTTGTCAACTTCTGGTGTACTCCTTTTTAATGAGGACCTTACTCTTCCTCTCTCAGCTCCCACAAGCCTGTACTAATGACCTATGACTTGTACACAGACAACAGAGAAGAGAGACATAGAATCAGAGGAAGGGACAGGGGCATCGGCTGGGGTTAGGTTCTACAAAGAACCATTTTTTATTGACTTCTTTTTCACTCTCAAAATTCTTTTTTTCCCTGTAAAGTGGGAAAAGCCTTTAAATAGCAATAGCAAATAACGAGGAGACTTCCTAGATTTCCTAGGAGGCAGTCCTAGAAGCTATGTTTCATTTCTTAGGTTCATTCCCTCTTTTAGAATTTCTTAGGTAAGTGTATTTTGAAAATAGAAATGAACATGTATTTTTAGTTATGGGACCCCGTGGATTTAATAAAATGAGCACTGGATCAGGAGCCAGGAGACCTGGCTTTGAATGGTCTCAACTCAGCCACTTTTTTGCCTTAGTTTCTTCAAATATAAAATGAAATACAGCATCTAAAGATGAATGGATAAATAAAATGTGAAATATCCACATAATAGAATTTTTTTTTTTTTTGGTGGTACACGGGCCTCTCACTGTTGTGGCCTCTCCCATTGCAGAGCACAGGCTCCGGACGCACAGGCTCAGCAGCCATGGCTCACAGGCCCAGCCGCTCCGCGGCATGTGGGATCTTCCCAGACCGGGGCACAAACCAGTGTCCCCTGCATCGGCAGGCAGACTCTCAACCACTGCGCCACCAGGGAAGCCCCATATAACGGAATATTATTCAGCCATAAAAAGGAATGAGGTACTGACACATTCTACAACATGGATGAGCCATAAAAACATTATGTTAGGTGAAAGAAGCCCGACACAAAAGATCATGTATTATGTGATTCCATTTATGTGAAATGAACAGAATAGCTAAATCTATAAGGACAGAAAGCAGATTAGTACATTAGCTAATGGTTATGGGGTTTCTTTCTGAGGTGATGAAAATGTTTGAAAATGGATTGTGGTGATGTTTGCTTTCACAACTCTGAATATACTAAAAACCACTGAATTGTACACTTTAAATGGTAAGTTGTATGGTATGTGAATATTTCAATAAAGCTGTTATTTAAAAAAGCAAAACAAAAGAACTAATAATTTCTACCCAACTCAGATATATTGTGAGGCTCAAATGAGTTGTTTTATAAATAAGAAAAGTATGTCAAACTACACAATGATAATTAATTTTAGACTTCATTATTTCCTTAAGTTAGGAGCTGATATACTAAAAGAGTTCTCCAGTGATAACTGGCATTTATGGAGACCAGAGAGGCAGAGCTGCTTACAGCTCTGTGCATGAAGGTCAAATAAAAGGGAGCAGTTTACAGTTCATGAGAGTGATAAGGGGAGGGAACAATTGCTGGACTGTATGCTCCTTGAGGTCAGGCATTGTTTCTTGTTCTCTGTTGTAATTCCAGTGTCTAATACAATGGCTGGCTCAATAAGTGTGAATAAACAAATAAATTAATAATGAAGAATAAATGATGAAACTAATGAACTGAGGGTCACTGAATGAAGATGATAAGACACCTTCACTCAGCCAATAAACCATTTTACCAGCCAGCACATTCAGCTTCTTGCTTTGATACTGACAATGACTGGGGATTTGGGGATTGTATTTATTCCATTGCCAAAGGAGTGTTAATTCTCTTTCAAGTGTTACAAATCACAATAGTTCTTGTTTCTCTTCAAGACTTCAGAGAGGGAAAGTTTTACTCTATAACGATTTTATCAGTGTCATGGCTAACATTCACTTTATCTTCTATTAGCTGTGATGAGCCAAGGAGAGGGTTGGTCTCCAGAACAGAAGCATCATGGGGTCTGGTCTGTTATGCTGGGAGCGTTGAGGCTTATGGGGCAAGTTGGGAGACCTGCTTTGCTGCAAGATGAGGGAAAGGCGTTTGCAAGGTGGTTTGGAGTTAGGACAACAGTTTTGGGTGGTCCTGGCATTGTGAGTCACTGTGATGGGGACAAAAGTCACCAGCCTTGGGGAGAAGCAACTATTCTATTTTTCCATTTTTACCAGTTGGGAAAGGACTTGTGAGTTCAGCCCAAGTTGGCCTCATGGCAAACCAGTGTCCCTTGCAGCTGAAATCAAGGAGGAAAGTAATCCAAGGAGAGAACTCTCCATTTCCTGCTATGTTTTCTCGAGACTCCCCTCTCTCTTTCTAATTAGAACTCCCAAAGTTCTAATTAGAACCTCTCTGAAGGACCACTCAGGTCTTACACAAAAATAACAACCATGAACATGTAACTGAAGGACTTTAGGATCTGGACTGCTCAGAGCAAGAGCTACTACATTCAGGGCCTGGACATTTCCATTTAGAAAATAAATCTAGCTTAAGAGAATTTCCTTATAACAGGGCAAAAAAGATACAATTAGTTAAGAAAAGATCTAGAACACACAGTGTAACTTAACTGGGTGCCAGAGCCTTCTCACAGATAGATGAACTCCAGATTTTTCCCTTTAAATTCAGACAGATCCAGGAGACCTGGCAGCAGTGATAGCAGAAGTCTTATCCAGGAAGGGACCTTCCTTCATATTTTATTTCCTTTCCTATACCTCTAGTCACTTTCTTGGACAATATGTCCAGGAACTAAACAGCATAAACCCTGAACTTCAAAAGCCTCAACAAAAAATTACTTGCCTAAGGAAACTGTAGGTACCTCATAAAGTAGATCATCTTCCCATCCTCTCCTTCACTTATTTATTCCAAAATAGACATCTGAGAATCCAAGAAACCAACAAAGGAACAAATAAACACAAACTGCCTGGAAAACCATTCCACTTAATAAAAAAATCTCTCCCCATCTCTAGCCCCTTATATTTGTATAAACACCTTAAAATATGTTTGCTTATGACTTTTGATTATCCTGCCTTAGATGTCATTCATTTTAGATCATAAATCTGAAGATGGGGGGCCCATGTTTATTCAGGGTACAGTCTGAATGATGTTATAGCATGGACTTTGGAGTTAGGCAGAGCTATGCTGGAATCAGGCTCCATGTTTACCAGCTGTGTAAATTGGTAACTGGGCGAGTAAGTGACTTAGTCTTTCTAATCTTCATCTGTAAAATTGGGATAATAAGACTTGCCTCAGATCTAAGGACACTGTGTATAAAAATGATAAAATAATCTAGAATAATCCCACCTCTGTTCCTGTCTACACCCTTCTCTCCAGATAACCAATTCTGTTTGTTTCTTACCCCTCCAGAGTTTTTTTATGCAAACATATGCAAATTTAAAATATATGTATAAGTGTATTCTTTTTTTGCCTCCTTGCTTACATAAAAGGAGTATACAACTTCTCTGTACCATTTTTTTTTTCCCACTTAATCTCTCTTGGAAATCTTTCCATATCACAACAAGGAGATGTTCCTCATTCTGTTTCGTTTTGTTTTCTAAACTGCAGCATGGAGATTCCATTGCGTGACTACAGCACAGTTTATTTAACCATCCTTTATTGGAAGATGTTTGGATTATTTCCAGACTTTTCCCATAACAAATAAAGCTACAGTGAATATCTTTGTGCGCAGTGTCATTTTGCATGCGTGTGAGTATATCTGGAGGGTTTACGCATTTGTAACTTTTTAAAAGAACTTTACTCAGGTACAATTATTATTACTTTTTTTGCCAAATTGCCCTCCCAGGGACTGTGTCAATGTGCACTAAGCTCCCAGAAATGAGTACTTGCAGAAAGTAGGGGTGGAAGGTCCAGAGAGGATTTTGACTTTCTTTCTTTAAAAATTTCTACACGTTAAAGTTTTCTTTCACATATGATATATCCTCATGGTAAAATATTTTAAGAAGTAGAAATATACAGTAAGAATGTAAAGTTCTCCTTGGCCAACACTCTTTTCTTCCCTGCAACCAATGGCCATTTCTCAGTCGCCATCCTCCTTGAGATTTCCAAAGATCTCTTCCCAAGATTCTCTCCTCCTTTGGCTTCTGTGACACAAACATTCTTCTGGTTTTCTCATATTTCTCTGATCTTTCAACACCTTGTCTGGCTTTTCTTTCTTCTCTTGCTTTGAAAAACAGCCTAAAAATAGGGAATATTTATTGAATGTTGATGATACACAAGAACAACAGAATCCCAAGCCAGAGGGAGCTTAAGGTCTTGGGGCTGTGGCAGATGGTCAGAAAAGGTAACTGCTGCAATTCCTCCTGTCTCTGTAAGTGTGTGCATCTGCTAAAGCTGCCATAACAAAATGCTACAGACTGAGTGGCTTAAATCACAGAAGTTTAATTTCTCACAATTCTGGAAGCTGGAAGTCTGAGATCAAGGTGTCAGCAAGCCTGGTTTCTTCTGAGGCCTCTCTCCTTGGCTTGCAGATGGCCGTCTTCATGTTCACATGACATTCTCCCTCTGTGTCTCTATGCAAGTCTGGGTCCTAATCCCTTCTTCTTGCAAGGCCACCGGTTATACTGGGTAGAGCTTACCTGGATGGGAAGGACATCAAAGTCACATTGTAAACGAGCACGCTTACTGTTATGGGCTGAATTGTGCCCCCATAATTTATATGTTGAAGTCCTAACCCTCAGTACCTCAGAATGTAACTGTATTTGGAGATAGTCTTTAAAGAGATAATTCAGTTAAAATGAGGTGTTTGGGCTGGGGGCTCTAATCCAATGTGACTGGTGTCCTGTAAGAAGAGGAGATTATCACACAGACACACGCAGAAAGAAGATCATGTGAAGGCATGGAGAAGGTGGTTCTCTACAAGTCGAGGAGAGAGACCTCAGAAGAAAACAACTGTGCCTAGACCTTGATCTTGGACTTCTTGCCTCCAGAATTGTGAGGAAATAAGTGTTTGAGTTTAAGCCATCTACTCTGTGGTAGTTGTTATGGCAGCCCTAGCAAACTAATACAAAGAATTATGTCATTTGCTTTACAATAAATCAAGAAAAGAACTTATTTTAGAAAAGAACTTATGTTCAAAAACATGGACCAGGGCTTCCTTGGTGGCGCAGTGGTTGAGAGTCCGCCTGCCGATGCAGGGGACACGGGTTCGTGCCCCGGTCCGGGAAGATCCCACATGCCGCGGAGCAGCAGGGCCCGTGAGCCATGGCCGCTGAGCCTGCGCGTCCAGAGCCTGTGCTCTGCAACGGGAGAGGACAAAACAGTGAGAGGCCTGCGTACCACAAAAAAAAAACAAAACAAAACAAACATGGACCAAAAAGGGCCCATCTCAGGGATCTGTTTGAAGATGAACTCTGTTTAGAGTTCATCCTCCATTCTGAGAAGAGGAACATGGCAGATGCAGCAGAAAGGAGTAAGTTCCCCTGTGTTTTCACACACTGCCGCAGGGCAGGCCCCAACCTGGGGCCAAGATCACCCTTGCCAGGATTTCAGGGAGCACTTCAGCAAAAAAAAAAAAAAGAAAAAGAAAGAAAGGAAGGAAGAAAGACAAAAAGAGAGAGAGAAAATGCAAGAGACAGATTTTGAACATACAATGTAAAAGGGAAAATGATCTTTTCTTTCACTAACAGATATACTTGGAACATATATTTTGACTTAGAATCATTTCAGTGACTTTAACAGAGGACATTTTGCTGGGTTTTAAAACGTTTGCAGATCTCCATAGCCATTTTTGTTACAACATGTAGGGTACCTGGCTTTCAATTAGTTGTCTTATTTAAAGGATTCACAGGGCTACCTATTATTAGTGTATATTATTTTTCTCAATGCTTCAGACACTTTGGCATTTATTTTACTGTTGCCATAGAAACCCAAGTCTGTTATAAGCAGCTTTTTAAATTCTGACAGTTAGGCTTATATAAAAGAATATTTTAATGAGATGAAGAATTTGGAGAGCCCAGCCAGAGGACTGGCGGAAGAACCTTGTTCTCCAAAAGGTTATAAAATTAGTTTAGATTATCCTTTGTTACAATTGCCTTCTTTGACAACTGCTGAGTGTTTATCAGTCAGGGCTTCCTAAGATCTGCATATTCCATAAAGATTGGAGGCTTGCTTATTTCACGGAAACTGTAATTCCATCTGCCCTAGGTTCCCTCTTACACCCGGGCTACTCCGCTGGTTAGGGGAAATGCCAATTCTCCTTTTCGCTGTAAATCAGAAGATGTCTAGGTTTATTCAGCTTCACTGAAGAATAAACGCTTTTTTAAAGAATCAGTTAAGAAAAAACAATTATGCCTTTCTAAGTTATGAAATATTTGGAAGCCATAAATCTTGTCTTTCTCATATTCATTGCTTATAAAAAATTTTTGGAGTAATATTTATTAATTAATTTTAGTGCTCGGTAACCCATGCACATAGCGCAAAAAACAAGAGGCAGACAGTGAAGTATATCTCCTTTCTATGCCTGTCCCGAGGTGGCAACAATTGTTACCACTTTCCTTTGTATTCTTCCAAAGCCATTCTCTGTGATCACACACACACACACACACACACACACACACGGGCAGTATATTATGCATACTGTATTACACCTTGGTTTTTTTCACTTACTTACTTTCACTTCACTTACTTACTACTGAAAATCTGGCTGCTATTCTGTTTCATTAAATGAAGAGCTGCCTGGTTCCTCACAAAGGCCTTTCCCTGTAATTATTTTACAGTCATGCACTGAGTGTTACAGGCATCGTGTAGGGCCCTGTATCAAGGGGAAGACCACGAAGTCCATGCTTTCAGGAGCCCACACTAGTAGAAGGGGCGGCCACCTGTGGAAGTGATCATTGCCCAGTGCACAGCACTGAGTTGTGTCAGGTGGAAGGGGAGGTGGAAGAACGCAGGAGGGAGTCTGGCTTGGCTCAGAAGGGGGACAGAGGGTTCATAGGCAAGATACTTGAGCAGCATCTTGAAAAATAAGCCAGGGGCCCCAGGTAGACAAGGAGGGCAAGTCCATTTCAGGTAGAGGGAAAACTAAGTGCCAAGTCCTCTAGAGTAGAAAATGGCCTGATGTTTTGGGGAACTGACAGTGCTTTGTTACTGCTGGACAGCAGGGTGTGTGTGTGTGTGTGTGTGTGTGTGTGTGTGTGTGTGTGAGAGAGAGAGTGTGTTAAACTAGATCAATGGCTCTCAAACTTTTTGACCACAACCCCAAGTTAAGAAACATGTTTTACAACATCACACAGTGTGTGTAAAATGGAAACAAAATTTCATGAAACAATACCCTTATTATAAGTACTCTGTTCTTTCTACTGGATTCCATTCTACTTTTTTTATAATGCCAGTCATGACTCACTACACTGATTTCACAAACTACTAATAGGCACTACCTGCAAGTTGGGAAATGATGGAGTATTTAGTGTCTAAACACTCTGATAGTCTATAAAGCAGTCAGCCTTTCCCTGATTTACGTGACTGTGACCACTTTTTAAATACTAGATTGATAAGAGTCAAGAAGCTTATTTGGATATTTATTCATCACCTACAATGTCTTAGACGTTGCGTTACATGCTGGAGGTACAGGGACAAGGCAAAACAAAGCATGGTCCCTACTCTCACAGAACTAAAAAGTGGTCTCACAGATGAATTATTTGCTGCAATAATTAAAAAATGCATATTTTGGTATAAAAGTAAAGCATACCTATTGTAAAAAAGTTCAAAGTATGTAAAAGCATATAAAATACAAATCCCCTATTCTGTATCTTTTATGAATCCCCTATTCTGATAAACAAAAAAAAAGAAAGAAAAAAGAAAAAAAAAACACCTTACTTTTTCATGCATAAAATTTCTGTATTTATTTCATTAGGAAAGAAGGACTGAATTTCAGGCTGGTTGAATCTCTGACCCTTTGGGAAATGTTTTGGGGAGTACAACTCCATCTCCCAGAGCTTGACTACCCCTACTAGGATGGTTAATTTTAAGTATCAACTTCACTGGGCTAAGGGATGCCCAGGTAGCTGGTAAAACATGGTTCCTAAGTGTATCTGTGAGGATGTCTCTGAAAGAGATTAGCATTTGACTCAGCAGACTGAGTAAAGAAGATCACCCTCACCAATGTGGTGGTCCTGAACAGAACAAAAAAGCAAAGGAAGGGTGAATTTGCTGTCTCAACTGGAGCTGAGACATTCATCTCTTCTTGCCCTCAGGTACTGCGTATATTGGTTCCTGAGCTTTCTGATGCACATGGGGACTTAGCCATCAGCCCCTCTACCATATTCTCAGGCTTTTGGACTCAGACAGAATTATACCACAAGCCTTCCTGGTTCTCCGGCTTGCATTGCAGAACTTCTCAGCCTCCATAGCCAAGCCAGACAATTCCTATACTAAATCTCCTCTTACATATTTCTGTATATCCTGTGGGTTCTGTTTCCCTGGAGAACCCTGAGTAATACACCTATCTTGAAAGAGTAGGTCTAATCAAGTTTTTGATCCAGAAAAGTTGAGGTCCTGAGGCTTTGGTACCTCAGCTTGGTCATGTCACTTTGTGATGACATCCTACTAGGCCGCCAGCCAGCTGGTGGCTCCTCATCTTAACTGCAACCAGAAAGCTTTCAGGCGACCCAGGACACTGAACAACACTATTACTACTGACATGACATAATCACTTTGGGTGTATTTGCCCAGATGCCTTCTGCTTGATTTCCCCAAGGCTCTCTAGGGCTTAGACTAAGTAAGAATCCTGGATTCTTGCATAAACTTTTGCTTCCATTTGGCTGCCCAGGGCTGGCCTCTTAAACCTCTAAAGGGGGCAGAAGAGGAAACAGTGTGAGGAAGTTGGATACGATCCCACCTCGGGGGAGAAGATTTGGTTTGAGTCATTCACAATTCACTCGACACACATTGCCAGAGCATCTGCAGATTGCAAGTCTCTGTTTGGGGAACCGAGGGGGCCTCCAAGTTGAACAAACTTGTGCCACCATATTTAACGTAGAGCTGGAATAGTTGGAACAATGTCAGCTTCATCAAGCGTTCTCTGAAGAAGCAGAGCATTTTATAGCTATTGTGTTTACACAGGGTTAGACATACACAGAGGATCAGATTAACCTACCCTTATTTAGCTGGAAAGAAATCTGGAGATGGTGGAAAGAGGATTTAGTGACTTCCACACTTGCTATATTATGTTCAGGGAAATGTTGCGTTTGACTTTATTTATGAGTGGTTTTATATTTCCAGTATATTTGGTCCCTGATCTATTTATAAATGTTTCCGTGCTTGTTCCTCATTGTTTTGACACTTCCTGATAAAAATATCTTTTGCTCTCAGCCTAGAGCTTTGTTTCTCCATAAGGGATATATGTTACTTCCTTTCTTCTCTATTCATTTTCTATTTAGGCCAAGGCAATTCATAACATTATTTGTTGAACATGTGCTGTAAGCTCCTCAGAGCATAAACTGAGTCTCACCTTTCTTTTTTCCTCTGCACAACAGCTGGCACATAGGAGTTCAGTTTTGAACAGTTAACTGTTACTGAGTTACTTCACAGACGTAAGTCCTGCAGCCAACTCACTTGTTATCTGGTAGGGAGAGATGTCCAAGAACACAACTAAAATTTGAAGCAGAATCTATAAAGTACCAGCAGGAGTCAACAGGCAATAGCTTTAGGGTCATAAGAGTGATCAGAATTGATTTGGGGGTTCAGTAAATTTTTTATAGAAGTAAATGAAATTTAAATTGGACCTGGAATGATTGTTAGGATTTCAACATTTATTTCACATTATTGAGCACTCTTTAAGCCAGGTGCTGGGATACAGTCTCTGCATCTAGTTGACAGCCTATGGTCTAGCACAGGAGATAATGTGTATTCATCGATGTTGGGGGCAAGTAAACAAAACCAGCTCATACCAACTTAAACAAAAGAGGCACTTGAATAGCTTCTACAACTGCGAGGCCCAGGAGGGCATCAGGCATAAGTGGGTCTCAGAAGTTAAATAATGTAATCCCTGTTCAGGTCTCCTCTTTTTTCCCCATTACAATTGGGCTTCCTCTATGTGGTAATGGTTAGAAGTTATGGTGTGGAAATTGGCCATAGATAACTTTGGGCTTATGTCATCTCAGCTAGTAGACCTGAAGAAAGAGAGATCTTTTCACTTTCCACGGATACGATCCTGAGAAGAGATGCTGATTGGCCCGGTTGGGTCAAGTGCCTATAATTATAGCCAGACAGTCCTGGAGCCACATTTGGGAGCCATGCTAGACCCACAATGCGTGAAGGAGGGTCAGTTCTTTAACTGCAGGGTGAACTTGCTGCCAAAGGAAAGGAGGGGTCAAGGAGGAAGGGATGTTGGGCAGATGAGCACAACAGATAAACTCTGCAAATATAAACAATAAACTACAAATATGACACGGGCTGTAATAAAGATGTGCATTTACTACCATAAGAGCACTGATAAAGGAGTGACTTATGTCATGGAGAGGGCATTCCTGAAGGAGCAAAATACATAAGCAAAGGCACAGAGGTGAGAAAGCAATGGAGATACTTATGGTCCGATATGGTTCAGCACCAGGTAGGTATACCAAGAAGAATAGAAGGGGTAGAAGGTGATGGAGGAGGTTTTGGAGATATGTCTAAAGTGGTGACTTTAAGCCCTTCCGGGGAAGGGCTTTAAAGCAAGCTCAGTCAAGCTCCGTCTAGACTTAAGCTGGTGTGTTCAAAGGGAGGGATGTGATTGGAATCATAATTTAAAAATGCTCCCCTGACAAGTGTGTGTGGCACACAACAATGCTCTGTGCTTCCCAGCCTCTGACCTCTGCCTGCCACTTCTCCCCCACCTCCAGAACGCTGGGCCCCCCAGGAACCTCCCTGAGGTCTCTGCCTCTTCAGCCTTAAACTCTCCTGCATCTCCAATTCCATACCACTTGGGAAAACCCTAACCCAAGGTGAGCCCTTCCTTCTGTGCTTTCCCCATATCTGACTCTAGTAGCTGAGCAGTGCTCCGGGGCAAACCTGTACAAGATAAAGTGAAGATGGCCAAGTTTCAAAGAGCCCTCTGCCTGGCAAGACAACCCACCCTCGCTCTTCTGTTCATTTTCTCACATAATGATTGCAGATCTCTTCCACTCTTTTGAACCTCTATCCTCCTTTCTCACCCTGCTGCTACCTCCAGCTGGTGGATCTCACCTTCCACTCCAGATAACTGAATCCTCTCAACTTCCCACCGCCCTCATCTCCCCTTCTCTTCGTCTGGCTTTAGCAGTGGATTCCTCTTGCGGTCCCAGGCCAATCCCTGCTCCCAGGCTTTGGACTCTGTACCCCACCTCAAGCGCCTTACCCTTAGCTGATCCCTTCATTCTTATGTAACTACTCTTTTAAAACTCTTTTCCATCAACATGAAACATACTCAACTCTTTTCATCTTACAAAGGAAAAGTCCCAACTCCTCAGCCCCCTCCAGCCACTACCCCATCTTATTTCTCTTAACCACCAAGCTCTTTGAAGGACTTACCTACAAACATCCTCTTTCTTTCACTTATTCCTCAACCCACGGCATCTGACTTCTGCTGCCATCTTTCCATTGAATAGCTCTTACTAAGTGAATTAGTTCTGTTATTCACCTTTCTTAACACTCAGCTGCCTTCTCCTTCTGCAAACTTGCTTTTCCTTACCTCCACAATGCCACACTCTCTTCCTTTCTTCCAACCTCTCTAGCTATTATTTTTTTATTATGGTGAAACATATATAACATATAATTTGTGTTTTTAACCATTTTTAAGTGTACAATTCAGTGGTATTAATTACATTCATGATGCCGTAGAACAATCACCACTAACTCTTTCTATAACTTTTTTTTTAATGGAAACTCTGTACCCATTAAGCAATGACTCCCATCTCTCCCTCCCTCAGCCCCTGGTAACTTCTAATCTACTTTCTGTCTCAATGAACTGGCCTATTCTAGACACCCCATATAAGTGGAATGGTACAATATTTGTCCTTTGTGTCTGGCTTATTTCACTTATCATGATGTTTTCAAGGTTCGTCCATGTTGTAGCATGCAGTAGAAACTCATTTCTTTTTATGGCTCAATACTATTTCTTTGTATGGATATATCACATCTGTTGATGACCACTAGGGTTGTCTCCACCTTTTGGCTATTGTGAATAACACTGCAAGGACTGCCAGCATGCTAGTAGCTGTTTGAGTTCTTCTTTGCCATTCTTTTTTTTTTTTTTTTTTTTTTGCGGTACGCGGGCCTCTCACTGCCATGGTGTCTCCTGTTCCGGAGCACAGGCTCTGGACGCGCAGGCTCAGCGGCCATGGCTCACGGGCCCAGCCACTCTGCGGCATGTGGGATCTTCCCGGACCCGGGCATGAACCCATGTCCCCTGCATCGGCAGGCAGACTCTCAGCCACTGCGCCACCAGGGAAGCCCTTCTTTGCCATTCTTTTGGATATATACCTAGAAGTGGAAATTCCGGGACATATGGTAATTATATTTTTAACTTTTTGAGGAAGCCCCATAATGCATTCCACAGTGGCTGCACCATTTAACAATCCCTCCTGCAATGTATGAGGGTTCCAATTTCTCCACATCCTCACCAACACTTATTATTTTCCATTCTTTAAATTACAGTCATTGTATTAGTTTGCTTGGGCTGCGATAACAGAATGCCACAGACTGGGTGGCTTAAACAGCAGAAATTTATCACAGTTGTGGAGCCTGGAAGTCCAAGATCAAGATGCCAGCAGGGTTGGTTTCTGATCAGGCCTCTCTTCCTGGCTTGCAGACAGCACCTTCTTGCCATGTCCTCACATGGCCTAAAAGGCCTCTGTGTAGGTAGAGAAAGAGATCTCTGTTGTCTCTTTCTCTTCTTATAAGAAGATCAGTTCTACCGGATTAGGGCTGTATCCTTATTACTTCATTTAACTTTAATTACCTCTTTAAAGGCCCTATCTCCAAATATAGTTGCATTGGGGGTTAGGGCTTCAACATATGAATTCTGGGGGACACAAGTCAGTCCCTAATAGCCATCCCAGTAGGTGTGAGATGGTATCTCACTGTGGTTTTCTTTAGCCATTTTTCTATCTCTTTTGATGATTCAACCACCTCTACTCAGCCATTAAATGTTGGAGATGTCAAGACTTGGCCAGAAGCCCTCTCTGTTTCTCAATCCCACACACTCTCTCTAGCCCATTGTGTTCTCCCTTACAATTTCAGTTACATGCCAGTGACTCCCAATTTTAAGGTTTTTTTTTTTTTTTCAGTACGCGGGCCTCTCACTGTTGTGGCCTCTCCCGTTGCGGAGCACAGGCTCCGGACGCGCAAGCTCAGCGGCCATGGCTCACGGGCCTAGCCGCTCAGCGGCATGTGGGATCTTCCCGGACCGGGGCACGAACCCATGTCCCCTGCATCGGCAGGTGGACTCTCAACCACTGCACCACCAGGGAAGCCCCAACTCCCAATTTTAAAATGCAGAACTCTCTTCTGAATTCCAGGCTCCTATAACCAACTCTATTCAATATGTGGATGACTTATGTATTTATAGTCTACATTTAAATAAACTCCTCTATAGTGCTTACTTGTGCCAGGCACTGTTTTAAGTGTTTAGCAATCAGCTCATTTGCTCCTCAAAACAACTCTATGAGAAAGGTAATATTATTCCTAGTTATGGATGAAGAGACTGAGGCTAAAAGATTTACGTTAACTTGTGCATGCTCCCACAGCTGGTAGATATCAGAGAGAGGTTCACACTCAAGTAGATGGCTGTGTAGTCCATGCTTTCAACCATTTTGCTCTACTGCTTCTCACATAACCCCTTAAACTCCGTTTGTACAAGGTCAAATTTCTGATTTCATCCTTGTATTAGTTTGCTAGGGCTGCTATAACAAAGTCCCACAAACTGGGTGGCTTAAACAATAGAAATTTATTATTTCATAGTCTGGAGGCTATAAGTCCAAAATCAAAGTGCTGGCAGGGTTGGTCCCTTCTGACGACGATGAGGAATAATCTGTCCCATGCCTCTCTCCTAGCTTCTGGTAGCCTCAGGCTTTTCTTGGTTTATAGTTGGTGTTCTCCCTGTGTTTTCACATGATCTTCCTTCTGCACATGTCTGTGTCCAAATTTCCCCTTTTTAAGAGGACACCAGTTATTTTGGATTAAGGCCCACCCTAATGACTTCATTTTAACTTGGTTATCTCTGTAAAGTTCCTATTTCCAAACAAGGTCACATTCTGAGATACTGGGGTTAGGACGTTAATATTTATTTATTTATTTATTGGCTGCATCAGGTCTTAGTTGCGGCACGCAGGATCTTTTGTTGCAGCACGCGGGCTTCTCTCTAGTGGTGCATGGGCTCCAGAGCACGTGGGCTCTGTAGTTGTGGCATGTGGGCTCTCTAGTTGTGGCCCTTTGGCTCAGAAATTGCAGCATTCAGGCTTAGTTGCCCTGTGGCATATGGGATCTCAGTTCCCCAACCAGGGATTGAACCCACATCCCCTGCATTGGAAGACAGATTCTTAATCACTGGACCACCAGGGAAGTCCCCAGAACTTTAACATACCTTTTTTGAGGAGACACGATTCAACTGATAACAATTCCCAAACCTGGCCTACCATGTTTTCCTAGCTCAGTGAATACTTTAATCATTTGTTCAAGTGAGAAACCTAGGAGTCATCCTGGCACTTCACTTCCCCCACTCCCATGCCCAATGCACTGCCAAGTCCTGTTATAGCTCCTGAATCACTCCTAACATCTTCACTGCCCTCCATCTCCATTGCCACCATCATAGGTCATGACCTCATTCTCTCTCACTTGGACTTCCACAATAGGCTAGTGCTGGTCTCTACCTCCCTCCAATTCAGGCTCCATATTGTACTGAGAGTAATCTTCCCAAACAGTTCTGACATCTGACTGCGTCCACTCCCATCCTCATTCCTTCCGAATGAAAACTCTGTTGGTTTCCCACTTGCTGTTAAGATATAAACCAAAATCCTTAACCTGGCCCACAAAGCTTCCCCTGATTTGCCCTGGCCCCCCTCCTGGCTTCACTAAGGTCCCTGTCCTTCCAGCATTCCTGTCCTCCACACTACACTTCTCTTGGTTCCTTTGATGAGCCTTGCTCCCTCCCACCATGGGTGGGCACTTTGCCCTACGGCGCCCTCTGCTTAGATGTGCTCTCCAGTTCCTTCTCTCCTTTCTAATCTCCTCCTTCATTTCTCAGCTGCTATCCCTTTCTCAAGGAAGCCTTCCTGGCTTTCAAAGTTGATTCAGTTTCCTTCACTATACTCTCTTATTGAACTGGGTTCCTTTTCTTCACAGCTCTACTTCCATTTGAATTAGGCTCATTTGTGTTTTATTTGATTTTTCTCAGTGTTTCACCAAACTATAAGCCCCATGGA
Organism: Phocoena sinus; assembly: GCF_008692025.1. Classification (NCBI taxonomy): domain Eukaryota; kingdom Metazoa; phylum Chordata; class Mammalia; order Artiodactyla; family Phocoenidae; genus Phocoena; species Phocoena sinus. The sequence goes on from NC_045779.1 coordinate 38,936,308, forward strand.
GGAGGAAAAGATCCATTGGAGGAAAGATCCATTCTGCTCACTATTGTAGCCACATTCTTCTTTTTTATATTCTCTTCCATTATGGTTTATCACAGGGTATTGAATATAGTTCTCTGTGCTATACAGTAGGACCTTGTTGTTTATCCATCCCATATATAATAGTTTACATCTGCTAACCCCAAGTTCCCAGTCCTTCCCTCCCCACATCCCTCCCCTCTGGCAACCACAAGTCTGTTCTCTATGTCTGTGATTCTGTTTCTGTTCTGTAGATAGGTTCATTTGTGCCAAATTTTAGATTCCACATGTAAGTGATATCGTATGTTATTTTTCTTTCTTTCGGACTTAACTTCACTTAGTATGATAATCTCTAGTTGCATCCGTGTTGCTGCAAATGGCATTATTTCATTCTTTTTTATGGTTGAATAGTATTCTATTGTATCTATGTACCACATCTTCTTTATCCGTTCATCTATCAATGGACATTTAGGTTGCTTCCATGTTTTGGCTAGTGTGAATAGTGCTGCTATGAACATAGGGGTGCATGTATCTTTTTGAATTATGGTTTTGTCTGGGTATATGCCCAGGAGTGGGATTGTTGGATCATGTGGTAATTCTATTTTTAGTTTTCTGAGGAACCTTCACACTGTTTTCCATATTGGCTGTACCAACTTAACATTCCCACCAACAGTATAGAAGGATTCCCTTTTCCCCATACCCTCTTCAACATTTGTTATTTGTAGACATTTTAATGATGGCCATTCTAACTGATGTGAGGTGGTACCTCACTGTAGTTTTGATTTGCATGCCTGTAATAATTAGTGATTTTGAGCAGCTTTTCTTGTGCTTACTGGCCAGCTGTATGTCTTCTTCAGAGAAATGGCTATTAAGGTCTTCTGTCCATTTTTCGATTGGGTTGTTTGTTTTTTTGTTATTGAGTTGTATGAGCTGTTTGTATATTTTGGAGATTGAGCCCTGTCTGTTGGATCATTTGCATATATTTTTTCCCATTCTGTAGGTTGTCTTTTCATTTTTTCTATGGTTTTCTTTGCTGTGCAAAAGCTTGTGAGCTTGATTAGATCCTACTTGTTTATTTTTGTTTTCATTTCTGTTGCCTTGGGAGACTGACCTAAGAAAACATTGGTACAATTTATGTCAGAGAATGTTTTGCCTATGCTCTCTTCTAGGAGTTTTATGGTGTCATGCCTTATGTTTAAGTCTTTAAGCCATTGTGAGTTCCCCATTACTTTAAAAAATTCTTCACTGTGCTCACAACTCTGTGAGTAGTTCTCCTGTGACCCTAGCTAATCACAGATAGAGACCATTTATAAGACTATTGTCCAAGCAGCAGGGAGTGAGGGCCTGAGCAGGAGACACTCAGAAAAGAAAGATGGGAATAGATGTACGGTAAATGAACTCTGCAAGGTTTAGTAACTGATTCAGTGTATGAACTGCATACTTTCTGAGAGCAGGCATTATATTTCATTCATTCTTTATCCCAATGGCTAGCTTGGAGTAGGTACCCAATAAATAACTGATTGAAAGGGTCAAAGATGATTCCAAGTTTCAAGTCTGGGTGATTCCCCTTAAAGAAAGGAGCAGTCAGGTTAATTTGCAAGCAGTAAAGTAACAGTAAGAATGACACAGAATGTTACTGAAGAAATAGCATCATTTTTAGGGTCAGAAGAATCTAAAGCCCAACTTTCCCGCCCGATCTTGAGTAAATGACTTGACATCCCTCTTTGAGATCATTTCATTATCTATAAAATGGGAATAAAACCCGCCAACTCATAGTGCTGCTATGAGGAATACTTGAGATCACATATGCAGAGCATATACCCACACTGAGAGAGACCTTCACCAAGCTAGACATATTGAGATGTGACACGGAGACCCAAAGACATCAGGGACCATTCACAGAGTTTTCCTTTGAAGTATCTTTCTTGTCACCATAAAACAAGCCATTAGTTACCTGTGTCTGCTACATTCTTTCCTGGACTCTCACTGTGGATTTTTCCACCTGCCTTTTGTGGAATTCTAGAAAGTTACGACTTGGGCTGTCATTACTCAATAGATTCTATTTTAGCATTTAGAACTCTGGACTCCTCAGGGTGTGGCTAATGATATGAGCCTTCCTCCTTTTATTGTGTTTTTACTTTAAGCACTTGAGTTAAGACCATTAGGAATACATTAACCCTATAGCAGAGATGGAATTCAGACTCAAACCCTCCTTTCACCCTTGTGCCCTTTGTATCTTTTTTTCCTCTATTCTTCTCTAAGTGTCCTTAGACCAACTCCTATTGGTCTCAAAGATATAATTTCCCCACCCCAGCTAGGCAGCTGGCTTCATATTTCAGTCCCCAAATGGTTGTCTCCAGTGCTCTGGATTACAGCTGTCCCCAACCTTTTTGGCACCAGGGACCAGTTTCATGGAAGATAATTTTTCCACGGACAGGGAGTGGGGGGGTGGGGGTGGAGGGGGGCGGGTGATGGTTCAGGCCGTAATGTGAGCGATGGGCAGTGACGCGGAGCAGCAGAGGAAGCTTCGCTCGCTGCCCACCGCTCGCTCCTTCTGTGGGCCCGGTTCCTAACAGGCCAAGGACCGGTACCGGTATGTGGGCCGGGGGCTGGGGACCCCTGCTGTACTGGATTTGCTGAAATAACTATGAATGCTTCCCCAGGAAACAATGCAGTTGTGGGAACTGGGTAGTTGAGAGGAAGAAGTTCCCTTTCAAGATATTTATAATTCAAATAATGACCTCTGTTGACCTGCTACCCAGAATTAACCTTCCCTTCTAACTCATGAGAGTTGACTTTCCTACTGTTTTAGTTGTCACCCCTTTCTCCTTTAATGCATCTCTGTAAGACTTGTGTTTCAAAGAATCTTACATATCAGGTTTTATTTTAGCACTCCAGGCTTCAGTGTTCAAGAACACTTTTCATCATGCAGTTTACTCTGGTTGAACATTCACAACTTCACACACATGCCATTTCTGTAAGATTACCAAGGCTAGTTGTGACTTCAGAATGAGAAAGCATGCTTTAAAGGTGTAAATATTGTATATATTTTAATATGCATTAATAGGTGGCATAGTAAGACTTCTTGAAGTCCGTAAAATTCAGCATAGAGGAAAAACAAAAAGGTATGCGTTGAGTTTTCATTTGATACATATAACTCATTCTTTCCTACAATTTCTTTGTTTCCAGATTTCTTCGTCACAGTTCCTTAGGCTTATATGAAAATGCTCCTGCTACCTCATGGAAATATTTGCATTCTAACCAAATAATTTCAAGGCTTCTCAAAGGCTGAGGGAGATCCAGGCTGCCTCCATTATTTTTGAGGTTCCCAGTATATGAAACTTTTTAAAAATACTAAAATAAAGTTTTAAAAATTGATGGTGTTTTGAACGCTTAAATTTTCACAATTGATTACCTTTAACACAAAAAATTTACAACACAAGACAGCTGTGCTAGTCAGAAGATAATTAAAAGATTTAACTTAAAAGTCTGTAGTACACTAAAGGTGATGTGGTTTAGTTAGGGAATCTCAGTTTTGAATTTGGATGGGGGTATCTTCTTTCAATACCATCAGAATATTTTTGTGTTACCTCCTTTGGAGGTGAATCAAAAGCCTAAATTCCAGGCCCTTTATAAATGTGGGACCTAAGCCAGATAGACTTCCAGCTCTGCGCTCTCTCCTCTTCCTCTCCCTCACGTTATTATTTAGTAATACATCATGAATTAAAGATGATCACCGTTGAGTCTTATCCATTCCAGTGGTGTAAAGAAAAACTTTGAATAACCCTAGCTTGGGTAAACTCAATAAAGGGCAGATTCTAAGGCCAGTTTCTCCCCCAAATGCGGAAGCCTAGGTTTTTCTAAGCTCATTTTTATAGGTATTGGTTTGCTATGTCTTATTTAGATCATAAGCTCCTTACAGAGAAACTCTATCTTGCTAAAAATGGCAATTAATACTATTGGGTAATTCCCATTTAAACTGCTTAAGATTTAAACAGAAAAACAATTGTCTGTTTATTATATGGGCGACACTAAGATTTACACACATATATTTATAGTTGTGGGAATATCCTGAACCCTATGCTTCTGAACACAGACAGCATCACTGTTAGCCAACATATAATACACATATACATACATACATACATATATAAGTAAATATCATTCACTCAAGTGATTGCCTTTGATTTAAAAAATTTTGTCTCAATTTTAGTAGCACAGAAAAGATACTTGACCATCTGCATGTAATTTGTAGCTGAAACCACCCTTTTGTGTAGACAAGTTGGCCGTTCCATGGGGTCAATAGAAACCAGATATGGTTGGACTTAGATCATCAGCCATTTTGCCCTGGGAACTACTAGGTCAGTGGGTCATAGAAGAGAGAGGGCGGATGGTGCAGCAGGATCCTCAAAGCAGCAACTGAAAGGTCTAGGGACTTTGGTCTTCCTAAGACGCTGAGAAATCTCACCATAACCGCATAAGCTCCGGGCCAGCACAGGTAGAAAGCCGATTAATGAAGGTTAAGCAGCCTGGGTCTGCAGGTGAGCTTCTCCTTTTTGTAAAGGAGAAAAAGCCAAGTGGAGATGTAATTTCAGCAGAGATGGTGAAAGAGGGCAGAGAAAGGAGTGTTTAGAGAATAAACGGAATTGACAAATATATTCCCTTAATAAACACTCAGCAAAACCATTTTGAATGTCAGCTTCCTCCTTGATATATTTAAAAGTTTATTAAACAAGTAATAACTATTTGTTTCTTTTAAAAGTTACAGATTTTTAAGCTGTTTTGCTCTTCTTAACAAAACACAGAATGCCCCTCCCCCAATAAATACACTGCACTGAATTCATATGATTGCAATTTCCCCAGCACATAGACCAGAAACGCCAAGTGGCCTCACGTGTTGTTTTTCTGAAAAAGAAAATGGAATTGTCCCTTTAACAAATACAATCGGTAAGTTGAAAACAATGAAAAGAAAAATATATCCAACTGAAAAAAACATTAGATCCTAAACACTGAGCTTTATCTACTTTAATAACATAAATGCTAGTTTATCTAGATGGGTGTTACCACCTAGTATTACAGTAATTCTGAATAATGCAAACCCAAGTTATAATTACCTGGAATGTTAACTGTTTTTTACTAAGACAGTCGCAAAGTTTTTTTGTTGTTTACTTGTTTACTTTTGTAACTGGAGATCTAGATTACAATTTTCAAGGGCTCTGTGGACCAACCCTCTGATGCAAAGCTGGGGTCTTCAATTAGGATAAACTGGGTGGTCCTTTTTTATCCTAAAGTTAGGACTCCACTGCTCATCAAAGTTAGAAGTTTTTGTATCAGCATTTGCAGGTTTTCTCCCCCCAGAATTTCTTTCATTTCTCTTTAACAACAAAAAAAGAAAAGGAATGTATTCCTGAGGGAATTTGCGATTGTTCCCCCAGACAAAGCCAGTCACCGTCTTAAGTGAAGCAGTGACTGTGACAAACTGGCAATTACTTGGTTTTAATTCCTGAACTTGAAATTAAAATGAGAAATATTTCCTTTCAGGGTCTTTTAAAAGAACACTCACTGGTGTGAAACTTGGGCAGCGGCCAATGAGGGGGTCTCTGGCTGTGCCAGCCAGGCTCTCCAGGGGAGCAGGTACTGACAGAGGGAAGGGGTGGGAAAGGGGAGGGAAGCCGGCTGGGCAGGGGAGTCATCCGACCCAGGCGGACTTGACAAAGGCTTTGTCAGGACCAGGGGCGCTCAGGCCACCGCCTGTACGGTTAAGTAGTCCTCTATCTGGTAGAAACATCTGGGCTCTGTGCACCGCCCGCCTCACTCCCTGCTGGAGCGGCTGGGGAAGGGCTATCAGCCCCCGCGCTGCTCCGTGCAGGGCGCATGGGAGCACCGCCGCGGCCTCCGGTGTCCCGCTAGCCGGGGGGAGCCTTTGTTTTTTCTCCCAAACCCCTCAAACCTCTCTTGTTTCCCCGGTCCTCACCTCCTCCCTATCCCTGGGAAAAGTCTAGATTTTTCTCACTTTGCTAGGCAGAGCACTTCAGTATGATAAAAATAACTTTTCCTCTTTAGTGGGAGGAGTCATCTTTTCTATTCAAAGAGGCCTACCTGCTATCTTCCCTGGATATAAATATAAAATATTAAGCTACTCCCTTAGTATGAGAAAATAGTTGTGTCAATTCTTGTTCTAAGTAGCACCTTCCCCTTTTTATTATACACACAAACAACTAGGGATGTTGGGAGCGGAGTGACATTTGGAAGCAAAAGCAGAGACTTTTACTGCCTTACATGCATGCCCATTTGACTTCTCACCTTCTAAGCTCGCCTTTGGGGCTTAATGGTTCATGTACATCAGAGACTGGTTTAGGGTGGTTTAGACTGGTAGAAGCTGAGGAGTTACTTTCTTAAATATTCATGACTAAACAGAATGCTATGGAATCAAACAACACCCTTTGCCTACAACAACACCCTACAAACAACACCCTTTGCCTACAGTTGACATTTGATAAATGTTGCTTTTGCTGTTTAATTGGTAATTAATTCTGTTGAGAGCAGGAACTTTACTACATAAACTCAGAAGTACAAAAATATCATATTCTTGATTTGTTTAAAACCAGATGGTAGGACTTTCCTGGTGGTGCAGTGGTTGAGAGTCCGCCTGCCGATGCAGGGGACGCGGGTTCGTGCCCCGGTCCGGGAAGATCCCACATGCCTCGGAGCGGCTGGGCCCGTGAGCCATGGCCGCTGAGCCTGCGCGTCCGGAGCCTGTGCTCCGCAACGGGAGAGGCCACACAGTGAGAGCCCGCGTACCGCAACAACCACAACAAAAACAAATGGGATCCCTATGTCTTTCCCATGTTGAAATTCTGGAGCTTTATTGATATGTATGATCTTGAAGCTTGCCTTTTTTGTAGGATAGATTCCTAAAAGTGGGATTTTTAGGTCAAAAGGTCAGTGTATTTTGAATTTGAACATATAGTTCTGTGTACTATCTCACAACCAGAAGTATGAGAATGACTGATTATCCACACCCTCACCAGCCTGGAAGTTATCAATCTTTTCAACTTTTGCCAAGCAGATGGGCAAAAATTCAATTTTGCTATTATTTTAATTTGCATTTCCCTGCCTACTGGCAACTGCACTTCCTTTGATCTACTGGCTCATCTGTCTTCTTATTGATTTCTAAAAAACCTTATGTAAGTAAGGGCTCTTAACTCTTTTTGTGTATGTGTATGCTGCAAATACATATATACTTAATTTATCACTTGCCTTTTGACTGCCTGTGGGCTAACAAAGACACAGACCCCTACCCCTCAGCTCATATTCCAATGGGGGCATCAGATGAAAGACAGATAATGATAACACAACTTGATAAGGTTGTACACAGATAGTACATCTCAATAAATGTACTGTACTGTATGCAATACATCTCAATAAATGCCTGAGGGGGGCACTTCTAATATCTGTAGCAGGCAAAATTTGTTTTCACATTAATATTACTTTTCAATTGGTAATGGAAACAATGTAACTCTATTGAAGGCCACTGGCTTACATTTATCATGAAGTCAGGCAAAAAGGTTGCTACAGTTAATTTTGCCAGAGCTTGACCACTCTTAACCTTATTCAACTTCTAACACTTCTCACATGTCCTCTCTCAACCTATCACTCCCCAATTCCATTCTTCCTCGGAGTGTTTCTATCCACCCTTCTATTTTCATAGGAATGGTATTTGCTAGTTTGTGATATTTTTTTATACATCTCCAGTGAGTGTTAGACTCTTAAAATACACATTAATGCCATCTAAGAAGCATTAATTTCTTCAAATAGCTGACTATCCAAAAAGAAGTTTCAGACTTTATATTTTAAAATAGGAGAGCCCATTTTCCTGTATAGTATTAGCTTATTTAACAAAGTTTGATTGCTTACCTCCTGTATACTAGGCACTGTTTTAAAAACTGTGGTTATAATATTACATCTGCATGTTCATGGGACTTATGCTGAGGGAGAGAGAGACATTAAATCAGTATAAACATAAGTTTATAATGTCAGATACATACTATAAAGAAAAAATAAGATAGCATAAGAGAGTGTTATGGGTTGAATTGTGTCCCGCCAAAAGATGTTGAAGTCGTAGTACCTGTGAATGTGACCTTATTTGGAAATAGGATCTTTGCAGATGAACAAGTCAAGATGAGGTCGTTGGAGTAGGTCTTAACCCAATATGACTGGTGTCCTTATAAAAAGGGGAAATTAGGATACAGTCAGTGACAGACACTCACACAGGGAGAATGTCATGTGAAGACGAAGGCCAAGATCTGAACGATGCTTCTATAAACCAAGGAACACCAGCGATTGCCAGCAAACCACCAGAATCTAGGAACAAGGCATGGAACAGATTCTCCCTCACAGCCTTCAGAACAAACCAACTCTGCCAACACCTTAATTTCAGACTTCCAGCCTCCAGAACTGTGAAACAATAAATTTCTGTTAAATCAGCCACCCAGTTTGTGGTACTTTGTTATGGAACCCCTAGGAACCTAGGACAGAGAGGGAAAGTAAGATTTTTAGATGGGGTGATGAGGGAAGTTCACATATGAACAGAGAACTGGGAGAAGCATGTACCAGACAGAGGGAACCTCAAGTGCAAATACCCTCTGGTGGGAACATTCTTGGCAGGTATAAGGATCACCAAGGTCAGGATTCTTTTTTTTTTTTTTTTGCGGTACGCGGGCCTCTCACTGCCGTGGCCCCTCCCGCTGCGGAGCACAGGCTCCGGACGCGCAGGCTCAGCGGCCATGGCTCACAGGCCCAGCCGCTCCGCGGCATGTGGGTTCTTCCCGGACCGGGGCACGAACCCGTGTCCCCTGCATCGGCAGGCGGACTCTCAACCACTGCGCCACCAGGGAAGCCCCTAGAGAGAGCTTTTTGATTGACTGGATTGGATCACATGTCCACCTCTTTGGCAAGGGAGCTGACCCACAGGTTGAATGATATGGTGGTTGAGGAGAGTTTACCAACAGAAAGAGTTATGTCAGAGCCACCATTCTGCACAGCTTCAGAACTCTAATTCATCTTATAGTGTATGTGAACGGGACCTCTTGGAGTTGGGGAGTGCACAACCCAGGAGAGGCCACAGATGGTGGTCCTTGGTTCTGTAACCTAAAGAAGGGAGAAAGGAAGCTGTGTGGGCAAAACCAGCAGGTATACCCTAGTACCTCTAATTATAACTTTAAGAAAGAACTTATGTTTTTTTAAAGACTATTTATGGCAAGGTCTTGGCTGGGCTTTTCCCTTCCTGGAACAAAATATGACTCATAAAATGCAAATCTACAGTAGATATCTAAATACATTTATTTTAACTTATCTAGGGACATACTCTTGAACTTAAGGAATGCCAATAATCCACTTTTGATAACAGCAGTATAAATCGAGTTATAATTCATAAATTCAATGGCTCTTCCTTTCTAAGAACTTTGTGCATTCATTTATTACATGACTATTGGTTGGGCCCCTAATATGGATAGGCACTGTGTTAGGAATTGCAAATATAGTGCGGGAACCAAACAAACCTCATGTGCTCATGGGTGAGATGGACATTGGACAATGAACACATATATAAATATATACTTTATATTGTGATAAGTATGAAAAAGGAAAAGAACTGGGTTCTATCAGAGAGACCTGACAGGAGGTGGGAGGTTAATTTAGATTAGGATCAGGGATTTATCTGAGGTTGTGACATTGAAGCAGAATGCTGAAGGGTAAATAGTAATTAGCCAGATGAAGAGTGGGAGAGGCAGGGAGAGTATTCCAGGCAGAGGGAATGGCATGTGTGAAGGCCTTAAAGAGTTTGGGTATCGCCAGACATCCCTGGCCAGCCTCAGGGACATTAACCCAGACACTTATAATTCCATTGTTTGCTGCTTTCCATAAATTTCTTTTCTTTTTTTTAAAGTCTTTATTGAATTTGTCACAATATTGCTTCTGTTTTATGTTTTGGTTTTATGACTGTGAGGCATGTGGGATCTTAGTTCCCTGACCGGGGATTGAACCCGCACCCTGGAAGGCGAAGGCGAAGTCTTAACCACTGCACCACCAGGGAAGTCCCCGTTATATTTCAAATTAAATAAACCACACACATTCCCTTTTCATCATTATATAGTAGAATGAATATTTAGATTTCCCCCTCTGATTATTATTTGCATATATTAGTGTACTAAAATATGAAGATCACAAAGTGACAAAAAGTGATCAGAAGGTAGAATTTATTAAAGGATGATTGTAATTATATCATGCTGACAATATGTTTTCAAGTGTTTCATAGTAATTTAACATTTTGGCTTCTATAACTTTGTGGTAGGAAAGAAGATGATAAGATTTAGAAAGGAGACTTACCTGGTGGCGCAGTGGTTGAGAATCCACCTGCCAATGCTGGGGGACATGGGTTTGAGCCCTGGTCCAGGAGGGTCCCACATGCCGTGGAGCAACTAAGCCCATGAGCCACAACTACTGAGCCAGCGCTCTAGAGCCTGCGCGCCTACAGCCCATGCTCTGCAACAAGAGAAGCCACGGCAATGAGAAGCCCACGCACCCCGATGAAGAGTAGCCCCTGCTCACAGCAACTAGAGAAAGCTTGCACACAGCAACGAAGGCCCAGTGTAGCCAAAAAAAAAAAAAAAAAAAAAAGGTTTAGAAAGAGCTGAGGACACCAGGTATATACAGGAGTTTAGTATTTAAAGGTAATTCTCTGAAGTTCTCTCCTGGCATCTGCTAAGTGAAGGACAGAAACCTAGGTACTAACCACTGGTGAAGAGGTAAAACTTGGACGTGTGGTCTAGGCCCTTGATTAATCAGACTCCCAACGGAAAACAGATGGCACACTCAGAAGAGGCTAATTTGGGATGTTTTATATACAAAGGGACTGTTTTCAAAGGTGTGTGTGTGTGCAGGCATCTGGCTCTTCTTTTTTTTTTTTTTTTTTTTGCGGTACGCGGGCCTCTCAATGCTGTGGCCTCTCCCATTGCGGAGCACAGGCTCTGGACGCGCAGGCTCAGCGGCCATGGCTCACGGGGCCAACCGCTCCGCGGCATGTGGGATCTTCCCGGACCGGGGCACGAACCCGTGTACCCTGCATCGGCAGGCAGACTCTCAACCACTGCGCCACCAGGGAAGCCCCTGGCGCTTCTTAATGAGCCTTTAATACCCAGGCCCAAAGAGATGAGGAGAAGAGATGTTTCCTGGACCCAAGAGACAGACACAGAGAGAGACAGAGACACAGAGTCATGTAGCGCTGCCACTCTATATGAGAGGAGCAGTGACCTTTATTCGAGAAACACAGCCAGCTGGAGGCAACTTTATAGGAAGGAAACAAAGGAATTAAGCAACCTGACCTCCTTTTCCTTCCCTTCCTTTGACTTCTAGCTGAACCCAACCAGAAAGCAGAGTCATGAGCAGCCACTAATGTGGTCCATACAGGGTCAATATTCCAGGCAGAGAGTAGGATGGAGAAGAGGAAGAGGAGATCTGTTTGGCCTGAAGGAGCAAACAGAGATATTTTTCCATAGTTCTCAACAGGCTTTCTACCACCTCCCAGGTATATAGCTAGCCAATACCATGTTGCCTAGATCCATCCAGTTCTTATTAACTATATTTCATAGTCCATAGAGGCTGGATATGTATTAAAAAATACCAGAAGTGCTTATCTGCTGATTCCTAGGATACGCCGCAAACTGGACAAGTAGTGTCAACTCCTGCTTTTCTAGGTTGAGAGTTATTTGCTGCTTTTTTTTAAATAGATAGACAGTCAACTCCTAAAAATTCACAGTCCAATAGACTTCTGCAATCATGTGCTCTTGGAACAATTCCCTAATTAAGTGATGAGATCTTTGAAGAAAGGCATTTTTAGCATACTGCTACCACCTTCATTACTCATCCTGGTTGTTAAATATTACAGAAAATTTCAAATATGAAAAATATTATGGAGAATAAGATAATGTATACTCATGTCTACCACCCTAATTTAGAAAATGTTAATATTTTGATGTTTGTTTTGGAATTTTTAAATAAACCATCACAGAGTGGAAGGCTTCTTGTCGCTCATTACCTCCATTCATTCGTTAATGCCTTCATTCATTAACTTTCATTTAAAAAAGACGTATTGAGCAACTACTTACTCTACTATAAATCCAGGGAGTAAAAATAAATAAGATCGAGACTTGTTTCCTTTCCTGAAGGTGCTCCCAATCTAGTAGTGTGGGAGCAGATAAGAAAACACCTGGGAAGAATGTGTGTAGAAATGGGAAAGAAGGAATATAGATCCCAGACACCAGGATAAAAACAAATGTGTAAAGATGCTCTTTAAATACAAATTGTATTGAACTGATCTTGGAACAGTTGTGGGTGGCAACCCAATGTGGGTGGCAACCCAATGTGGGTGCCAAAAGAGAAAAGAAGAAGAGAAGAAACAGGAAGAGATGAAGAAAGAAGACAAGAAGAAAAATAAATGACATCATAAGCTCTTGGGGTACTAACTATTTCCCCCTACCTACCCATGGCATTGTTCACAAATACGCCATTCCCACCAGGGCGCTTGATTTAGGGTCTGTGGCTTAGGAAGGTATTTGCAGTTTCTGGTACAAAACTGAAACTCCATTCTTTTTTCTCCTATATTGGAAAGATATTATCATAGGGATAACCTGGAACCATCTCTAATATATATGAAAAGCAAACTATTTTCAAACTTTGATTTCTAAATTCTGATTCAAAACAATTTGTGCAGAGGCAACTCAGCATAACCACATGACAACCATGACAGGTCATGTCTGCGTCTTGTGCCGGGGCCACCATCTATCTTCCTTCTTCACAGACATAATTTTGTGGAGTATTTAGCAGTGTTATCCCCAGAATGGCTGACCGTATATTTGTGGTAGGTGGGTGAGAACACAGAGAGAAACAAACAAACAAACTAAAGAATCAGCATCTTCTGCGTTGAAAAATTGGCAATATAAGGCCACAGTGGAAACTGAAGAGTAAAATGGATAAAACTGCAATTGCACTAACACAGTGACCATTTTCCCTCTTATTTCTCCTTTGTTTTTTGTTTGACTTTGGCCAATTTTATGACAATTTCTAGTGCCTAGTCCATAGTAAGCATACAGCCAGCATTAAAATGCTCAGAAAAAAAATCACTAGATAACTTTCTTTCAGGACTAAAACTGTATAGTTGTGTATTTAAAAAAATAGTAATTGAGGATAAATACACTACACTGAAAAGCATGATGCGTTCAAGTTCTTCTTACTCGTAATTGACAATAAATTCTCCAAAATCAGGTTACTGGTTGACTATTAAACGAGTAGTGGAAACTTTTCACAAGGGGAACTATTCCTTTCAAGCTTGAATTTCTTCACATTCTGCCATTCTTAAAGTGGCTGGTTTGCTCTTCCAATAAGGAAGAGTGCAAGCCTATACAGCATCTTGGTGCAAGTTAGGAGATGCCCCCCTCGGGGCTCATGCAGCCCTGCCAAATTGTGTCTGTGTGAGAGGAAGGCTTCCTCACTCTTGGCAGCCCCAGACCACCATACACCAGCCCCACTCACCCCCCACTGCCAGGCATGTTTGTGCAGTGCACAAACCGCACAACCAGGTGCCTTGATGCCAGTGCCAAAAAAACATGGCACTGGCATCAGAACAATGCACTGAACACCTCCCAATGCTGGGCACTCAGCCAGGTACTGGAAAGAAAAAGAGGAATAAAACAGAGTCTACTTTTGGAGACTGGGAAGAGGGCCATGTAAACAGATTACCACAATAAGACCTAGTAAAGTGATCAAAGAGAAACACACAGAGATTGCTGTTGAATCGCAAATGAAAGAACCACTCATCTCTCTTGGATGTGGCTGTAGTCAGGGAAAATTCAGAAAGGAAGAGGCATTTGAATTGGGGTTCAATGTGTGATGAGTGGACATTTATGAGGTGGGAAAGGGTATTGGGACTTTTGGTGATAAGGACGGGCTCGAGAGTTTTTTCTGGTACCCACAAACTCAATTAAGCTTCAGTCGCAGCTTTATCGCTTTGATCTAGGTCTTGGGTCCCACCATTTTTGTTGGATTTGTCTATGTCTCTTTTTGCCTTTGAAGTGATCCAGACAAGCTCAGCAGTGGGGCTTGTATAAACAGAGTAATAAACAGTGTTCATTTGCCAGGACTGTCCCCCTGCATAGCTCTCTCTCGGGCACCTGAGGAGGCAGCAGGTGACTGGTCAAAGGCTGGGGATTTGGGAGCGTGGCCAAATGGCCTCCTTGAAGATATAGCACACAAGGACATTCCAGGAAGAGGGAGCAGCATAATCCCACAGTATTTTGTTTGCCAGATGGAACTATCCTTAGTGACAAACATTTAATTTGCCTGCAGGTGTGACCTTTGGTTATGCAATAGAATTGTGGATTAGCTAGAATGTAATTTTTGAAAGCCCTAGACTGCTGTTTCCCTAGAAGGATCAGTAAGTTTTGCCCAGAAAAGCTGTTCCAAGACCACAGATGACATTTCTAACTCTAGTAAACCTTTTCCCTTGTTAGCACATGCTACTGGTTGCTAGAAAACACAGCTCCACGCAAGCCACTGTCACTCTCAGAGAAGCAGCTCTCTGTGTGTCCTTTTGGCAGGAAGTCAGGGATGTCTTTTCTGGGTCATTAAGGGAGAGCAGTCATACACAGGCATCAGACTGATTGTATTGGGGCGCAAGAGTCAGAGGCAATGAACTTTCTTTCTTCCCCTAGAACTTTATTTCTTCCTCTGACATTGCCATCATGTTCTGAAATGACGGTGTTCTCTGAACCTGTTTGTGGAGTTCAAGGCAGACTAGAAGCTTCACTGGGCACTGTTCTGTACAATAGCAACACCAACAATAAACCCGCTGACGCCGTTTTTACTGATTAGTTCCAGACTAGCTATTCCAGGCCACACACTCATAAACCAAGTTCTCCTTTGATGACCCTAATGTTGAAATAAAAGATGGCGGTGAGTCATACAGCACCAGCTCTCAGGAACTGCCCGAGGGCCCTCACTGCAAGAGGGCAGCCGCAGAGAGTTGAGGGGTGTGTCAGTCCATATTTAAGGATGTTGCTAAAGGGGATCACATGTTGACGAATATCGTTGGGAAAGTATCATATACCAAAATACCCTTAATCACTCCATAAAGACTTCACATTCTTTAGCTCAGGAATGTGAAAAAATACCCCCATTCCACCAGTTGCTTATGCCAAAAATCTAGGCCATTTATTTCTCTCTTTTCTTCATTACCTCCCCCGATTGATCAGTCTGTAAGTCAACCTCCAAATTACATATTGATCTGCCCACCTCTTTTTATCTCTGTGCCACAATCCCAGTCCAAGCCACAATAACCTCATCCCCAGACAACCTCAGGAGCCCACCTACTGGTTTCTCCATAGTCGCTCTGCCTCCCCTCCACCTCTGACTTCTGTATGTAAATTTCTTTCTAAGTATAAACAAATGATTCTGTATTATTTAATTTATTCAGTGAATATATGCAACATTTTTTTTTTTGGCTGTGCTACGTGGCATGTGGGATCTTAGTTCCCCAACCAGGGATCGACCCCACACCCCCTGCATTGGAAGCGTGGAGTCTTAACCACTGGAGCACCAGGGAAGTCCTATACAACTTTTAAAATAAAAAAATTACATACAATAAAACATGCTCTAAACAACTAAAAGTAAACAAACTGGAAAAGTATTTGATAAAAATATGATAAACATTTAAAATAGATTTGATAGACATAATATATATAAGCTTATACACTCGAAAAGAAAAACATTAAGACCATCAGCCTTAAAATGCATAAGCAAAGTTGTACTTTGAAATAAACTTTGATTTTTAACCAAAAAATGGGTAATGATGTTAATATCAAATCACTGAAAATTAAATACAAATAGGTAGCAAATAAAACATTTTCTATCTCACTAATAATCAGATAAGTGAAAATTAAAAGTGAGATACCACTTTTTGCCTATGAGAGTAGCAAGACTTTTTAAAAAATTTAGTAAATCTATCATTTTCATCCACAGTTTGTAGGAGTATATAATTTCTTTGGTAAGAATTTTGGCAATGACAGATATCTCAAAAGCTCACATTTTATTTCTAGGAATTTATCATAAGGCAATAATCACAGCTATGGGAAAAGATTCAACTAAATATAATGGCTTATCTAAGAATGATTTATAAAAACAAAATTTGGAGAAAATATAAGTTAGTTACAAATTTAACATAATTCCAATAAATATACCTTCAGAATTCTTTTAGTAGAAAAAACTGATCCAAAAAGTCAAATGAAAAAATAAACAAGAATGGCCAGGAAAACTCTGGGAGGGGATAAGAGCAATGAGGACTAATAGTACCAGATATATATGGGAACATATTTTAAGCCATCAATGGTTAAAAGAGTGTGGCACTAGAATGTTAATAGAGAGACAAATGGAAGAGTATAGACAAAAAACACATACATGACTTTACTCTGTGAAAAAGGAAGCATCTCAAATCAAAGGAGGAAAAGGTGGGCTACTGAATAAATGATGGTAAGACAACTAGATAGGTATAAAGAAAAAAGTTGGATCCATGCCTTTGTAACATTACTCCCTCCAAAATAAATACATATTCATACACACACACACACACACACACACACACACACACACACACACACACATATAAATTGGACCTGTAGAAGCCCTATAGAAGGAACCAAAGTACTAGAAGAAAACAAGGGAGAAAAATTATTTTAAAAAATTTAAAATCAGGAAGGCCTTTCTAATGATGACATAAAAGAAGCCATAAAAGTAAATATTGATAAGTTTGACTATATAAAAATATATTACAAAATTTCTACATGGCAAGATTCCACAAGAAAAACCAAAACCAAAAACAAACTGGGAAAAAGCTGTGATCTACCATCTTAACCATTTTTAAGCATACAGTTCTGTAGCATTAAGTATATTCACATTTTTGTGCAACCTTCACCACCATCCATCTCCAGAATTCTTTTCATTTTGCAAAACAAACACTGTACCCATTAAACAGTAATGCCCCATTCCTCCCTCCGCATTCTACTTCCTACCTCTATGAATTTGACTACTGGTACCTTGTATAAGAGGAATCATGTAGTATGTGTCCTTTTGTGACTGACTTATTTTGCTTAACAAAATGTTCTCAAGATTCATCCATGTTGTAGCATGTGTCAGAATTTCCTTCTTTCCTTTTTGAGGCTGAATAACATTCCATCGTATGTGTACACCACGTTTTTAATCCATTCATCAGTCAGTGAACATGTGGGTTGCTTGGCAATTTTGAAAAATGCTGCTCTGACTATGGGTGTACAAATATCTCTTCAAGCCCTTACTTGTATATATATATTTTTTATAGGAATGCAGATGTTGGTCCTCAAGAGAGAAGTAATTTGTCTCTCTCTTTTTTTTTGAAATTTATTTTATTTTTGGCTGCGTTGGGTCTTTGCTGCTGTGCGCAGGCTTTCTCTAGTTGCGGCTAGCAGGGGCTGCTCTTCCTTGTGGTGCGCGGGCTTTTCATCGCCGTGTCTTCTCTTGTTGCGGAGTATGGGGTCTAGGCATGAGGGCTTCAGTAGTTGTGGCTTGGCTTTAGAGCGCAGGCTCAGTAGTTGTGGCGCACGGGCTCAGTTGCTCTGCAGCATGTGGGATCTTCTCAGACCAGGGCTCAAACCTGTGTCGCCCGCATTGGCAGACGGATTCTTAACCACTGCGCCACCAGGGAAGCCCCCTATTTTTATATTTAAAATATTTTGCACCATGGAAATTGCATTAGGACTCAACTGCGGTATAACAAACCACCCCAAAACTGGATGACTTATAACAACAGCGATTTATTAATTCCCCTGGTTCTATGGGTTGGCTGGGTTGTCCTTCCGCTTGTTTACCTGGCCTCAGTCACGTGGTGGAATTCGACTGGGAGATCTGGTGGGCACAAAGGTCCAAATGGGCTTCATTCATATGTCTGGCAGTTGGTCTTGGCTCTTGCCTGGTTTTCTTCCACGTGACCTCTTTTCCTCTAGTAGGTTAAATCAGTTTCCTTAATGGCAGACTCAGAGAAGTGTTCAAGAGGGGAATTCACAGGGGTCTGTGACCTTGAATAGGAAAAAAAAAAAAACTACATCTGTTTTTACTAACTGCTAACTAAAATTGAGAATTGGCTTCAGTTATGAATATAGGCAACAAAGCACAAAAGTATCGGGAGTAACTGTGATCTTGTCACCAAATGAAATCACAAATAGTTTTTCAATACTGTTTATGTTCATCACCACTATGAAACTTGAAATTAGACTCACTGCTAAATCTTATTATTTAACGCTTAAATAAGCACATATATGCCATGGCACAAAAATGATTAAGGAACTCCTGTCTGAAAGAGAAGGGCATCTTGCCCCTTCCCCTTTCACTCTTGCTGCTGGCTGGCATGTGGAACTAGCAATGGGCCATCTTGGACACGCAGGTGAGAATTACACCTCTTCAGATGACAGAACAGCCAGATTGGAAGAGCCTATGTCTCTGGGACCCTGGAATCTCCATGCAGCCTCGGATTGCTTACACCCAAATTGCTACTTCAAAGAAGAATAATGTCTACTTTGTTTACAGCAGTGTTATTTTGTGTCTTTATTTGAGCAGCTGAACCTATTTCCTTATTAATACAACAGCAGTTATCATATTTTGTAATTATATATTGATTTGTGATTATTTTTGTTTGTTTAAATGTCTTTACCAGTAAAGAATAAGTTCTTTGAGGACATGGTAGGTATTTGTTCACTCTGGAATCCTAGCAACTGGTACAGTGTAGGCACAGAGTAGATTCTTAATAAATGTTTCAAAATGAATGAAATAATAGCATAAGAAAATGTGTATGAGCATATTAGGCTAATCAAATAACATTGTACAGGCAGTATGTAAAAACAAGCAAAAAGCCTCTGCATAGAAAAAAGGTTGGAAGAAAATACAAAATGTGAATAGTAACTGTTTGAATTATAGGTTTTAGCATGATGTTTTCCTACTTTTGCCTATATTTTCCAAATTTCCTTTAATGAGATTTAAGAAAAAGAAAACATATATATAATAAAAAACATATAACAAAACAAAATGGACCGAGGAGAAGTTAGCTGATCCCTGAGGGCCATGGAGAAGTTGGAGGAGGTGTGTGGAGTATTCTTGTCTGGGGAGATTTAACCAGCTGTGGTCTGGTGCAGACCTCTCAGACCCTTTAGATACTCAAGGTGTCATATAAAAGCCAACAGGCCAGCTTGACTCTTAACATAAAGAATGAAACTCACTTCTTAACAGAGGCCATGGAAAAAGTAAGAGGTGGAGCAATATTCTGGAACAATAATGCATAGCTCTTTACAACGTAGCAACAATCATAAAACAATCTTTATTGGGCTAAAGCTTGGAAATAAATTTTATTATATTTCATTCACAATTACACAGATGAATCAGTTATAGTCACCATGAAGAGAGTCATAAACTCAAAGATGACAGAGTAAGCAACTGCCACAGCTAAAGGCCAAGTTAACAAATTGTGCTTCTGTGGGCGTTAATTTCTTAATGTTAATTTTTTGTTAAGCACTGAGCTTCTGCCTTGATTATAACCTTGATTGAAGAAAAGTGTACGCATATTTCAAATACACTGATTTTAATACCAAGAAATTACACTAAGGACATATTTTCATGTATTCATAATTCTAAAAAAAATTAACTTCAAGATTGGCAAATAATAGATGCTCAATAAATGTTAATTGGTGACAGTGTGTTATCCACAGAATAATTTTAAAGGTTCTTAATTTTTCCTCTATTGCCATTAATTGAAATTCTGCCTTCAAGTTTAAATATGTAAAGGCTCATAACATCTTTAGTATGCATTTATGATTATGTGAATTATTAGAAACGGCTATATTTTTTGATATAGATTGACTGGCCTGGAGACAAGAAAACAAATGAAAGAGGTCCATCAGAAAGATGTGAAATTGGGTACGGGAAATAAGACAAGAGAAGTTAATAATAGCCAATGATAACTGTTAAGAAATAATTTTTAACAAGACTGTATAGTCATGATCTCATACAGATATAAAGTCCACACATGTTAAAAATTTCATTTAACTCATTAATTAGTGGGGGAACCAGTAAGATTTTGCAACCAATTCGAAGAAGTATTTTTAAAAAATGTATTCAAACTACTAGACATCTATAGGCAGTCAGGAATGCTTAAGTAAATCTGCTTAATAGATATGAAACTGGCAAAAACAGATAATATCCATAGAACAATAACCAACTGAATCTCCTATGGATATAATTTGCATAAGTTATAGACAAGAATTATTTGCATTATTGTCAATATTCTGCAACTTACAGAATTGTAAAATAGTTCAAAGACAATGAAAGGCACAAAACCCCCATAAAATTAGATAAACTGGACAATGTCTAACTTTCCCTTAAGGCACCCAACAATCCTTTTGGTCCCTTTAAACAGCCTTTCTTCACGGTTTCCCTACACAGATGACTTGTTTTGAGTGCTATTTATGGGCCAGGCATTGCCCTAGATGCCTTGAAGATATTAACTCATTTAATTCTCACAAGACCTTTATGAGGCAGGTTCTATTACTATTACCATTTCACAGGGGAGGGATCTAAAGCACAAGAAAACGTAAGTCTGTCACCCAAGGTCACAGTGACAGTAGGAGGTAGAACCAGGATCTGAATCCAGGTAGTTTTGCTGCCATGCATGTGAGTATATGAAGATAAAAGAATTGACAGGACCTGACAAGTTAGATAACATTAGATATAGAAGCAGGATAGAGGTAATGGTGACTCCAAAGTGTTTCCCCTGGTTGTGAGAAGGGGGACACTGTCCAGATAAAAAGACTAAGAAGAGGAGTCAGTTTAATTTGGTTTTTAGACATATACTTTGAAGTAATGGCAAGATGTGGAGATGGAAACGTCCAGCTAGGCAGGAGACCAGAACTAGAGATGTAGATGTGATTTTTTTTAAATTGAGCAGGTTTATTAGACTTTGGTATCAGAAACACTAGTGTGTGTCTGTCAGAACTAAAGGACAGAAGCCCAGAGAGAAAAGAGAATATTATGCAGGAGGACTGAGGTCCTGCATAGGCTGAAGAGAGCCAGTGTCAGGGAGTAAAACCAAAGCAGGGTGAATTGACTGGAGTTCTTAGGTCCAGACAACAGAGTACTCTCCCATGGGTTTAAGGAGAAACATTAAAATGGAGTCACAAATGCAGATAGCTAGGGTTGAGGCTGAAAGGTAAAAAGAGGCTACTATCGTGGAGGAGCTTTATCCAACACGCCGTAAAACTGGTCAAGCAGGGAGGGGTCATGATCAGAGGCACCCTTTAGAAAGAACAAGTGTGGCTGCAGCGCGAAAAATCTGGTCAAATCTGGAGGCAGGAGGTGTTACTGGGAAACAAATGTAGGCAGCTGCTGGCTTGGACCAAGTCAGGTCGTGGCAACTAGACCCAACGATAATATTTGAGGGGCCTGATGGTAAGAGTGCCAAAAGAGGCTCATATACCATGTGAATAAGGGTTTAAAAGTTATAAATCAAGGTAGTAAACTGTCAAATTATTCTCTTTCCTACTGCCTCGATGAATATCAATACATCCTCAGAAGAACCTGGAAGGAAGGGGGAGAGCCCGGGCGAGATCCGTCGAATTTAGGCGGGGCTTTCCTGGAACCTATAAGGCCGAGGAGCGCGGCGGCGGCGGCGCAGATGCAGGGGACCACAGCGACACCTGTCTCATCTCCGACGGGCGCCCAGCGGTCTCCTTCCCGCCACTAAGAGGTGCGCAGACAGAGCTGCCGGGGGCGTGGCGTGGCGAGGAGAGGCGTGTCCGCGCGCTAACAGCGCGAGGTCGAAGGGCACGGCGGCGTCCCTGTCATGGCGGCCTCCACGCTGCTGTCGGCGTGGGGCCCGCTACGGCCCGGCGTCCGCGGCCTGTGCCGCTGCCGGCAGCCCAGGGGCCTGTGGGCGCACGCATGGCGGCTCCCGGAGCCCGCGGGGTCCGGGCGGAGCGTGGCCGCGGTTAGCGGACCTGGCATCTCGGGCACTGACCGCTACTGCTTGGAGCTGCTGCGGTGAGCGAGCCGGACTGCCCCCGGCCAGGAGGTCGGGGAGCAGGCCGAAAGGGACGCTGGTGGGCGCGGCGGGCCTCGGGGCGGACCTGCACCTTCCCTGTGTCCCTCAGCGTGTGAGCTCGGGTTGATGGGGCAGTGAGGCAACAGGAGCTTTCACACTGGTCACAAATTTGTGGCAAAATGCCTTCGTCTGTCACCTTGCCCGAGCCTTAACTCTACCTAATTAAACGCTTTGCATGAATAGCTTTTTAAAATTCGAAAGATGGCTAGTAACTAATTTCGATTAAGCAGTAGTTAACTTTGAGTTCTTCCTATGTGTCGGGCACTATACAAAGTAGTTTACAAGTAAATTATCTAATTTTCGTTACAAAGTGTGAGGGAACAGTTGTAGACCTACCACTTACAGTTATGTGGATTAGAGCATTTAGAACAATGCCTGGCGCAAAGCAGGGATACAGTGAGTACGGTATAAACTTTATTATCTCATCTAGCAGACATGGAAATGAAGGTTTAGAGAGATTATGGAATTTACCTGAGTTCAGTGGAATCTAAGCCTCATAAAGTCAGTTATTCTGGTAACACGCGAAAGGTATAGCAGCACATAGCAGTCGCTGTTAATCATTTGCGGGATAAATTGGATGAATCAGGTTACCTGGTACATGTGGGCAGGGGCCTGCCTTGGAATCCAGGCCTGACTTCAGGAGTGAATGGCTTACCACCACCACCCCCCGGCCCCGCCCCCGCTGCCCTTTTGCTGCCCTTAACTCGTAACAGTGGCAAAAAGTCTCAAAGTACCTGGTCTCAAGGACTTCTGAGAAGTGCTAGAATAGTTAAACTATCTTGAATTTGATTGGGCTAGTATATCCAATTTTTTTGAATTCCATTGTAGCAAAATGTAGCATAACGACAACATTCCCATGCATTTCAGTGTTTTGTTTCGTTTTTAATCACTTTTTAAAATAGTGTTCCTACCCCACCTTATTTACTTGTTGATTGCTTGTAGGAGAAACAAGGTAGCATTAGTGGAAATCGGGTCGTTAAGAATTGTAAAAGCCAAAAAGATTATATTCATCTATATAATTTTTAAGTTATCATTTTTTGATGGTAAGACATTTAAGTTACCAAAATGTATACCATCCATATCCACTCGTTCAGTGCAATTTTTCTTTGACACCAGTAGTATCCTAACTTTCCTATCCAGGGTTGAATCACTCTTACTAATTTCTTATATATTCTTTTTTTTTTTTTTTTTTTTTTTTTGGTGGTACGCGGGCCTCTCACTGTTGTGGCCTCTCCCGTTGCGGAGCACAGGCTCCGGACGCGCAGGCTCAGCGGCCATGGCTCACGGGCCCAGCTGCTCCGCGGCATGTGGGATCTTCCCGGACCGGGGCACGAACCCGCGTCCCCTGCATCGGCAGGCGGACTCTCAACCACTGCGCCACCAGGGAAGCCCTCTTATATATTCTTTTAGAAATTGTCTGTGGATATCACATAACAGCTTTTCTCAAATATATGTTTATAAATGGCCAGATACTTAATCTGTCCATATTGGTATTTAGGTGGAATGGAGGCTGTTGACTCTAGCGATTTATCGAAAAGCAGGCAGCAGGCAGACCTTATCTGAGTTTATTAATCCTAGCTCTGTCACTTGGGAAAGTTAATTACTTTAAGAGTCAGCTATTTCCTCATTAGTAGATTTCTACTTCTACTTTATAACATGGTTGTGAGGATTAAATTACATGATGTATATAAAAATGCTGGTACATAACAAATGCTCAATAAATAGTTTAAAATAAAAACAAAATGAACTTCAAAGGAAGATTAGAACGTTTAACTTCTAATTGTCCATTAATCTTTGCAAGATTTGGCCTCCGAAATTGTGTGTGCAGGGTTGTTTTGGACATGTATCTTATGCAAGGCCTCCAAATATCAGACAAGATACTAGGCTATAACTTCAGATTAGCCAGCCGAGGATCTTCTAGGAATCAAGGTTCCTGGGAAAATCTCAAGCCTAATTTACATAGGCTTCTTGGGGTTTGGTTTGAGGAGCACCACCTCAGGCCTTGGGATTAGTGTTATAATAAGATGAGGAGGTGTCAGTGGTGATATCTGGAAGTGCAGTTCTCCAGCCTCACTGAGGAACCACTTCTTCTTTTGTGCTTCAGTGGCACAGGTCCATGGAATTAGCATAGCAGTCCTGGCACTAGATAAGCTTACTTCTCATATGTCTGTCTCTCCCTGCTAGATTGAAGTCTATACCTATCTTCAGTGTCTAGCGCAGTGCCTGGCACGTGCTAGGCACTGAATAAATATTTGAATGAATGAATGAATGAAAGGTTATTGACCCTGCTGCTGTATAAAGCCATCATAGCATAGCATTTCTCATTATCTGGAACAGTTCTTAGGTAACTGGACCTTGGTTAGCTATTTATAGGTTATCCTTGTATACCAGTAATCAACGTTGATAACAATGATCCTGATTGATGAAGAAATGGTAAAATAGTATATCCTATTTAATGTAAAGAAGAGGGTAATATTGTTTAGAAAAATTTCCAAAGTATTTTAAAAATTGTTAACAGGGCAAACCATTAGCTGTGTAGAATATCTTATTTCCCAGAGACTGTTACAGTTCTGTTATGTCTTCATTTCATTTTTCATTTTCGTGTAAGAAACTTGAAGTATTTCACATGTTGGTTATTTTTAAGGAGATACGAAACAGGTAGAATATCAAGCCTCATTTTTCAAGTTAGGAAATACACATGACTGGTATCATTTCTGTCAATAACTAGTTGAATGATGGAAATTAAGATTGTAGTTTGATTCCTGTTCAGTGTTTTCTTACGGTCTCATATTAACTTTCACGTGTTTTAAACACTTTTGAAGTTTAGAGACTGTTTATAATAAAATAAAATTTAGAAATGTTTACATCTGTATATATTTACAAGTATGAGCTATAAAGTTTTGTCTGAACTCTCCATATTGTAGCTGAAACCGCATATGGTGAGATTTTTTAGTAGAGCTGTCTTGTGATAACAAGGTTACTGCTATCTATTCATGATCTCTCCCTTTTGTTTATGTGGAAGTTGGGGGAATTGTGAAGGTTTAAGGTCTCTGTTAGCTGCAGGACAAAGTGTGAACCAATTGAAAAGTGGGAGTAGTCTGAATTTCAAACCTAAACTCCGTGGAATGAGGTTGGACCCATTTTATACTGAGTACTGTTTTATAGGAAATGCTGTTATATTAAGGTTCCAGTGTATTACAGTGAAAGTAGGCTTGTCAATAGGCAGTCTGGTAAGCACTTTATATTTATGTATGTATGTATGGCTGCACTGGGTCTTCGTTGCTGTGCGCAGGCTTTTCTCTAGTTGTGGTCAGCGGGTGCTACTCTTCGTTGTGGTGCGTGGGCATCTCATTGCAGTGGCCTCTCTTGTTGTGGAGCATCAGCTCTAGGCACGCAGGCTTCAGTAGTTGTGGCACATGGACTTCAGTAGCTGTGGCTCATGGGCTCTAGAGCGCAGGCTCAGTAGTGGTGGCGCACGGGCTTAGTTGCTCCGCGGCATGTGGGATCTTCCTGGACCAGGGCTCGAACCCGTGTCCCCTGCATTGGCAGGCAGATTCTTAACCACTGTGCCACCAGGGAAGCCCTGGTAAGCACTTTATACTTAAGTCATCCTAGAATGAATATAGTTAAGGATTATATATTTTTAACTTTTCATTTTAAAGTAATTTCAAATTCACATAAAAGTTACAGAAATAGTACACAGAGCTGCAATGTACTCTTCACCCAAATTCCCTCACTGTTAACGTTTTGAACCACTTGAGAATAAGATGTAGATGCCCCATTACCCCCCTTTTATTTTGGTTAAAATTGATCTAGTATTACCATCTAATCCACAGACTCCATTGACATTTTGCTAATTAGTCTCTTATGTCTTCTGTGTATCCAGGATCACGTGCTACATTTAGTTGTCATGTGTCTTTAGTCTTCTCCAATCTGGAACAGTTTCTCAGTCCTTATCTTTCATGAACTTGACTATTTTTTTTTTTTTTAAGAGAACAGGACAGGCTACTTTGTAGACTTTCAGTTTGGGTTTATTTAATGTTTACTCATGATTTACACAATTTTTGCAGGAATATTACAGAAGTTATGCTGTTCTTTTCTCAGTATCTGTCAGAAAGCACATGGTGTTGATTTATCCTGTTACTGTGGAGTGAACTTTTTGTTACTTGGTTCTCAAGTGTCTTTCAGGTTTCTCCCTTGTAAATTAATAAGAATGTTAGCAAATAATATTTATTTTGTGAGAAGATACTTTAATACTATGTAAATATTCTTTTTCTATCAAACTTTTACCTGTTTAACATTTTCAGACATTTAGTGATATTTGCTTGAATCCGTTTTTACTTTGATGGTTATCAAGTGGTGATTTTAAAAATTCAATCATGTCTTCTAGGTTTATCAGTTGGCATTGTACTGGTTGTCAAATTTTTCCTTCTCTTTGCATTTATTCATTCATTTATGTTGGTATGAGCTCATTGGGTCCTGTTACAATCTTTTACTGTCATTATTTTTTTGATGCTCAAATTGTCCCAGACTTGGGCAATAGAACTTCATCAAGCCAATTTCTTTGTCCTTTTAACAAGTCTCTCCATTCTTTGAACATTTGTTTACTTTCTGCTCAAGAAGATGTTTCAGGCTTATTTGGTATTTTCCTTCCACCAGCCCTGGAGACAGTCATTCCTTCAAGGAGCCTTAGTTTCTTTCAGTGGAGAAATCAAGGTGTGTTCTCTGATACTGCAGGTATGGGGGCGGATATCATTGTTTCTAGGCTTTGTCAGCAGATGCTGTAGGGAAATAGAAGTAAGTGTGAGTGTGTGCGCATACACACAGGCGCACCCTCCCACACACCCCCCATATTGTTCTCTTTGTCTTATGTATATATCTATCTATGCATTCAAAACCGTGAGTTCATACCAATACTTGCTGGCACTGTTTTCTTGATTTCTATATCTGTAACTCATTTGAATTCTTACTAAAACCAAAGTGATTCTGAAACAGTTAAAATTATATATATATATATATATATTATATAAGTCAAAATAAATTAATAGAGATTGATTATTCATTTTAACTGGTCTGGGATTGGAAGCAGATAAACATTTTATAATTGTAGAGAAACAGATATAAAATATAGGAAACTTGGGGGCTATTTTGAGTTGAAGCCTTGTTTTCGGTTCATTTTGGTCAGTATTTCTTTGTGTGTAGTTTGGAAAGTGAAAAGTAATTATCTTTTTTTGCTTATTTATTATAGGAAACGAGATTATGAAGGCTATTTATGCTCCCTGCTACTCCCTGCAGAATCCAGAAGCTCTGCTTTTGCACTGAGAGCTTTCAATGTGGAACTGGCTCAGGCTGGTATTAAAATACCTTAAAAATTATTTGTAAAAATAGTGATGTAATACGTTTAATGCTGAACAATAAAGAAATATAGTAGTAATTTATATGTTAGATGTGTTTAAGGTTTCTGCTGGTGATTTCTTTCACCTGCTTAACAGTTCAATTCCAACAATAAAACTAGCTAATGAACTTAATGTTTTTGGAAAGACCATCCTGGAATTTCTTTTTTTAAGGATATTATAAAACTATGCAGTTAACATTGCACATTTGTCTGTTAATTGAATAGGTTAATCAGAGGATTACTGCTTATTCTTTACACATTTGCATAATTTACTTGTATATAGCAGTTCTTCAAAGCACTTTTTAAATTGAGTTTTTAGCTTTAAAGTGAAATGGAAATTGAAGCAATTATAGCAAACCCAGACCTTATATCATACTTATATCTTTTCTAAAGAATATATCTTTTCTAAAGAATTACAAACAAAGGAGCGACTCTTCTTTTTCTTAGACTGGAAAGAATGTGTGCTGATAAAAGAGAAATTGAAATGGAGAATGTAAATGAGGGAGTTGAGATAGAATTGCATTGATCTTCTCAGTAAATGAAATGGAGAGGTTGGTTATTGAGAGTGAGGGAGCACGGGAGGGTTTGGAGTCTTCAAGAGTATGACAAGTTTTGACACAGCCTCTCTGGTGAATGTGATAGGACGTGAAGTAGGAGCACATGAAAGGATGTGAGTATAGTACTGAGGCATAATTGTGGTTAAACACTATAAATCTGCAGAGAGTAATAGAGTCTGGCTGTTTGTCCTCGGTGTATTTCTAGAAGTCATGGGTGTATATTTTTTTACTTCATCCTTTTTCAGGTATAAACTATACTTCAGCATCTTAAGTCAGTCACAATTTAACGATAAATAGTACCCAATGTGATCTTCCATTATAACTGTAAAATAATTAAAATTCCATTTTTAATAAATAAATCTTCCATATTTTCCCTGATTCTCTGTCACCTTATAGGAATGTCTTGCTTTTTTTTTTTTTTAATTTAAATAAATTCAACTGTGCAGGTAGCCTTGCACCTGTGTGCCACTCCAGGCAGTGTCCACCTGGCTGCCCCTTGGTCCCACTGCCCTGCACAAGATGCCACTTCCGTCTCCTGATGGCTGTCTGTCTGTCTTACTGCTTTTTTGTACACACAGTCTTGTTCATTCATTCATTCAACAAGTATTGTCCAAAATATGCTAGGCACTATTTTAGGTACTGGGTTATAGCATTGAATAAAACATATAAAGTCCCTGTATTCAAGGAACAAGTAAATACTGTACAGAAAAATTAAGGAGGATAGGGAAGGCTAGGTATAGCAGGGGTTCCTGTGTTAAGTAGGGTGATCAGGAAAAACCTCACTGAGACGGTGGCATTTTAGCAAAGATTTGAAGGAGGCAAGGGAGTGAGATATGTGTCTGAAGAGTCTTCTAGACAGAAGGAGCAGCAAGTGCAAAGGCCCTGAGATGTAAGTGTGCCTGACATATTCAAAGACAAGAAGGCCAGTGTGGCACAACAAAGAAAGGAGGGAGAGTGTGGGAGGAGATTAGGTTAGAGGTATCTGGGACAGAAAAGTAAGGTCTTGGAGACCACTTCAGTCACTTTGGCATTTACTCTGAGTGAGATGGAAAACCATTGGAAGGTTCTGAGCAGAGAAAGACATCACATCTTTGTCATGTTTCTAAAGGATTACCCTTAAAAAAATTTTTTTTTATTAAAGTATAGTTGATTTACAATATTAGTTTCATGTGTACAACCATGGTTCAATATTTTTGATAGATTATACTCCATTTAAAATTATTACAAAGTATTGGTTGTATTCCCTGTGCTGTACAGTGTATCCTTGTATCTTATTTATTTTATACATAGTAGTTTGTACTTCTTAATCCCTTATCCCTATCTTGTCTCTCCCCTCATCCCTCTTCCCACTGGTAGCCACTACTTTGTTCTCTATATCTGTGAGTCTGCTTCTCTTTTTTTGTTGTTTTATTCATTTGTGTTATTTTTTAGATTCTACATGCAAGTGATAATGTACATTATTTTTGATTAATTTGGATATATATCCAGGATTGGAGTTGCTGAATCATATGGTAGTTCAGTTATTAGTTTTTTGAGGAACCTCCATACTGCTTTCACAGTGGGTACACCAATTTACATTCCCACCAACAGCTCCCTTTTCTCTACATCCATGCCAACATTTCTTAATTTGTGGTCTTTTCCATGACAGCTATTCTGACAGATGTGAGGTGATATCTCATTGTGGTTTTGATGTGCATTTCCCTGATGCTTAGTGATGTTCAGCATTTTTGCATATACCTCTTGACCGTCTGTATATCTTCTTTGGAAAAGTGTCTATTCAGGTCATCTGCCCATTTTTTAATTGAATTGTTTGTTTTTTTTTAATATCGAGTTGTATGAGCTGTTTATATATTTTGGATATTAACCCCTCAGCAGACATACCATTTGCAAATATTTGCAAATGTTTTCTCCCATTCAGTAGGTGGTCTTTCCACTTTGTTAATGGTTTCTTTTGCTGTGCAAAAGCTTTTAAGTTTAA
This sequence comes from Phocoena sinus, assembly GCF_008692025.1. Taxonomy (NCBI): domain Eukaryota; kingdom Metazoa; phylum Chordata; class Mammalia; order Artiodactyla; family Phocoenidae; genus Phocoena; species Phocoena sinus. Next base: position 38,966,475 of record NC_045779.1, read on the forward strand.
TTAGGCCCCATTTGTTTATTTTTGCCTTTGTTTTCTTTGCCTGAGGAGAAAGATCCAAAAAAATATTGCTATGACATAGGTCAGAGGGTGATCTGCCTATTTTCTAGGAGTTTTATGGTGTCCAGTCTTACATTTAAGTCTTTAATCCATTTTGAGTTTATTGTCATGTATAGTATGAGAAAATGTTCTAATTTCATTCTTTTACATGTAGCTGTCCAGTTTTCTCAGTACCACTTATTGAAGGGACTGTCTTTCCCCATTGTATATTTTTGCCTCTTTTGTCAAAGATTAATTGACCATAAATACATGGGTTTATTTCTGGGCTCTCTATTCTGTTCCATTGATCTATGTGTCTGTTTTAATGCCAGCACCATACTGTTTTGATCACTGTACCTTGGTAGTATAGTCTGAAATCAAGGAGTGTGGTATGTCCAGCTTTATGCTTTTTTATCAAGATTGCTTCAGCTGTTCAGGGTCTTTGTGGTTCCATATAAATTTTAGGATTATATGTTCTAGTTCTGTGAAAAATGTCATGGGTATTTTTATAGGGATTACATTAAATCTGTACATTGCTTTGGGTAGTATTGACATTTTAACAATATTAATTCTTCCAATCCATGGACATGGGATATCTTTCCATTTCTTTGTATTATCTTCAGTTTTCTTCATCAGTATTTTTTAGTTTTCAGAGTATAGGTCTCTCACCTCCTTGGTTAAATTTATTCCTATGATTTTATTCTTTCTGATGTGATTTTAAATGGGATTTTCTTTTGTTTTTTCTTTCCTATAGTTCATTATTGGTGTATTAGAAAGACAAAAAATTTCTGTAGATTAATTTTAGATCCTGTAACTTTACTGACTTCATTTCTTAGTTCTAATAGCTTTTTGGTGGAGACTTTAGGATTTTCTTTCTTTAGTATCATGTCATCTGCAAATAGTGACAGTTTTACTTCTTACCTTCCAGTTTGGATGCCTTTTATTTCTTTTTCTTGTCTAATTGCTGTGACTAGGACTTTCAATACCATATTAAATAGAAGTGGTGAGAGTGGGTATCCTTGTCTTGTTCCTGATTTTAGAGAAGAAACTTCTCACCATTGAGTATGATGTTAGCTATGGGGTTGTCATAATTGGCCTTTATTATGTTGAGATGTTTCCTCTATACCAACTTTGATGAGCGTTTTTATCATGAATGCATGAATGTTGAATTTTGTCACATGTTTTTTTCTGAGTCTATTGAGATAATCATGTGATTTTTATCCTTTGTTTTATTAATATTGTGTATCACATTAATTGATTTGTGGATATTGAACCATCCTTTTCATCATTTTAGTAAATCCCACTTGGCCATGGTGTATGATCCTTTTTACATATTGTTGAATTTGGTTTGCTAATATTTTGTTGAAGATTTTTACATCTACATTCATTAGATATATTGGCCTATAATTTTCTTTTTCTGTAGTGTCTTTGTCTAGTTTTGGTATCAGGGTAATGGTGGCCTCATAATTGGGAATCTTCCCTCCTCTTCAGTACTTTGGAGTAGTTTGAGAAGGATAAGTATTAGTTCCTCTTTGTGTATTTGGTTTAATTCCCCTGTGAAGCTCTCCAGTCCTGGACTTTGGTTTGCTGGGAGTTTTTTGGTTACTGATTCAATTTCATTGCTAGTGATCTGTCTGTTCAGATTATCTATTTCTTTTGGTCTAGTTTCAGAAGATTGTAGTTTCTAGGAATTTATCCATTTCTTCTAGATTGTCCAATTTGTTGGCATATAACTGTTCATAGTTTTCCCTTCTGATTTTTTTTGTGTCTGTGATATCAGTTGTAATTTCTTCCCTTTTATTTCTTACTTTGTTTATTTGGGTTCTCTCTCTTTTTCTTAATGAGCTTAACTAAGGGCTTATCAATTTTGTTTATCTTTTCAAAAAGCCAGCTCTTGGTTTCATTGAACTTTTTTCTTTTTTTTTCCTGGTCTCTATTTTATTTGTTTCTCCTCTGATCTTTATTATTTCTTTCCTTCTGCTGACTTTGGGCTTTGTTTGTTCTTCTTTTTCTAATTCCTTTAAATGGTAGGTTAGGTTGTTTATTTGAGATTTTTCTTGTTTCTTGAGATGGGCCTGTATCACTATAAACTTTCCTCTTAGAACTTCTTTGCTGTGTGTCCTATAGATTTTGGAAAGTTGTGCTTTTATTTTCATTTGTCCTCAGGTATTTTCTGATTACCTCTTTGATTTCTTCATTGACCCATTGGTTTTTTAGTCTCCATGTGTTAGTGCTTTTCCCATTTTTCTTCCTGTGATAGATCTCTAGTTTCATACTATTGTGGTCAGAAAAGATGCTTGATATAATTTCTATCCTCTTAAATTTTTTCAGACTTGTTTTGTGGCCGAGCATGTGATCTGTCCTAGAGAATGTTCCATGTGCACTTGAAAAGAATTTGTATTCTGTTTTTGTATGGAATGTCTTATAGATATCTATTAATTCTAACTGGTCTAATGTGTCATTTAAGACCATTGTTTACTCATTGATTTTCTTTCTGGATTGTCTGTCCTTTGATGTAAATGGGGTGTTAAAGTCTTCTACTATTACTGTGTTTTTGTCAATTTCTCACTTTATGTCTGTTGATATTTGCTTTATGTATGTAGATGTTCCTATATTACGTGCATATATGATAATGAATGTTATATCCTCTTGCTGTATTGGTTCCTTTATCATTATACAATGCTCTTCTTTTTCTTTTGTTATAGCCTTTGTTTTAAAGTCTATTTTGTCTGATACGTGTATTGCTACTCCTGATTTCTTGTTGTCTCTGTTTGCATGAAATATCTTTTTCCATTCCCTCACTTTCACTCTGTGTGTGTCTTTATCCCTGAAGTGAGTCTGTTGTAGGCAGCATGTTGAAGGGTCTTGTTTTTTTAATCCAGTCAGCCACCCTGTGTCTTTTGACATTTAAAGTAATTGTAGTCCACTGACATTTAAAGTAATTAGTGATAGGTATGTACTTATTGCCATTTTATTACTTGTTTTCCAATTGTTTTTGTAGTTCTTCTCTGTTAATTTCTTCTTCATTTTGTTTCTTCCATTGTGGTTATATGATTTTCTTTTGTAGTATGCTTGGGTTCGTTTCTTACTGGTTTTCGTGTATCTATTGTAGGGTTTTTTTTTTGGTTTTTTTGTGTGTGTGTGTGGTACGCGGGCCTCTCACTGTTGTGGCCTCTCCCGTTGTGGAGCACAGGCTCCGGACGCGCAGGCTCAGTGGCCATGGCTCACGGGCCCAGCCGCTCTGCAGCACGTGGGATCTTCCCGGACCGGGGCATGAACCCGTGCCCCCTGCATCGGCAGGTGGACTCTCAACCACTGAGCCACCAGGGAAGCCCTATTATAGGTTTTTGATTTGTGGTTACCATGGGGTTCATATATGTTGACCAATAATTATATCTACGTGACTTAAACTGATAGTCTTTTAAGTTAAAACGCATTCTAAAAGATCTACGTTTTTTACTCCCCTGCCTCATATTTTGTGTTTTTTATGTCATATTTTACATCTTCATGTCTGTCTCTTTACTGTTTATTATGGTTATGGTTGCTTTTACAGTTTCTTTTTGTTTTATAATCTGCATACTGGCTTTAATATTTAAGTGGTTGATCCACAGCCTTTACTATATGATTTGTCTTTATTAGTGGGATTTTTTTTTTTCGCCTATAAATTCTTACTTCTTGTAGCCTTTTCTTTTCCACTTAAAGAAGACCATTTAATACTTCTTGTAAGGTTGGTTTAGTACTGATAATCTTTTAGTTTTTTCCTTATCCAAGAAGTTCTTTATCTCTCTTTCAGTTCTGAAAGATAACCTTCCTGGGTAGAGTATCCTAGGTTGTAGGTTTTTTCCTTTCAGCTGTTTAAGTATATCATGCCACTCACTCCCTTATGGCCTGCAAAGCGTCTGCAGAAACATCAGCTGATAGCCTTAGGGGGATTCCCTTGTATGTTTTTCTGCTTTTCTCTCTCTCTCTCTTTTTTTTTTTTTCTCTTGCTGCCTCTAAGATTCTCTTTAACTTTTGCCATTTTAATTATGATGTGTCCTGGTGTGGGTCTCTTTGTGTTCATCTTGCTTGGGACTCTGTGCTTCCTGTACCTGGAAATCTGTTTCCTTCTTCAGCTTCAAGAAGTTTTCAGCCATAATTTCATCAAATACATTTTCTACCCCTTTCTCACTCTCTTCTTCTGGAATCCTTATAATGTGAATGTTAGTACACTTGATGTTGGCTCAGAGGTGCCTTACGCTATCGTCATTTTTTAAAATTTGTTTTTCTTTTTGCTGTTCTGATTGGGTGATTTCCATTATTCTTTCTTCCAGATCACTTATGTGTTCTTCTCTATCACCTAGTCTGCTGTTCATTCCTTCTAGTGCATTTTTCATTTCATTTATTGTATTTTTCATCTCTGACTGGTTCTTTTTAGTATTTTCTAGTTCCTTGTTAAAATTCTCAGTGTGTTCATTCATTCTTTTCCCAAATTTAGTTAGCATTCTTTTTACTATGGCTTTGAATACTTTATGTGGTAAATTATTTATGTCTGTTTCATTAGGGTTTTTTTCAGGGTTTTTTCTTGTTCTTCCATTTGAAACATATTCCTTTGTTTTCTCATATTGTTTAACTTTCTCTGTCTCTATGAGTTAGGTGATAAGATTGGTTACCTGTCCCAATCTTGAAGGGGTGTCCTTGGGTGGGACTGCCCCTATGCAGTCTGCTTGCCCAGTCACTTTGGTGGGAGAGCTGGATCTGAAGTGAGCATAGGTCATGTCTTCTCCTGGGGTGTGCTGGCAGCTACCACTTTGGTGGGAGGTAGGGCTATAGATGAAGGGGCTATAGCCAGAGCCAGGTGTGAGCGGGGGCTTTTCCTTTGCTCTTCCAGTGGCAGTCACCATCCTGTCTGGGTGGGGTCTGGCGCCCAAGGTGCTGGAGCACAAGCCCTGAGGGTTGGTCTGAGCCAGCTCCCATCCTTCTAAGTGTGTGCACTCCTCTAGCAATGGCACCTCATCCCTAGTCGAGAGCAAGAGGGGCTGGAGCAGGCGCCTGGTGTGGGCTGGGGTGCGTGCTGGAATGGTCTGGGAAGCCAGTCAGAGCCCCAGGCAGTTTTCAGCCTGCAGCCCGATGTGCATGCTGTTAATGGCTGCCTTCACGCTATTCAGAGGCAGAGTCAGGTCCAAGCTGGCTTCCTTTTCTTTAAGTGTGTGCACTCCCCTTAGCAATGACAGCCTTCGCCCTAGTGGAGAGCAGTGCTGGAGCAGGAGAGGCTGGAGCAGGCAGCTGGTCAGAGCCTCAGGCAGTTTTCAGTCTGCAGCCTCCATGCTATTCCCGGGAATAAGTAAGTGTGTGCATACTCTTCACAAGCAGAGTCTTGGTTTCTTACAGCCCTCCAGTAAGTCCCACTGGTTTTCAAACCAGCTAAGGGTAATTGTGTTACCGGTGTCAGACCCTTGGGCTGGAGTGCCTGGTGTGTGGCTCAAACCCCTTGCTTCCCAGGGTGGTTCCCTGAGGCTGTGTGTGATATCCCCCTCCTTTTCTGTGTCCCCTGCTAAGGGCCTGGGTCCCAACCTAACTGGTTCTCCTCCCTTCCTCCCCGACTCCATGTGCATCTTTCTTCACAGCCTTGGTTGTAGAAGAGCCTTTTTGCCAGTTTCCAGGTTGTTTTCAGTGATGTAGATGTATTTTTGATGTGTTCATGGGAGCAGGTGGGCTCAGTGTCCTCCTACTCTGCGTTCTTGATCTCCCTCCTAAAAGGATTAACTCTTTTTTAAAAATGTATTTATTTATTTTTTCTGTTATGGTTTATTACAAAGATACTGAATATAGTTCCCTGTGCTATACAGTAGAACCTTGTTGTTTATCCATTCTGTATGTAATAATTTGCATCTGCTAGTCCCAAACTCCCAATCCATCCCTCCCTCTTGGCAACCACAAGTCTGTTCTCTATGTCTGTGAGTTTGTTTCTGTTTCATAGATAAGTTCATTTGTGTCATACTTTAGATTCCACAAATAAATGATATTACTTTGGTAAGTAGTAGTTGTCTTTTTTCTCACTTACTCTATTTAGTATGATAATCTCTAGGTCCATCCTTATAGCTGCAAATGGCATTGTTTCATTCTTTTTTATGGCTGAGTAATATTCCATTTCTGTGTGTGTGTGTGTGTGTGTGTGTACATATATATGTGTGTATATATATATATATATATATATATATATATATATATATATATACATGCCACATCTTCTTTAAAGGATTACTCTTGATGCTGTGTTGAGAATAGACCATATGCCATGGGATCTGAACACTAAGCATTGCTAAGAGACCCACCCAGCACCAAGACCATAAAAAAAAAAAAAAACAAAAAAAACCCCAACTTTTTATTTGGAAATAATTTCACACACACCAAAGTAAGAATAGTACAAATACCCATATACCCTTTTGTTAATATTTTGCCCTATTTGCTTTATCATATTGTGCCCCTCTCCCTTTCTCCCTCTCTCTCTCCCTCTCTCTCTGTGTATACACACACACACACACACACACACACACACACACACAAATATGCACACACATACATGCACTGGTTGTCTTATGAATCATTTTGCAGTAACTTGACTACACCATGGCCCTTATCCCTGTACACTTGAACTGTATTTCATTACCATAAGAATATTCGCTTACGTAACAGTTACCAGTTGGAGTAAATTTGAGATTGATACAGTACATTTATTTAATCTACCTTCTGGTTTCCACTTTTGTCAGATGATTTCAATGATGTCCTTTATGGCATTTTTTAACCCTTCTGTACAGGATCCAATCTAGGATAATGTATTGCATTTAGTTTTCATGTCTCTTTGGCCTCCTTTAATCTGGAACATTTCCACAGCCTTTCTTTGTCTTCTCTTATTACATTGACATTTTAAAAACAGTATTGTTCCTTTTCAAAAACTGAGTATTTCTCATTTGGAGTTTATTTCTTGTCATGATTATATTTATATATATATAGTCTAATGCTTAACTACCTAAATGGTATATGTCCTTCTCAGGGAATCACAAAGAGGCATTACATGTCTGTATGCCTCTTATTGGCAATACCAATTTTGGTCACTAGTCAAGATGTTAACATTTTTTTCCTTGTTAAATATAAGGAAACATTTTAAGACCATGGTCCTCATCAAAATTTACCTCACATGTGGCAAATAGGTATATGAAAATGTGCTCAGCATCACTAATATCAGAGAAGTACAAATCAGAACCACAATGACATATCCCCTCACACCTATTAGGATAGCTGTTATCAAAGAGACAAGAAATAACAAGTGTTGTAGAGTGTGTGGAGAAAAGGGAGCCCTTGTGCACTGTTGGTGGGAGTGTAAATAGGTGCAGCCACTGTGGAAAACAGCATGGAGGTGCCTCAGAAAACTAAAACTAGAACTGCCATATAATCCAGTAATTTCATTTCTGGGTATTTATCCAAAGGAAATGAAAATATTAACTTGAAAAGATACATGCACCCCCTTGTTCATTGCAACATTATTTACGATAGCCAAGACATGGAAGCCACCTAAGTGTCCATTGGTGGATGACTGGATAAAGATGTGGTATATCTACACAATGGAATATTACTTAGACATAAAAAAGAAGGAAATCTTGCCATTTGTGACAACACAGATGGACCTTGAGGGCTTTATGCTAAGTGAAATAAGTTAGAGAAAGGCAAATACCATATCATCTCACATATATGTGGAATCTAAAACAAAAACAAAAGCAAAACAAAAAAACCCCAAACTCATAGATACAGAGAACAGATTGCTGGTTGTCAGAGGCAGTGGGTGGGAGATGGGTGAAATGGGTGAGGGTGGTCAAAAGGTAGAAACTTCCTGTTATAAGTAAATAAGTCATGGGAATGTAATGTACAGCTAATACTGTATTATGTGTTTGAAAGTTGCTAATAGAGTAGATCTTCAAAGTTCTCAACATACACAAATTCCTAATTATGTGTGGTGATAGATAGTAACTAGACCTGTGGTGATCATTTCACAATATATACATACATATACAAATCATGTTGTATACTTGAAACTAAGGTACTGTTATGTGTCAATTATAGCTCAATTAAAAATAAAAAATTTACCTCCTAGATTTAGCATGCATTGGTGATTCTTGCTTGACCCAGCGCCATTCTTAATCAGTAGTAAGTGAGAGAGTCTAATAATCTTCTTTTAAAAAGTTACTTAGTGAATAAATAAATGAGTTTATTTAAATGTACCACAGTAAAGTTCACTTTTTGTGATGTACAGTCCTATAGGTTTTGAGAACTGCTTCGAGTCACGTATTTACCACTAGAGTCGTGATACAGAGTAATTCCATCAACCCTTATATGTCCCTTTGTAGTCAACCCCTCCCCTCTCCCACAATCTTTTACATATCCTTCTGGTTCCATTATAAGAGCTGTGAATATGCAGAGCATGGGATAAACTTCTACCTTTTTGAGCCATAATTTCTGTGTTTGTGAAATGGGTGTATTCGTAAGGACGCTGTGAGTTTGTTGTGAGGATTGTGATCAGATAACCTCTGGTACAGTACCTGGTACTTGTTGACATTTTTTTTTTTTTTTTTTTTTTTTGCGGTACGTGGGCCTCTCACTGTTGTGGCCTCTCCCGTTCCGGAGTACAGGCTCCGGACGCGCAGGCTCAGCGGCCATGGCGCACGGGCCTAGCCGCTCCGCGGCACGTGGGATCTTCCCAGACCGGGGCACGAACCTGTGTCCCCTGCATCAGCAGGCGGACTCTCAACCACTGTGCCACCAGGGAAGCCCTACTTGTTGACATTTGATAAATAAATATTAGTTCCTTCTCTGCTTCCTCTAAAAAGCCTCTGGTTCTATTTCCTAGGTTTATCTTCAGACTCAAAAATATTTTTACTGTCCCTAACCCAGTGAGAATTGTTTTTCTTCTCTTCCACTTATTATTGAAAAACTTTGTTTTAGAAAACTTCAGTCATATACGACATGAAGTATATTCATATGTAGAGAGAGAAGCATAATGAACCCCCATATACCTCATTACCCACCTCCAACTGTTACTAACTCATGGGCAATCTTGTTTTCTCATCTTTACTCCCCACCCCCCTCATCCCCACCTCCAGGTTATTTTGAAGTAAGTCTCAAATTTTTCCATCTGCAGATATTTCAGTTTGCATCTCTAAAAGAACTCACTTAAAAAAATAACCACAATACCATTATTATATATTAAAAATTTAACAATAATTTCTTAATATCATTAAATGTCTGGTGTTCAGATTTTCCTAGTTGTCTCTGTCTCTTTAAATTAGGATTCAAATAGGTCTACATGGGACTGGTTGATCTCTTTCTTAAATTTCTTTTAAACGAAATGATCCCCCTCCCTCTCTTTGTTTTTTCTTGCAATTTTTTTCTAGAAGAATTGCTCCTGTTTTTGAATGCAGACCTTGAAAATATTTTTGAATAAGCACCAAATAATTTGTAGCTTTTACTTAGGAAACTCATAATGATGATAATTTAAATGATACATAACTTCAAGGAAAAAATTAAATGTAGAGAAACTTAATTTTTGGCTGAATTATATGATTATGCAGTTACAAATGCTGGTTTTTGAGACTGAACAGTGCATTTATTAAAGTTTTAAACACTATTTACAGGTTAAGGACTCTGTCTCTGAGAAAACAATTGGACTGATGAGAATGCAGTTTTGGAAAAACACTGTGGATGATATATACTGTGACAGTCCACCACATCAGCCTGTGGCCATTGAACTATGGAAGGTAAAAAACAAAACAACCCCCCAAAAAGACCCCTACTTTTCATTTGTAAGAATGTTATTTGAGCATACTTTTTGTTACATACAATTTGGATAGTGTCAATGGGGATTCTATCCTGAAAATAATTTAGGCTCATGTAATGTTCAGATATATGTTAGATTTGACAGAATTTAAAATCATCCACGAATAATTTGCACACATCTTCAGTGTATTTCTTTATAAAAGGAAGAAGGAGAAATCTGATCGCTATATGTTATAAGTTATTTTCCACATATTTGATTGCAGAATTTAAGCCCTACAAATTTTGAAGCAGTGGCAGGTACATTTTCTGTCTGCCCAGCAGCTCCTTATTCCAGTGCTTTAATCCGTACTCTGGGCAGTAGAAAATCACGCATTGATCTTTTGTGACAGGATACGTGCTCTCATCATTGTCCAGACACAAATCTAAAACTGCCTTGTCTAGTTTGATAGAATTGCATATTTGTTGATGAATTTTAGGTGTCCGAGAATGGAAACCTATGGACTAGGGTATTATTTGTAAACTAGATGTATTTAGTAATTAGTTTTACATTAAAGCTGTATGGATTCTTCATTCACAAACAGCCATGCACAGTTTAGAAATACGCTGAACTGTGAACAGAGAAAGGGAATTAGGTACCTTTCATCACTGATCTGTGTCCCTATTGTAATATGATGAATGCCAAAGATAGTTTCCATCACAGGAGCCACTGACAGACCTGACAGTGGTACGCCTCTTCTCAGGTCTGCGCCCCAGCAGAGGCAGGCCCCATTTGTGGGCCCCAGATTGACTTCACAGAGCCTCAGTAAGGATGGAAAGCCAGGCCCCTCCACTGGGGACTGAGAAGAAAGAGTGGATGGGAAGCTTGTGAGTATTAGATTAGTTGTTTACCTTTATTCATCCCACTTCAAGAATCTCATCCTAGGTGACTCAGTTTAGAAAAAAGTTTCTCTAAAAATCCAGAAACTCTTATTTATTTTATATACAAACCTGACTGCATTAGAGGTTTATGCTAAGATGTGCACTGAAGATTCTGACCTTTGTCAGGAAATAATGTGAAAGGTCAGAGATTTCTTTAACACAAATTTATCTTGCCTTCGCTTCTCTTAAAAAAATTCTGGAAAACATATCTAAATTACACAATGTTTACGTATATGCCAATTTGTCCAGTTTTAATAGCTGCTTAAATTTTGTTGATTAATGTTGACCAGCTTTCTTTTTGTTTTTTAAATTTATTAATTAATTTATTTTTGGCTGCATTGGGTCTCTGTTGCTGTGCACGGGCTTCCTCTAGTTGTGGTGAGTGGGGGCTACTTTTTGTTGCGGTGCGTGGGCTTTCCATTGCAGTGGCTTCTCTTGTTTTGGAGCACAGGCTCTAGGTGCATGGGCTAAATAGTTGTGGCTTGCGGGCTCTAGAGCACAGGCTCAGTAGTTGTGGCACATGGGCTTAGTTGCTCTGCAGTATGTGGGATTTTCCCGGACCAGGGATTGAACCCATATCCCTTGCATTGGTAGGCCAATTCTTAACCACTGTGCCACTGGCTGGAAGTCCCTGGCCAGCTTTCTGATATGACAGGTATTGAAGGTTAATATGAGTATTTGAAAGAAGCAGGTAGTGTTCAGACCAGTTGTCCTGATTGCATATTCCCTACCCCTCCCCATTCTGTTGGAACATACCCTATTGCGCCACTGTCCAGTCAAACTTTCAGTTGATTCTTTGAAGAGTTTCAGGTTCTTTAGAAGATTAAATAGGGAAACAGTGACATGTTGTCCAAAGAGTACATTCTTGCCACACTGTTTCATTGGTGCCTTTAGGGTACAAAATAGTTGAATATCTATAATTTCTAATATTTATAGCCAAGGTTTTTTTTCTATTTGGCTTCTGTTTCCAAAGTTTTGATAGTTTTGTTCAGCAGGTTTTCAGCTTCTTATAAATATTTATTTTTTATCTTGATCTCCGATTTCCTTCAGAATCAGACAAGAGAGCTATATTTTGTGGTCAAGGAACTGCAGCTGTTATAGTGTCAGTCTTGAGTAAATAGGAGTCTGACTTTTCAGTGGTTAAGTATTTATTGAGTACTTTTCTGTGCCAGGAATGGTGCTTGATGATGTGGTTACAAAGATCAAACAAGTCCTGCCCTACTCAGACATGTGCAAAATAAAACAAGAGCAGAACTCTAATGACTGAGGTATCCCAGGCTGATTCCTGGGACTGGGGAGAGAGGCCTGTAGAGAGTCCTGCTATGTAATTGTAACAATGCTGAGAGCACTTGGAAACCAACTCCATGTAGCCCTTTTAGCTTCTGTTAAGTTTCTGTAGGGCAAAGTGGGCTCCATTCTCCACAGATCCACCCTTTGTCACATAAATGTGTATTGATGATCATGTCAGCCTTTACATTTTAGTATCAGTGACATCTTAGAGTCTCAGTTGAAGTATAGGATATATTCCTAAGACTTTGTTTCACTACTATATTTATTTATTGTGAAAATATATTATACTTAGTGTTGACTTGGTAAGAAAACAATGTTTTAAAAACTTATTTGGAAAAAACTTCAACATTTCAGAAAGGTTACAAAATTAAAAATAGTATAGGAACATTTCTATATCCTTTACCTAGATTTACCTGTTGTTAACATTTTATCCCATTTGTAATCATTTTGCGTGCTCACTCAAGTGTGTGTGTGCTAGCATGCTCTCTCTGTATATATTTTCACATTCATAAGTTTTTAAATCATTTGAGTATAACTTACATACATCATGTCCCTTTGTCCCTAAATACTTTAGTATTTCCTAATAGAGACATTCTCTTATATAACCAGAATAGTTATTGACTTTAGTAAATTTAACTTTGATATAACACTTTTCATCTATAAATTTCATCTAATTTTCCATTCATATTCCAATTTTTTTTTTTTTTTGGCGGTACGCGGGCCTCTCACTGTTGTGGCCCCTCCCGTTGTGGAGCACAGGCTCCGGACATGCAGGCTCAGCAGCCATAGCTCACGGGCCCAGCCGCTCCGCGGCATGTGGGATCTTCCCGGACCGGGGCACGAACCCGTGTCCCCTGCATCAGCAGGCGGTCTCTCAACCACTGTGCCACCAGGGAAGCCCTCATATTCCAATTTTGTCACTTGACCCAATAATATCCACTAATGTATTTTTCCCCTCCAGTGTAGGATCCAGTCAGTTATTTTTTTTGTTATGTCCTTTTAGCTTTAATCTGGAACATTTCCATAGCTTTTCTTTGTTTTCTATGACATTGATATTTTTGAAGAATGTAACCCTTTCTTTTTTTCTTTTTCTCTTTCTTTTTTTTTTGGTAGTAGAACATTCCTCATTTTGGATTTGTCTGATGTGTTCTCATGATTAATGATTCAGGTTATGCATTCTTGGCCAGAGTACTGCATAGGTGATGTATTCTCAGGGTATCCCATCCGGAGACACATTTTGTCCATCTTTCCTTTATTGGCATTGTTCATTTTCGTTAACAGTCAAGATGTTGCCTGGTTTTCCCAATGTGTAATCTACTGTATAATTATAGTTCCCCTTGTAACTAATCAACTTTAAGTCAATGCAAATACGCTGTTCCTCATCAACTTCTTGTGAAGTTTCCTGCATTCATTGATGGTTCTTGTCTTATCCAGTCTTTACTATTATGATTGCAGAATGATAATTTCGCAACTCTGATGCTCTGTTCACATTTACCACTTGGCACTCTACTATAGGCAAATGCTCTCATTCTCCTATATTATTTATTTGTTTATTAATTATTGGTATAAACTCTACTGTTTTTTTCAGTAGTTTATAACTTATTACTATACTTAATTATTTTGGTGTTCCAATAGTCCAAGATTTGGACAGTGGCAGTCCCTTCAAACTGGCTTCTGTGTCCTGACATGCCTCCCATTGTTCTTTTGAGCACTTTCTATTTTCTGGCGCAATAAAATAGAATCATGTTGAATCTCCCTTGCTCAAGCTCTGGAATCACCCATTTTCTAGACTCTTGTTTCCTTTGCGGGGAGTGGTATTAGAGGCCAAGATCTGAGCACTAGGTGTTCTCTTTCCTACTAGAGTGTCTTTACTTGTAAGATAACACTGTACCCTGCAGATTGTTTTCTTTGGAGCTTTATTACTGTTTTCTTTTTGGAAAGTGTTTATTTTCATTAAATAGAGTCTTCATTTTTATGGAAAAAAGTTTGTGTGTAATATGTAAGCATAGAAGTTGGGGCATATCACATAGCAGAGAAGCTCCACTCTGCTTAATTCTTGTTCCGTTTTTGTTTTGAAAGTGGAATCACTAAATTACCAATAATATAAGAAAAAAAAGACAAATTAGTGGAAAAGTTTTGGATATATTATCCTTACTTGGAAATGTTTTCTAGGGACATTCTCTATTTTTCCCTAGTTCTTTAACATAGCTATCTATCTGGTGATGCGTCATTACGAATGCTCCCTTACCTAGTTTTTTTTTTTTTTTTTTTTTTTTTTGCGGTACGCGGGCCTCTCACTGTTGTGGCCTCTCCCATTGCAGAGCACAGGCTCCGGACGCGCAGGCCCAGCGGCCATGGCTCACGGGCCTAGCCGCTCCGCGGCATGGGGGATCTTCCCGGACCGGAGCACGAATCCATGTCCCCTGCATCGGCAGGCGGACTCTCAACCACTGCGCCACCAGGGAAGCCCCCTTACCTAGTTTTGTATTTGGTTTGTTTATGTTATTCAGGTCTACAGAAGTCATTTCCAGTACTTTCTAAAACTTACAACTCTTGTTTTTTTTAGGCTGTCAAAAGACATAATCTGACTAAAAGATGGCTTATGAAAATCATTGATGAAAGAGTAAGTTGAAATTGCTCAAGTCTTAAGTTTTTTCTTCCTTTTTAATCCTTAAGCTAATCTTCAGGGAGGAAATGTTTTAGTATGTGTATTAATATTTGGAGAAAGGAAACTTTTAGAGAACTGTACCATTTTATCCATTCTCCATCACTGCATGCCACCCACCTCAGCCGCCCAGCCCCATACCTAGAGACAGACAAGCAAAGACAGGCACCCAGACAGAGGCATGCGTGTGCACACCACACTCTACTAGTTTGTTTTTTTAAAACAGAAAGTTTTTAAAACAGAAATTTTCAGGCTTATATAAAAGTAGAGAGAATAGTGTAATATACTTCCATGTGTATGTCACCCAGCTTTAATAGTTATAAATACATGTCCAATGTTATTTCATCTATATTCTACCAACTTCCCTCCCTAAACCCTATTAGATTATTTTAAAGTAAACCCCAGACATGTTATTATTTGATCTGTACATATACATGTATCTTGAAAAGATAAAAACTTGTATAAAACAGATAATCAACAAGAACCTGCTGTATAGCACAGGAAACTCTACTCAATATTCTGTAATAACCTAAAATGGGAAAAGTGTCTGAAAATAGATGTATGTATATGTATAACTGAATCACTTTGCTGTATGCCTGAAACTAAACACAACATTGTAAATCAACTATACTCCAGTATAAAATAAAAATTTAAAAAAGGAGAAAAAAACTTGCATAAAACGTAACTATTATATGATTACCAGACCTTTAAAAAGTATGGATAATTCCTTAATGTCATCAAAACTTGAGTAGTTGTACACATATCATTATGCATACCCAGTGCTTGGATCTCTGTCCAGATAGAGGGAATAAGGAAAGTTCAACAGTTCTAGCAAATGGAATCTTATACTGAGTTCTTAGAACTAAGTTCTAGTTCTAACCAAGCATGCAAATTGCTTGATGATCTGGGCTGATTTGTTTAATCTTTCTGACACATTGTTGGCTAAGTGTCCTTGTTGGCCTGATATTTATCACATATTCTTGTCCTGAAAATGTAAGTTTACTTAGTTTATTTGGATACCATCTATTAATAACCATAGGCTATAGTAGTAATAATATAAGCAAAAATGAGATAATGACTTTAACATTTAAAAAATTGCTCAGTTGGCCTATAGAATTAATTAGTACTAAGAAAATGTATTTTTCAGGTGTCTTCAGTTTTCATGAGGTAAAGAAAATTTGAGAACTCAAGACAGAGATAATGGAAAATCTCTCTTTTTTTCTTAATGAAAAAATAGCAGTTTTTCCATTGTTTAGTGGAAAATAACATTTGGCTTTTGTATGGAGGGATAATTAAAAGTAAAGGACTGGGATCAATCTCCCTGCATTGATCCGAAGATTCAGTATAATCCTTATAAAAATTCCAGCTGCCTTTTTTGGAGAAATTGACCAGCTGATCCTAAAATTCATATGAAAATGCAAGGGACCCAGAATCATCAAAAGAATCTTGAAAAAGAAAAACAAAGTTGGAGGACTCACATTTCCCAATTTTGAGACTTAACTATGAAGTTACAGTAATCAACTGTGTAGTATTGACCTGCCATAGACATGTAGATCAATATATACTGATCATATAGATCATCTTTATTGGCATGGAATAGAATTGAGAGTCCAGAAGTAAACCTATATATTGATAGTCAGCTGATTTTTGACAAGGGTATGAAGATAATTCAGTGGGGGAAAGAATAACCTTTTCAACAAGCAGTGCTGGGACAACTGGATATCCACATGTGAAAGAATGAATTTGAACTCCTGTCTCATACCATGTACAAAAACTAACTCAAAATGGATTAAAGACCTAAATGTAAGAGTTAAAGCTGTAAAAGTCTTAGGAGAAAACATAGGCATAAATCTTTTTAACTTTCTGTTGGGCAGTGACTTCTTAGGTATGAGACCAAAAGCACAAGCAATAAAAAAAAAAGATAATTGGACTTCATCAAAAGTAAAAACTTCAAGAAAGCAACAAGACAATCCACAGAATGGGAGAAAATATTTACCAGTTATATATATGATAAGGGACTAGTGTCTAGAATATGTAAAGAACTCTTATAATTCAGCAATAAAAAGACAAATAACCCAACTTAAACATGGGCAAAGGATTTGAGTAAACATTTCTCTAAGGAAGATATACAGATAAGTAATAAGCACCTTAAAAGATGCTCAACATCTTTTCATGAGGGAAATGAAAATCCAAACCACAATGAGATACCCCTTCCTACCAATTAGGATGGCTATAATAAAAAGAATGAACAATAATGAGTGTTGGTGAGGATGTGGAGAAATTGGAACCCTTCATACGATGCTGATGGAAATGTAAAGTGGTGCAGCTGCTTTGGAAAGACTGTTTGGCAGTTCTTCAGAAAGTTAAACATAGAGTTATCATAGACCTAGCAATTTCACTCCTAGGTTGGTATGAGAAATGAAAACATATCCACACAAAACTTGTGCACAAATGTTCACTCATAATAGTCCAGAAGTGGGAACAACTCACAGTTGAATGAATAAACAAAATGTGTGTATCCATACAGTGGAATATTATTCAGATTTTCTTCAATTAAAAGGAATGAGATACTAAAAGATGTGCCAACGTGGATGAACCTTGAAGACATGCTAATTGAAAGAAGCCAGATACAAAAAGCCACATATTGTATCATTGCATTTTTATAAAATGTTCACAACAGACAAATCCATGGAGACAAAGTAGGTTAGAGGTTTGTCAGGAGATAAGGAAAGGGAGAACTGGGAAGTGACTGCTTAATAGTTACAGGATTCTTTCTGAGGTGATGAAGAGAAAACATTCTGGAATTGGTGGTGATAGTTGCACAACTTTGTGAATATACTACAACCACTGAATTGTATACTTCAAAAGGGTAAATTGTATGGTATATGAATTATGTTCCAATTTGTTTTTAAATGTAGTGGAGCTGGAACATATATTTTCCCCTGGGATTCATTGTTGGTGCCAGTTTCTCCTGATTGTAAAAAAGGAGGAAGGGGTGGAGGAATAATATTACCTTGGCCATCAAGTCTTTGTAAATGTATTATTATAAAAGTTGCTAGATGTTCTAAGATTTACATTTTTCTGTTTCTTGAATATAGTGTGTTCTGGTAATTAACCGTTGGTGTATTGAGCATAGTTTCTTTTATGGGGAATGGGGTGTAGGGCCTGGTTGTGATCTCCTTTCTTTTTCTAGGCACCTTTTCCTTATTAAGAGCACGGGCTTAATGGTCAAAATATGTGGGTTTGAATCTTTTCCCCACCACTAATTCGCTGTGCGACCTTGGGTGTATTCCTTAACTTGTTGGTAACTCAGTTTCTTCATCTGCGAAATGAAAAAAGTATTAATTCCTTTTGAGGGAGTTGTTAGGATTAAGGAGATAATGTCTGAAGTACTTAAGTAAGAGCTCAGTTGTCAATTTCTCATGATACCTCAGGCTTTTAGAAGGAAGTAAAAATTAAGCCAACCCCATGTTCATGGTGATTTGTGCATTGAGGTTATTCCTGAGGTATTATTTTGAGGGGTGATTTGTAAGTATTGAACATGTAGGTCTTTAATATTTTAATTTTATTTTAATCTTATTTTATTGTGTAATAAACAACTTATACTAAAAGTTTTTATTCTTTACTACTCAATTCTTTAGGGCAAAAAAATCGTGCCTTTTAAAAATAAAATACTGACAATTCGTCAAGCAAATAAAGCATTTTGTTTGTAGGAAAAAAATTTGGATGACAAAGCATATCGTAACATCCAGGAACTGGAAAATTATGCTGAAAACACACAGAGCTCTCTTCTTTATCTAACACTAGAAATATTGGGTAAGTTTTTCTTTTTATACTTCTCTTTTTTAAAGAAAACACCTTTTTTTTTTTAAATTGAAGTGTAGTTGGTTTACAATATTGTGTTAATTTCAGGTGTACAGGAAAGTGATTCAGTTATACATATATATATGTATTTCAGATTCTTTTCCATTATAGTTATTAGAATTGTGTTAATTTCAGGTGTACAAGAAAGTGTTAATTTGTGTTAATTTCAGGTGTACGGGAAAGTGATTCAGTTATACCTATATATATATATGTATTTCAGATTCTTTTCCATTATAGTTATTAGAAGATAATACGGTTCCCTGTGCTACACAGTAAATCCTTGTTGTTTATCTATTTTATGTGTAGTGGTGTGTTATCTGTTAATCCCGTACTCCTAATTTATCCCCCTCCCCTTCTTTCCTCTTTGGTAACCATAAGTTTGTTTTCTAAGTCTGTGAGTATGTTTCTGTTCTGTAAATAAGTTCATTTGTATTATTTTTTAGATTCTACATATAAGTGATATTATATAATATTTGTCTTTATCTGATTTACTTCACTCAGTATGATAATCTCTAGGTCCATCTGTGTTGCTGCAGATGGTAATATTTCATTCTTTTTTATGGCTGAGTCACATTCCATTGTGTGTGTGTGTGTGTGTGTGTGTGTATACACACACACACATGCACGCCCCACATCTTCTTTATTGACTCTTCTGTTGATGGACACTTAGGTTGCTTCCATGTCTTGGCTATTGTAAATAGCACTACTGTGAACATTGGAGTGCATGTATCTTTTCGAATTAGTTTTCATCTTTTCCAGATATATATGCCCAGGAGTGGGATTGCTGGATCATGTGGTAACTCTATTTTTGGTTTTTTAAGGAACCTGCATACTGTTAAGAAAACACCTTTTAGACTTCACTCTTTTATAATTTGACAATCTAACCAGTTTAACACTGAAGTTTTTCTTTGCACCAACTAGAAAGGAATAGCTTTTTTTTTTTTTTGAGTTAGAAGGGGAAAATAATATATACCTTTCTTTGGAATGGAATGTAGACTAATTACAATACCCCGGCTCTCATAAAAGGACTTTAGCTACCTCATGAGAATGCTGTAATTAATAATCTGGTAATTGCAGATGATTCTATTTTTTTATGCATCTCCTACAATTTGGAAGGCCTGTGGCCTGACTCCTTTCTTCTCTGTCAATAATACTTCCCCATGTTTAAAAACAAAAGGTAGAAGAAATAAAACTGTATATCTAAAAGTTTTATGAGATTTGTCTTAAAAAAAAACAACTATGCCACTCAGATGGTATTTTTCCTACTTTGATTTTGTTCTAAGTTGGTGAGGTCTTATTGTAATGAGGAAATTATTTGGGACAAGGACAATATTATCCATTTGAAGAAGGTAATATGTCTTTATGTCACCCTAAAAGAATAACCCAAGTCCCTACCAAATTTCCCGGGCCTGTTCTGCCTGCACATTCAGTGACATGTTTGCCAACACAATGAAAGGAGGGAGCAAAGAGCAGAATGTTTGTTAAGCATATACTTAAAATGAGGTCATATGGAAATTGCACTGAGGAGAAGAAATGCAAGACTTGCAGTGTTTTTCCACGATAGCTAATTAAAATTCCAAATGTGCTCTTGGTGTGCTGTACTCTGAGGAAAACGCTTTTATTTAAAAGTTGAAGTTCAGAAACCTGTTTATGGTAAATGGTCAGCTTGTCTTTGTGCCCAGTTTTGCTCTCATACATCCTGTTTTTCAGATATAAAACATGGGAGAAACACCTTTTACATGTTTAGGTCATTTCTCTATGCTGCTTCTGTTGACTTGTTATGCATTTAAAGAGAAAAGAGCAGCCCAGTTGATTTCTAAAATCACAGGTATAAAGGATCTTCATGCAGATCATGCCGCAAGTCACATTGGAAAAGCACAAGGCATTGTAACTTGCTTGAGAGCAACGCCGTATCATGGTAGTAGAAGAAGAGTATTCCTTCCCATGGATATTTGTATGCTGGTAAGGCCGTTGTTTGTACCCTTTAATTATTTACCTCAAGAATATGGGGAGGGACTTCCTGTCTTGGTTCTCTGCTTAGTCTATTCAAGTGACCGTTTTGAAACACATGCTTATTGCTTTTTTGCTCCAGAGTTACCAAGTCAGAATTTTATCAGTCAGGCATTTTAGGTCTGTGGTGGAGCTATGAGTAAGAAGGTTCAGAGAACCTCACTTGGTGTACTTACATGTTGATGCCTTACTCCCTTTCAAGCAATTACAGTAATTATTCCTAGTGGTCACCTTAGCCTGTTCTTTATTTTATTTTAAAGGAGGAAATAATCCATTAAAAAAGAATACTGTTTATGAGAACTTTTGTTTTCTGGAGGAGGTTCATTATTGTCTGTTCTATTAAACTTCTTATCTGTCTGTTTCTTGCTTTATTTTGTTTCACCTACAACTGTCATTAGTTAGCATCTTGTTGCATATTCTTCCAGGAGAGAGAGAACGTCTGTGTGTGTGTCTATATATGCACTCACATACATATAGATATATTTTAAAAAACAAAATAGGGGACTTCCCTCGTGGTCCAGTGGTTAAGAATCCGCCTTCTAATGCAGGGGACGTGGGTTCGATCCCTCATTGGAGAACTAAGATCCCACATGCCACGGGGTAACTAAGCCTGCATGCTCTAGAGCCCGAGCGCTGTGCCTACTGAGCCTGTGCGCTCTGGAGCCCCTGCGCCGCAACTAGAAAGCTCTCGCACTGCAGCTGCTGAGCCTGCGCACCACAACTAGAGAGAAGCCCGCACACTGCAATGAAAGAGCCTGCCTGCCACGTGTGCCACAACTAAGACCCGGTGCAGCCAAACAAAGAAACAAATAAATAAATAAATATTTAAAAAAAAAAGAAAACTGACATCATGCAAGCTGCATGGCGTGGCCAAAAAAACCAAAAACCAAGGAAACAAAATAGACATTATACTGTATATACTGTTCTATCACCAGTTTTCTTGAGCTAGTTTTAATTGTGCTTTTTGAATCCTGATGTAATGTACATTTTCCCACACAGCATAGTGTTTCACAAGAGGATTTTCTACGGAAGAGCCAAGATAAAAATGTAAGAGATGTGGTATATGACATGGCCAGCCAGGCACACTTGCACCTAAAGCATGTAAGTAGCCTCTTTTTGCCAAATCATTTAGGAAACTATCATTTCTAGCTGTGGCTACTCCTAGAGCATGGTTGTAGTGTTCTCTCTTTGGCAGTCCATATCCATCGCTCACTGAAATCCCAATAGATTTATCTCAGGGATTTTTATAAACTTTTTCTACTTTTAAAAAATCTCCTTCTCCCTCTCAGCTTCCTCAGTTAGGCTCCTCTCTGATCCATCCGATCACCATTTCTCTCTTAGGGGACAGTGTGTCTTTCTGTCTTGTTAAGGCTGATGCCTCTTCTACTCTTCCAGGACCTTGCATCGTCAGCAGTTCCCAGCTGGTATTTTCAGTTGGCCTTTCTGATAACTTGCCCCTTTTATCTTCTGGTTTGTTGCTACTGCCTTCTGAAGTTACAGGCAGCCCATTGGACCCTTATTTTCCCTTCCCAATTAACCTTTTTTGCATAAGTGTTCTACATTCATTTTACCTCAAGGCCCTCACCACCATGGTGTACCATTCACCATACTATAATTTGGCTTTCATCCTGCTTACTCAAATAATAATCTCTAGTATATAATCTCCTTACTGCCACATTTAAAGAAGTGTCTGATTTGTTGCATTCTTAAACCTTCTTGGTAGCTTTACTCTAAATGCTTCCAAGATATGAGCGAATGTAACTTATCTAGGTTGCTCAGTCAAAATAGTTTCTGAAACTAAAATTTACATGTAAGTTATTAGAGCCCAGAAAGTACAAACAAGTGATTGCCATATTTAATATAACTTAAATATATTAAAGCTATAATATTAAAACTTACCAACTAATTAAGCTATAATAAGTCATTAAAAAATAAAGAGTGATTTAGAGAGGGTAGATGTTTTATATGTATATGTATGTATGTGTGTGTGTGTGTGTGTATATATATATATATATATATATACACACACACACACACACATACATACATACACACATATAACAGAGGAAGAATCAGCTAGACTTGATAACTGATGGGATTGTAGCAGAATCAGGAAGGAGGAAAGTCGAAGGCTGCATGGAGTTCAAATATAGATGGTGATGATGCCAGTCAGAGACTACAATAAAAAAGCAGTGGTGTGCTGGGTGCTGATCAGTAGCTGCTGGACATCACTGAATGTAAGGGGATTAGAGGGCATTTAGGGAGGTGGGCTAAAATGCAGATAGTAGGATTGTGACTTTAAGAGGAGGTCAGAACTGGAGGTACAGACTGGGGAGTCATCCAGGCGGAAGGCTTATGTTTAAAGCTCTAAGTGTGGCTATGCTGTTGTCCAAGGAGAATATACATTTAAACCGAAAGACCAAAGGCAGAACCTTGAGCCCACCTCCATTTCTCAGGTAGGAGGAGGAAGGGCTATTTAATAGGAATAAGCAGAAGGAAAGAATGATCAAAAGAAGTGGGAGAACTCAGAGTCAGTGTCTTGGAAACCTAGGGAGGAGCAAGTTCCAAGAATGGGGAATACTGAAATTTTGCATTTCTTGGAGAGATTGAGAGAAAAGATAGGTATGATGATTAGTAAATTGTGGATGGTCTTGCAGAGAGCAATTGTAGTAGGTGGGGTAAGTGAGTCAGGAATAAGAAGCAGTATCTGACAGTATAAGCAAAGACCTTTAGACAGAAGTGGGCTTGGTGAGGGCTGGATGACGGGCATCGGCCTGAGTGGATCAGGGCACTGTAGTCCAGAGTAGTAGGGTGTTAGGGTGGATAGATGGGGTTAGATTCAAGATGTGTAGGCCTTTGAATTCCAAGATGAATATTTGGGACATGATCTATCAGGGAGTTAAGTTAAAGAAAGAAAAAGTAAAACAGTGACTTCAGGACATGAATTTGGCTGGCTCTGGCTCTGGGGCATGAATTAAAGGTTGGGGAACACAGAGGCAGGAAGATCAGCTAGAAGGATCTTATATTCATCTAGACAGGAGGGAGTGACATCCTAGCTGGGAAGGTGCTGGGACTTGTATGTAAGTACAGTTGACCCTTGAACAATCACGGGGGTTAAGGGCTCCAACCTTCCACGCAGTTGGAAATCCACGTATAATTTATAGGTGGTCTTCTGTATCCAAGGTGGATTCAACCAACCAAGGATCATGTAGTGCTGTAGTATTTACTGTTGAAAAAAATCTGCATGTAAGTGAACCCATGTTATTCTAGGGTCACCTGTATGTCTTCATTTACCCCTTACCACAGAGCTGGGGGGGTCAAAGTTATAAGGCAGTTGGAAATGTCAAAACTAAATGTAAGAAAGAAGAGAATTCTTAATATAATACCTTTTCCGGATTCCTTTAGGTTTGGCAAATTAATCTCAACCGGCAGGAGATGAGAACTATTTTCTTGCTTTCGAGAGCGTCCCTAGCAGTGCTGATTTAAACTGCTGGTGTTGCTTTGTGTTCACTTTCAGAGGGAGAGTGTTTATTTCCAGAAATATTTGTATTTCAAACCAGTTTCCTTTTGTCTTCCTTTTTTAGGCTAGGTCCTTCCACAAAAGTGTTCCTGTGAAAGCATTTCCTGCTTTCCTTCAGACGGTAAGTAGATTAACAGAGAAGGTTGTTTAATTAATGAAGCAGATGTGTGTAATTTTTTTTTTTCTATTTTATAAGGTTCCCAGTGCAGTTCTTTAGTTTGGCATCTTTGTTTTGTTTTCCTCCCTGTGGTATGTTTTGTTAGTTACATTCTGCTTTTGGTGAAGGTCATGCCTGTGTTCCCCAGAGGCAGGTGAGTGGAATTGTCATTAGCACTGGCTGCAGCCATACTGCATCGTTTTGAATCTGTTTTGCCACTTACTAGCTGTGGAACAAGTTCCTTAATCACTATGTACCTCAGTTTATTCATAGGTAAGATGGGAATCATAGGAGAAACCACCTCATAGGAGTGTTAGGCTACTTATAGCCATATAAGTATGACCTAATAGTCTATTATATTTTTTCTCCTTAGTGACCATATTGTAGCACTGGTTCCCGAAAGTGGTTCACAGACCAGTGCTGAGCTGGCTGCATCAGAATAATCTGGAAGGCTTCTTCAAAAATACAGATTCCTGGGGTCTTCTTACTAAATAAGACTCTTGAGGTTGGGGAGGGGAGCATTTCTAAGAGGATCTGTGATTTTTAAAAATTCCCCAGGTGATTCTGATGTGTAGCCTGGTTCAGGAACCATTGTGGTAAAATACATAAAGAAATGAGAATAGCTTCCGGTTAGTAGCACCTACTGTGGGACAGGTTCTGAGCTAGGTCATTGCATACGTTATTCCTAGGTGTTGTTTACTTCATTTTATAGATAGAAACCAAGGTTCAAAGATCTGTGATGTTTGAAAATGGAAAATTCATGCATTTTCTACAGTACCAAACATACCTTCTACATTTTTCCCTAAAATATATTTAAAGATTCATTTCTATCCTTTCACATCTTCTATCCTGGGTCTCAGATCTGAGTGTTTGAAATCATTTTCTTTCTTTTCTGGGTTCACTTATTATAAAAGTAATATGTTAATGTTTTAGATGTTCACATAAGAGGAGGCGAAAGAAATTAGAATGCTCTCACAATTCTATCCTTTCCAGAGATAATGTCTGTTCATCTTTCTGGACTTCTTACGTTCATGTAATTATATATGTATTTTTTGTATAAATGAGGTGTCGAGCATCTCTTTCTGTGTCAACACATTGTTCTACATCACCATTTTTAATTGTTATTTATTTGGTTATTTGGTGATGTACTATCATCTCTTTTGTCTCTCTTTTTTTTTTTCTATTTTTTTCTTTTCTTTTTTCTTTGGCTGCATCACACAGCATGCAGGATCCTAGTTCCCCAACCAGGGATCAAATCCACACCCCATGCAGTGGAAGTGTGGAGTCCCAACCACTGGACCTCTGGGGAAGTACCCCATCACCTGTCTTGACTTATAAGCTCTAAGAAAGTTCAAGACTTTGTCTGTTTTGTTCACTTTTGTGAAATAGGTTGTTCTCAGCTCTGCTTGTCCATTAGAATCACTTGGGGAACTTTTAAAGCAAAACAAAGCAATATTGGGCCTGTCCCCAAACCAGTTAAATCATATCAAAGAGGTTGGATCTAGGCACTGATACTTCTTAAAAGTTCCCCCAGTAATAATGAAGTGCAGCTAGGCCTAAGAACCAGTATCTTAGGCTAGTGGTGTGGTCCCCGGGCCAGCAATATATGCCTCGGATACTGTTAGAAATGTAGATCTTGGGATCCACCACAGACCTAATGGATCAGAAACTCTAGGGGCTGGAGCCTAGCTCTGTTTCCATCCTGTGCCAGGAGAAAGTGGAGGGACTACATGGTAATTTCCGAGGAGCTGCTTCTATCCTACACCCTCATTCCAGCTGGGGCACATCTCTTCTCATTTGTTTTATATATGGAGCATCTGTTAATTACTTTGTTCAAAGAAAACGTTTTGCTGTTTAAAAATGGTTTGAAAATGACTAGTCTAGGGTAGAGTATGTTGTGCTCTATAGATGAGGTTTTAAGAAGCTATATTCAGAAATTGTAACATCTTTTTTTTTTAAATGTCGGTTCATTGGTTTATTTATTTATTTTTGGCTGTGTTGGGTCTTAGTTTCTGTGCAAGGGCTTTCTCCAGTTGCGGCAAGCGGGGGCCACTCTTCATCGCGGTGCGCGGGCCTCTCACTATCGTGGCCTCTCTTGTTGCAGAGCACAGGCTCCAGACACACAGGCTCAGTAGTTGTGGCTCACGGGCCCAGTCGCCCCGTGGCATGTGGGATCCTCCCAGACCAGGGCTCGAACCCGTGTTCCCTGCATCGGCAGGCAGATTCTCAACCACTGCGCCAGGGAAGCCCAGAAATTGTAACGTCTTTGAGAATTTCGCAATGAATTTGTTACTTTGAACAATTTATTTACCATTAACCATGAACCAAATCCTAATTTGTGAATGCCCAGTTGGGCTCTAATTTTGAGGTCATGTTTCATCTGTATTTTAATGGAATTTTCTCCTAATTATAAAAGCATTACATTCTCATAATAGAGATTTGGAAAATATAAAAAGAATATTAGAAGAAAATAACAATCACCTACAATTCCCAGACCCAGAGGTAAATGCTATTTACACTGTTCTTTCTTTTTTTTTTTTTTTTTTTTTTTTTTTTTTTTTTTTTAAACATCTTTATTGGGGTATAATTGCTTTACAATGGTGTGTTAGTTTCTGCTTTATAACAAAGTGAATCAGCTATACATATACATATGTTCCCATATGTCTTCCCTCTTGCGTCTCCCTCCCTCCCACTCTCCCCATCCCACCCTTCCAGGCTGTCACAAAGCACCGAGCTAATATCCCTGTGCCTTGCGGCTGCTTCCCCCCAGCTATCTACCTTACTACGTTTGTTAGTGTGTATATGTCCATGACTCTCTCTCGCCCTATCAAAACTCACCCCTCCCCCTCCCCATACCCTCAAGTCCGTTCTCCAGTAGGTCTGCGTCTTTATTCCTATCTTACCCCTAGGTTCTTCATGACATTTTTTTCCCCTTAAATTCCATATATATGTGTTAGCATACGGTATTTGTCTTTTTCTTTCTGACTTACTTCACTCTGTATGACAGACTCTAGGTCTATCCATCTCATTACAAATAGCTCAATTTCATTTCTTTTTAAGGCTGAGTAATATTCCATTGTGTATATGTGCCACATCTTCTTTATCCATTCATCCGATGATGGGCGCTTAGGTTGTTTCCATGTCCTGGCTATTGTAAATAGAGCTGCAATGAACATTTTGGTACATGACTCTTTTTGAATTTTGGTTTTCTCAGGGTATATGCCAAGTAGTGGGATTGCTGGGTCATATGGTAATTCTATCTGTAGTTTTTTAAGGAACCTCCATACTGTTCTCCACAGTGGCTGAACCAATTCACATTCCCACCAGCAGTGCAAGAGTGTCCCCTTTTCTCCACACCCTCTCCAGCATTTATTGTTTCTAGATTTTTTGATGATGGCCATTCTGACTGGTGTGAGATGATATCTCATTGTAGTTTTGATTTGCATTTCTCTAATGATTAATGATGTTGAGCATTCTTTCATGAGTTTGTTGGCATTCTGTATATCTTCTTTGGAGAAATGTCTATTTAGGTCTTCTGCCCATTTTTGGATGGGGTTGTTTGTTTTTTTGTTATTGAGCTGCATGAGCTGCTTGTAAATTTTGGAGATTAATCCTTTGTCAGTTGCTTCATTTGCAAATGTTTTCTCCCATTCTGAGGGTTGTCTTTTGGTCTTGGTTATGGTTTCCTTTGCTGTGCAAAAGCTTTGAAGTTTCATTAGGTCCCATTTGTTTATTTTTGTTTTTATTTCCATTACTCTAGGAGGTGGGTCAGAAAGGATCTTGCTGTGATTTATGTCATAGAGTGTTCTTCCTATGTTTTCTTCTAAGAGTTTGATAGTTTCTGGCCTTACATTTAGGTCTTTAATCCATTTTGAGCTTATTTTTGTGTATGGTGTTAGGGAGTGATCTAATCTCATACTTTTACATGTACCTGTCCAGTTTTCCCAGCACCATTTATTGAAGAGGCTGTCCTTTCTCCACTGTACATTCCTGCCTCCTTTATCAAAGATAAGGTGTCCATATGTGCGTGGGTTTATCTCTGGGCTTTCTATCCTGTTCCACTGATCTATCTTTCTGTTTTTGTGCCAGTACCATACTGTCTTGATTACTGTTGCTTTGTAATATAGTCTGAAGTCAGGGAGCCTTATTCCTCCAGCTCCTTTTTTCGTTCTCAAGATTGCTTTGGCTATTCGGGGTCTTTTGTGTTTCCATACAAATTGCGAAATTTTTTGTTCTAGTTCTGTGAAAAATGCCAGTGGTAGTTTGATAGGGATTGCATTGAATCTGTAGATTGCTTTGGGTAGTAGAGTCATTTTCACAATGTTGATTCTTCCCATCCAAGAACATGGTATATCTCTCCATCTATTTGTATCATCTTTAATTTCTTTCATCAGTGTCTTATAATTTTCTGCATACAGGTCTTTCGTATCCTTAGGTTGTTCTTTCTTTTAAATGAATTTCTGTGTATATTTAAAGTCACACTTTATATGGCAGTGTCCTATTTATCAAACATTTAACCACATCATTAGAAATGTTAATACAATATTTGATGGCTGTATAATACTCGCTCATGTGCTTGTATATTAATTTCATTAACTATTATTTATAATTGGATATTATACAACTATTAAAATGAACATAATAAAGTTCTTAGAGATGGAAAGTTAATAACAGTATCTGAATTAAATTTTTAAAAAAGTAGGTTACAGAACATTATGAATAACATGAGCTCTTTTTTCCAAAAATAACAGAGAACATGTGAAAGTACACTAAAATATCTGCAAAGTTTTTTCTCTTAACGTGTTTTTTATTTGATATCTACAAATGAATATATATGTACGCATGTATTATAAAGGATAATGTAATGAACACCCATGAACTCACCACTTAATCCAGGAACTAGAATGTCACCATTAAATTGCACTCACGTGTTTTCCCAATTTCATCCCCTTGACTCTGCCTTCCTCCTCCAAGTAGCTATCCTGAATTTTGTATTTATTATTATCTTGCTTTTATTCTAGAAAAGCTTTTCCCTATTTTATGTATTCCTAACCAAAATGTTGCTTTTTTTTTGGCTGCATTGGGTCTTCGTTGCTGCGCGTGGGCTTTCCCTAGTTGCATAGAGCAGGGGCTACTCTGTTGTGGTGCGCAGCCTTCTCATTGCGGTGGCTTCTCTTGTTGTGGAGCACGGGCTCTGGGCATGCGAGCTTCAGTAGGTGTGGCATGTGGGCTCAGTAGTTGTGGCTTGTGGGCTCTAGAGCCCAGGCTTAGTAATGGCACGTGGGCTTAGTTGCCCTGCGGCGTGTGGGATCTTCCTGGAACAGGGATCGAACCCATGTCCCCTGCATTGGCAGGCGGATTCTTAACCACTGCACCACAAGGGAAGTCCCTTAGGTTTTTTGTTTTTTTTTTGAGCTGTATAAAAATGGATTATTTTCTGTTTATGTCTTCTGGGTTACACACACACACAGAGTGTTTCTAAGATCTGTCCATATTGCATCTAGCTACATTTATTTCATGGCAGCTTAATATTTCATTGTGCGAACATTTATTTTTTTGTCAAAGAACTTCTGGATTGTTTCCAGGTTTTTTGCATTTGTGCACATTAATGCACGTTTCTTGCCATACATATATATAAGTGCAGGGTTTCAAAAGTAGAGAGTGAATTTGTTTGTATGTACACTCATCCGTTTATAGTGTATGCAAGTCTGGGAGAACACACAGTCCTTTGGACAAGCATATGCTCTCTGTGGGTCACACAGGTTGCGCTGCAGAAGTCTAAGGGGAGCTGTACACGTGGGCTGAGAAGGCGGTGGGGCCGCTTCACATCGTGCAGTGCAAAAGTAGGTGGCTTCTCTGTTTAATAAAAATTTACAAATTAATAAGATTGAAAAGCATAAAGAGCACTGCCCATCGTCAGTGTTTTCCATCCTGACCCCCGGTCCCAGAGAAAGGCTTGTCAAGTTTTGTGTGATGCGGGGAGCATGGTGTGACGTTTATAGGGACCTGTGATTGTTCTCCCTGGCTGCAAATTGTTTTCCAGCAAGAACATGGACACCCTTTAAACTTCTTCACAAAATAATTTTTTAAAGAAACAACTTGAGCTCCCCCTCATGGCACTGTGTGTTTCTGTGTGTGTGGGGGGGAGTGTTCATTTTCCTCAAATGAAACACCCCTTTTGTATTCTACAGAATCTAGTAATAAGACCTGGCAAATAATTTCTCTGTCACATTTTGACCAGAACACTAAATTATGATCAGAATTGGCTTGATGTTTCTAGTGCTAGATCTGTGACATAGTTTTACTGGCTTCATAGAAAACTTAGAAGATGTCTTTATTCTCTCTCTCTTTTAAAATTTTCATTTACATTCTTAGTATATAGAAGGCCATCTCAGGAAAACTAAAATAGCCTTAATACCTGCTGGGTTTGTTTTTGTTTCTTTTAAAGACTTAATCATTTTTTTTTTTTCATTCTTTAATCTAGTGACCATTATTCTCTTTTTTCAGGTTGCTCTGGAGGACTATTTAAAGAAAATTCAACAAGTGGATTTTGATATATTCCACCCATCTTTACAGCAGAAGAATACTTTACTTCCATTATCTTTGTATATTCAGTCATGGAGAAAAAGATATTAAAATAATTTCGTGGCACTGATATTTACTTTTATTAGTTTTACAAAAGTGTACTAGTTTAGGGTTCTTGTTTACAAACAACAGGAACTTTACATAAGGAGAAAATTCACTTATTGGATGAGTGTGTAGGTCACAGAATTAATGAGAAGTTGCTGTGGGGCCGTGATGCCCAGATTCTGCTGCAGGCACCGCCCTTGTCACCAGCAGCCCAGACAGTGTCTGCTGTGCCATCCCTGCAGAGTCCGAGCCCCAGGAGGGAGTATTGTTCTAGCTGTGTTTAGGCTGCAGGCCATGCTTCAGCCACCAGAGGGCAGGGGGAAGCACGTCTCCTCCCGTCCTCACCCTTAGAGAAGAATGGGGAAGGGGCTCAAGAAGTACTAGGTTTGCATGCTGAGCAGCCAAAACCCAGGCGTCCAGGACAGCTGGGAAATGCATTTATTTAGGGATCATGAAGAGTGAAGTTAATATTTGAGGAGTGTCAGTCGCTGTGTTGAGGGCCTTGTATCTCTAACATTTAATCTTTACCACCCTGTGAAAATTTGTCCATGATGATAAAATAACTTATTTCAAGAGCTCCAACCCTAATTTGACTTTAGCTCTGGCCGATTTGAAGGCTTTTACTTTTTTGTTTACCCTTTTGCTTCACTCTCTATTACTGAGCATTATCATCATGAACAAAACTGTATTAACAAAATGTGTATTAATGGAGGGCTTCCCTGGTGGCGCAGTGGTTGGGAGTCCGCCTGCCGATGCAGGGGACGCGGGTTCGTGCCCCGGTCTGGGAAGATCCCATGTGCCGCGGAGCGTCTGGGTCCGTGAGCCATGGCCGCTGAGCCTGCGCGTCCGGAGCCTGTGCTCCGCAACGGGAGAGACCACAACAGTGAGAGGCCCGCGTACCACAAAAAAAAAAAAAATGTGTATTAATGTAAATTAAATTAACAAAATTGTATTGAACATTCATTAAGGGGATACTACATTTTTTAAAACTACTATACTAGTTGAGCTTCCCACTAAAAAGCTCTGTGCTGTATACTTTACAGTGTTCTCATCTGATCTTCAAAACTGTGAAACAAGGAACATTTTTGGTAATTAAAAATTTTTAATTATAACATACGTACTAATTGCAAAAACCAAAATTGTTTACATTGCTGGTAGTTGGCAGATCTGGACTCTGAATGAGTCTCTGACTCCTAAAACCAGAATTATGCCCTAGTTTCCTTTTCCTTTCTTTTTAGTGGTCATGTTTTCTGCCCACTCCCACCTCTGTTGTACCCTTTCTCTATGCCATCTCAAGCCTTTGATTTCAGCTATGAATTAGTGCCTACTTCAATTGTGAATTAATGATGGCTTAAAGTATTACAACTTTGCAAATAAAATTCAAATGGAGAGCTGCTTGAGGGCAAGAATACATAGTTTTATTCATCTTGGGATTCCCCCAGCACCTCGTATGGCTTCTGATTTAGAGCAGGTGGAGATTAATAAATGTGTAAATGAATGAACATACAGTACTGTTGTTTATGTTAGTGTACTTTTGGTTTATACTGATGCTGAAAGAATATCCTCTTATTTAATCCTGTGGCTTTAGAGAGCTTAAAGCTTACCTAAAAGAGGAAAATCCAGGGAAGTGGGACACATTTCCTCTTGGGATTCTGAATGGTCCAGAGTTGAAAATTCATTAGAGATAGTCTTTATTAGTAAGAATTGTCTGTGGCTCTTACCAGGTTAAATCTGGCAGCAATCAATCGCTAAGCATCTTAGTTCCTATCTAAGAAGGGTTAAAAAGAGGGGTTTAAACACTCAACTGGATTACTGGATTTTTTACTGGCTCAGAAGCCAACTTACTTTAAGTAAATAATTTCAAAATACTTTTCTAAGCCATTTGAAATTTGATGCTTAGAGAGTTGGATGAACTGACGTTTCCAGTCTCCTAGAGATTAAGATAGGGTCTTATTCGGTGACATTTACTGTACTATTAATTTCCTGGCATAAAAGATACTCCCGTAGATGGTGCCAACATTGTTTTTCAGTTTTCAGATCTCTTTTTTAGAGCATTTAAAGGAGTCAGATACATTTTCAAACCATTTAAGATGTATTTTGATATTGAATAGGTAGAGAGCAACAGATAACAAATGTTAAGTATTAATCTCAATGTAGGTAAAGTTGCTTATCATAAAATGCATTTGAGCAGTTCCAAATCAGCTGGCATTATTTTTTCTCTTGGTTAAATCTCTCCTTTTGATGAAATTAAATTACTCTTGAGAAATACAACAGCAGTTAACCCTTAGCACGAACTTGGACAGGTGATGTACTCTTGTGCTCCTAAGCTTTAATATTCACAGAGCAGTAGGTCTTTATTTTCCAAAGGATAAAACTGCCTCAGTTCAAGGTCACACAGCCATTAGAACTAGAGCTGGATGCCAAACCCACATTAGTTCAATGCCAAAGCCCACAACCCATCTATTTTTACTATTCTTGAGATTGTAAAATAAACAGCCAAGTTTAAAAGCTCAAGGGCACAACTTTTTTCCAGAAGTAAGTGTTAATGCATAAATTTCAGGTACAAATTAGGTTAAGAAGTATAATTACTACATAAATTCCAACTACAAATTAGAGAAATAAGTAAACAACTGAAATAGATATTAAGTGCTGGTCACTGGGTATATATAGGAAGGACACGTAACCACTTTGGAGGTCAAAGTTTTCTCAGGGGAGGGGGCGTGTGAGGAGTTTCAGGAAGGTCGGGTAGGAAGCAGGGTTTGGGAAGGGGGTGCAGATGTTGTGGGGAGGTCCTGGCCGAGGAAGCAGTCGCAACAAAGGCCAGGAGGCCAAACCAATAGCCTGTCTAAGATTTCATGTTTTGACTTCAACTTACTTAAGTAAAAAGAATATAATGTAACGTCCAGAGTTCTTAGGAAAGTTTGTGAATAAAAAGTGTCTGCATCTCCTGGTCTAGTGAAACATTTTGACTTAAGATCACAGACTTGGGAGTTTATATTTTGCCTGTTTCACCAAATGCCTAGGTGTCCTTGGATTTGTTTTAGCTCATATAAATAGGACTTCCCTGAAGACACGGCCTGATTGATTGCCTTGTCCAGAAAGATCCACAGAGTTGTAAACATTATGCTGATAATTATTGAAAACAAAACAAAACATTGTCCTACTGTTTGGAGGACTAATAATCCACATACACCCAGAATTGGGAAGGATGTCGGAGGTAGACTGGAGGGAACGGAGAGGAGATGGGGAGTCATTGTGAAAATACCTTAAATAACACTTAACTCTACCTGCTTTCTCCTATAATGAATATGTATTTCTTGGAGTATAACTGCAAAGTTCTTTCTAA
The DNA here is from genome assembly GCF_008692025.1 of Phocoena sinus. Classification (NCBI taxonomy): domain Eukaryota; kingdom Metazoa; phylum Chordata; class Mammalia; order Artiodactyla; family Phocoenidae; genus Phocoena; species Phocoena sinus. Next base: position 39,000,718 of record NC_045779.1, read on the forward strand.
AGAATTAAGATCTTCAAGTGAGAAAGATGGTGGTAAGCAAGGACTGTAATGAAATTTATGGAGAGGTGAACAGATAGATGGTCAAATTTTTACATCATGTCTGTTTATACCAATTAAAAAAGTTTGATCAAAATAAAGGAATAATGTTTGGCACATTTTAAAATATGTAATTCATTATGTAGTTCAAGCTGAATAAAGGAATTTTGAAAGTTTAGATACAGAGCAGTATAGTGCTATGAAGTACTTCTTTTAAGAGTGTGGGCTGTGAAGGAGCCTGACTGGGTTCAGTTCCCAGTTTCACCACCCTAATAGATGTGTGACCTCAGCAAGTTATGAGAACCCTCCTGTCCCTAAGTTGTGCCTTTGTAAAATGGGCAAAATCATAATATCCACCTACACAGTTGCTGTGAGGAGTAAGTTAATACTTGCAAAGTGCCTAGAAGAGGGACCTACATGTAGTAAACATTAAACGACATTGTTAATCTTAGTATACAGAAGTCACAAACCGGCAGCCTGAACCAAGTCAGGCCTTCAGGCATATTCTGTTATTCGGGCATGGCATTTGAAAAAGTGAGATTGAATGCCTTTAGACAGGACAGGTACTCTCCATTTGGCTACAGGTCTCAGCATGAGCTACTATCTCACACCCAGCTTGATTCATAAATTCGTGTTACCTGCTTACTCTGTAAGCACTCGAGTTTACAAGCAGTGGTTTAGGAGAATTTGTGGATGATGGATTAATAAGTGATCACCAACCGGAGGCTGGTTTCACTAAGCATAGCCATGCTTTCTCCCTGCAAGCCAGCTGTATTTTAACTATTGTTTACACATCTATCCCTCACTCAGCCAAAGTTCTTTTGAGTGCAAGACAATGTTCTATTCATCTTTGTGTCCCCAGAACCTATCATAGATCCTGATGCTACTCCGTAAACCTTTATGGTCTGAATGAACATACCAGAGTATAAGGTGGGATAGTGGGATCCGAGGAAATGGGTTGGGGCTGATATGTACAGGATAAACTGGAAGTTCATGTCAAAGATGTGGTGGGCAGGGCTTCCCTGGTGGCACAGTGGTTAAGAATCCAGCTGCCAATGCAGGGGACAAGGGTTTGAGCCCTCATCCGGGAAGATCCCACATGCCATGGAGCAACTAAGCCCGTGTGCCACAACTACTGAGCCTGCGTGCCACAACTACTGAAGCCTGTGCCCCTAGAGCCCATGCTCTGCAACAAAGAGAAGCCACTGCAATGAGAAGCACATGCACCGCAACGAAGAGTAGCCTCCATTTGTCGCAACTACAGAAAGCCTGTGAGCAGCAGCGAAGACCCGATGCAGCCAAAAAAAAAATGTGAGTAGACAGTGTATATGGTGTTCAAGCAACTATTATCAGGTACAGTTGGAAAGCAGGGTGTGAGGAAAGAAAAGTAAGGCTGGAAAGGTAAATCATAGACATATTAAGGTGTTTGGATTTGAAGAATGGCATGAGATTTGGAAATAAATCACAAATGGTCCATAATACATTTTGTGTATATGCTTATGAATATTGTTTGCGTTATTTCTAGTGTAATCGTATCTTTGATAAGCGTACCTTTTGAATCGGATATGAGATAGAATATTTTTATTCTTATTTGATAAGTCTGTGGGTTGACTTTTTATTACCCTGTACAAATACTGTTTTCCTTTGAGTTACCCTTCTCTCATTAAACAAGTCCTGCCTTGGTGTTCTGTGTGTTTTCCTTTTAATTTTTAATCACGATTAATCTTCCCAGCTGCTTAGTTATATAATAATAACCTGTGTGTTTAAACACAGGCCTACAGATTGAATTTCTCGGAGAGCAAGTTTTAGAGCTTTTTAAAACCACAAGATCTCTTTTATGGGTGCTACAAAGATTCTTTAGGACTCAACATTAATGATTTGAGAAGCTATTTTACTATATCTTACATTTGTTTCTTGCTGCAGTGGTTTTATCCTATGTTAATCTTCTAAGTGGACTAATAAGCTGAGAAAGTTCTCAGGCAATATAAAGACACCTCCTCCACTCCTTTCTTATAAGCTATTCCATGTGGTCGTTAGAATTAGATCTGTTTGAGTCTTGGTTAGGGAGAGTGTGTAATTCTCTCTTTACTGAGAGATCATTTTCTAAAATTAATGTATTTTCTTTTTACACAAGTAACTTACATGTGCTCATTGCAGAAATCTTAGGGGAAAAATAAACACAAAAGCATAAAGGAAAACCTTTTTAAAATCAACTATAATTTTACCGGGTAAGAAATAACCACCATTAACGTTTTAGTCTCTGTCCTTCCAATATTTTCCTTGGCATACATATAATACACAAAATTGGTATATTTTGTGTAGTTTTTTTTAGTCTGCATTTTAGCTTAATAATACAATTTGAAAAGGATCATACTGGAAAAATATTCTTAATTTTTATTCTAAGAACATTATTTTAATTTAGTGGGAATATGTTATCTTATTTTGCAATTGTAATCAAATACAGCTAAGGCCTCCGGCCTTCTGAAGTCAAACCTTCCTTTAATAACTGAAGTCATTTAAGCCACCATTCCATGTAGTGTTCTGTGAAAAGCCAGCATAATAGCCTTTGTCAATATTTATAAGGATTTCCTGGGTAGAATGGAACACAGGATTTATGTACTTACATCACTTCTCAGAATAGTTTACTTTGTCTTTGTCTTATTATGGATGAATTTGAACACCTTTTCATATATGTAAAAGCCATTTAATTATCCTTTGATTTAATTCTTTATATTCTTTGCCTACTTGAAGATTATAAGAAAATCTTTTCTCCCATGATTTCTTTTAGTATTTTTTGTGTTTTGATTTCTTACGTGGCATGAATTTGAAGCAAGATGTGAGGTATAGATCCACGTGAACCAATATCATCAGCCATCTTAGGCATATATTCAATTTCCATCTGTATTTGACTCTGAAGTGTATTTTAAATACATTAGAGGAGGTCACTTCTTGAAGAAATGTTCTCATAACCCCCTTTTATTAAAAATAAAAGACTCTTTGAGAAGTGAGTGGTCACACTTGATCATTCTTCATAAATCTTTTTTTTTTTTTAAATTACTGTTTGTCCAAAATGGCATATTCTGGAGCATCAATCAAACATTAGTCCACCCCATCAGCTTTCTCTTTCACCGTCTTGGTTTCCTTTTTTTCCCCCTCCTCAAACAGTGAAGAGGCAACAGAAGAGAGGAGGAGAATAAACTAGAAGCCTGTAAACCACACTGCAAGTTACCATGCCTCTGAGCAAAAACTTGAAATAGAGTTCTAAATCATCTTGACACTCTTTTTAAATTTTTTTTTCTCTTGGCTTTGGACAGATACGAAGTAAAACAAGATTTCCATTTTGTTTTCTGATTGGTTAGCTCAGATATGAACCATAATAAACAAGAGAAGTGGGCACTTGTACTCGACCAAGGAATATGAGGCAGACTAATAATTTAGCCTATCCAAACATATTCATTTAAATCAATTTTCAAGATTAATTTAGTGTGGATGGAGCTGATGCTGGTGAGGACTATTTTCCCCACACTTTCTGTGGACGTGGGACCAATTCACATCTACTGGTTATGTGAGGAATTGCTTGTGGGACCTGAGTTAATAGAAACGCATTTCTGAGTTATTCTAGTGATGTCCTGTATGCACTGATGCCCCACACAGCTGCTCAGCTCACCTTATAAACTTGCTGTGGGGAGCTAGTTCTTACTCTCTCTTGACTTTTTTCATGTCTATGCCTGTAAGTGAGAGTGAGAGAGGATGGATGAGCAATAGAGGGATCTATGCTGAACGTCAGAGGGAAAATTAAGCCACTGTGTGCCTTGGGGTATGGGCTCTGACGGACCAATTCAGCTAGGTCCTGGTGAAAAACTGGAGGTCAGAGATACCTATTTTGCTCCCACCAGAAAAGACTTACTATTGCAACTAATCTGCCCCCCGCCCCCGCCAGTCAGCTGCACTGGTCCAGGTTCATAGAATGTTCCTAGAAAATGCATCGAGCAGGATGGAGAAACAGGAGGGAAAAGGAAGTTGGGGCAGGCGTGGCTCTGAGGGATGGCTGCTCTGCTGAAAGGCCACTCTCCTGTCTTATCCACAGAGCAGTCCATAGGCCACTGGGAGGTCTGAGCTTGGTTCTGCAGTTGCCCAGAGCTCCTAGATGTGGAGAACTTATTATCTGGGGCAAAGGGCATCTCTCATCCAGGGTAAATTTTCTCCCACTATTAAAGAAAAAAAAATCACTTGGCTCTTCCTTCATCTTTTTCCCTCTTTGTTCAAGGGGGAAAGGGGAAGGGTCCTTTTTGCTTTGTGTGTGTGTGTGTGTGTGTGTGTCTTGAGTTTTAAATTTTTTAATCTTGATGCAGACTCCCTAGATGGAATTTTTTTCAATGACATTTCTGGGATGTAACTGCTTAGATATTTAGTAGTGATTTAAATCACTATTGAGGTTGACATGACACTTTCTGTTTGGAGTTTTATCTCTCCTGAACCAAGGAAACCACACTAGGGAGTAGAGAATGCAAATTAAATGCTAAGTGTGACCTTAGCCTGGGGCAGGCCTTTTCCTTCTTCCTGGGTGAACATCAGCGATTTCTTCTGCTACTGTAGTCACTACTTCATGCACATTAGTGAGCACATTGATGGTTCCAACTACTCATTGTCTACACCTGGAATGAGTTGTGCAATGGGTTTTGTTTAAAAAAAAAATCGTCAGCAGTCATTCAGCAAACTAGCTGCCCTGTTAGGGTGGGAAAGCAAAGATGTCTATGATGCCAGGGTCCAGTAGAAAGAGACCTGTAAACAAATAAGCAAAATAAAGCATCACTGGATCCATGATAGAGGTAAATACATAGAAGGTATGTAGGGATCCAAAGAACAGTGTTAAACTATATTGTAAGAAGACACTAGAAAAGAATTTCTTAGAGGAAATAATGCTTAAATGGAACCTTTAAAGTAAACTAGGTATTCATCATGGGGATTAGGGTTTGAAGAGGTGTTTGTGGCGGATGGAACCATGAGACTATAGCATATATCTACCACCTGCTGTCTTATGAACCAGCATCTCTCTCATTTCCCGAAATTATTTGAGCTGGAGCTGGGGAAACAGACACATAGATGGCAAGAGATGTGAGTCTCAAGAACCACTGGTGGCCATGTTTTCAGCCACGTGGAAATCTGAAAATGAAATTCCTATTTAGAAAGAAGTAGAAATAAAGGAAAGAGAGTGGAAGAGAAAGTCCTAAAAACATCTAATTCATGGTTCCATTGTACCTGATTTCCACTGACACCCCTTGTCCTGCCAACAGTTGGGTTTTATGGGCCTTCCAGGAAGTTCCTCCCTTTCGCTTAAGCAAGTTTGATTTGAATTTCTGTCACTCATAACCAGAGCAGTCTGGTCAGTTGAGGGGCTGGGAGCTTGAAGAAATGAAATGTATGTGCATATATCCTTTGCTGAATAACAGGTTCAAATTTCATCTTGCTGCTGTGTGACAATAGTGATCAAATGTGTGCTTATGAGTTTATGTTTGTGTGCCCAGAGAAGGTAAATGACAAACTTTCATCAGAGCCACTGTACACGTGCCTTAATGTAGGAAACTGCCTATAGAAGTGGAATGTAAACAGTACTATTCAGTTAGGAGAGAGAATTTGGGCTAAAATTGGGGAGCTTCCAATAAAACAATATTTTGGCCAACCTTTTGCGAAAACATCTGGGAATATGAAAGTATCTTCTCTGTAAATCCTGATTTTCATAACTTTTGTTTATTTAAATTGTGTGCCTCCCTTGCCTTAATTTGCTGTGCCCCCTCTGGGCAAGAAAGAAAGAAGTTATCGGTGATGGCAGATGCAGTCAACATCATTCCCAATGAACGTGAAATAAATTTCATTTGAAATCTTTGCTTTTGATAAAATAACTCCAAAAAACCCCAGTATTTATATCTAGATATTTAAAGTATCAATAGGTCTGATTAGTGGATTTTTTTAAATGTGAAATTTGGATATAATCCTATCTTTGCATATGTTCTATGAGCACTTGAAAAGAATATGTATTCTGCTCTTGTTGGGTGAAGTGTTTTATAAATGTCAGTTAAATTCTGTTGCTTGATGATCTATATTCTTGCTGACTCTATGTCTAGTTCTATCCATAGTTGAGAGAGGGATGTTGAATTCTCCAACTATAATTGTGTATTTGTCTGTTTCTTCTTTTAATTCTATCTTTTGCTTCATGTAGTTTGTAGCTCTTATCGTTTGGTGCTTCCATCATATTTAATATTGATATGTCTCCTTGGTGGATTAATCCTTCTGTCATTATGTCATGTCCCTCTGAATCTCTGGTAAATTTCTTTGCTCTAAAGTGTTCTTTATTGATATTATTATAGCCACTCTGGCTTTCTTTTGATTAATATTTGGATGATATGTCTTTTTCTATCCTTTTACTTTCAACCTACATATATAGTCATATTTAAGTGAGTTTCTTGTAGACAACATTCGATTGGGTCATATTTTCTAATCAATTTTGCCAATTTCTGTCTTTTAGTTGGTATATTTATTTTTTAATTTATTTTTTAAATGTTTATTTATTTGGTTGTGCTGGGTCTTAGTTGTGGCAGGAGGGCTCCTTAGTTGTGGCTCGAGGGCTCCTTAGTTGTGGCTCAATGGCTCCTTAGTTGTGGCATGCAAACTCTTAGTTGCGGCATGCATGTGGGATCTAGTTCCCTGACCAGAGATTGAACCCAGGCCCCCTGCATTGGGAGCATGGAGTCTTAATCACTGTGCCACCAGGGAAATCCCTCAGTTGGTATATTTGGATCATTTATGTTTAATGTAATTATTGATTTAGAATTTAAATCTGCCATTTTATTTTCTGTTTGTTCTATTTCTTATTTTTCTGTTTTATTTTCTTTGCTTTTTTATGGATTACTTGAACTTTTTCTTGAATTATGTTTTATTTATCTATACTGTTTTAATTTTAATTTCATAATTACGTTAATCTGTACATTTTCCTATGGCTATAGTGTTTTTGAGTGTATCTCTTTGTAGCTTTTTTAGTAGTTGCTCCAGGTATTACTTTACATATGCATAATTTATTACAACCTAATGGTGTCAATATGTTATCAGTTCAAGTCAAGTGTAGAAACCTTATCTCCCTTTACATTTCTTTGCCTTCCCCTGCTCCTAATTGTCTTAAATATTTCCTCTACATAGAAGAACATCATACAGTGTTATAATTTTTGTTTCAATGTTCAAAAGTAATTCAGAAAACCTAGGAGGAGGAGGAAATGTATTTACTCATATTTTTTACTCTTTTTGTGCTATCTTCCTTTTTTATATTCCAAGATTTCTTCCTTTTCCATTTCCTTTCTGTTTAGAGAACTTCCTTTAGCCACTTTCTTAAGATAAGTCTGCTGCTGGTGAACTTTCTTAGTTTTTCTTCAGCTGAGGTCTTGATTTCCCCTTCGTTCTTGCAGGATAGTTTTACTAGATATAGAATTCTGGGTTGACAGTTCTTTTATTTCAGCACTTCAAAAATGTTATGCCGGGCTTCCCTGGTGGCGCAGTGGTTGAGAGTCCGCCTGCCGATGCAGGGGACACGAAAGATCCCACATGCCGCGGAGCGGCTGGGCCCGTGAGCCATGGCCGCTGGGCCTGCGCATCCGGAGCCTGTGCTCCGCAACGGGAGAGGCTACAACAGTGAGAGGCCCACGTACTGGAAAAAAAGAAAAAAAATGTTATGCCATTTCCTTCTGGCTTCCATGGTTTCAGATGAGAAATCTACTATTATTCAAGTTGTTTTTCTTCTTTAAGTAAGGTATTGTTTCTCTTAGCTTTCAAGATTTTTTGTGTTTAGGGGTTTTTGTTGTTGTTGTTGAAATTTTATTATTATATTCAATGGCATAAAATTACATTGAAATAAATATAAGAAGAAATACTGTGTTTAGTTTTGAGAAGTTTAGCCTGGTATGGGGTTTCTTTGGGTTTATCCTGTTCGTGATTTACTTACATCTTGAAACTGTAGGTTTATGAATTTTGCCAAATTTGGAAAGTTTTCAGCCATTATTTCTTCAAGTGATTTTTCAGCCTTGCTCTCTTTCTTCTCTCCTATTGGGATTTGGACAACATCACTGTTAGAGTTTTGTTATAGGCCCATAGGTCCCTGAGCCTCTGTTCCTTTTTTTTTCCCCCAATCTATTTTCTCTGTATTGTTCAAACTGGGCAGTTACTATTGCTCTATATTCCAGTTCACAGATTTTTTCCCCCTCTGACCCCTCCATTCTGTTGTTGAGCCCATTCACTGACTTTTTAACTTTAGCCGTATTTTTCAGTTCTTAAATTTCCACTTTGTTCTTTACATTTTCTACTTCTGTGCTGAGACGTTACATTTCTTTGCTCAGACTTTCTATTTTTTCATGTTTTAAGCATGTTCATAATTGCTTGTTAAAGCATTGTTGAGATGGCTGCTCTAGAATCTTGGTCAGATAATTGTAATATCTCTGTCATTTTAGTGTTGACATCTATTGATGATCTTTTCTCTTTCAAGATTAAATTTTCCTGATTCTTGGTGTGATGAGTAATTTTCAGTTGAAAACTGGACATTTTGGATATTATGTTATGAGACTCTGGATCTTACTTAAACTTTCCTGTTTTAACTGGCTCTTCTGATTCCTGGCAGAGGAAGGGAGGGGCACTGCCTTGTTGCTTCCAGGTTGGGGTGGAAGTCCAGATTCACAACTTGATCTCTGTTGACACTGGAGAGGAAAGGGGCTCCTAGTTACTGCTGGGCAGGGGTGGGAGGTTTGGATCCCATGAGGCATCCACCAATACATATTACCCTGGCTGGGAGAGGTAGGACTGCCTTGTTATTGTTCCCCATGTGGCCACTACTGACACCATAGAAAGGCGGCCTCATTATCTCTGAGCAGCAGTGGAAGTCCTGCCTCTCCACTCGACTGCCTTTGACACCACCCCAGCAGGGATGGAGAGGGTTGCCTTGTTACTGCTGCTGTGGGTGGAATTCAGATGCCCCATGTGGTCTCTACTGACATCATAGGGGCACAACCCATTACTGTCAGGTGGGGATGAAAGTCTGGCTCCCTATGGGCTTCTCTTATACCATTTCAATGTGTGTGTGTGGCGGAGGGGTTGCAGTTGGGGTCCTTTGATATACCCTGCTGGGCAGGAAGTCTAGGCTTCCACTCCCCCTTTGCTGGTGTGGGTGGGAGTGGAGCCACAATTTTTTCTGTGGCTTTTGGCTGGGGTAAGTGGTTACAGTTTAAAAGTTTTTACTCTTGTTAAGTTGCCCCTTTCCTGGTCTTTTGACTTTTGTTGGGGACTTTTTGTTTGTTTGCTCCTTTTGGCATTTCTAGGGGATGCCAGCTTCTTCAGCTCCAGATCTGAGAACCACGAGGCTAAAAGAAAACCCAGGGAACTCATCACCAGGTTGTGCCTCAGATCCCAAAGTCCCTAGCCTGTCTGTCTTTTTCTCTCCACCTTTCAGAGTCTTCTCATGTCTTATATACAATGTCCAGGGTTTTAAGTTTTACTTAGCAACAGGGAAAAGTATATCTATTCCATCTTCCCGGAAACAGAAGTCAAGATATAATTTTAAAATATTAGTTAGCTTCATGTTTTTGGAATAGTACCGAGATCTATTTATTGCTGGTGTGTTAACTCCCTCACTAGAATTGTGTCTGGCACATGGTAGGAACTTAATAATATTCAGTGACTGAATCTCTACTTTACCAATGAGAAAACTTAGGGACTTAAGTCATTTCTTCTTCTTCAACTGGTAATAGGAAGAACTAGGATCTGAACCTGGACAGTCTGATTCCAAAGCCTGAGCTCTCAGAAGCATCATTGGGGCACTCGTGAAATTCGAGGCCCCTTTTGTTCTTTTAGGACAAAGGACAAGTGAGAGGGAGCCCCCACTTGAGACAGTGACAAAGTGGCAACATGACACTTTTCTACTGAATTAACAATGTCCTTGCATTCTGCAAGCAAATGCCCAATGCTGTCAACTCTCTTTCCTTCTATTCACTGCCAAGCTTCCTGCCTAGTGTCCTAATTATTCCTTAATTCCTGTGCAAATGGGGTTCCACTCCAATTTCTCTTCTGCAGCTGCCTTTTTTTCAGCCCCAAAGACCAAATGCAACAGTGCCTTCCCTTTATCACCCTTTAAATTTTTTCTGCAGTGTTTCCTAATGCTATTCACCACTTCCCAAACTTCTCCCTACTCTTGACTTTCATGGTCCTTCACTTTCTTGCTTTGCTCTCCATCCCACTGATTACTTTCTGACTCCAGTTTTTACTCCCATCCTCTGAATGGCAGAATTCCTCGAGATTCTTCCTTTCTTTTCATTGTCCACAGACTCACAGAGTTTATCCAAGCTCACAGCCTCAACAAGGCTGGTAAATACACTCATTCATTCATACATTCAATATTCATTTATTGAGCACCTGCTATGTACCAGGCATTGTTCTATAGCAGGGAGCAAGGTAAACAAGGTCTTTATTCTCACGGAGTTTATATTCTAGTGGAAGACACAGAAAGCAACAAACAACAACAACAAATCAGTTAGTTATGGAGCCATATGACATTTTTTCAACAATGTTAATCAAACTTGTAAACTTGCATGTACATTATCTCAATTATTAATTCTAAAATTACTGAGGGTAAAAACTGTGTTACTTCCATAAAACTAATGCTACCACCTTATTTTGATGTATGAGGTTTACTTTAAAGATGTGCTTTAACGTAGTTGGTGATTTAAAAAAATCTGTTGATTTTAAAATATTGCTGATGGTTACATATTCATTTTTTCTAAGGATTTTACAAATATCTAAAAGCAGTTTAATATGTTTTTGATGTTCCACAATGACTCTGAAACCTGTGCAGCCACGTAGCACCCGCACAGGCTGGGGCAAGTTACTCAGCATCTCTGCACCTTCATTATTCTTGCCTACAGGAGCCCGTCAACTCATAAACCTCATATCCAGACAAGGACTCAGCTCGAGTTCAGGACAGCTCCCCTGAGGGACCACTGTGTCCTAAGGGAAGCTCTTTTTAGTTTTGCAAGTCATAGCATATGGGACGAGAATATGGCTCTGACCCCAGGCAGCTTGAATTTATGTGCTGGCTCCTCTGCTTCCTAGAGTGTGACCCTTAGCAAGTTATCTAACCTCTCTGTGCCTCAATTTTTTCACCCTTAATACGGAGTAATGACGGTGCCTAGTCTGTAGAACCTTTACGATGATGAAATGAGTCAATACCTATGAAGTGCTTAGAACAGTGCCTAGTACTTAATAAGTGCTACATGAGTGTTTGCTATTTTAATCTATTTATATACAAACTTCTGTCACTTTAAGAGAGAACCAGGTCACTGGACTTCATCTGTTGGGATCTCACTGCCATTAAAGTTGGAATCTTGCACTTTTACGTTTTGGATGCTTTAATAAATTGAGGTTATCAAACAAATAAACTTAAGAGAAGAAACACATTTTTATCTCTTCAACTTTAGAGAATGGGCTTCTAAAAATGAATGCTGGGTTTCTTTCCACTTTGAATTTTGAGAAGAAAAAGAAGATTTATATAAACAAAACAAAAGGCACATAAAACTCCATTAATTCAGAGGTATGTTTAAAAGAAATAGGCCAGATGGCAGGTAATTAATATACACTAAAACTGTTCATGTCACACATAAGAATTAAAATGTATCAACACCCAGAAGCTGGGCAGAGAATTTCTGGTGTCGTAATTCACTTCTATAGCGCTGTGCTATGCAGTTGAACTGCAATTAAAAACAGAAAAACCCTCTCTCCCTCACTTCCCCTTTTCCTCAGGTTTGTGGTTTTGAAGCATATCTCCCAGGATTCCCCCCCCACCTTTTTCTTCCCCTCCAATCACCTTCCCTATGCTATTTGTCTAAGTCAGAGGGAGAAAATAACTTCAGAAAAGCAACAAGCAGTAAAAAGTAACTTCTATAACAGGGAGACAACATTGATGATAATTCAGATCACTTAGAAGTTAAACATACCCTCCTTGCCCAGTCAAACCAACTAGCTTTGCATCTGTTAGTACCATATGGCTGTTTATCTGAAAGCCTAAGGCTGACGTCATCAGCACAGGGCCCCTAGCCAGCCAGGCTTGCAGGCTAGCATAGCATTCAGGCCTGTCCTGGGGGCTCCTGGGCCTACAGAGGGTTTAAGACATTGGCCATCTACCAGGCCTGACCCAGTGACCTTTGCAGCTTCTTTGTGAGGGCTTCAGGGAACCTGCGTCCTGTCCAGTGGGCACAGGGAGAATGGTTTATGTGCTGGAAATGCCTAGCTTGGCTCCGTTTGCCGGTAAGTAGTTCCTGCAGAGATGAGTTTGGATGTGAGACACGTCCTTCCTTCTTTAAGAGGTGGGGACTGAGGGGCCTGCGGGAATCTCGAGAGCATGGGGCTGAAGTCATTCCTGAGCCACGGCTCAGCTCCAGCAGCGCCCCAGGGCACCTCCGAAGCAGCTGCGTCAACAGTGCCAGCCCTACGCCCTGTGCCTTGTTTGAGGCTGAGATCCTATTAAGGGGCTTTTGCTGAGGAAATGAGCTGTGTTGGCAGGGGGTTCAGTGCCAGGCAGAGGGGTCTCCTGCTGCTGGCATCCACTTTCTTTCAAGACCTCTTTCACTCTGCACAGATTGGCTTTATTTTATCGGGAGAGGAGTAACAAAAAGTGCCCGTTTCCACCTCCATAATTTTTAACGCTCTCCTTCCCAGAAGTTAGTCTTTGCATGTATCTCAGCACCAGCGTAATGCCTGTCTCGCTGTTCAGTAAAATGACAGTTTCCTTTCCTTTCACATCTCCTGCCTCCCCCCATCCGGGCCGTTTACTAAGAGCCAGTGCCTTCATGTTAGGGTACCCCCATCTGCAGACACACCCAGATCTGTGCAGGGCTGCTCCCCATGCCAGAACCCTATCTGCCCCCATCCTTTATTCCATTTCCTGAAAGTCTAGATATTCATGGTTAAGGCAATCAAATCTTTATACTAATCTACATTGGGGGTTAACGAGTGCTATCCGGCATCTGTTGGTATCGAGTTAACCTCGTCACAGAGGCCTTAGATGCCAAGCAAAGCAGCGACTGACGCTGAGATTTGGGGATGCCTGGGCAGTTAGAGAAGGGGAACTGATTGACAGTGCTGGTCAGCTCACAGGCTTCCTACTAGGGCTCAGAAGCCCTGTGTAGCATTTTCCTCTGAAGAGAGACCTTTGTGGCAGGCCCAGCCTCTTTCCAGGACTTTCCAAAGCAGAGAAGGACATGTTGCTCCTGGCTTTCCAGCGAGGCTGGCCCAGCCAAATGGGCATTGCTGGGGCACAGGTGGCCAAGTTGGTCTGATCCACTGACCCGAGGCCAGGTGTCTGTGTGGTGGTGCAACCCACTGATTTTGTAAGAGTCCAAAAGTTTTATCATTGAAAGCCTAGCACAAAGGTGACTGTAAATACTGCCATAGGCAGCAAGAAAGTGGTACACGGCAGTGAGGATACTGCGTAGTGGATACCTTGAAAAAGAGCAGGGTCCCTGAGCAGTGAGGGAAGGCAGGCCAATCGCTAGGATCTCTCTAGCACCTGAAGGAGAAGCAGCTGGAGAATCAGCAGCCCTCTGCAGGGAGCCGCCAGGCCGGCCAGCGGGCGAGGGTGTAAATTGCAAAGGCAGATGCAGGGACTGTTGCAAGAGATGGCCACACTGAGGGCCAGGAGGACACCGCCTGGCCTCGTCATATGGCGGGGCATCCGGCAGCGAGCCTCCTCCCCTCCTCCCCCTCCCCCCCGGGTGCCGGATCAAAGCCAGGAGCTGTGCGTGTTTGCTTCTTAGCCCTGTCCCCGAGGCTCGTGTTGCCCATGCATCCGGCAGTGTTCCTGCCTGTTTTCTCTCTGGGGCCACCAGAAGCCCCTGCAGAAGAAAGGTTACTTTCTACTGCAGGTAAAGAGGGGTCAGCAGCTCTGCCACTGCCCGGGTCTGGGGTGAAGACACCTGCACGCTCTACCACCCGGTCTGAGCCTCAAGGTCCTACCTCAGCCTTGGCCCGGCTGCGCCTCTGCCCCTCCTTACCAGAAGTGTCCTCCTCTGCCTGCCCCTTAAATGTCACCCTCCCTAAGGGGCCTCAGGGGTTCTCAGAACCCTTCTGCTTTACACTGTTTCCCGCTGATCCTATCCGCTGCCGTGGCTCCCTCCAGCACCTTCACTGGACATCTTTTTGCATAACATTTGAAATTAAAGTGGGTCTGAATCTGATCAAGGCTTCCAACATATAGACATAGCGAGCCAGAGGAGCATGCCAACATACACCAAGGGAATGCAACCAGCAAAGTCCAGACTGTGGGAAATTCTATGGGCAAACAAATTCATTTCTTCACAAATAAATTGGAAGCGGGGTAGGGAGTGGGGGTGGGGTGAGGAATGAGGATAGGGGGAGAGAGAGAATCCATAGAGTAAAAGAGACTTAAGAGCCTATCAACCAATCCCAATCTGTAGAGTAATTTGAATCCCAATTGAAATAAACTGTTTTTTAAAAGATGAAAATTTTAACCTGACTTGGTATTTGGTAATATAAGAAATCATTGCTAATTTTTAAGGCATGATAATGGTATTGTGCTTTTCTGTTTTTTTTTTAAAGAGTCCTTATCTTTTGAAATTCATACTGAAATATTTATTGTGAAACCTATGATGTCTGGAACTTGCTTCAAAATAATAATGCAAGGAGAAGTGGGTGAGGGTTGGGATGAAAAAGATTAACCACAATCTGATCATTATGGAGGCTGGGTGATAGAGACATGGCGGTTCATTATATTATTCTTACTTTTGTTTATTTTAAAAGTGTTCCATAATAAGAAGTTAAAAAAATAAAAGAAAGAGAAAAGGAGAGAAAAAATAGACCTATTCCCACTGATTAATCTCAACATTTCCAGGGCCACGTACAAGTATGTGAAGATCACCTGGGAATCCTTTCTGTCACTGACTTGTGTGGCCCCTCTGGTGCCCTCTGACCCCTAGCTGGGTTGGTCTTTGACCTGGTGCTGGGGTTTCCACCTCTCTGCGCTTCCCCTCCTGAATGTTAACTACAAGTGATGCTGGGTTTCCAACCACCTGAGATGGTTTTCTGTCTCGTCCGATCTCAGTATGTCTAAAACTGTACAGTCCCGTGCTCTCACTCCCAGCTTCTCCATTTCTATTAAAGGTTGAGCATTTCCTTTGCCTCTACCACAGATTAAAGCCGTTTAGCGGTCTCTGACTCTCCCTTCCTCTTCTCTCTGGAAGTCCACTTAGTCACCAAGTTCTACGGATTCTTCTTTCACAGTGTTTCTCAGGCTTGTCTCTTCCTTTCCACTCTCACACCTATTGTCTAATGCCAGGTGTGGTTTTCCCCTGCGTGCATTAACTTCCTTGCCCATTTCCTGCCCTTACTGTCCTCCTTCCAACCATTCCTCCCTGCCACCAACCATTAGAGATGCCTGCCGTTAGATCAAGAGTCTTGTATTTAGTTGCAGCCTAAGAGGGGATATCATGATTTGGACTCTGCAAACCCCAAATTCCTGCCCTCACGATCTCAAGAGTCTCATTCAAAGAAGTTTGGAATGATGATTAACAGGCAGCCAGCAAAAAAAGCCTCACACCCCAAATAGAGTCTAATGCGGAAGACATTATTTATCAATTGCTTAGCAAACATATCTTTCACCGATTGTTTGTAGGTCAACAACACCTAGACCTGGACGATCAACAGAATCTAAGGTCATGAGGATCCCATTCAAGTGGGTCAACAGACAGATGAAAGAGATCAGAAGTAAAGAAGAAAGATCATGGGCTTCCCTGGTGGCGCAGTGGTTGAGAGTCCGCCTGCCGATGCAGGGGACATGGGTTCGTGCCCCGGTCCGGGAAGATCCCACGTGCCGCGGAGCTGCTGGGCCCGTGAGCCATGGCGGCTGAGCCTGCGCGTCCGGAGGCCTGTGCGCCGCAACGGGAGAGGCCACAACAGTGAGAGGCCCGCGTACCACGAAAAAAAAAAAAAGAAGAACGATCATGAGATTCTTGCTAATTTTGCCAGTGTGCTCAACAGTAGAGCAACCCACCCAGTTTTCTGAAACCAAGGGCACAAGGTTTGACAAATGACTTTCAGATTTAGTCACTCACTCATCCATATGAAATTGTACAAAGGTGTACACAAATCATATTTAGTTATACACTTTATTGAGAAAAAATTACATTAAATGAAGTGGAGACTGTCTTGGAAAATTTAACCTATCAGGTCACCAGGACCAAACATGTAACCTCAAAATGCTTGAAAATAAAAATAATTTCTTTGAGGCCCCAAAACAGACATTTATTATTTTATCAGTCTAGGTTAGCACCCCCCTTTTTTGAGGAGGGATTTTCTCCTCCCCAGGTCAAGCATAAGCATCTTTTTGGGCAGGAGTGGGTACATGACCTAATCAGTGTTTCTCTGGAATTTTCCAGTTGGTTCTGGTGAAGAAGGGTCCTCTTTAATCTTGTTTCACCCAACCCTCACCCACTTCTCCCTGCATTATTATTTAGGAGCAAATGCCCAACATCGTAGCTTTCACAATAAACATTTCAGTATGAATTTCAAAAGATAAGGACTCTTTCAAAAAAATAAGCACAATACTATCACCCTGCCTTAAAAATTAACAACGATTTCGTACATTATCAAATACCAAGTCAGGTGCAAATTTTCATTTTTTTTTTTTTTTTTTTTTTTTTTTTTTTTTTTTTTGCGTTACGCGGGCCTCTCAGTGCTGTGGCCTCTCCCGCCGCGGAGCACAGGCTCCGGACGCGCAGGCCCAGCGGCCATGGCTCACGGGCCCAGCCGCTCCGCGGCATGTGGGATCCTCCCGGACCGGGGCACGAACCCGCGTCCCCTGCATCGGCAGGCGGACTCTCAACCACTGCGCCACCAGGGAAGCCCAAATTTTCATTTTTTAAAACAGTTTATTTGAACTGGGATTCAAATTAGACCAGAGGTTGGGGTTGGTTGATAGACTCTTAAATTTTCCTCTGGTGAGGAAGGGAAGGAAGTTAATGATGTAACCATTGAGGCTGTGAGTCCTGTACAGCCAGGCAGCCTGAGAGAATGAAGCCCGCACAAGAGAGGTTTGAAGGACCAAAGTTCCTGGTTGCAGGCATGCCTGAGGCCAGCTGCACCCCTATCTCACCAGTTACTTAAGCCTAGAAATCTTTCTGCCTTACTAGCTCCTGGGTTTTTTTGGTTAATTACCACGAGAGAATCTTTGTCAAACACAGATCAGTGGTCTTGTGAGCAGGGCGAGGTAACCATATAAAATCAAACCAATAAAAGAAGACAGAGCCACTTGCTGGGATCTCCCAGAGGGCCAGTGGAATGAACCCTTTGAAAGCTCTAAACAAGGGTGGTGACCCACCCCTCTAGAAATTGACCTGGTTATATCATAAAAAAGATCAATTTTTAAATGAGGTCTTAATGGTCCTGTTACCTAATGCTTTATTATTAGAAAAGTCAACCTTTGACCAGAAAGAGGCAGGGTTTGGTTTTGTTTTTTCCTTGCACTATTCACAATTTTCTGGAATTCTTAATAAAAATTGCATGTCTCTAGGCAGAAGTTCTCCAATGCCAGATTTTCCACTAACATTCAAAGTTCTTCCTCCGCTCATGACCTCTCAGGGCAGCTCTGTTGCTCACAGTGTAAATTCCAAGTGCCTCATCTGGGCACTCAGGACTTCAAGTATTGGGCCTAACCTTCAGTTTCATTTCCCACAGCTCAACAAAATGAACATTTGTCTTGGTCATGCCGTTCTCTGTATTGCTTCACACTGGCCGCCTCACTTTTCTCCACGCCTTGGGTTAAGCTGCCAACTCTGAACCATCCCTCCCACGTGTGCTCTTTCTCTTCATCTTAGTCTCTTTTCCTGCCTTTAGAAAAATTGAGTGCACACTGTGGGTCAGGTAGTCCTGAGGGCTGGGTATAACATGACTTACAGCATAAGGTTTTGTCCTTGAGAGATATTTTGGGCTGAATCACATCCGCCACAAATTCACATGCTGAAGTCCTAACCCCAAGTACCTCAGGATGGGTCTGTATTTGGAGACAGAGCCTCCAGTGAGCTCCTATGGGTGGGCCTTAATCCAACATGACTGGTATCCTTATAAGAAGGGGAGGTTAGGACACAGACACTGCACAGAGAGAAGATCACGTGAGGATACCTGAGGATGACAGCCATGTATAAGCCAAGGAGAGAGGCCTCAGAGGAGATGCTTCCTACCCATGCTTTGATCTTGGACTTCTAGCCTCCAAAACTGTGGGAAAATAAATGTGTGTTGTTTAAGTCACCCAGTCTGTGGTACTTTGTTATGGCCACCCTATCAAACTAACACGCTCCAGGGAGGGAGACAAATGAGAAAAGAAGCAAATATAATACAGCCTTGTGAGTGCCATGACCCCGATTGTGGGAGGTGAAGGGGAGTTACTTTGGGTTGTGAAGCTCTTGAGAAGTGCGTGCCTCGCCAAAGGAGCAAGGGTGGCCAGAGGCAGGCCCTCAGACGCAAGAGGTCTTGACGCCTGTCTCACTTTTCCTGCTCCCACTGACCTAAATGCAGCAGCTCCAGCCAGGCCATGGGTGCAGACGTGCACCCATGGGAGGGCGCTTATGGACAGTGACCAGCTGAGCCAAGTGCATCTCCCTCAACAGGTGGGGGAGCCAACAGGGCAGAAGCAGCTGAGAGCCTCAGAAAGGTGGCAGCAAACAGCAGCCAGCAGCCAGCAGAGGCCACTCATAAAGCAAAGCCACGCGGCGCAGCAGAGATCAGAACAAGCAGTCAACAGGGCAGAAGCAGCCGCAGAGAGATTGAGAGGTGGAAGTGCAGCCGCAGGCACCCTGGGGCTGCTGGAGCCCAGGGCAGGGCTGTGAGGGCTCCTGCTGGGACCAGTGCCCACCTCTAAGGCTGGTTCTGCTGCTGAGAAGCCTGTTTGGAGTCTTTGCTTCTTTTCCTCAGTGGTAGGGAGAGGACTTCAAGTGTGGCTAGTTAAGTTTGAGACACTTGTCCCTTTCTGTGTCCTTCTTCCCAGACTCAGCGCATTGGACGAACTGGCTAGATGACCGGAGCGGTGAAGGGGAGGCGGAGGCCAGGGCATTTGCTCACCAGGCTCCCTGAGCTCTGCCTGGCAGGGCTTTCCGTCCCGTCTCGTCCCTTGGATCTCTCCAGAGCCTCACTCCCCCCAGGGCAGCACATCCTCTCCCTTGTACCTTGGTAGTGTGAATTGAAATTGTGATCATTTTGCTTTTGCTTATAACTTGATTAATTATTAGTAATATTAATTATCGTGGACCATAAACTCCATGGGGGACAGAGACCATTTTGCACTTGTCTGTTTTCCCATGACTTAGCACAGTGCCTGGTACACAGTGGGTTCTCAGTACATATTCACTGAGTGAAGGACTAGATTCCCATCATGCATATAAGGGAAAGTTAGGTAATTTGCTCAAAGTCACATAACTAACAAGGGACCTGAAGGGAAAGTCAGACAAATGCTACTTAACCAGCACTTAGGCAAACACACGGGCACACACACACACACACACACACACACACACACAAAAACCAAAACCCTCCAATGGGCCTTTTCTCAAGAGAATGGAATATATCATGATTAAAGTAATTAGCCGACGGAGGTGAAGGGGCCCATTTGTGGCAAAAGCAGTACTTAATTTTTAACAAATGACAATGCAAAGCTTTGACAGTTTAAATATATGCCCTAAAAGAAAATGAAATTGAAATCAATCAAGAGAAAACTGTCCCCAAAAGTCCCTGTGGTAATGAAGTATACAGGGGTGTTTAGCCTTTTTTATTTTTTTTGGAGGGGAGGGGTAGAAACGCACACCCCGTTTTAAAAATAAACTTCTAATTACATTATTATTAACTAAAGTCCATAGTTGATTCAGATTTCCTTAGTTTTTACCTGATGTCTTTTTTTCTGTTCCGGGATCCCATCCAGATACCGTATTAAATACATTTAGTTATCACGTCTCCTTAGGCTCCTCTTGGCTGTGACAATTTCTGACTTCCCTTGTCTTTGGTGACCTTCACAGTTTGGAGGAGGGCTGTATTTTGTTGACTTTATCAGTACTTTGTAGAATGTCCCTCAAGTGATATTTGTCTGGTGTTTTTCTCATGGATTAGGGTTCTGGGTTTTCTGGAGGAAGATCAAAGGAGTAAAGCACCACTCTTATCACATCTTATCCAGGGTACCATCAATAAGACTTAGCACTGCTGATGTAAATCTTGATTACCCGGCTGAGGTAGTTTTGTCAGGTTTCCGCCCCTGTCTTTTCACTGTGTTCTTTGAAAGGAAGTCACCATGTGCTGTTCACATTTCAGGAGGGAGCGGCGTTATGTTCCACTTCTTGAGGGAAAGTATCTACATAAATGCTTTGAAATCCTTCTGCATGGGAGATTTGTCTTTTCTCTCCCAGTTTTTCATCTATTCAATCATTTATTTATATCAGCATAGACTCATGGATATTTATTTTATACTTTGAGTTATAATCCAACAGTACCTTATTTTCTTGATCAAATTTTTCCGGCTTTGGCCATCGGGAAAGCTGGAACTTTCCCAATGCCCGAAGTTTTCAGTTGACCTGTGTCCCTTCATTGTGTGTCCATGTGTGTTTTCTTTCTCTCTCTCTTTCTCCCGCTCTCCTTCCTTATTTCCTTTTGGAACACCTATTTACTTTCTGGCACTGCAGGCTGTTCCAGGTTTATCTTGTATTTTCTGCCCCAGTCTTAGAATCAGCTATTTCTCCAAAGAGCCCTGATTTCTTTTATTGAAGAATGGTATTAGAAACCCAAATCTGGGCAATACCCATGGTTAGTGGAGTGTTGCTTCTAGGCCTCCCCAGCTGACAGAGCAAAGAAAAATGTGTATAATTAGCCATGTATGTATAATATTTATGTAAATATTTCTACATGTAACCTTCTGTATCTGTATTAAGCTAAACATGAGTTCATACTCAGCTCACTTTAGCTAATACCCCTGTGTTTGGTTCTACAGGCTCTGCAGAATGGGGATGGTACCTGTTCTTGATACAATTCTGAGTCAATCTGGATCTTGGTTAAGAAATAGATTATACGCCCTGATCATAATGTATTCTGCTAGTGTTGTCTGTGTTGCAGTATTCAAATGTGTGGCCTCCAGAATCCAAAGGCTAACGCACAGCCATTGTCCTATGAGATGATCCACAGTTTATTGGACAACAGAAGGAATGAGAAGCTTTCTTTTATCTGACCATACAGGAGGTTCTCTGAACTGCCTTTGGGTCGACCCAGATAATGAGGAAGATCTGGATTTCACAGATTAATGTCCTAAGGGCTGACATTGTTTACCCTTGGCCAAGACAGGATTGAAAGAGAAAAACCTAACCAATAATGAAAGAATAAAAATCAGCTCAAACTGAGAAAGCAAAAAGCAGCCCTGCCTTTAACCAGGCTGGGAGGACAGAGACGGATAAAGCAAACTGCAATTAGCAGAAAACATCTTTCGTTCTCAAGGATGCAAAATGCCATAATAACCCTCTCTTGGAGTGATTGACTTGTACCAATGACACCCCCAGACCCAGTTTCCTATTTTCACTTATTGCCGTGGATAGCCCATTGCTTAGCCACAAATAGCACTCAATCCTTAGTTAATCCCTGCTTCTCCTAATCCTGCCTGAGAAATGGCAACCAATCCAGAAGTGGTCCCTTCCCTTAGACCCTCCTCAGAATCCTTTGGTGGGAATGCAAGGCTGACAAAAGATGCTTCCCTCTGTACTCAGTACTCAGCTCCTCTGTAGTGCCCTCCCTGCATGCAATCAGCAAGGCAATACATTCTGAAGTCCTCAAGTGAAGTCTATGGCTGTGGGGTGGTGGCTGTCATTACCTGAGAGAGGGGTGTGCCATCCACTGCGTGTGCCAGCAGAAGGTTAGAGGAGTTACCAGGAGCCAAATAAAACTTTTCATTCTTTTTTTTTTTTTTTTTTTTTTGTGGTACGCGGGCCTCTCACTGTTGTGGCCTCTCCCGTTGCGGAGCACAGGCTCCGGACGTGCAGGCTCAGTGGCCATGGCTCACGGGCCCAGCAGCTCCGTGGCATGTGGGATCTTCCCGGACCGGGGCACGAACCCGCGTCCCCTGCATCGGCAGGTGGACTCTCAACCACTGCGCCACCAGGGAAGCCCCTTAGCACTTTTATTTTAAAACATTTAAAGAATATTTCTCACCATTCTGTGCCTCCTTGAAAAGAGATCCCCAATTCCTTCCCTTGTCCTTTTATTTTACTTTGCATTTCTAACACGCAGTTGCTAAGTGCTCCATGACGCTGGCCCCTCACCCGGCTTTTGAGACCTTTCATTTCCACTCTTAACACACAACTGCAGGCAGCGACTTCTGAGTTGCATTTCACAACCTCCAGTCTTTCTTTCACATTTGATTCAGGGCTGGGGAGTGGCACACACACGATTACAACAAAACTCACTGTTTCTTAAGATGTGCCTCCCCGCGGTTAACTGGAAACCTCAACCTTCACCTGCGTGGTTGGGAGTGGCTTTGGAAGCAGAGGGTAGACGATGATCAGCGCTCATCAACTCTCCCTGGCAGTGCTGAGCAGCTAACCCTGCAGGTGCTGCGTGGGCCTGGTGCCTCGGGCCAGCTGCCATCCACCAGCAAGGGGTCTCCACTCAGGTGCCTGCCCTTGGGGCCCTGCCATCTGCGGTGCCACCTGCAGCCCTCATTGCTGCAAGGATGCTAGAGTCCAGGCCGCCCACCTGGGTTGACAGCCTCGCAGATACGACTGCTCCTCCCACCTCTGCTGCACACTCGCCCGTCTTGGACCTCCAGTGCCCTGGCAGGAGAGAGACAGGCATGTCCATCACATGGGGTCCTAACGTGAGGCTGCCCTTGCCCACTCTAGGTTCTTTCCAGATTCCGTCTGGAAACTGGAACTGGTGGGATCAAAGTTGTTACCACCCCCAAGTTGTACAAGAGTGAATATTCTTCCACTGTGCTTCCTCTGGCTGGTCTCTGATCCTTTCTACCCCAACTTCGCTTATTCCCACCCCTGAAACACACCTGCTCCACGGGCAGTCTCCCACACTTTGTAACCCCACCAGGATGGGCCTGCAGGGGCAGCTCCTCTCTGCCAATTTCCCTTTGATATGGGCCCTGTATTCTCACATAATGACCTAAGGCTTGGCTTCAGAAGTCAGCTTTAGGTTATTTTCAGCCAAATCACTTTCCTAATGATCCTTTTGAAATTCCCTTCCGGTATCACTTTATATAGAAGAAATGTCAATACAGTATAAACAGTATTTAGGAGAAAAAGGAAGGGGGGAGTTATCAGTGTTCTTACTTTTTACATTTCGTAATAGAATCTTTCCCTCCACAATTTTTATCTCCAGCCATTCTCTTAAACCTCAGAGCTTTCGTGCTATGAGGACTCCCATCGTGGGGAGAACCCCTCAGCTGCCTCTCTGTGCCTTCTTTGTATGGCATCGGAGTTCTCCCCTCTTGAAGCTCCCTCTCTAGAATTTTCCTTTCCTACACGTGGTACTCTTGCTACTTAAGTGTTACAATGTTAATATCTGTGTGATTGCAGTTACTTTGTTCTTTAGTTCATGCTCTGGATTTCTCTTCTCCTCCTGTGTTTGGCTAATCCTGTCCTGCCTTTATTTCAGGTTCTACTGGTGTCTCCAGCTCTTGGTCTAACACCTCTTTTCTTGGCGACTTGAGATTCCTACAGGGAAGCTCTGACTCTTCTCCTCCCTCACCTCTTCCTACTAATTCCTCCTCTCCTCCCCTTCTCCTTTTCTGCAGGCTTGAGACAAACTTCAGTCACGGTCCTCTCAAGAGCTATTTTCTCCCATTTACTATTTCTTACTGCCACTCTGGTTCATTGCTTAATATTACGAAAGTCCTCTGTTCCATCTCCAAATACCCACCACAAGCTGAAATATATCTTCTTTATTTTCCCCTGGAAGCTCTTCCAGAAAACCTCCCTTTATCTTACTTACCCCTCCCGCCCCCCAAAAAACCTCTTCCCTGCATTCTTCAGACAAATGAAAACAACTCGTTGGTTCCTCTTCCACTTTCTTTTGTATGCCCTTAAAGCAAGCCCGACTCTGCCCACCTCCTTCCTATTATGTAATGCTCTTGGGCAGTTTGCCTAACTGCATTTTATCTGTAAACAGATGGTGGCATCACCTTTCACATTTACACCTTTCTTATTTACACCTGGGCCAGCGTTCCCACCTTCATATTGCACTCAAGAGTTTTGAATCACACTGGTGTGTCTTCCACTGTCTCTATCTTTTTTTTCATAAATTTGTTTATTTATTTACTTATTTATTTATTTTTGGCTGTGTTGAGTCTTCGTTGATGTGCGTGGGCTTTCTCTAGTTGCAGCGAGCGGGTGCTACTCTTTGTTGTGGTGCACGAACTTCTCATTGCACTGGCTTCTCTTGTTGCCGAGCACGGGCTCTAGGCATGCGGGCTTCAGTAGTTGTGGCATGCAGGCTCAGTAGTTGTGGCTCACGGGCTTAGTTGCTCCATAGCGTGTGGGATCTTCCCAGACCAGGGATCAAACCCGTGTCCCCTGCATTGGCAGGCAGACTCCCAACCACTGTGCCACTAGAGAAGTCCCTTCCACTGTCTCTAGATGGAATTGTCTGGCATGTGGTCAACCCCAAGTTCCCCTTTGACATAATTTGATTCCATACTAATCATCTCCAGGCCAGACCCCAAACTGGTCAGCATCTTTTGTTAGGGTTATTTAATACCTCAGGAAGCCTTTTCAGTAAATAACAAAGTCTCCTGTATCCATTCTTACATGCAGAAATAGTATCCAGAATAAATCCATTTTCTCTGCTAATCTGCAATTTCATGGGAACATTTGCCCTTAAAGAATGTGAATTATAGAAAACATGTTGAATTTACTGAGTTTCTTCTAAATAAGTTCATGACCATGGTGTCCACCCTGTGCTTCTCACTGGGTAGCTTTCCTTATCCCTGGAACAGTCAACTGGGAAGAGTGGGGAGGGGGGAGTATGGAGGACAGATGTCGCTCAGGTTCTAGTCAGCCTTGGTGGGCTTGCATCCTGACCCCACCGGGACCTTGAACAACTGACTTCATCTATGCCTCCATTTCCTCATCAGCAAAACCCCCAAATAACCTATCTTTTGCAGTTGTTGGGAGGCTTAAATGAGATAAGATGCAAAGTCCTTAAAACAATTCTTAACACATAGTAAGTGCTCAGTAAATCTTAGCTAGGTTCTTCCCTCTCTTGATTAGCCTAAGCTATTCTCTTTGGTTTTCCCTTCATCAAGTCCTTTTTTTTTTCTTTTGCGGTACGCGGGCCTCTCACTGTTGGGGCCTCTCCCGTTGCGGAGCACAGGCTCTGGACGCGCAGGCTCAGCAGCCATGGCTCACGGGCCCAGCCGCTCCACAGCATGTGGGATCTTCCCGGACCGGGGCACGAACCCGTGTCCCCTGCATCGGCAGGCGGACTCTCAACCACTGCGCCACCAGGGAAGCCCCATCAAGTCCTTCTTTAGACCTTAAAGAAATACCTTTTTTCTCCCCTTTCCCTTCCACTTCTTTCTGGCCGCTCTGTCCCTACTTTTTCCACATCTTTCTATGACTCCTCTCTTAAGTGTGTTTGCACCTGACAGGTGACAACCACCATCTAATTAGAGTCGGGGGTGGGGTGGGGGGAGAAAAAAGAAAAACATGTGACTTCACATGTCTGAGTTTGACCCGTGATTGTAGAGGGTTCTCTCCATCTTGCATGCAGGCATCTATGTTTAATTTACAAAGTATGCCTCAGTGGGTGAATGATGAGAGTCAGGTGATTTGGGCAAACCCAGAGACTTAGGGCAGAGATCCATGAGAAGACTGTCACCTTTGTGCTGCCAGAGGAAGAAGGATATCAAGGTCGCGTGGGACATGGGTCATCCTAATGGGGAAAGGGATCAGGGTCAGTAACCCACAGCCACTCCCATGGCCTCATTCTCTTAGCAAAGTGACAATCTAACTGCAATTGACTTTTGATCCCCAGGGTGGAGCGCCAGGGCAGGCAGGGCATAGGAAAGTCAGTCCACCAAGACTGTCCCAGGCTCTAGCCCAAGGCCGGTAAATCCCTGGGGGAGGGCGACTGCTCCTTCCAAGTTCTGTGTGATCTGTGCCCTCCTCCACCCAGATTAGTCAATGTCAGGGCTTCTTGTGTGTCTGCAAAAAGCTGATGGAGTCTTTAAATTTAAAATGGATATTCTGTTTATTATAGTAACATCTTTTAAAACCTAGCTTCAATTTAAGTTTTTAAGTTCAGCTTACTAACCTTTTTTATAAATGTAGCAGGTTTGAGCGCTCACTTTTATGAGGTGTTTGATACTTGACCCAATTTACACATAATTTAATTGCCCATTACAGGTCAAATCAGGATGCAAGTGCTCCTTATTTAGAAGAGCGTGCACATGTGGGAGCCCTGGGCAGTGGGCACAGAGACTTGGGGTGGGAGAGGGTCAGAGGGGAAGAATGCTGGGGGAGGGGCACCACAGCCAGGACTTAGAAGAAATTACTGGACCTTTCAGGAGGTCAGGCTGAGGAGTTCTGTTTCTCACCCACCTGCAACACCACCTCAACGCCTGGGGCTGGTCACCTGCCCCACATGTGCAGAGCTGAAACCACCTGCACGTTTATGAACAATTCAAGTGATCACGATGAATAGGGATGAAAAGGAGTCCTTAGTTAGCAGACAAAGGAACAAGAGCTGATAAAACAGAGAATTCATATTATTAAGCATATGTTGCTCATTAGGCCTCCCTATCACCCTAAGAGGCCAGCATAATTCTTCCCGTTTTGTGGATACGGAAACTGCACTTCAAGACTACACAGCTAGCAAACAGTGGAGACTAGATTCAACCTGTAAATTTTAAGACACACACATCTTAATAAAAACTATTTATAAATATCTTGCAAAAGTGTTGGAACTGGGGCTTCCCTGGTGGCGCAGTGGTTGAGAGTCCGCCTGGGGACACGGGTTCGTGCCCCGGTCCGGGAAGATCCCACATGCCGCGGAGCAGCTGGGTCCGTGAGCCATGGCTGCTGAGCCTGTGCGTCCGGAGCCTGTGCTCCGCAACCGGAGAGGCCACAACAATGACAGGCCCGTGTACTGCAAAAAAAAAAAGGTGTTGGAACTATCTAATCCAAATTGGAGCGTATGGTGATTTCTTCGCCTTTATCATCTTCTCTCAGCCCCTAGTCCACACTGACTTTTTCCAAAATTGCCATCTCAGGCTCATTATCTGAGACTCCATGGACCCCTCCATGGGGGACACAGAAAAGCTTTGTGCCCAGGAGCCCCACAGGGCCCTGCACCGTATCAGAAGCAGAAATATTGCACAGTTGGAGATGGAGCAGTCTCTAGTGGCTGAGCTGGGATGCCCAGCCACTCATCAGTAGCTGTGCTGGTAGAATCCCACCTAACGATGCCTGACAGGGAGGCAAGGAATCACCTAAGCTTTGCAGGTCCTAGAGCCCCTGGATCCAAGAACAAACTCATTTTTCCATTTTTACCTCTGGCTGGATATGTTGCTCCTTTAAAAAGCACATTATGGACTCAGAGAGAATCTTCTTTTCAAGCATCCATGGGAAATTACCAAAATATATAATGCACTAGGTCTCAAATTTCCAAACAGAGAGTTGTTTAGGCCACAGGTCTTGACTGCACATGAAATGAAACTAAACATAACAAAGATTAAATTATGACTTCTCAATTTGGAAAATTGAAAGTACTTCCCTTTTGGGTAATGACAATTGGCAAAAGGAAAAAATTGGAAACAATGGAAATGTTCAACAGTAGAAGATGCCGTTGTTAAAATAAGGTTGGAGAATCCATCTTCTGCCTATATTGTTGACGCCTGAGATAAAAGTCAAGCTTTTAGAGGTTGGTGAACTACCTTCTAAAATTCATTCATGAAAATGATGAGAGGAGGTCCTTTATTTCCTACAGGTCCTTGTTCGTAAAGAGTTTAAGGTGAGAGCAGCTTCTGCCTTAGTGGTGATATTCCGATTTGGAGTCTCTTCTGCTTCCCCAAAGTGAATTTTCTTAATAGATTAAAAAAAAAAAAAAAAAAGGAAAGTCTATTACTACATCTTGAGTTCTCAGAATTGAAGAGAGATGATGTATAGAGCACCGAACAATGACCCAACGAACTCACTGCAGTCATGGTGAAAGGTATGAAATCTCATCTACTCTCTGATACCACAGATTCTTACACCACAGGGGGAGGAGTTGGGAGAAAGTGCAGAGAAAATTAGGTGGCAACGGCCATGGGGACGCTGAAAAACTGTATGGGTATTGTGACCACACTTTCTGAATTAAATATCGACATTACAACTATGAGGATGAGACTGAAATCTCTTGGACTATTTGAGATATAGCTTTTCCTAATTCTATGAATTCTGAATGGGAAATTCGACAGACTGTGTCCCAAGAGGAAGAAGGCCTAGTGTCTGTGCTTGGGGAAATCTTGAAGAAGTTGAAAAGTAGACTGATGATTGAAATCTAAGAAAACTGGAGTTTGAAAAGAGGTGCTGAAAAATTTTTTTTGATTCAAAAATATTTATTGTGGGGCTTCCCTGGTGGCGCAGCGGTTGAGAGTCCGCCTGCCGATGCAGGGGGCACGGGTTCGTGCCCCGGTCCGGGAGGATCCCGCGTGCCGCGGAGCGGCTGGGCCCACGAGCCATGGCCGCTGAGCCTGCGCGTCCGGAGCCTGTGCTCCGCAACGGGAGAGGCCAC
Organism: Phocoena sinus; assembly: GCF_008692025.1. NCBI lineage: Eukaryota > Metazoa > Chordata > Mammalia > Artiodactyla > Phocoenidae > Phocoena > Phocoena sinus. The sequence goes on from NC_045779.1 coordinate 39,029,590, forward strand.
AACAGGGAGAGGTCCGCGTACCGCAAAAAAAACCAAAAAAAAAAAAACAAAAAAAAACAAAAATATTTATTGTGGAAAATTTGGAAAATCATATAGAAAATAAACCACCTGTAATCCCACCACTCTGAAATAATGACTTCTGGTATTTTATTGTATTTTCATCTAGACTTTTTTTTTTTTTTTTTGCGGTACACGGGCCTCTCACTGTTGTGGCCTCTCCCGTTGCGGAGCACAGGCTCCGGACGCGCAGGCTCAGTGGCCATGGCTCACGGGCCCAGCTGCTCCGCGGCATGTGGGATCTTCCCGGACTGGGACACGAACCCGTGTCCCCTGCATCGGCAGGCGGACTCTCAACCACTGCGCCACCAGGGAAGCCCTCATCTAGCCTTTTAACTTGAATATATAATTTTTAAAATTACAGTAAAATATACATAACATAAAATTATGTAGATTAACATTGCTCTGCAGACATCACCACCATCCATCTCTAAAACTCTTTTCTTCTTGTGAAACTGGAACTCTGTACCTATTAATCACTAACATCTCATTCTTCCCTCCCCCCACCCCCGGCAACCACCGTTCCACTTTTCATCTCTATGATTTTTAATTGAACACATAATATTTATTTAAAATTAAAATTATACTGTACACTATAGAGTTTTGTGCTCTGCTTTCTTTAATTAATATTAGGTTCCTCTTACCACTAGTCTTGCCAGCATGATTTTGCAATGTATTCTATATTGGTGTTTCTTCCTTTTTTTCTCTTTTTCTGTTAAAAGTGTCCATAAGCATACTTACACATAAAGTTTTATGAGTAAGCAACATTCTGTAGAATGTTTTAAATAATAACTCCATAAAATTAACAGCGGTTGAAACCTAATTGACAAATAAGATAAATACTGTCACATGGTTTCTTATTTTTCTGTTTTGGTAGAGAAGCTACACTTGTTAGAATAGAATTAAAAGAAAAATACTTAACTAATCTATACTTTCATCAATTTTCTGAGACTATCCTAACGTGATTAATGTGTGCCAACATTCTACATATTTTCCTAGTATGATTGTTTACATAGTAAAACAGAAGATTATAAAACACAAAAGAACCTATAGGTATGAATAATACTATCTTTTCTAAGAGAATTATAAGATTTCTGGCTTCACTTTCACCATTTTTTGTTTGGACCAAATTGAGACTAAATGCAGGAGAACCTGGTGGTGGTTGCTTTTAACCTAAAAATACCTACCTCGAGGAAAATTTTCACTTGTGACTTGAGAAGAGAAAAACAGGACAATCTTCCTTTGGAGGCTCTGGCAGCAAGGGAGAGGCCTGGTTTTGGCTTCGCCCATCCCTTTACCCCTTGGCTCACCTCACATGAGTTCTGTGTGGTATTGTGAACTTTGCGTGGCAGGCACTGAGCTACTTGTTACCTGGACCAGGTCATGCCCTTCCCTGGGACTGGAGCGCCCCTCCAGAAGGAAAGGGCCAAACGTATAGTCGTGATGAAGGTGGGGTAGAATCCCTGAATTCTAAAAACCTATGTCCTCCCAGGGCCTCATTTCTCAGCAAGCCCTTCCTTAGGACCATGCACTAGGAGTCTTGTCCTTTACGCCTTAGAAAATATACTCATGGTTAGTCAGCCATGTTCTAAGCATATTAAAACAGGCCAGTGCTAATGGCAAATTTCAGCTAGAGCCATCCCCAATGTGGCGGCCTCAAGTCTTCCGTACGATTGAGGCCTCAATTCATATGTCAATGCCACCATATTGCCAGTGTGGGGCGACACCCTAATCCAGAGAGATTCATCTTCCCTGAAAGCTGGCTTCCCTCTCAAGGTGTGTTCTTATGGGCCACCACAAGCCACCACCAGTTCTCCTGGGCTTCGGGACCCAAAAAAAATGTCCCTGCTCATGGTGGCTGCTTCCGCATTCTCTGCACGCCTTCCCTTCCACTGCCTGGCAAAACTTCCATGGTTCATGCAAGGTGTTGACTATGAAGAGTTCCTAGTTCTTTCCCTGTGCTAAACAGAGAGGAGAGCTCCTCTCGCAAGACCAGCCTCTTGAATGTTCTACCCCTTCCATCTCTTCACTCCAGGTTACAGAGCCCAAGCCTTATCGCTGGGGCTTGCTGGAGACACACACCACCCCTGGAGTTCTCCTCATTCCTAGCCACCACACTTCTTTTTTAAGATCTTTTTGACGTGGAACCATTGTTTCTTTTTAAGTCTTTTATTGAATTTGTTACAATATTGCTTCTGCTTTTTGTTTTGGGGTTTTTTTTTTGGCTGTGAGGCATGTGGGATCTTAGCTCCCAGACCAGGGATCGAACCTGTACCCTCTGCTTTGGAAGGCGAAGTCCCAACCACTGGACTGCCAGGGAAGTCCCCACCCCACTTCTATTGTCTCACCTCTAAAGCATTTCCTGTAATAGAGCCTCTGCAAGTGCCTATTAATAAACTGTTAGTGGAAGTTTGGCCTCTGATGCTTTCTCTGGTGCCTTCTTCATTACTCCAGGCTTCAGGAGAACCTCTGCAAATGTGCTTTCCCAAACCCTTTTCCTCTGACACAGAGTGTGCTGAGGCTCTTTCGAGTTGGTCTGGGCTTCAGATAACAATCCCTAAACCATACATGAGCCTTTGGAGCGAATTGAACATGGATGGGTCCATCTGATCTAGAAGTTGATTTTAACTGATCAGGGAAGCCAAATTGTAAAGGCTCTATCCAGGGGCAGTCCCCACCTTTCTTGGTTCCTAACCAGTTCCTGCCTTCCCTCACTCTGTGTAAGGAATAATTAAGCAGTCACAAAATGTCCCTGAAATGAGGATATCCATAAGAATTAGGTTTTAAAATGATTTCCTGCTCAGGATACGGCCTGCATGAAAAAAATAAATAGAAGAAACAACAGTAAATATAAGGACAAAGTAAGTAATTAAACTTGAAAGCGAGTTTTGCTCCACAAAAACTGTGATGGAGCTGTGGTTGGATTTTTTTTTTTCTTTTTTCTCTTAAAGAGAAGGGGAAAAAATTATCGATAGTGAAAAGGAAGTGATCTGATTTGTTGAAATGTTTGGTCTAGAGGACTACTCCATATACAGTCAGATGCAAAGTTGTCTCTGACTTTCTGAATATATTATGCCTTTGAGTATACTGTGGTACTGATTTTCTATATGTTTTAGTTTCACTTTTTCTTTTTCTTTTGGTATATGTTAAACCAATTTGTCCTACATGCTAGAACTAGCTAGTTTTGGAGCAGATATCTTTAGAAGTTATATTAATTCAGAGGGTGTTGGGAAATATTGGCTAAATAATGCAGCTTTCAGTGTAATTTATGCCCAGAAACCTTTGCATTAAAAGATTCCGACTCAAAATATCTATTATGTTCACAGACAAATACATTGTTTTCTATTTTTGCAGGCATTTCCTGTTTAACTTTCACATACTCTGTGATGTAGGTGTGGCTATTGTTTTGTTGATTTTTGTACTCCGGGCAAGCCAAAGCTCAGCAAAATCAAGTTCTTTTTCTTCTTCCCCTTCCCCTCCCCCTTGCCCCAAGGACACTATAAAAAGCCGGAATAGAATCATTGTTGGCTGCCTCCAAGTTTAATGTTCCATACCTTGGGGTGAGGCCGGATGTTGGAGCACTTTTCATTTACCTTCTCGTTTAAGCAATCTGAGTCAGGTAGATATGCTCAGGCCAAATTAAAACCAAATGTTTGATATGCTTATTTTTAGAACCATTTTATTTACAGTAATTGCTTTCCTGTTTTTCCTGCGATACATTGTGCTCCTAGCAGGGCAAAGAAGTCTATTTAAACACCCCTATCTGATGACTTACTCCATTTTCTTTGCATCTGATGGTAACATCTGGCAGTACCCGAAGTTCCAAGCCCAAGGGATTCACATAATGCACAATGTTGCCCTTGTCTGGTCTTCTTTTAACTGGGACGGGCTAATAGGATTTGGGCTAAGGAAGTTTCACAATCTAGTAGTCGAAGTTTAGATTTGGGAGGGACTTTACAGGTCATTTAGTTGCATATCCCACCCAATGCAAAAATCTCTTCCGCAGCATACCTGCCAGTGACTGTCGCCTCTTGTTCCCAGCCCCTCCAGGGACAGGGCCCTCCCAAAGGACAAGGCAGTTCATTTCATCTTTGAACGCTGAATTGCTGGAGAGTTTTTCCTTACGCCGTCATGATGAGCTGAGATTTTTGTCTCTCTGTAACTGCTACCCATTGGTTCTAATTTGGTCATCAGATGACAAATTATCTTATGGTCATACAATTCAAATTGACCATAACATTCAAATTCTTTCACACGATGAAAACGTAAATAGTTCTCATACTGCCTCCTAGGAAGATGACATTTTCACGGGTAAACACTTCTTGTTCCTTTAATTGTTCCTTACCCTTTTGTGGCTTATGTAATTGAGGTTCTTTAATTTGTCACAGGCAGAAATCCCAGTTCAAAATGGCTCCATTAAGAAAAAAATGTATTGGCTTACATACCTGAAAAGTCCAGAGGAAGAGGCAGCTTCTGGCCCAGCCAAAGCCATCAAGGCCTGGTCTCCCTCGCCATCTGTGCCATTCAGAGTCCCATCAGGAGGGAGAAACCACACGATCATTTGAACAGGAAAAGTTTAACCTAAAGAATTATTCACTTTGCTGTCCGCCTGAAACCAACACAAAATTGTAAACCAGCTATATTTCAATAACAATTATAAAAAAGTGGAAAAAAAAGAATTATTACCTGTAACAGGAGATTGGAGTAACATGGGAATGGCCGGCAAGAAGTAAACAGTCCTGAAGAATGCAGGAAGTGTGGGTATATGGAGCAATACTCCTGGGGCTGATATAGAGCACCCAAGAAAGATCTAGGCATTCCCATCTCCCCACCTGAGATCCAGACCTTGTTGGAGAGGGCACAGCTGTATCTCACTGATAGGCAAATAAGTTACTGTCATGCTGTTTCAGTGGAACTTGCTGGAAATCTTCCCCCTGCAACTTACTGGAAATTCATCCCCATAGTGCTGGGGAAAGCTGTTCATGAGGAAGTGTATCTGAAGTAGGTGCCAAGGTAAGCTGCTGGCCACTGGGTGCTGCTGGCACTGAAGGAGCAGATACTAGCAAAGCCATTGATGCTGCAAGTGGCAGACACTGGAGAAGTGGCCCCCATTCCCAGTGAACACATGGAACCGGGAAGCAGAACCCTTTCCTCTGCCATGTTTCTCCAGTGCTCTCTATTGACAAAGTGTAATATCATGACAGCTGGTAAAGAAAAATATGGAAGGACCCACTACATTTTTTTAGAATAGACAATAAAGGGTGAATTTGGAGCCAAGAGGCAATCTGTTGTTAAGTGGCACACCACTTTTACATTCTGTTCCTCTCTTTAGGCTCTATACACATTCTCCTTCTGGTGGCAAGATGGCTGTCAGAAGTTCCAGGCTTTTATCCCTTTCTTCTGATGACCGCACTGGGAAGAGAGTATGTCTCTTCCCCAACATTGTACCAGGTTAAGTTTAATTGATTCTAGTTTGTCAAGCTTGTATCAGCTGTTCATTCCTGAGCCAATCACAGTATTCAGATGGTTCTGTTGCTCTGACTGGCCAGCTCTGAAATATCCTACTCCCAGAAGAAGGGGTGAGTCAACCTTACCCCTATCAAATGTACGGTGAAAATTCCATGTAAGATCCAAGATTTTTTTATATATAAATTTATTTTACTTTATTTTATTTTTGACTGTGTTGGGTCTTCATTGCTGCATGGGCTTTCTCTAGTTGAGGCGAGCAGGGGCTACTCTTCATTGTGGTGCACGGGCTTCTCATCACAGTGGCTTCTCTTGTTGCGGAGCATGGGCTCTAGGCGCACGGGCTTCAGTAGTTGTGGCATGCCGGCTCAGTAGTTGTGGCTCGCAGGTTCTAGGGCGCAGGCTCAGTAGCTGTGGAGCACGGGCCTAGTTGCTTCGTGGCATGTGGGACCTTCCTGGACCAGGGCTCGAACCTGTGTCCCCTGCACTGCCAGGCGGACTATTAACCACTGCGCCGCCAGGGAAGCCCAGAGCAAAATGTTGATACTAGAAGAAGGAGGAATGGCTAATAGGCAGGCAAAAATAGCACTGGTGGTTTTTAGGAGCAGAGAATGTGGAACTAGATAGATCTCAATCAACCAATGCCTCCGTTTTCTCACCTGTAAAGTGAAAATAATAATAATGCCCATCTGAGCTGGAAGGGATAAATAAATGTCACACCTTAATTCCTGCCCAGATTTGGAAACGATTGAGAAATAGACTGAAGTGTCAATAGGGTGGAGAATAACACGTCAGCTTTATTACTGAGAGAAGTTGATGTTGAGTGGCACTCGGGATGATGTTGTCTCCGGTAGTGCTAAATAGCCACAGGGACCTGCCCCCACGCCCCACCACTCCCTGCCATGCAAATTGGCTACTGCAAAACTTACGCCATAGACATCGGGGAAGAGACCAAATCTTGTGTTCTTTGTAGGCAGACAAGTCTCAAAGGGAGAGGAGTGAACTGATCCAGACATGCACAATTCCCTTTTTCTAAATTCCCAATAAAGTAAGTCATTCTTCCTCCCCTGGGGGTGTGAGGGTGGGACAAGTGAGGGTGGGACGAGAGGGCAGGAAAGTGATTCTAGCAGATCTCCATCTACTTCTCCTAACTTTATGTTCTCCTAATCAGTTGGGTTTACCTATTAAGACTATGGTCAACCAAGGTTTTAGCTACCCCCTTAGAAGAGGAGATAAGGGGTTTATCAGAGCTGGCTCCTTCCTTTATGACTCTGCTCTCTCAATTCCAACCCACTGTTCCTTTGGGTTTTCTCCTGGGCACCTGTAATACTTTAAACTTGCATTAGTTGTCAACGTCTAAAGGAGCAAATGATATCACATAAAAGTCCCATTTCCAATTTCTTTGGGAAAAAAAGTCAAGCAACTTGGGACCCTCATTCTTACATGAAAATAATCAGTTGAAGCTGAGAAGTGGCCACCAACTTCAGATGGATCATGGTCTCTCCTGTTGCTCTTGTCACTACTACTCTAGTTATTACAACTGATCACCTCACTCATTTGCCTACCAGCCTGGCCAATGTAGGCATTTAAATTTGTAACTCCCTATGCTAGATTCCTATGATTGGTGCCTGACCTGTCATTCTGGGTAGCCTGGTTAAACCAGGTGGACACCTATCTGTACTCTTTTAGGTGGGGCTGGTAAACACTTACCAAGTACAGCCTACAAGGGCCCAGGCAAAGGCTGGTCTATTTCTACAACTCTTAAAAGAATAAAATGACCATAGGCATCTTACCTTTGCATTTAAGCATTGCTGCAGTGGTCCATTATAATCACCATGCAGAAAGGATTTTAGAATGTCCACATTCACATTCATAAACTTCAAATCAAAGCACACACAATTAAACCCTATGATACTCGTAGTATTTATATGAAAAGATGAGGAAGGGGGATTTGCTAGTAACTACTATTGGGAGATAATTCTGCATGTATCTTTCTTGTTTCTTCATGGCTTGCAAGCAGAGAGACTGACTTCCCTTTGATCTGGATTATCTTTCTTAGCTTCATCTAAGGAAGTTTATATAGTGAACAGCCTTGGAAGATATAGTGTCTCCCTATAGAGCAAAGAGCAGTCATGCTTACAGTCCAGTATAATAAAGATGATGCCTCACTTATCTGGAGCAAATGGCTATATATATATATATATATATATATATATATATATATATATCCATTACAAAAGATTCATGTTTTCTAGTTTCCTAGTCTTAGGCTTCCCCTCCTGTAAGTTACCCCACCATGTGTTCAGTTGCCATCAGTTCCTTTTCATATCACACTGACAGCTGTGTTTCTTTCTCTCCTTTTTAAAAATTGGAGTATAATTGACCTACAACACTATGTTATTTCAGATGTAAACATAGTGATTCAGTATTTCTACATATTACTGATACTGTGTATAAAATAGATAACTAATGAGAACCTGCTATATAGCACAGGGAACTCTACTCAGTGCTCTGTGGTGACCTAAATGGGAAGGAAATCCAAAAAAGAGGGGATATATGTATACGTACAGCTGATTCACTTTGCTGTAAAGTAGAAGCTAACACAGTATTGTAAAACAATTATACTCCAATAAAAATTAAGAAAAAAAATCTTTCTGTACATTACTAAGTGATCCTACAAGTCAGTTACCATCTGTCACCATATAAAGTTATTGCAATATTATTGACTATATGCCCCATACTGGACATTTCATCCCCATGACTCATTTGTTTTGTAACTAGAATTTTGTACCTCTTGATGTCCTTCACTTTTTTCACTCATCCCCCCACCCACCTGCCCTCTGGAAACCACCTGTTTATTCTCTATATCTATGAATTTGTTTCTTTTTTTGTTATATTTGTTCATTTGTTTTGTTTTTTACTTTCCATGTATAAGTGAATTTATATGGTATTTGTCTTTCTCTGTCTTATTTCACTTAACATAATGCCCTTTAAATCCATCCATGTTTTTGCAGATGGCAAGATTTCATCCTTTTTTATGGCTGAGTAATTTCCATTTTATATATACGCATACACACATATATGCCATTTTCTCTATCCATTATCTATTGATGGGCACTTCCGGTTGCTTCCATGTTGGCTACTAATGCTGCAATAAACATAGGGGTGCATACAGTACATATACCCTTTCCAATTAGTGGTTAGGTTTTCTTTGGGTAAATACTCAGAAGTGGAATCGCTGGATCATATGATAGTCTTATCTTTAATTTTTTGAGGAAACTCCATTCTGTTTTCCATAGCAGCTGCACCAATTTACATTTCCACCAACAGTGCACTAGGGTTCCCTTTTCTCCACATCCTTGCCAACACTTGTTTTTCTTGACTTTTTGATGATAGCCATTCTGACAGGTGTGAGGTGTTACGTCATTGTGGTTTGGATTTGCATTTCTCTGATGATTAGTTATGCTGAGTGCCTTTTCATGTATCTGTTGGTTATCAGTATGTCTTCTTTGGACAAGTGTCTATTCAGGTCCTCTGTCCATTTTTTAATCAGGTTGTTTGATTTTTTTAATGTTGAGTTGTATGAGTTCTTTATATATTTTGGATATTAACTCCTTATCAGCTATATTGCTTGCAAATATGTTCTCTCATTCAGCAGATGGACTTTTCATTTTGTTGACATTTTTCTTTGTTGTACAAAAGCTTTGTATTTGATATAGTCCCATTTGTTTATTTTTTGGTTTTGTTTTCCTTGCCTAAGGAGACAGATCCAAAGATAATATTGCTACAACTGGTGACAAAGAGTGTACTGCCAATGTTTTCTTCTAGGAGCTTTATGGTTTCAGATCTCACCTTTAAGTCTTTAATCCATTTTGATTTTATTTTTGTATATGGTGTAAGAAAGTAGTTCATTTTGATTCTTTTGCATGTAGCTGTCTAGTTTTCCCTACACCATTTACTGAAGACACTGTCCATTCCCCAGCGTATATTCTTGCCTCCTTTGTCATGGATTAATTGACCATATATGCTTAGGTTTTTTTCTGGGCTCTCTATTCTGTTCCATTGATCTAGATGTCTGTTTTTATGCCAGTATCATACTGTTTTGATTACAGTAGTTTTGTAATATAGTTTGAAATCAGGGAGCATGATACCTCCAGCTCTGTTCTTTCTCAAGATTGTTTTGACTAATCAGGGATTTTTGTGTTTCCATACAAATTTTCTTTCTAGTTCTGTGAAAAATGTCATTGGTATTTTGATAGGGACTGCATTGAATCTGTAGATTGCTTTGAGTAGTATGGGCATTTTTTTTTTTTTTTTTTTGTGGTACGCTGGCCTCTCACTGTCATAGCCTCTCCTGTTGTGGAGCACAGGCTCCAGACGTGCAGGCTCAGCGGCCATGGCTCACGGGCCCAGCCGCTCCACAGCACGTGGGATCCTCCCGGACCAGGGCACAAACCCGTGTCCCCCGCATTGGCAGGCAGACTCTCAACCACTGTGCCACCAGGGAAGCCCAGTATGGGCATTTTAATAATATTAACTCTTCTCACCTAAAACACAGGATATCTCTCCATTTCTTGGTATCAATTTCAATTTCCTTCATCAGTGTTTTACAGTTTTCAGAGTATAGATCTTTCACCTCCTCGGTTAAGTTTATTTCTGGGTATGTTATTCTTTTTAACGCAATTATAAATTAAATTGTTTTCCTGCCTTCTCTCTCTTTTTTTTTGACCATACCACAAGGCATATGGGATCTTAGTTCTCCAACCAGGGATTGAACCTGCACCCCCTGCAGTGGAAGTGTGGAGTCTTAAACACTGGACTGCTGTGGAAGTCCCTCCTGCTTTCTCTTTTTAAAGTTCATTGTTAGTGTATAGGAAAGCAACAAATTTCTGTGTATTAATCTTGTATCCTGCAACTTTACTGAATACACTTATTAATTCTAATATATATATTTCAAATATATATATATATACACATATATATGTTTCTGTATCTGCAAATAGTGACCGTTTTACTTCTTCCCTTCCATTTTAGATGACATTTTTTTCTTTTTCTTGTCTGATTACTGTGGCTAGGTCTTCCAGTACTATGTTAAATAGAAGTGGCAAGATGTCCCCTAATTGTGCTATTAAATAGTCTGGGTGGCAGATGTCTGGTTAAGTTGTGTTGGCAAGCCCTCCTACCCAAATGATCTTAAAAACATCTGCTGGCATTTTGCATCTGTTAGGATGGCTATTATATATAAAAAAAAGAAAATAACAAATGTTGGTGTGGGTATGGAGACATGTGAATCCTTGTGCACCGTGGGTGGGAACATAAAATGATGCAGCTACTGTAGGGGAATCACTATACTGTTTTCCATAGAAAAACAAATTCAGCAGCACTGAGGCAATTATCCTGAGTGGTGAGTGTGGTGGTGGTCTTGGGGGAGCGGGGAATGCCATGAGATTAACCCAGAGAGGACATTAAATGACATTAAATGACATTAAATGACACCAGAGACCATCAACCAGGTTCTATCAAGATAGAGGACCCAGAAGAATTAAATGGAGTCTTGAGTTTCAGACCAATATGAAACTCTTATGGGTTCTCTTTTCTCTCTGTCTTCAATATGCATAAATATTCATATTCGCATATGTGTTTGGAGTCTGAAAACTGGAATAACATATGTGTTTGGAGTCTGAAAACTGGAATAACATCAATGGACATGACACCTAGACCCAGGGGCACAGGGAAGTGCTAAGCGGAGGTATTGTTATGGGGACCTGGGGAGGAGGAGACCTTTGTCTGAGCCAGGTGAGCTGTTGCTGAAGCCCTGGGGGCATAGTAAATGGGATACTCCTCATTACAGATCCTCTAAGATAGTGTTTCTAATAATGTGCCATGTGAGATTCTGGATGTTTCACATAAGAAAGGATTTGGTCTTCCAGTAAGACTAATCTAGGTCACCGTCTGCACCCCCGTCCCTTTGTTAATAAGGAAGCTGAAACTGTGATTGGTAAAGTGAAAGTTACTTATCCAAGATTATGCATGTGGGTCTATCTCTACCTCTTTTTATGTAATATTTTGTCACACTTCCAAGCAATTCAAAATTGTGTATCAGTATATTCTTATATGGATTGTTTTCCTCTCTATCTGCTTCATTTAAAAAAAATATATATATTTATTTATTTTTGGCTGTGTTGGGTCTTCATTGCTGTGTGTGGGCTTTCTCTAGTCATGGCGAGCAGGGGCTACTCTTTGTTGCGGTGCGCGGGCTTCTCATTGCGGTGGTTTCTCTTGTTGCAGAGCACAGGCTCTAGGCGCATGGGCTTCAGTAGTCGTGACGCTCGGGCTCAGTTGCTCCACAACATGTGGGACCTTCCCAGACCAGGGATTGAACCCGGGTCCCCTGCATTGGCAGGTGGATTCTTAACCACTGCATCACCAGGGAAGTCCCTCGTTCTATCTTCTTCGAATTATCTTTATCCAATCCCCTGGATGGCGGTAAAATGCATTTTTATTCAGCTGGGGGATCCTAATGACCTATCATATGTTGCCTATAGAGCTGTGGTAATTTCTCCCATGATGGTGCCCACAGGCCAATAATGGCCAGTAATGGTGACTAGATGTACTTTGGGTCAGTGGCTTATGCTTGAGAGATGGTTGGAGGAGCAAAGACTTCACTATTCTGCCCTGTGATCTTATTAACATCTTGCTTCACCAATGAACCATGCACCAGACAGGACATGCTTCAGCCTCCAATCCAGCTACCATCAAGATGCCTTTGGAGAGTTGATATCAACAGGTAAAATTTCATTGCTCTGTGAGTTTTGGTTCATGGGTGCCACTTATTTAAGAAGCCAGATAGGTTATCTAAGCAGTTTCCAAAATCAGTGATGTACAGCATTGGACAGATTTCAGTAAAAATAATAGTAGCTAACACACATTTAGGGCTTGCTACATTCCAGGCACTGTTCTAAGTGCTTTTTATATATTTTCTCATTTAATCTTAAAAACCACCCAATAAAGTAAGGTATATTATTATCCTGACTGAGCAGGCATAGAAACTAAGATAAAAAGTGGTTAAATCACTTTTCCAAAAGCAACAGTGACAAAGTTGGAGTTTGAGCTCAGAAAATCTGGGTCCAGAACCCGTGTTTTGAAATCTTTATGCTCTTCTCCCCTGCTTCTCAATCCCAGGCTGTATGGTTTGATGTAATGGATAATTACACATCAGAACCGTGCTGTCTTCCAGTCTCCTGAAGGACATTTTGGGCCTTTCCATGTTTGTTCGCTTTTCCCCATCAAGGTGTCATTGGATAATACCCTTTCTGGATCCCAATATTCAGTGTCAGCTCTAAGATTTGTGTTGCTATGAAAAATTTATGACAATGCAGTTTTTCTTATACTGGTTGGTAAATAACTTGTAACTTTTCCAGGCAATGTGTTTCTGGAAAGGAATTTTGATCCCATCTCTCTGATCCCCTAGTTGGAGATGAAACCTGCTGGACCGGCCTGACTTGTCTGACCTTAAGTGGCCTGGGCAGAGAGCCTTGACGTTCTCACCCATAGCTGTGAAGGTGGAGCCAGGACTCCTGGGCCAGCAGGGGCAGCCAGTGAACACAGGAATTTTATTCTAACAGGTCATCTAAACAAGGTAGCATTGAGGTAGGTAAAGAGAGTTGAAGAAGGGAGGAATGGGATCAGAAACCCAGTGAAGAGAGAAGCAGAAAGAAGCGAGCCAAAAGGAGTCTCTGGAAGGCATTCTGGGCAATTCTGAGCAACTCCATGCAAGATCAGAGACAGGAAGCTGTTGCCAGAAGCCCAGACATGTTTGAGTAAACTGCGCCAACTTCAGAGAAAAGTTAAAACTCTATGGAAATCTTTATTAATTTACATTTCCCTTAAACACACATGTAGTCAGTATGAACAATTCTGTTCACCCTTTTTACTTAGTGGTAATAAAGCATTTCCAGGAATCAACATAATCCACATTCTTGGATTTCTCAGTTTTATGGCATTCTTTCCTATTGCTGTTTGACCACTTCCTTATCTTTGAATTGGTTCCAGTATCTTTCTCTACTGGGCAATGTTTTGACAAGGAACTGTGCCTACCAAAACAGCATTACCCCAGCCACACACACACACCTGGCTTACTCGTGGTGGGCATAGAATCTTGGCCCAAATAGTCATGTGGGTCCACCTTGTCCAGCTGTCCACCTATAATAAATAATAACCAAAGACCTCCTGGGACTCAGGGCTTCATAAAAACTTCAAAGGCTTAATTGAGAAAGACCAAAACCAGTTATCCTACACATGACCAGATATTCCATAGGTTTAAAAATATTGTATGGGGTGCTTCTAGCTTACTTTAAAATCTTCTGGCCATACCTAGTCTTTTTGTCTCTGCTATCCAGCATGAGTCTTCTGCTTTTATCATCTGCTGATTCTGCTGGTTTCACTTCCCTGCTTGAAACCCATTGAGTTCTACTGCTTTTAGAATGAAACCTGAGTTCCCAGATATGGTCAGTAGAATAATGGCCCCCAAAGATATCCACATTCTAATCCCTGGAACCTGATTATGTTATCTTACATGGCAAAACACTTTACAGATGTGATTAAGGATCTTGAGATGAGAAGCTTATACTGAATTATCTGGGTGGGCCCAATCTAATCATAAGGGTCCTTATGAGGTCCTTATAAAAGGGAGGCAGGGGCTTCCTTGGTGGTACAGTGGTTAAGAATCCGCCTGCCAATGCAGGGGACATGGGTTCGAGCTATGGTCTGGGAAGATCCCACATACCGTGGAGCAACTAAGCCTGGGGGCCACAACTACTGAGCCTGTGCTCTGTAACTACTGAAGCCTGTATGCTGTAACTATTGAAGTCCACATGCTCTAGAGCCCACGTGCTACAACTACTGAGCCTGCGAGCTGCAACTACTGAGCCTGCGTGCTACAGCTACTGAAGCCCGCGTGCCTAGAGCCCGTGCTCCGCCACAAGAGAAGCCACCGCAATGAGAAGCCCATGTACTGCAACGAAGAGCATCCCCCCTTCGCCGCAACTAGAGAAAGCCCACGTGCAGCAACAAAGACCTAATGCAGCCAAAAATAAATAGATAAATAATAAAATTAATTAATTAATTTAAAAAAAAAAGGGAGGCAGGAGGGCCAGAGTCAGAGAAGGAAGTGGCGGGAGTGACATGGGACCAAGGAATTGCAGATGGCCTCTAGAAGCTAGAAAATATGATGAAACAGATTCTCTGCTAGAGCCAGAGCAGCAGAACACGGCTGAGGCACATTTCTAGGTAAGCACCAAGGCTCCCACATCACACTCTTCAATGTCGTAGAATTACAGTCTTCTGAAAGTCATCAAGCGCAATAAAGATACGTATCAGCCACAGTATTTATTAAGTGCCATCTGTGTGCAAAGCCCTCTGCTTTTGTGTGTAATTGTAGTGGGGTGATAGTACAGAATAGTGGATCCCCAAAAGATATGTTCAAGTCTTAACCCCCAGAGCTTGTGAAAGTGACTTTATATTGAAAAAAAGATCTTTGCAGATGTAATGACATGAAGGCTCTCAAGATGAGATCATCCTGGACTTAACCCCAATGACAGATGTCCTTATAAGAGAAAGGCAGAGGGAGATCTGAGGCACAGAGACTCACAGGGCAAGGCCACGTAAAGAGGAAGGCAGAGATTGGAGTGACGCTGCCACAAGCCAGTGAACACCTGAGCCACCAGAAGTTGGAAAGGGCAAGGGAGGATTCTCTCCTAGAGTCTTCAGAGGGAGCATGGCCTGCCACACTTTCAGAGGCAGTTTGGACTTCTGACCTCCTAAACTGTAAGAGAATAAATTTGTTTTGTTTTTAAGCCCAGTTTGTGGTCATTCATTATGGTAGCACAGGAAATAATACAGCGGTCTTCCCTGTGCTTCTCTACTAGGCTGTGAGCCATTAAGATCCTGTTTGCCTATCACAGTGCAGACAAAACCCACCTCTGCTCCCTCCCATACACCCCGTGCTTCTGCTTGTGATTCCTTTTCTCACCTCTCCTACACTTTAAAGACCCATTAGCACACACTCCTCTGTGTGACTTTGCTTTCAGTACACATAGTACAACCAGCATTAAGACTTAAAATGTTTGGCAACCAGGACGGCACAGGTGCTGACCAATCGGAATGGTTGCCGGCTGCAGTGATGGAGCAAAGTCCAGGAGGCCCCTGCCATGCCAGGCGTTACCCCTTTAGGTGCGGGACTGTGGCTACCAGATGTTGCCAAGAGTCCTGGTGTTAATTTTTATGGTGTACCAGGAACCGTGCTACTATCTCTTTGAGACCTCACCACAATTCAATGGGTGAGGAAAACTGAGGCTTAAAGGGGTTCAGTGTCATGCCCGAGGTCATTTAGGTAGCAGGCAAGTGACAGAGTAAGGGCTGAAATGCAGGCAGTCTAACTCTGCTCTGTTGTGGGCTGTGTGAAGAAAGGCCTAGAGCAGGTCGTTTCTCTATGGAGTAGCGAATACACAGAAAGAAGTGTTCTTGGGTCTGGGGCCCTCGGAAATGTCAAATATTTATTTCAGAAAAATGGCGTCAGAGGCGATACTAGTTGATTCTGTCGTTTGGTCCTGATTGGAACTGCAAGCCCAAGAGCCCATCAAACCTGAGGGAGAGCGGGCAGGAGTGTGGGGTGCTCACCCATCCCCCCATCCCCACCCCCGTCCCAGGGAGAGGTGAGCTCTGTCCTTGTGAAACTATCCAGTGCAGAGAACTCAGAGCGTGCAGAGGCCAAGGGACGCCCAGGGGAGTCAGGACCCCAAAGGTGAGATGCTGCTGAGAGTTTCTGAGCCCTGAGGCATCCCCACACTTACTGTTCTTTCACTGCCTGCTTCTTTGGTTCATCCTCTGTGAAGCCGTGGCATGGAAAGGACACGTGTGCTTCTGTGAGAGAGAAGCAGAGGCTGGGTGAAACAAGCAAACCTGGATCTCCAGCCTTGGAGGAGAAAATGAAGCCAGAGATGAAATGGGTGGTGTTGGCTTCAAAGAGGGAAGGGTCCTTGGCAGCCTGACGCCTGCAGAGGAGAAGAAAAGAGAGCCAGGGAGGTCTCCCTCAGCCTCAGCCAGAGGCAGGGCCCCTGGGCCTTAACCTCTGAACACCCACTGCTCCCCAGACAGACAGGTGGAAGGGAAAGTGAGGGGGACTTAATTAAAGCAAGGGCAGCTGGGGCAGTGGAATTTACCAGCAGGGGACCTCCTTGCCTCTCCCTGCCCCTCCCGCCCCCTCATACTGATGTTTGCTGAAAGTCAGAGGCATTTCTGGTACTACATATGTAGGTGTACTTTACAGGAACTTTTAAATAAATCTAGTCCCGAGTGATTCATTATTCTATTACATTAGTTAGCTGTTGGAAGATCTCTCACACCATATACAAATGCCGAGCTATTTCATTGCTGGTACTTATGAGTCATCTTGCCGACTTTCTGTGTATATTTTCTACCACTGTTCTGTAATTGCATTCTTTCGTTCAGTGTATACAGGTGAGGATTATGTTCTTACCTTCTCCTACATTCTTCTGTGAGATCAAACCAGCAACGACAAAAAAAGGCAGATATGGTTTTCTTTGATAGTTTATGGAGATTTATAAAGCTAACCTAGACACTAGGGCTTCAACTTAGATCTGAAATTACAAGTAAGTTAATGCAAATGCTCTTCTGAGATTTGTAATAAGCAAAAGTGTATACCAAGACAGTCTTGGACTTCCCTGGTGGCACAGTGGTTAAGAATCCGCCTGCCAATGCAGGGGACACAGGTTCGAGCCCTGATCTGGGAAGATCCCACATGGTGTGGAGCAGCTAAGCCTGAGCACCACAACTACTGAAGCCTGTGTGCCTAGAGCCCGTGCTCCACAAGAGAAGCCACCACAGTGAGAAGCCCGCGCACCGCAACGAAGAGCAGCCCCTGCTCGCCGCAACTAGAGAAAGCCTGTGCTCAGCAACAGAGACGCAAAGCAGCCAAAAATAAATAAATTAAAAAAAAAGACAGTCTTGCATTTGATGGACCTTATCAAGTTGTGTACCCATCTTGCCAAATTGCTGTCTTCAAAAATTCATTTTTACGTTTAATGGATCTGCTTCATCCATCATTACCACAGAAATCTAAAAAGTTCTTGTCAACACCAAGAAGGAGAGAGGAAAAAAATATGACCCAAGAAAAGATGGATTTGTATGACGGAGAAGACCACAAACCATGTGTTTCCTTCACTCCATTATCTCTGGAAGGTCTCCCTTGGCAACTTTTATTTTGTCACTTCATTCTATCTTGGAGGCTTCTCTCTCTCTCCCTCTCTCTTAAAAAAAATATTTATTTGGCTGCACTGGGTCTTAGCTGTGGCATGCCTGATCTTTAGTTGCGGCTTGCGGGATCTTTTAGTTGCTGCATGCAGGTTCTTAGTTGCTGCATGCGGGATCTGGTTCCCTGACTAGCAATCGAACCTGGGCCCCCTGCATTGGGAGCACGGAGTCTTAACTTCTGGACCACTAGGGAAGTCCCTTGGAGGCTCAAATGTAGTGAGAGAACAGAATTATAAATATGAAGGGAAGGGAGAATATGGCTCCCCGAATTAAAAAGTGTTCCTCCATTTCCCCTTTTTATGTTACCTTGAAGCCTCTCCAGTTGACTCAGCCACATTGGTTGGAGCTGCGTTGCATGTACTCAGACTTACCCATTCAAATGACCATGGCAGGAAGTTAGAAGCACACCTTTGACTCCAATGGAGTTTTTCTATTCGCATGCTCTCCATACGGAGGAGTCATCAGGCCTCGGATGAGGTCTTCACAAGACCCCAAGGTTTCTTCTCAGCGGCGCCCAACCTGACTGCTCAGCAGATATTTTTGAGAAAAGCTGGGAGCTCAGAGAGCTGCCCATGGTCATTTGTCGAGCCAAGTGCCCTAAAATTGCAGATGCCAGCCAGTCAACACTTAAGGAACGGCACTTCTCCACAGCTGGAAATCTGGAATGTTCTCAGTTTTATAAATGTTTTCTAGATGGTGCAGATGGTGATTTTGTTCGTCAGCTAGCCAGATTGTGCTTTTTATGGCGATTATGCTTAATACATTTTGAGCTCAGTTTAACCATAATTTGAAGTAAAAATACATGTATTTTAGTGACTCAAGGTGGCTGGGTCATAGTGTTGGTACTATTAATTAGGAGTCTTTTGGTTGAAAGCAACAGAAAACCCAGCTTCCACTGACTTAAACAATGAAGGGACCTCAATCCACCTAAGAAGGCCAGAGGTGGTTCAGGCTGTCGGTAAGGCTTGTTGGCGTCAAGATCTCATTTCTTTTCCTCTCTCTGTTCTGGCTCCCACTATGTGAGCTGCATCCTATGGCAGACTTCCTTTATGGTCCCGAGATGGGTATCAAAAGTCCTGACGTTTTATGATTCCTTGTTCATGTCCACAGGAGAAAGAACATCTCATTTTTCAATTGTCAAATAAAATTCCTGGGCTTCATTCTTAAAAAAAAATATTTTTAATTTTTGAATTTTACTTATTTTTTTAATACAGCAATTTCTTATTAGTTATCTATTTTATGCATATCAGTGTATATATGTCAATTCCAATCTCCCAATTCATCCCACCATCACCACCCCCCGCCCTCACTCTCCCCCCTTGGTGTCCATATGTTTGTTCTCTACAACTGTGTCTCTATTTCTGCCTTGCAAGCTGGTTCATCTGTACCATTTTTCTAGATTCCACACATATGCATTAGTACATGATATCTGTTTTTCTCTTTCTGACTTACTTCACTCTGTATGGGTCTCTAGATCCATTTACAAATGACCCAATTTCGTTCCTTTTTATGACTGAGTAATATTCCATTGTATATATGTACCGCATCTTTATCCATTTGTCTGTCAATGGGCACTTAGGTTGCTTCCATAACCTGACTATTGTAAATAGAGCTGCATTGAACATTGGGATACATGTGTCTTTTTGAATTATGGTTTTCTCTGGGTATATGCCCAGTAGTGGGATTGCTAGGTCATATGGTAATTCTATTTGCAGTTTTTTTTTTTTTGCTGTACGCGGGCCTCTCACTGTTGTGGCCTCTCCCGTTGCGGAGCACAGGCTCCGGATGCGCAGGCTCAGCGGCCGTGGCTCACGGGCCCAGCCGCTCCGCAGCATGTGGGATCTTCCCGGACCGTGGCACGAACCCGCGTCCCCTGCATTGGCAGGCGGACTCTCAACCACTGCGCCACCAGGGAAGCCCCTATTTGCAGTTTTTTAAGGAACCTCCATACTGTTCTGCATAGTGGCTGAATCAATTTACATTCCCACCAACAGTGCAAGAGGGTTCCCTTTTCTCCACACCCTCTCCAGCATTTGTTGTTTGTAGATTTTCTGATGATGCTGGGCTTTATTCTGATGGGACCAATTACTGTATTTAGGAGTATGGGATAGCCTGCTTGGTAAAAACCAGCTCCTCCTTGGAGCTGAGGGAAGGTTAATCCCATCCAAAACATTTTGTTGAGAGTGGGGTAGAAATGGTTATGCAAAACAAAACTGGGATGTTGTTTCACCAAAAGAAGGGTACATGGATGCAAGGAGGGAAAATAACCAGTATCCTCTACTGAATGTGTTGGGAGGAAAACTGTAAGCTTTTCAGAAAGGGAGGCTGAGGAGTGATAGCGAGGGGCTCTGTTAAGGAGTCTGAACTTGACATCTTTTAAAGGGCTGTAGTCAGTAGTTGTTATCCAACATCCACGGAAAGCTCTTCAGGGGCATTTAATGTCCAATTATCTTTTTAAACATAAAGCTTTTCTGGGACTTCCCTGGTGGTCCAGTGGTTAAGAATCTGCCTTCCCACGCAGGGGATAAGGGTTCCATCCCTGGTTGGGGAACTAAGATCCCACATGCCATGGGGCAGCTAAGCCCGTGTGCCGCAACTACTACTGAGCCTGAGCGCTCTATAGCCTGATCACCACAACTAGAGAGAAGCCTGCGCTGTGCAAGAAGAGCCTGCACACTGTAACGAAAGATCCTGCGTGCTGCAACAAAGATCCTGAGTGCCACAACTAAGACCCCAAGCAGCCGAAGAGAAAAGATATTCCGTATTTTCCAGATCAAAACATCCTTTCCAACCCTTAGGAGTTTTGATTCCAGCTTAGAAACAGTCCTCTGCGCCAAGTCCTATGGTCCCTGGCTGTGAGCCTATATCTCTTACCTCTGTTTCTTGTTTCTTGGCTTTTTGGCCACCCTGCCACTCTGTTTCACTTCCAAATTTTGACTTCCTTATGCATGAGTCATAACGCAGTAAGCAATGATTGTATGTGCTGAGGCCCAGTTGCAGCGGAGCAAGAAGTTTGGACCTTTTCTCTTGGTCCAGCCACCTTGCCTCTCTTCTAGAAACAGGTGCCCTGTTCCACCTGGCCTGCCTGTCCCAGTGCCCACTAGGCCTGGCGGCTGAGCTTGGCCTAAGGAGTAAAGAAACCTGTGGGTAGGTGTGAGCAGAAGTAGGGGCTGGAGATGAGTGTTGGGGTGGCTCCATACAGAGTCAGAGGGAGACCAGGTGAGGAGTGCAGTTTGGTGGTTGCAGCTGAATGACCACTCATTATGAACATGCTTATGAACATTCCTTGTTTGTTCTCAATTTCAAGCGTACAGAGAGGCACAAATATGGAGGAAGTCTCTTTGCAAGAACTGGCCAGGGATCTGTGAGTCAGGCATGTCAAAGTTTAATATACTATTGCCTGCCTTTTTACATAAGTGGTAAAATTTGTATTTTATTAAAAATTTCAATAGCAACAACATTTTCCACTACAACTATTACCACCACATCCACTGTTTACTGAGCACGTGCTATTTGCTATGTGCTTTACTTATGTTACCCCTAATCTTTATAATTCTAGGGAGCAGGGATTATTTTTCCCATTTTACAAATTTTACTAATAAGAAAATTGGGGTGCAGAACAGCTAAACTATTTACACAAGGTTATACAGCTAATAATTTGCAGAATCAGATTTTGAACTCAGATCTATCTGGCTCCAAACTGTAAAAGTTTTTATTTGAAAATGAATTTCTTTCTTTTTTTTTTTTTTTTGCGGTACGCGGGCCTCTCACTGTTGTGGCTTCTCCCGTTGCAGAGCACAGGCTCCGGACGCGCAGGCTCAGCGGCTATGGCTCACGGGCCTAGCCGCTCCGCGGCATGTGGGATCTTCCCGGACCGGGGCACGAACCTGTGTCCCCCGCATCGGTAGGTGGACTCTCAACCACTGCGCCACCAGGGAAGCCCTGAAAATGAATTTTAAATGAAATTCATGCTTAAATTTCTTCTCTTTACATAAAAGTATGGACAACTTATTTATACCAGTATTCTAGAAAAATCTATTGCTTTAAAAAATAAATTCCTTTGGGACTTCCCTCGTGGTGCAGTGGTTAAGAATCTACCTGCCAATGTAGGGGTCACGAGTTCGATCCCTGTTCTGGGAAGATCCCACATGCCTCAGAGCAAGTAAGTCCGCGTGCCATAACTACTGAGCCTGCACTCTAGAGCCCGCGAGCCACAACTACTGAGCAAGCCCACAGGCCTAGAGCCCATGCTCCGCAACAAGAGAAGCTAGCTCAATGAGAAGCCCTCACACTGCAACGAAGAGTAGCCTTCGCTTGCTGCAGCTACAGAAAGCCTGTGCACAGCAACAAAGACCCAATGCAGGCAAAAATAAATAAATTAAATTAATTTAAAAAAAATTCCCAGGTAATATGTGGATTTAAAGTTTCTGTTCAATTTCATTTAATCTGGCACCAACTTTGAAAACCTTAATACAATGTTCTAACTTTGCAGGTTGTATACTATTTTGAGCTAGTTTTATAGATGGTAAGCTTACTCCATAACTGCTTGTTGAGGTTAATGTTTTGTCATTTACAGCAGTTAATGTTGAGAAATAAGGCATTTGTTGTATAATTTCCTACCACTGGCAGAGAAGGTAATATGCAAATCATTTAGGAATTTTCTACCAAAGAAAGCAGCCATTGTGTCTTTTTGTGTATGAGTATTTGAATATGATTCACGCTTCATTGAAAAACTTACCCATGACTATGCCTTGAATGTTTTTTACAAAAATTAAAAAATATGTACTTATTATAGAAGATTGGTAAATTACAGCAAAGAAAATAATCATGCATAACCTACCAAAGATAGATACGTATTTTACATGGCTTTTTAAATACAAAAATTTAAAAATTAAAAAAATTTTTTAATTTAAAATTACAATTTACAAATTCCAGGTATATGAGTGAATTACAATTTACATTGTAATTCACTCATATACCTGGAATTTATTTTAGTACAGGGAGTTAAGCCTTATGTTTCTAATAAGATATAGATGAGCACAAAACTATTTCCTTAGTTTTCAATATGATAAATAAATGGTGTCCCTGTTAGAAATATGTAAACTTAGTTTGAATTGAGGCAAATCCCTGATCAATTTTTATCCATTGTTGGGAAAAGTCACAGGATTCTTGAAGTGTACTAGGTTTATATGATAAAGTTTCCAAGATCAAGATCAAATTTCTGCCAAGAAAACTTAATTTTTAAAAATATGGATAAACTTCTCTGTTCAGATTTAAATGTCATTTTTTGATTGTAAGATAAGATAACTTGACAGATGGTTAAAAGAGCAGTAGTCTGAGAAATGCAATTTACAATAAATCTTTCAAGAAATACATTTAAATGCCTGCCAAAAAGCTTCTCAAATAAATCCCCAAGCTTAAATTCCAATCTCTCCAAGGAATATATGCAGTAACTTTTTTTTTCTATTTGGATAGATTTTATTTTTTAGAGCAGTTTTAGGTTCACAGCAAAACTGAGGGGGAAAGTACAGAGTTCCCATATACCTCCTTCCCCCCAATATGCACAACATCACCTACTATCAACATCTTCCACAGATTGTTACAATTGATGAACCTACAGTGGCATGTCAATATTACCTAAAGTCTATAGTTTACATCAGGGTTCATTCATGGTGTTGTACAGTATATATTTTGCCAAATGTATAATGACATGTATCCCACCATCATCCTATCACACAGAATAGTTTCACTGTGCTAAAAATGCTCTGTGTTCAGCCCTCCCTCCTGCCAACACCTGGCAACCATTGATCATTTTACTGTCTTGCACTATTTTTAAGGGATACTTCTATGTCATTTAATTGGGAAACTTTTCTTTCTTTCTTTTAATTTTAATTTTTAACTTTTTAAAAAACTTTTTATTGTGAAATAATTATAGACTCAGAAGAATTGCAAAAATAGTACATAGAGTTCCATGTATCCTTCACTCCGCTTCCTCCAATGGTAACATGTCATATAACTAACTGCAGTACAGTATCAAAACCAAGAAACTGACATTGTCTAACACCGTTAAGTAGCTTATAGGTTACAAGAGGTCTTACTCAATCTTCACCAATTTTTACATGCATTCGTGTGTGTGTGTGTGTGTGTGTGTGTGTGTGTGTAGTTCTATGCAATTTTATCCCTTCTATAGATTCATGTAACCACCACAACAATCAAGGCATAGAACTCTTTCAACACTACAAAGGAACTCCCTCCTACTACCCTTATATATATAAAACCCTTCCACCCTTTCCCTGTCCCCTGGCAATCACCAATCTCTTTCCAAATCTGTAGTTTTGTCACTTCAAGAATGTTATATAGAATCATCCAGTATGTAACCTTTTGTGGTTTACATTTTTCACTAAGCATAAAGCATTTGAGATCCAGTTTTTTGCCTCACCAATAGTTTACTCGTTTTTATTTCTGAGTACTATTCCATTGTATGAATATTCCAGAGTATCGCCCCTTGAAGGACATGTGGGTTGTCTCTTTTTTATTCTCTCTTGCTTTTACAACTAAGGCTGCTATGGACATTTATGAACAGATTTTTCTGTGAACATAAATTTTCAATTTTCTGGGATAAATGCCCTGGAGTATAGTTGCTGGGCTGTATGATAGGCACATATTTTGTTTTGTAAGTAACTGACAAATACTTTTCCAGAGTGACTATACCATTTTACATTCACACCAGTAATGTATGAGAGATCCAGTTTCTCTCCATCCTCACCAGCTATTGGTATTATTGCTCTTTTTTTTTTAACATCTTTATTGGAGCATAATTGCTTTACAGTGTTGTGTTAGTTTCTGCTGTATAACAAAGTGAATCTGGTATACATATACATATATGCCCATATCCCTTCCCTCTTGCGTCTCCCTCCCACCCTCTCAATCCCACCCCTCTAGGTGGTCGCAAAGCACTGAGCTGATCTCCCTGTGCCATGCAGCTGCTTCCCACTAGCTATCTATTTTACATTTGGTAGTGTATATATGTCAATGTTACTCTCTCACTTCGTCCCAGCTTACCCTTCCCCCTCCCTGTGTCCTCAAGTCCATTCGCTATGTCTGTGTCTATATTCCTGTCCTGCCCATAGGTTTGTTAGAACCCCCCCTTTTTTTTTTCGATTCCATATATATGTGTTAGCATACGGAATTTGTTTTTCTCTTTCTGACTTACTTCACTCTGTATGACAGACTCTAGGTCCATCCACCTCACTACAAATAACTCAATTTAATTTCCTTTTATGGCTGAATAATATTCCATTGTATATATGGGCCACATCTTCTTTATCCATTCATCTGTCGATGGACACTTAGGTTGCTTCCATGTCCTGGCTATTGTAAATAGTGCTGCATTGAACATTGTGGTACATGACTCTTTTTTTTTCTTGCGGTACCCGGGCCTCTCACTGTTGTCGCCTCTCCCGTTGCGGAGCACAGGCTCCGGACGCGCAGGCTCAGCGGCCATGGCTCACGGGCCCAGCCGCTCTGCGGCATGTGGGATCTTCCCGGACCGAGGCACGAACCCGTGTCCCCTGCATTGGCAGGTGGACTCTCAACCACTGCACCACCAGGGAAGCCGGGTACATGACTCTTTTTGAATTATGGTTTTCTCAGGGTATATCCCCAGTAGTGGGATTGCTGGGTCGTATGGTAGTTCTATTTTTAGTTCTTTAAGGAACCTCCATACTGTTCTCCATAGTGGCTGTATCAATTTACATTCCCACCAACAGTGCAAGAGAGTTCCCTATTCTCCACACCCTCTCCAGCAATTTTTGTTTGTAGATTTTTTGATGATGACCATTCTGACAGGTGTGAGATGATACCTCATTGTAGTTTTGATTTGCATTTCTCTAATGATTAGTGATGCTGAGCATATTTTCATGTGTTTGTTGGCAATCTGTATATCTTCTTTGGAGAAATGTCTATTTAGGTCTTCTGCCCATTTTTGGACTGAGTAGTTTTTTTGATATTGAGCTGCATGAGCTGCTTGTATATTTTGGAGATTAATCCTTTGTCTGTTGCTTTGTTTGCAAATATTTTCTCCCATTCTGAGGTTTGTCTTTTTGTCTTGTTTATGGTTTCCTTTGCTGTGAAAAAGCTTTTCAGTTTCATTAGGTCCCATTTGTTTATTTTTGTTTTTATTTCCATTTCACTAGGAGGTGGATCAAAAAGGATCTTGCTGTGATTTATGTCATAGAGTGTTCTGCTTATGTTTTCCTCTAAGAGTTTTATAGTGTCTGGCCTTACATTTAGGTCTTTAATCCATTTTGAGTTTATTTTTGTGTGTGGTGTTAAGGAGTGTTCTAATTTCACTCTTTTACATGTAGCTGTCCAGTTTTCTCAGCACCACTTATTGAAGAGGCTGTCTTTTCTCCATTGTATATTCTTGCCTCCTTTATCAAAGATAAAGTGACCATAGGTGCTTGGGGTTTATCTCTGGGTTTTCTATCATTTTCCATTGATCTATATTTCTGTTTTTGTGCCAGTACCGTACTATCTTGATTACTGTAGCTTTGTAGTATAGTCTGAAGTCCAGGAGGCTGATTCCTCCAACTCCGTTTTTCTTTCTGAAGATTGTTTTGGCTATTCAGGGTCTTTTGTGTTTCTGTACAAATTGTGCAATTTTTTGTTCTACTTCTGTGAAAAATGCCAGTGGTAGTTTGTTAGGGATTACATTGAATCTGTAGATTGCTTTGGGTAGTATAATCATTTTCACAATGTTGATTCTTCCTATCCAAGAACATAGTATACCTCTCCATCTGTTTGTATCATCTTTAATTTCTTTCCTCAGTGTCTTATAGTTTTCTGCAAACAGGTCTTTTGTCTCCTTAGGTAGGTTTATTCCTAGGTATTTTATTCTTTTTGTTGCAATGGTACAAGGGAGTGTTTCCTTAATTTCTCTTTCATATTTTTCATCATTAGTGTATAGGAATGCAAGAGAGATCTGTGCATAAATTTTGTATCCTATTACTCTACCAAATTCATTGATTAGCTCTAGTAGTTTTCTGGTAGCATCTTTAGGGTTCTCTATGTATAGTATCATGTCATCTGCAAACAGTGACAGTTTTACTTCTTCTTTTCTGATTTGGATTTATTTATTATTTTTTCCTTTTATTTCTTTTTCTTCTCTGATTGCTGTTGCTAAAACTTCCAAAACTATGTTGAATTATAGTGGTGAGAGTGGGCAACCTTGTCTTTTTCCTGATCTTAGAGGAAATGGTTTCAGTTTTTCACCATTGAGAATGATGTTGGCTGTGGGTTTGTATATATGGCCTTTACTATGTTAAGGTAGGTTGAATTTACTATGTTAAGGGTGTTGAATTTTTTCAAAAGCTTTTTCTGCATCTATTGAGTCTATCATATGGTTTTTATCCTTCACTTTGTTAATATGGTGTATCACATTGATTGATTTGCGTATATTGTAGAATCCTTGCATTCCTGGGATAAACACCACTTGAACATGGTGTATGATCCTTTTAACTTTCTGTCAGATTCTGATGGCTAGTATTTTGTTGAGGATTTTTGCATCTATGTTCATCAGTAATATTGGCCTGTAGTTTTCTTTTTTTGTGACATCCTTTTCTGGTTGGGGTGTCAGGGTGATGGTGGCCTCATAGAATGTGTTTGGGAGTGTTCCTCCCTCTGCTATATTTTGGAAGAGTTTGAGAAGGATAGGTGTAAACTCTTCTCTAAATGTTTGATAGTATTTGCCTGTGAAGCCATCTGGTCCTTGGCTTTTGTTTGCTGGAAGATTTTCAATCACAGTTTCAATTTCAGTGCTTGTGATTTGTCTGTTTATATTTTCTATTTCTTCCTGGTTCAGTCTTGGAAGGTTGTGCTTTTTTAACAATTTGTCCATTTCTTCCAGGTTATCCATTTTATTGGCATGTAGTTGCTTGCAGTAATCTCTCATGATCCTTTGTATTTCTGCAGTGTCAGTTGTTACTTCTTTTTTATTTCTAATTCTATTGATTTGAGTCTTCTCCCTTTTTTTCCTGATGAGTCCGGCTAATGTTTTATCAATTTTGTTTATCTTCTCAAAGAACCAGTTTTTAGTTTTATTGATCTTTGCTATTGTTTCCTTAATTTCTTTTTCATTTATTTCTTATCTGATCTTTACAATTTCTTTCCTTCTGCTAACTTTGGGGTTTTTTTGTGCTTCTTTCTCTAGTTGCTTTAGGTGTAAGGTTAGGTTCTTTATTTGAGATGTTTCTTGTTTCTTGAGGTAGGATTGTATTGCTATAAACTTCCCTCTTAGAACTGCTTTTGCTGAATTGCATAGGTTTTGGGTCATTGTGTTTCCATTGTCATTTGTTTCTTGGTATTTTTTGATTTCCTCTTTGATTTCTCCAATGATCTCTTGGTTATTTAGTAGTGTATTGTTTAGCCTCCTTGTGTTTGTATTTTTCACAGATTTTTTTCCCTGTAATTGATATCTAGTCTCATAGCATTGTGGTCAGAAAAGATACTTGATACGATTTCAATTTTCTTAAATTTACCACGGCTTGACTTGTGACCCAGGATATGATCTATCCTGGAGAACGTTACATGAGCACTTGAGAAGAAAGTGTATTCTGCTGTTTTTGGATGGAATGTCCTATAAATATCAATTAAGTCCATCTGTTTAATGTGTCATTTAAAGCTTGTGCTTCCTTATTTATTTTCATTTTGGATGGTCTGTCCATTGGTGAAAGTGGGGTGTTAAAGTCCCCTACTATGATTGTGTTCCTGTCGATTTCCCCTTTTGTGGCTGTTAGCATTTGCCTTATGTATTGAGGTGCTCCTATGTTGGGTGCATAAATATTTACAATTGTTATATCTTCTTCTTGGCTTGATCCCTTGATCATTATGTAGTGTCCTTCTTTGTCTCTTGTAATAGTCTTTATTTTAAAGTCTATTTTGTCTGATATGTGAATTGCTACTCCAGCTTTATTTTGATTTCCATTTGCATGGAATATCTTTTCCCATCCCTTCACTTTCAGTCTCTATGTGTCCCTAGGTCTGAAGTGGGTCTCTTGTATACAGCGTATGTACAGGTCTTGTTTTCATATCCATTCAGCCCATCTATGTCTTTTGCTTGGAGCATTTAATCCATTTACATTTAAGGTAATTATTGATATGTATGTTCCTGTTACCATTTTCTTAATTGTTTTGGGTTTGTTATTGTAGGTCTTTTCCTTCTCTTGTGTTTCCTGCCTAGGGAAGTTCCTTTAGCATTTGTTGTAAAGCTGGTTTGGTGGTGCTGAATTCTCTTAACTTTTGCTTATCTGTAAAGGTTTTAATTTCTTCCATCGAATCTGAATGAGATCCTTGCTGGGTAGAGTAATCTTGGTTGTAGGTTTTTCCCTTTCATCACTTTAAATATGTCCTGCCACTCCCTTCTGGCTTGCAGAGTTTTGTTGAAAAATCAGCTGTTAACCTTATGGGGAGTCCCTTATATGTTATTTGTTGCTTTTCCCTTGCTGCTTTTAATAGTTTTTGTTTGTATTTAATTTTTGATAGTTTGATTAATATGTGTCTCGGTGTGTTTCTCTTTGGGTTTATCCTGTATTGTACTCTCTGTGCTTCCTGGACTTGATTATTTCCTTTCCCATGTTAGGGAAGTTTTATTATAATCTCTTCAAATATTTTGTCAGACCCTTTCTTTTTCTCTTCTTCTTCTGGGACCCCTATAATTCGAATGTTGGTGCATTTAATGTTGTCCCAGAGGTCTCTGAGGCTGTCCTCAATTCTTTTCATTCTTTTTTCTTTATTCTGCTCCCTGACAGTTATTTCCACCATTTTATCTTCCAGCTCACTTACCCGTTCTTCTGCCTCAGTTATTCTGTTATTGACTCCTTGTAGAGTATTTTTAATTCCATTAATTGTGTTGTTCATCACTGTTTGTTTGCTCTTTAGTTCTTGTAGATCTTTGTTAAATGTTTCTTCTATTTTCTCCATCATATTTACGATATTTTGGATCATCTTTACTATCATTACTCTGAATTCTTTTTCAGGTAGACTGCCTATTTTGTCTTCATTTATTTGGTCTTGTTGGTTTTTACCTTGCTCCTTCGTCTGTAAAATTTTTTTTGGTAGTTTCCTTTTTTTTTTGATGGGTGGTGGTGTATTCTTATCTTACTGGTTGTTTGGCCTGAGACATCCAGCACTGGAGTTTGCAGGCAGTTGGATAGAGCTGGGTCTTGGTGCTGATATCAGGACCTCCAGGAGGCCTCACTCAGATTGATATTCCCTGGGGTCTGAGGTTCTCTGTTAGTCCAGAGGTTTGGACTCAGAGCTCCCATCACAGGAGCTTGGGAACCAAGATACCACAAGCTTCATGGTGCAGTTAAAAAAAAAAAAAAAAAAAAAAAGGAAGAAAGAAAGAAAAAAGAGCAGTACAATATCAAAGAATAAAAAATAAAATAAAATTAGAAAGATTAAAAATATATTAGGGGCTTCCCTGGTGGCGCAGTGGTTGGGAGTCCGCCTGCCGATGCAGGGGACACGGGTTCGTGCCCCGGTCTGGGAGGATCCCGCATGCCGCGGAGCGGCAGGGCCCGTGAGCCATGGCCGCTGGGCCTGCGCGTCCGGAGCCTGTGCTCCGCAACGGGAGAGGCCACAACAGTGAGAGGCCCGCGTAACGCATAAAAAAAAAAAAAAAAAAAAAAAAAAAAAAAAAAAAAATATATTAGTAAAAATAAAACTATAATTGAAACAAGGTAAAATAAAACCACAACAGAAAAGAGAAAAAAAAGGGGGGGGTAACAAGCCAAAAGGAGAGATCACTAACAAAGTATAAAATAAAGTTAGAAAAATAAAAGATTTATTAGGAAAAATACAAAAGAATCAACAACAATGAATCAACAAGATAAAACAGAATCCCAATCTAAAAGAGGAAAAAAAGAAAAGGAAAAAAAAAAAAGGCCTTGGGTATGGGGGCAGAGTTTAGACGCGGGGGGAGGGGGGGATGACGACGACCGGGACTTAGGCAGGGGTGGGGTTTAGGGTGGGTAGGGACCTACGCGGGTGGGGGGCCAACGTTCAAACGTGGGGCGGGGCCTCTGCTTAGGACCTGCATGGAAGGGGAGTGGCAGCACGTGGAAAGGAGGCCCTCTGGAGTGTGGAGTTCCCGAGTTAGGAGGTAGGGCCCTGAATGAGGGTGTTTGGGTTCGGTTTAGGCTCAGCTCATTGGAGGGGGTCTCAGAGTGTAGAGGTGGGGCCCTGGGTGGGGGTGTAGGGGCGGGGCTTGGGCTCTGCAGGGCAGGAGGGAGGCTTTGAGGGCAGAGGATTAGTCCTGGGAGCCCAACAGGCTCCCAGGTGTCTAAGTGGACAGGGAAGGCACTGGCCCGTTCCCTTCGGTTCCTTCACGCCACCCCCCCAACACTGACTCCCCTAGGGTCTCCCCGGTCGCCGCTGGACCCCTAACCATGGGTGGGTCCCACTGGCTATAGGAACTCCTCCCCTCCCCCAGCCACCCCTCAGGGGTACCAGTCCAGGAGGTCCGACCTTTACTTTTGCTCCCCCTTCCCTCCCTCCCACTCCCTCAGGACCCGCACAGCTGGACCTCATCAGTGGGGAGAGGATCTCAGCAGGTTCCTGGTGGTCCAAGTGGGCGGGGGAAACCTGGCCACACTCCCTTTTGATCCTCTGCCCTCCCAGTGGTTCCCCAATTTCCCCCTTCTGGCGTGGGATCCCTTCCCCTCCCCCAGCCGCGCCTCAGAGGCACCAGTCCAGTCCCGCCTCCACTTCTCCTCCCCCTTCACTCCCCCCCACACCCCACGTCCCAGTTGCTAGGGGTTCCTCCCGTCTCCTTAGGTGTCTGTGGTCCCCCACCGGTGCCTGGTAGGTGCCCTAGTTGTGAGGAGACATGAATTCTGCATCCTCCTAGTACACCATCTTTTCTTTCTTTTTTTTAAAATATGGAACACTTCATGAATTTGCATGTCATCCTTGTGCAGGGGCCATACTAATCTTCTCTGTATCTTTCTAATTTTAGTATATGTGCTGCCCAAGCAAGCACTGGAAACTTTTCTAAATGGTCTAGAAGCTGACTATAAGGCTCTCTGTTAAAACAACATAGCATTGTATTTCCATGGGTACTGGGGACTTCCTTCTTCAAAGTGAAAAGTGTGCAATGCTGCAATTTGGGGATGTGGTTATAATTTGGATTATTCTCTTTACATGATGAATTTTTATAAGGAATATAATATCTATTCCCATTTCATCCAGTATCTGCAGGAAATATATTGTCCCAATCTAGTTCGTAGGACACAGTGGCCAGCAAAGCCACAAATGTCCCATATTTAAATGTTTAGAATGACACCCTGTGTATGATAGGTTATTTTCCCATAGCCAGGGAGCATTTGTCTTCTGCAAGAAGAGTAAATTCACTTTTTGTTCACAGAAGAATTAGAAAAAAACAGCAAATGTATTGTTCTTTAATTGTAGCTATCAGGCTGGGCCTATTTTGAGACTGGATACTTAAGACAACTATCCTAGTTTGTCTTGCATTATTCACTATAGTTTATTTAATGCTTCATTATATATATATATTTTAACTTTTTTTGAGGGGGGAAATAACTTCACACTTACATTTTGCAAGAATAGAAATAGTACCTGTATATTCATATACTCTTTATACAAATTCGCCTACTAACGTTTCACCCCGTTTGCTTTATCATTTATAGAGGTGGTTTCTCTCTTTCATATTTAATATTTACATTATATGTTATATATTAAAAATGTTTCTGAATCATTTGAGGATAAATTATATACATCATGGTCCTTTACCCCTAAGTACTTCAGTGTGTATGTTCTAGAAATGGGGATATTCTCTTATATAACCAGAACAATAAATTTAACTTTGATACAACACGTTCATCTAATTTTCTGTTCACATTCCAATTCTGTCAATTGACCCAGTAATATCCTTTGCAGCACTTTCCCCTTTTAGTACAGGACCCAGTATAGGGTCAGTTACAGTCATCCCTCTGTATCCGCAGGGGGGATTGGTTTCAGAAAGCCCTCCCTCCCCCACGTCCGCCTCCCCCACCTTTCTGCCCACGAATACCAAAATCCGCAGGTGCTCAAGTCCCTTGTATAAAATGGCATAGTACTGTCAGACCCCCTTTATCCTCAGATTCTGCATCTGTCAGACCCCCTCTATCCTCAGATTCTGCATCTGCGGATCTAGAGGGCGGGATGTATTGCATTTAGGTGTTATGTCTCGTTTGCCTCTTTTAATCTGGAACATTTCCACTGCCCTTTTTCAGAATTCAGCCCCCCCCCACACCCTTTTAAAAATAGAATGTCATTTTTTTCAGGTTTGTCTGATGTTTTCTCAGAAGTCTAGGAAAACAGCTCCCTGTCGTCTGAGCTGCCTGAAGGTGTACTGGAGAGAAATGATTTCTCCTTTTCTGCCTTTCAGATCTCACATATGTGTTTCCATTGGCAGAATTTAACCTGGGACCATTCAGGGAAAAGTTCTCTGGAAAATAGAGTTCTAGGCTTCCTCCCCATCTGCAGAGGCGAATGTAGAAAGGGGTGGCAATAACGCTGAGCTGACTGACCACTGACAAGCTGGGACAACCTCCTGTCCTTTTAGGATCTGGGGATAGAAAGGAGAACAAGACAATGAGCTCCCTGCCTTCATGGAGTTTACAGTGTCCAGACAGACCTCTGAGTCCTGAGAGGGAAACACACAGGGCTGTGACGGAGAATAACGGCACTCTCTCAGGGCACAGAGGCCTGACACATCGAGGAGCCACAGCTATGCGAAGGGCAGGGCGGGCTGGGCTTGGGGCTGTCTAGATAGACAAGTAGCCTGGGCAGTGGGCCTCCAACAGTGGAAAAGATCATGATATATTTTCAAAATGACAGAAGGTCACCGTCACTGGAATTTGGTGGACTGTGGCATCATCTTCAGGTGGAGAGGATGACAGAAGCTGGGTTCTGCTAGGCCTTAAAGGACCTGGTGATGAGCTGCCATTTTGTTCTAAGTGAAGTAGAAATGTTACTACCCCATATGGCACCTTTGGGCAAATTAGAAAAAGGTATTCACTCCTCAAGGCATTTCCATCTTGTTGGAAAATTGTTGTAAAATACTTTTATTACAACAAGGCACTTCACTGACACCTGCCAAAGAATATCTGTGATAAATGTAAAGTTTACAATGCTTCACTGTGAGAGGCACTCTTCCATAAGGTTGTTCTACTACAACCTGTACCACTGTATATGGCAGCCTCAGTGGGGAGTGACACAAGCCTTTATTGCCCCTGTGTGGAGCGGACACAAGAAGTGAAGAGGTCAGATGAAGTGTTCTGGAGGTAGACTCTACAATATTTTGGAGGCAAAGGGATTGGATAAAGAAGATGGGAAAGAGGATGAGGTAGTGATGGCTCATCGGGTTTGTGGATGGCAGGGCCATTTCGCTGAGATGGGCGCAACTGGGAGAAGACCAGGGTCTGTCCGTGGGTTGTGGGTGAGGAGGACAAAGAAATCAAGCAGTAACTGAAATCCAGGTATTTGCCATCTTTCTCCGAATGCTCTGTTTTCAACTAAAAGTTAACCAAACTCTTGTCTTTTCCAAAATACATATCCTTGAAAAACTTACTCACTAGAGTCAAGGACAATAACAAGATCTTTGCCTTTCAGGCTTATATGGATAGAATTGGGATAAACTCAAATTTTACTAACATTTTCAAGTTCCCCTATGTTTTAGGCAGTCTGCCAAAGCCTTTACACACCTTATCTCATTTCCTCTGTTCAGCAATCCATGAGGTAGTTCCTATTTTTATTTTCACTTTGTAGAGAGGTGAGGCTCAGAGAGAGATCTTATCACTTGATTTGAACATGGTACCACAATTACAGGTTTGAGTCAGGAGTTGATCCTACTGCCTGAGTCCCTTGTTTTTTTCAGCTTTGTCAGTGTTACGCAGTAGAACTTTCTGCAGTGATGGAAATATTTTATATCTGAACTGTTCATTAGTCATGTGACCTTTAAGAACTTGAAATGTGGTTGGTATGACTGAGGAACTAAAATTTTAATTTATGTAACTACATGTGGCTAATGGCTACTGTATTTGTCAATACTGTGTTTGTCAATAGGCTCTAAGTTGGGGTGCACACAGACCAAGGAGGGTACAGAATATGCAGAGTACAGAAAGAAAACATACAGACACACACATACACATGTATGTTTTAAATCATTATTTCTGATATTTTGTGAATATGTTTTTAATGTACCTAACATATTAGGCATATCATAAAAATTAATAAACAGAAACCTCAATTAATATAGAGTCAGGAGACCAGAAGAGGGAGCTCTTAAGCCCTATGACAGTAGCAGAGACCAAAAGGAAGAAAGATTTCCTCTTCTTGCCTGGCAAGAGCTCAGCCAATGAGAGGTTGTCACAACTCTACCAATGAAAAGCCCCTGTACTTGGAACTCTCAATTCCTCCAATGGACTCTTTGTTTACTCTAGCCCTCCGAAGTTCCTTTTCCCCTCATTAAAAGAGTTCTCTCCTTACTGGGGCTGTGTGTGGGCGGGGAGACTTGCAGGTGCCTTGCCATGGTAGCATACCCTGAACTGCAATTATTTTTACTGGAGAAATAACTGGCAATCTATTTGTTTTACATCAACATTATAATAGACATGTGTGTATATACATATATGCACACATATGTTACATATATTATTTTATACATAATTAATTATATATGTATTTAACACTTATATAGCCCTTACCATCTACCAGGCACTATGCTTTACAAATATTAACTCATTTAATCTTCATAATGACACTGTGGGGTAGATACTTTAATTATCCTCATTTTACAAATGAAGAAACTAAGGCAAAATTTGGATGTGGCCAAGGACACAGGTAGCTGGCAGCAAAGCAAAAATTTGAGTAGTCATTTTGGCTTCTAAGTCCATGCCTTTTAGGATAAGCTAAATACGTATACTGGGAGGTGGGAGAGGCCAAACATTTTTACTGATAGGTGGGTGATGAAAAATATTTGGTGACTATTGCTCCAGACTAGACCTTTGACAACCAGTCAGGCATAGCAATTCCTAATCTCACACTTTAAAGGGATTTTGGAGATGATCAAGGCCATCCTTTCTTCCACTGACAGTTGCTGTTCTGTACGGAGAGGTGGATGAGGCTAAATGAAGTTGGGAGACGATTGAGATGAGAGTCCTGGGGACGTTTGTACTTGTCTACAGAGACAACTATAGCTAACACATGTAAAGATTTCTGTGACGGTGATTTTGTTTTCCTATTTAAAAAAAATCATCCTTGCCAGTTTTGTTCTAGTTACTAATTTTTAAAAACCATTTGTTTGTTTCTGAGATATTGACCAGGGGAAGATGGGAGGCTGCAGACCTGGTGGGGGTAGAATCCCAGACCAAAAGAAGGTTGGTTGGAACCAAGATCTGCTTATGTTCCCTAGGTGGGTGCTGGCGGCTCTAATTCAGGAACAATCAAAGGTTAAAAAAAAAAAAAGGTATTATTTCAAAATCTTGAAATAATAGATCAATAGGAAAGAAAATTTACCCAAATCTAATTTCCGCCTATACACTTTTTGCTTGAAGTGAATATGCTGTCCCCTCCCCCCACCATTCCTTGTCTACTTTAGGCATCTTTAATATCTCTCCACGTACCCACCAGCGCGCTTAGCTGTGGTGTAAATGAAGAAGGGCAGGTTTAACCTTATATACTATCATTACTGTTTCCAGGTGTGTGAAGTAGGTAGATGAGGCTTGCGGCGTCAGAGAAAAGTTTTGGAAAGACCGGGGTTCTAAGTCCGGGAATAAAGACATCACTTAAAAGGCTGTGCAGAGTACGTGGGGTATGTGTTGCAGCCGCAGCTCCCTGTTTCAAGTGGTAGGGTTTTTAGGGAAAGCAAGTGGAAGATGTGACGGGGAAGGAACGCCGTGCTAAGTGGGAGTAGCAAACTAACGTCTGCCCCGACGCTTTAAATCCAAAGCTTTTAATTCCCGGCTGCGGGAAGTTCTTGAATTCCCCGCGGAGGCCCGTTCGGTGGTGGGGGGAGAGGGGGCCCAGCTTTCCTTCCATTCTTCCAGCTTCGCTAAGACCTTCTTGGTGAGATGAACAATCCTTTCTAAGGGATTGCCCGCGCGAGGCAACCCAGGTAAGACGTCCCACGCGCACTCAATCAGCTCCAGGACCCACTACCCCACTCGGCACGGAAGAACCAACCCCACGCCCCGGCTGCCCAGGTGGGTGTGGCCTCCGCGGTGGCCCCGCCCCCTCGAGCACGTCGCGCGGGGCCGCCCGGGCGGGGCGAGGGAACAGGCGAGAAAGGGCGGAGAGCGAGCGGTGTGGGTGTGCTCGTGCGCGCGCTCGCGCCTGGCGTGTGGGTGGCGGCGCGCCCGTGCGCGCGCAGGGGAGAGGCCAGCTCCGGCGGCCGTTGTGGGTTTCGTCTGGAGGGGCGGGAGGGTCACCTGAGTCCGGATCGCGCCGGCTGCGCGGGGCCGCTGGCTGTACACCCTGGGAGGCTCGGGCGGGGGAGCAAGCAGAGTCTGCGCCCGGCGCCCGGGACAAGGAGGAGTCGGACCTTCTCTGCAGCCGCCTTCTGCGCCCGGCCGGGTAGGTGAAGCCGGGGTTGGTTGTCCGGCGGCCCCTGGCGGGCCGGGAGAGGAGAAGCGAAACTTTCTGGGCGCTTCCCACCGCGGTCCCCGGGCCGTCGGCGGCGCGGGGAGGTGTCGTCGTCTCGGGCGGCGGCGACCGACGCCATGTTGGGGTCTGTGAGAAACGGGGCGCTCCCGGGCCGCTCCCCTCGCGCTGGGGGAGCCGCGCCCGCCCGCCGGGCTTGAGGGCAGCCCGCAGGGCCGCGCCGGTGCTCGTCCAGTCCATGGGGCCGCGGGGAGGGGGCCGGGCAGACGCGCGAAGGGGGCCCCGAGGTCGGGCGAGAAGTGAGGCGTGAGGACTGGGGTCCAGTCGTGGCCACCGGCGTCTTAGGGTGCCAACATCTTTCTATCCAAAAAGTTTGCAGGGTCTGGGCATCAGGGATGTTGTAACTTGAACAACATTTTTATGTGATTTCGGGCAAAAAATGGCACCGCAGAATTTGCTCTGATAGAAGCGCTGGCTCTAACGCCTTACTTATTTGGAGTCTTTTAAAGTCGTATGGTCTTTTGACGAATTTAGTTTTCCTTTAAAATTTTTATTGAAGGCCGAGAGCTTGCTGTTCATGTGTCTTGAATACCCCTGCGCGCTCTTAGTACATTGTAGCAGTAACTTGTGAGTGTGCGGTGGGAATAATGGGTGGTATTAAGGTTACAGATAACCAAGCCCTTCTGTGTAATTCATAGACTCACAAAGTATGTAAGCTGATAAATACCTTCTTTGTTGTGTTTTAGTACGTTACTGGAAAAAATTCAGTAAAGACAGACACGAACGTTCACTGAGAGACTTAAAGGCATGTGTTCGCTTAGGAATAAGGTGAAGTGATCTTGACATTGCGAAGTTTTTTCCTTCACTTTAGTTCCTTAAAGGTGCATGCCTACCTTGTTTTGAGCATTTACGTTTTTCTGTACTCTGGTAGCTCATGGGGTCCTGAGGTTAATTCAGTATTAACGAAGGCTTCTATTTTAAATCGTTTCGGGTCCTCACAGCGTTGGAGGTGAATGGTATTAAGTTACTTATTTGGAAAGCACATGTAATCGCCTCAAAAAATAAAACCTGGTGTACTGACCAAGGAAGGCATCAAAAAAGATTCAGCATGAATCACTCTAGTAAATGAATGTAAATTACTAGTTTTAATAAAGGCATCTGAGCTTCCAAATTCTGTTAATTGTACTGAAGGCACTCTTAACCACAAATAAGATAAACCCTTCAACATGTCTTGGAGAATTTCTCTTCTTGAACTGTAGGTAAAAATATAGCTTCTCAGATTTGATTGCTAATTTTCTTAGGGTTTTCTTTTTGTTTTGCTTCATTGTCAGGTAATTGCCATTATACATATTTATTTTTCTGGATGTAAGAGTTACCGAGAACGAGGTGATTTAACTAACTTCACAAATCTAGCAGCCAAGCTGGTATTTAACTGAGGTCTTATGACTGAAGCCTTCTCATTTTTTTTAATAGCATAACTTTGCAGGGTACATAACTCATTCCTGTGGTGCAGTCTGTGTCCACCTTGGTTCCTCTGTCTTAGCTGCTCTTTCTGATTTTAATTTAGTTCCTCAGCATATATATTTCCTAGAGTATTTCCTAGGAAATTTCCTGATTTACAAGGAAATTTTTCCCTTAAAAATACTCACTTGAGCATATACTCTTTGAAGCTTTTTTGCCCTGTTCTCCTTATCCCACCCCCCCTTTCTCCCCGAGAATAATTCACTTATCTATCCTATTGCATCTCAGTAAATGTAACATTTATCTGTCATGGCACCTCCTTGACAGCAGGCATTACATGAGGTCTAACTTGCCTCTTCATCCCCAGCGTCCCAAGAATATAGCAGATGTTCAGGAAGGGTTTGAATGGATGAATACACATACGTTTCTTGTAAATATACTTCATGAATTTCTTGTTAAATTGTACTTTCCATGGGCATAAGTAGTTAAATCTTCTCTAATTGTTTTTGGGAGGGGGGATTTACCTTGGTAACTCAATTAATTTTGGACTGGGGATACAGAACTTGAATGTTATGAAATTTCCAAGTAGATAATGGACTGAAGTATAATCAACAAAAAAGCAGCAGCTGTGG
The DNA here is from genome assembly GCF_008692025.1 of Phocoena sinus. Classification (NCBI taxonomy): domain Eukaryota; kingdom Metazoa; phylum Chordata; class Mammalia; order Artiodactyla; family Phocoenidae; genus Phocoena; species Phocoena sinus. The sequence goes on from NC_045779.1 coordinate 39,069,198, forward strand.
GTTAACAAAAGGATAATAATCATACTTTTAAAGTGCAGCTGTATTTAGTATTTGCACTGAATGGAAGTAGAGGTAATGCCTGAAAATTTTGAAGGTTACATTTATACATTTAAGCTCTTTGATAGAGCAACTCTCATTTCTCTACCAATTATTGTTTTGCTAGAATTGTCTTAGAATTTTGTTTTAGAATGCCTTGCTTATTGGAAAACATACAACAATTGCTTTTCTATTGATAAGTTTATCTTTGAGAACCAGCTTTGTACCACAAGCTGCATGCTTAATAGCAAGGTGTATGCTGGCTTAATAAAATAGACTTTGTAGACATACTCTCACAGTGCTGTTCTAAGTTGCAAAACTTAAACTAGGTGGCGTTCTGTAATGAAATTACTGTAGAATTTGGGGTTAATTCCCTGCCCCCATAACTTTCTCTTCAATAACTCTGTAAACCACAAACTGTGCTCAGTTTGGGAGGTCCTGGGAGAGAATATAGAAGGCATTCAAGTAGTTGCTGTGAGTGCTAGAGAAAGCAAGTTGTATGTAGGGTGGATTGGAACCAAAGCAAACCAAACCTGAATTCTAGGTCTGCTCCATTCTAGCTTGTGACTCTTGAACAAGTCACTTCGCTTCTTTAAGATTCACTGGACTCACTTGTGAAATGGACACAGAAGTATTTGCCTAACAGTGTTGTGGAGATTTACTACGATGTTTGTGGAAGTTCGTGGTGCAGGATATTCAGTAAGTTAATTAGCAAATGAGCAGAGCGGCAGTTAATTATAGAATTTTAAAAGGGAAGCAACCTTTAGAAATACATACTTCAGTTCTCAACTTTGGTGCACATCAGAATTCCTTGAGGAGCTTCTGAGCCCCACCCTTGAGCAAATCAATCACAGTTACTGCGTTTGGAGTCAAAGCATAGGTAGCTTTGCCAGTTTTTTGTTTGTTTTAATGTGCAGTCAGGGTTGAGAACCATTAATTCAACCTCCCATCTCCTTATTCTCTTCATTTTGTTGTTGAATAAAGTGCAGGGAGAGGTTAAGTGCCAGCCAAATTCCCTTCAGGTTAGAAAGAATGAATTTGCATTAGAGGAAAGTGACGTGCGCAGAAGTTAAAATAAGTTACCTTCATTTCAGAACAGAAAGGCCACATTTGGAACTCCAGTTCACTAAGCCCGGTGGCAACTGTCTCCACTCTGCATTAACGACCTACATGGATGCCTGTGTTATTTAACCTTATCATCATTTAGACCTCAGGTCTTAATCTGTGACCAGAGGTGATTCAAGGGCCTGTTTTCCATCATAACTATGAACCAGCTTTTTGTTCTCATCGTCACCTGTAGTCCCTCCTATGCTGTTAGTTTTCTCATTTTTTTCCAGTCCTGAACTCTATAGTTCATATACTGTGAACCCATTAGTACCACATAGTCCTCCTCTCCTCCACCTTTGCTGTATATAACTGGTCAGTTCTCAACTTGTAAATATCACCTTTTACTTTTTCTACTTTTGTCCCTGCGTAGCACTCCTGAAAAAAGTCACATCTATGGTGACTGTTAAATATTTGTTTTCCAGCTGCCTGTGTACTAGTTCCTTTCTAATCCTTTCTTATCCCAAAGTTGACTCATTTTCTCTGTTGCCTTTTCACTCTTAGGTTGCTAACCCCAATCTTGAAATGCTTGACTCTTAACAGATGACCTTGCTTCCTCTATGGATTTTATGATGTGAATTTTCTGTTTTCTTTTTTCCATCAACTTTTTAAATCCCTTTTTCCTTTCCATTTCCATAAGCGGAACTATCCTTAATTCTTTATACTTGTTTCATTTAAACAGTGGTTGGGGAAAAAAAAAAGATTTTTGTATTCTTTGGTTATATTTTTATTAATTATACCTGTAACTGTGTTTATTATATTTTTCTTAACATTCTTTGCATTTTGTTAATTTAAAAACTTTTTTCTTTGTCTATGAGAGAATATGTGTTCAATATAAAATAATTAGGCAATATCAAAATATTTCACCCTAGTACTTAGAGATAACCAGTACTAAATTTTTGGTGGGTGTCTTTCCAGACTTTTAAAAAAAACTTTTTTTATATTGCATGTGCTGTTTAAAAGCTTTTATTTAATAAATTGCCATATTTAACAATTTTCCACACTAAATATTAATCTGTGTTCTCCAAAAAGCTATCTAAAAATCCATTATATGGATATGCCCTAATTTGCTTCACTAATGTCCTGTTGTTGATCATTTAGATTGATTCTGACTTTTCAACATTATAGACAAAGCTACAGTGAATGTCTTCATGTGAACAACTTTGTACACTGCTCTAATTATTTTTTGCATATATTCTTGGAAGTAGAATTGTTGTGTAAACTTTTTAAAGTGATTGTATTGCCAAAAATGGCATTTAGAAAGGGTATTCCAGTGTATACTTTCAAGAATATGAGTACTTATTTTTTCCACATCTTAGACAGGTGAATAATACATCATTTAAATTTTATTTCTTTGATTAGCACTGAGAGCCAGCATTTTTCCATTTACTGGTCATTTTCATTTGTTCCTTTGGAAATTGCCATTTGTATCTTACCCATTTTTCTTTTGGGATATTTTCCTTTTATCTCATTGATTTACAGGAGCCCTTTATATATTAAAAATGTTGACCCTTTGTCATATTGTGCAACTTTTTCTTTAACTTTAAGGCTTTTTTCCTCTTAGTGTTGAAGTTTAAAATTTTTATGTGGTAAAATGTTTTCTTTTATGGTATTTGGCTTTTTTTAATGTTATATTTAGCCATTCCTCTCTAGGCCTAGAAATTTAAGTTCTGTCTGTCACTATTAGACTTGATGCCAGAGGGAAAACTTCACAGTACAGCCTCCCTTCCCCGCAACCCCAAGAGTTTGTTTCTCAGGATAAATTTCTGTGATTAAAAATTCCAGGGTCAAAGGGCAGTGCTTTCTGAAATATTACTGTACATTACCTTCAGTCCTTGATTTTTTTCCCCACGTTTCACTGCTTATTGTGACCTTTTGGCACAATGAGGTCATTTAGTCTCTGAGACTTGCGAGACATGTGAAAGCATGTTGAAAAGGTGCTTTATGCTTTCTTGTCTCCCCTTTTCTCTCTTCCTGCTTTCTAAACTAGGCATTCCCCAAAGTTTAGTCCTCTGCCCTCTCCTCTCTTCCACAGCATCAATGATCATCTCTTTACAGATAACTCTGAAATCTCTTTCTGTCCTGGAGCTCCCTGCTTATCTTGGGGTGTCTGTTTGTCTGACAGATGTTTGTCTTGTGTATACCTTGAAGGTACTTCAAGATAAGTATGCCCCAGACTGATTTCTTCCCCTCCTGAAACAAAACTAGCATCTGATCTACCCAATGGATTATGCTTAAACCTTTGAAGTCGTCTTATACTCACTTTCAAACCCATTCAGTTGGTTCCTAAATCCTTTCTGCCTTACCTCAGTAATCTCTCTTACTTCCATCTTCCCCTTTTTATTTCTGCTGTCAAATTTGTGGCTTAGGCTTTTGTTACCTCTCACTTAGAGACTACTGTAATATGCTCCTGCTTTTTTTGCCTCCAGTTTTGCTTCTTTGGTAGTCTCTCCAGTTCATCCTGTGTTCTGCTTCTGTGGACTTATTAATATTTTCCTATTTCCTATTTTCCTTGGTCTTCCCATTGCCTCTACAATGAAGTCTAAACTGTTGAGTGTGATGCTTACTTTCCTCTGCATTTTGGCTCTTCCCTATCTTGCCAGGTTTCTAGTTTACCACTATACATTCTCCACGTCCTACCTCCTTCAGCCTGGACTCAATTATTTCCTCTCTGGGGAATATATTGTATTTGTACACCATCATCTCCTATCTCTCTCCCTCTCCCCTAAATAGTTTGACCTACTACTTTTGCTCTAAGGCCCAGCTTGAATTTCTAGCCATTCAAGAGTTGTTCATAAATATTCCCCCTGGTCAAAATTAACCTCCCAGCTACACTCTTTGGTCTAAATTTTCATCACTCTTTTTATTTTTTTTAGTTAAAAAAAATTTTATGTTTTTGGTTTGTTTCTCCTCTGCTCCTTTAGATTTTGAGTGCACAGATTGAGGTAATCATATTCCTCAGTTCATAGCATACTATATGAGTACCAAACACTTTCTTGTTTTGTTTTGTGTTTCCTTCCTTATCAGTTACTTCCATTATCCTCTTTCCTATAGAAACAAACCCTAATGTATAATACATGAATTATATATACTTGTGTGTATAAACTTGGGTATATGGCTGTCCTCCTTCACAAAGATTGTTAGTTTTGAGTACTTCTATCTTTGTATGGAGTAAGTAATCAGTAAATGTTTGCTACGTGAAATTCATTGAAAATTATTGATTTTACTAGCTTCCATATTGCTTAGACTAAAAACCCAGGGATTTAATTTCAGTTTTACTCTTCCACATCTAGTTTAGTTATGGCAATCCTGAACATTACTGATTCTTTCTTTTCCTGTTGCAAACTTCAGACTCTCCTCAACTTTCCCTTTTACTTTTGCAATAATTTTTCAGCTGAGTCCTTTCAGTCTCTTCCTCCTGAAATCTTTCACTGTTTCCACAGTTATCTTAGAAGAATCCAGATCAAATCAGGCCACTCCTTCCCAGAGCTTCAAAAAGAACTCTCAGGGCTTCCCTGGTGGCGCAGCGGCTGAGAATCTGCCTGCTAATGCAGGGGACACGGGTTCGAGCCCTGGTCTGGGAGGATCCCACATGCCGCGGAGCAACTAGGCCCGTGAGCCACCACTACTGAGACTGCACGTCTGGAGCCTCTGCTCTGCAACGAGAGGCCGCGATAGTGAGAGGCCCGCACACCGCTATGAAGAGTGGCCCCCGCTTGCCACAACTAGAGAAAGCCCTCGCACAGAAACGAAGACCCAACACAGCCAAAAATAAAAAAATTAATTAATAAACTCCTACCCCCAACATCTAAAAAAAAAAAAAAAAGAACTCTCAGGAACCAAGAAGATCTCTTGTCTTATTTTTTTCTCCCGTTTTTCTACTAAATATCTCTTCTCCAGCCTCTTCTGCAGCTGTACATGTAACTTTTTAAAAACACATTTTTACTTGCAGAACTTTATGCCTTTACGTATCATGTTTTTGCCTCTTGAAGTTCACAACCTGTTTTCAGTGTATTTTTCAGAACCTGTTTCAAGTGTTCAGCTGCTGCGGTCTTCCTTACCGCTTTAACGTTTTTATTATAGTATTTATTTCATTGTGCTTTTTATTAAAACCTTGTGGGAACATGTCTTAATTCCCAGTGTCTGGTTCATTTTTGTTTTCCCTTTAACACAAAGCATAAAGTCTTGAACGTAGTGAGTAGATTGTAACTGCTTTGAAAAATACTAAAGAAAATTTGTTAGGGATATGATGGGTACCAGCTTTATTTTTCAAATATTATACAATGATTTAACAGCTGTCAGCACTGTACAGCTGCCCCTGTACAAATACTTTTTGAAATGATGATGTTTTTTATCTGAATATTGTTGATGTTGAAAATACGCATACACCATCATTTTTTATTTGCTAACTAAACAGCTGTGCTCTTCAGTAAGAGAAGAAATCATTTTTATATATTATCTTGAGATTGAGATTTTAAAAACAGGATCTGCTATGCTCAGTACTTAGAATTCACAGTTAGATACTATAGTTAAATAGACGAGAACATTTGCTTGTAAATTTAAAATCTGTGGGCCTAGTGAAGGGTGTGGTTCCTGTTTTGTGTGAAAATTAGTACTATGGATGTCAAAAATGAAGTCTTTGATTTTCATAAAACTCAAGGTCAAGAAGCTGCTGCTACATTTAACTGCTCAGTGCACAGTGATGGCATGTACATGCAAGCAATTTTGTAGGTGCTGTTGGGAATACGAAGTTGTAGGAAATGATCTTTTTTTCAGGAACCTCCAAATCTGTTGGGAATAAGCAGGTATACAAGTTTTTATAGAACATAATAGAGGGCTTCCCTGGTGGCACAGTGGTTAAGAATCCGCCTGCCAATGCAGGGGACACAGGTTCGAGCCGTGGTCCGGGAAGATCCCACATGCCGCAGAGCAACTAAGCCCATGTGCCACAGCTACTGAGCCTGCACTCTAGAGCCCACGAGCCACAACTACTGAAGCCTGCGTGCCACAACTACTGAAGCCCACGCGCCTAGAGCCTGTGCTCCACAGCAAGAGAAGCCACCGCAATGAGAAGGCTGTGCACCACAACGAAGGGTAGCCTCCAACTAGAAAAAGCCCACGTGCAGCAACGAAGACCCAACGCAGCCAAAAAAAAAGCCAAAACCAAAACCAAACAAAAAACAACGTAATAGAATATAAGTGCCATAAATGGTACAGGTAAAATGGTATGATGATTTAAAGGTAAACAATATGTGCCTATGAGGTTACTGAACTGACTGGTAAGATTTCAGAACAGCAAGTGGGGAAGGACATACTGAGCTCAGGTAGAGGAGAGGAAGCTCAGAGCATAACCTGGGAATAGCTAGTAGTCTGGTTTGACTATAACAAAGAGAACATACAGAAAGAGGTAAAACTGAAAAGATAGACTGGGCAGGCTGGGGCTTGACTGAAGGGCTTTGAATACCAGGTTAAGGATTTTGGAATTAATTCCGTTGGCCAGGGAACCTTTGATTGTTAATAGAGAGTTCCCTGTGCATAGCTGTAGTTAAAGAATATTAATCTTGCCTTGTGTGGCATGGTTTAAATGCTGAGGACTAGAGGACTTGTTTCAAGCTTGAGGTTCGTATTCTTTCTCTTTCTAAAGACCTTTTTTTTAAACTCCCAATGTGACTGTTCTGGTTTTCTAAATTAATTTTTAAAAATCTTGGGCTTCCCCGGTGGCTCAGTGGTTGAGAGTCCACCTGCCGATGCAGGGGACACGGATTTGTGCCCTGGTCTGGGGAAGATCCCACATGCCGTGGAGCGGCTGGGCCCGTGAGCCATGGCCGCTGAGCCTGCGCGTCCGGAGCCTGTGCTCCGCAACGGGAGAGGCCACAACAGTGAGAGGCCCGCGTACAGGGAAAAAAAAAAAAAACAAAAAACTGTGGCTTAGTCATTCTTTGTATACCATGGTGAGTTTCTCTATCAAGCCTAACCTATGTGAAACTGCGTTTACTAACACCCTAAATTAGTCATTACTTTATTTTTCACTTCCTTTTAGTGTTTGAAGAATTATTTTCAGCATACGTTCTACTTATTACCATGTGTTTTAAGATTTTTGTGTCATCAGTGGCTTTCTCCAAATACCTAATAAGGTCCACATGAGTGAAATATTTCTGGAATATTTATTTCTGAAGGTAGCAAAGTATAATGGAAAGAACATGCATTTTTTACAAAACTGGCTGTGCGACTGGGAAAATTCCTTAACTAGTCCATGACTTAATTTACTCTTTTGTAAAATGGATATGATTATCCATTTTAACAAAATTGAGATTATTAAATGAAATAGAAAAATGTGGACGTGCCTAGCACGTGTAGGTGTTGAGTAAATGCATTTTCCTTTCTTGGTTAAGCCTGTAGTATAGTGCATTTGGGTCTACTTTTCAGTAATAGGCAAATTTAGTGCCTACAAGAGATATAAAACAAATTACTATGGCTCTCTGTAAATGTGATTCAAAGTTTAGAAGTTTCAGTTCTTATCAATCCACCTTTATGAGTTTAAAATTAATATAAAAGATTGTTCCTTTCTTTTTTCTTATCTAAGAAATGAATGTTTCCTTGATCACTACTGATTTCTGCAGTACATACTGTATAATTGGTTTGCCACAGTGGCAGAAATGCTAGTGGAAAGGGGAGGGAAAAACTGTCTATTCTTATTGATAGAATATTTAAATTTTCTAAAATTCCAAACTTAATTTGCTAAATGTTCAAGTATTTCTTCTTTGTGTTATTCTTCTAGTATTTTATTGAAAGTCTTTAGAATTTCCTGATTATTATTATGCTTACTAAATTATAGAACTTTTGAAAGTAAAAACTGCTCTGTCCTTTGCATATGGTAGGTGCTTAGAATAATTGTTCATTTGACCTAGGTGCATTAGGAGAGAGGGGTAGTTTGTTCTAATACCTACACATTTGCCCAGGGAGGATGTACCTCTGATAGTTTCTTGCTGCTTTAAAAAAAAAAAAAAATCTCTTCTTTCCCCACTTTCCTGTTTCTTTCTCCTTTTCCTTTTACAGTTTCTAGTCTTAATTCAGCAGTAACACAGATTTTTAAAAATCAATTGATATTAAGACATAGTCAAAAGTTTGATTAAAAATTAATTTTTAGTCTTAGTAAACCAGGGCCCATCTACTATCAGAGTTCATTATTTTAAAGACAAGAAAGGGCTTTGTAGATTATTTTATTCAAGGTGGTAGCTGGTGTGTGTGTGTGTGTGTGTGTGTGTGTGTGTGTGTGTGTGTGTGTGTGTGTGTAGAGCAGTTAGGTAGCTTGTATGAAATCTCTTATTTAGTGCCAGAGCTGAGATTAGAATCCAGGTCTTTTGGTTCATAGTTTATTGTTTTTTCCATTATAATGCGGAGTTGAATACTGAAGCTCACTGATATCAGATGTCTTGGGTACGTGTAAGAAATTAATTAGGTGATTTTTTTGTTTTAAACTCACCTGCAGGGATGAGATAGAAGTATTGGTTTTCAGTAAGAAGAACTGGGCCATAGTATTCTGTGACAGTTGGGCTCTCTTCTCAATTGTAAATAGCATTCTGACTCTTTTTTAAAAAGAGTTTTTGCCTCTTCTAGTATTACATTTTTAACAGGTGGTAGACACTCCATTGAAGAACATATTAACTTTAGAAACAAGATGTTACCAAAAGACTAGTGTGGAACTTGGACGATGCAAATGTAGTTCTTGTCTACAGTTGTGAAGGAGATAACTTGAAATTTGGATGGTTTAATTTTTAAAAATTGGTATATAAAGCTGTCTTTATAAAAGTTAAGAGTGTTTCTTTGTTTTGTTTTTGGTATGCTTTTCCTGTGGTTCTTACATTTTCAACTATGAATTAAGGCTGCCAGACACCATTTGTTGGAAAAGAAGACAGGAAATCAGTTGGAAAACTGTTGCATGTGTAGAGTTCTCTGAAGGAAATCAGTTGGAAAACTGTTGCATGTGTAGAGTTCTCTGAAGTGGCTGGATGTGGGATGAAACTAACAGATATATTAGTAGTTTTCTTATCAGTAGTCATAATGAATTAGAAAATATAATGTGGAAAAGAGACTAGATTCAAAATATCAACAAAAGATAGGAGATACTTGAATTTAAGTAATGTAACAATCTTGTGAGAAGAAATGTACAAAATTACTGGGCCATTAAACAAGATTTGAAACCTTGGGAAGAGGTAGTATCAACCTGCTAGGAACACTACAAATGTAATATGAATTCACCAAAATTTCAGTGGATTTGGTCTCTATTTTTTTCACTTATTTATTGTAATTGGAAATGGTTCTAAACCTTAGCTGCACAGTGGAATTACCTGAGGAACTTTAAAGTGTCCCAGTACCCAGGCCAGACCAGTAAAATCAGAACATCCTGGAGGGAGGGATCTAGATATCAGTATTTCTTAACCTTTAATATCTATCATCACAACCTATTGGTCTCAGTTTTGTATTTTGAGTTTCTATTGATATTTTAAGCAGTTCTAATTATTTGTAGTGATTGATATTTTGTTATTTCTTAGAGATTTTCAAAACAAAAAGGAAATTTATGTATTAAAAAACATAGCTTGTTATTACCATATGGGTTCATTGGACATGTGTAAATCTAAGGTATATTATAGGATTTTAGTGAGTGATCTTGTTTTTCCTATATCTTGAAGCATTTTACTATTTTATTTTCTTAGGAATTATTTAACCAAAAAGAAGAAAATAGAAGTGATGTAATTGCCTGGAAGGATGATGCAGTGATAAAATAAATCACCACTATTGCACCATTTTTCAGTTTTATTATTACATTAACCAAAGTATTGTATCATCTTTCAAAAAGATACGAAAGCAGTTTGGAGATATCCTTAGTCTTTTTATTTTAAGCTTTCATTTAGCATATTTGAGAATGTAGATTTTTTTCATTTTTCATCTAATGACAAAGAAAAACATGAGCAAAGCTAGACATTTCAGAACTATTAGACAAGTCACAGGGTGAGTGCAAAGAAACAGCAACACTTAAACTAATAATGATGGTGAAACATTATAAGTGAAATCTAGACAATGAGCCTTCAGTTGATGATTTTCTAGATGAGTTTTCTCAAACTCAGAATTAATTAGTAAACAATATTCCTAAAAACAGAAATGGAAATATTATAGATTCATGCATGACAACTTATGAGCAGTTAGTTGCATTTAAAGGATACTATACTTTTGTATCTACATACCTTCAGTAACAGGAATGTAGAATAAGAAATTTGCTGTGTTTCAGTTTTTATAAAGATTGTTCTTAAAGTTATTGTTTTTTACTATTCGTTTATTCTTGTTTCTGTAAATTAGTTATAAAATGGCTTAAAATATTAAAAGTAAATAAAAAGGGTATTTTGGACTCAGAGAGTAAATTGGGATGGCTATTTTTTTATGGTATACTAAAGGTTAAGAGTTTCCCTGTGGTTCCAGGCAACTAAGGTTGGGAAACACTGTTCTAAGTAGATGTCATCTGGACAAATAAGCAGAAGAGATTAGGTGAAACATTTAAAAGGTTAAGTAATAGGAAATAGTCTAGTTTTACCAGGTGCATGGTACTGACAAAAGAATTATAAAACAGGTTAATGGATTAGACCAGACAGCCCAGAAGCAGTGTTATAATATAATACTATATAAAAATTTAATATAATAGAGTGTCATAAAGCAGTAGATTAGATTATTAATACCAGTAAATAATAGCTACCACATGTTGACTACTTGCTGAACATTTTGTATGCATTATCTCATTTAATCCTCCCCCGATATAGCTGCTATTATTATTTCCATTTATAAGTGAGGAAATCTGAGGTCACACAGTATTTGGTGATTCTGGAGCAGTTAGCTCCTTGAGAATGCAAATATTTGAAAAGGAAAAAGGGTTTTTACCTATGACAGAATAAATTTCAGGTGGATAAAAGAATTAAATGTAAAACCTAAACCATAGAGAATAATAAATAGGTGCATCCGATATCTGGATAAGGGAAACTTAGGAGTCAGTCATTGGGAAAAAAATTACAAAGGAAAATATCTGTAAGTGTAATTACTTAAGAAATAAAACTCCTTTTGTGTCAAACACCATAAACAAAATTACAGCTTAATATACTAGGAAAAGCAATGAAATAACTGGGTTAATAGGCTTTATGTGTAATATACTCATATAGATTAATAACCTAAATATATGAGTGTAAAAATACAAGTTACTAAACACATTAGAAAGTAGCTGGTCTCGCGAGGTAGCTATGAAATAAAATATTCAGTTTAATTGAAAGTACTGTTCTTTCCTGTTTTAGGACCTTTGTCCATAGTATTAGTTCCTTTGCAAGGCTGACTCCTCATCCTTTAAGACCCAGTGTGTAGCACCACCTCAGTGAAGTCCTTTTGAAATACTCAGTAAATGAGTTTTTCCCTATATCTTGGCACACTGCTGATTTCCTTCATTGCACTTCACCTTTTGGAATCACCTATTGGTTTACTTACTTACTGTCTTTCTCCTCCACTATACTCTGAGCTCTGAGAGGAAAAGGATAATATCTGGCGTTTAGAAAGTGTTCAATAAAGTTATTGAATAAACAAAAATAATAAAAGAGAAGTAAAAAATGAATAAAAATGAGATACCATTTAAAAAAATCTATTTGCTGAAATTTTTAAAGGAAAATACTCTGTGTGAAACAAGGTGGGATGGATATAGTCATTGTGCAACTTGGTAAATTGGTGTTACCTTTCAGAATGGAAATTTTGTAAAAGGTAGCAAGAGCTTTAAACATTAGTGCCTTTTGACCCAGTAATTTTGCTTCTTGGAATCTATGCTAAAGAAGTCATCTCTTCCAGAAGATGGGGAAGCATTCTTCCTAGCTCTTACTGTATTCACTGATATTCCTTCCTAAGAAAAGTAGACAGAAGTCCAATTGGGCCACATTTTATAGTCGTCTTCTGCTTCTTTTCATGCAGATATGCCAGGGACTCACTCCTTGGCTAGCCCCAGTATTCTTGTATTCTAATACTCTCACAGAAGTCTTTGAGAGTTCTTACTGCTTGGGGCACCTCACTGTACAGGTAGTAGATTTGGATTTGGACTTTGGAGGAAAGTAAAGGGTCCTGTTTAGGCCCTGGGCTAAAGGGTAATGCCCTAAATCCAGTTTATTAAGAGCCTTGCTTTGGAGTGTCTGGAAGTAATCCAGCTAATGGTGGTACTTTGATTTCATTTTTGATTAATCTCCCTTCTCTCAGCCCCTCCCTTTTGTGCCCCCACCATCTCTTTCTTGTGTGTGTGTGTGTGGGGGGCATTTGTGTATTCCTGGGGTTTCAGAGTCAGTGCTTCCTTTCTTTATCTTGTCAGACACATACTGAAAACATTTTAGGACCAGCAGGGATAATGGAAAGGATTGCTTAAGGCCAAAGGCCTTAAGTTCTTTGTGCTCACTGATGTTCAAATATAGGTCACAATCCATTGCTGAAGTCAAGTGGGCTGCAACTATCATTAAAATAAATGAAGATGCTAGAATACATCATTCATAGAATTGTATATTGTTTGTAACATTGCAGTATGAAATATATTTCTTATCAGCGTCACTGTCAAACTTTGAAAGCTGTTTGCTCCAGCCAAATACCAGTTAATGCCCCAAACTTGGGCTTCCCTGGTGGCGCAGTGGTTGAGAGTCCGCCTGCCGATGCAGGGGACACGGGTTCGTGCCCCGGTGTGGGCTGGGCCCATGAGCCATGGCCACTGAGCCTGCGCATCTGAGGCCTGTGCTCCGCAACGGGAGAGGACACAACAGTGAGAGGCCCGCATACCGCACACACAGACACAAAACATGCCCCACACTTCACTTTTGTTGCATCATATTTAAACGGGGAAAGATTTATGAACAGGGATTCATTCAGGCTTAATGTATTACAGAATTTGAACAGTGAAACATTATCAGAAGACTGGCTAAATAAATCATGATGACTTACCTTTCAGGTTATTTGCTCAAATTAGCATTCTTTTATCTTCAGTATTTTTAAGGTTTGCGGTGAAGGTCCAGAGGTTAGGAATAGCTTTCTTAGTTCTTACATATAGAGTTAGTGGAGCCTTAAGGAATAATCAGTGTGCCATAATACACTGGTAACAGCATGGAGGAATCAGCTTTGAGCCTCAGTTCTGTGACAGCCTTGGGCATGGTACTTAACTCCTTTATGTCAGTTTGCTCATCTATAAACTGGAGCTAATAGTGCATATCTATCGTAACGTTGCCCTGGGTAGGAAATACAGTAATACATGTGAAGTGCTCAGCTCTTGCTTGGGGTCCCAGTGAGTAGAGTTAATTCCAGGCCGTTCTGCCTGAATCTCTCTATTTGTGCCTTAGTTTCTCCTTCAGCTCACATTTCAGCTAATATTACTAGATGATTCTTTGGGAGATAAAAACTTCACAGCAGTTTGAGACAGTTAAAATCAGAAGATAATAAATGTGAAAAGCACTGCACAAATTTGTGGTGGTATTAATTCCAGTAGTAGCAATAATAGGAAACCTGTTTGCATTGCAAATGAGCTGATTAATAAATGTATAATGAGTAGAATCAGTAATTGATTCAGGTGGGAATAAATAGATACTTTCAGTTTTCCACAGGTGCCAACATATTTCTTGCCTTAGGACCTTTGTAGTTTTTCCTTTTGTCTGGAATATTCTCCCTCATCCTCGTCCCTCATGTATGCATATATCTGGTTCTGCCCTATCAGCTGAAAAGATACCACTTTAGATACCCTGACCATCCAGTCTGAGTAGTCCCAGTGGATTTTTTAAAAAATCACTTTAAAAACTTACAATGTTAATTATTACTTGGGTCTCGATTGTTTTCTGTTTGCCTCCTCCCCAACTAGGATGTAAGCCTTGAAGAGCAGGGACCTTGCCTGTGTTGTTTATTATTTTGTCCTGTACCCAGATCAGTGCCTAACAAACACTTGTTGAATGTTTGACTATCATGTAAAGTATGAAAAGTTATCCATAATTGTACTTCCCAGAGATAAATAACCATTCTTGATATTATGGTATATAGTTTTCTAATTTTACATACTTACTAGTGTCTAATATTATGCTCTTACACCATATTTCGTTGAGTCTAAAGATGAACATGTTTTACTGTATTTTATGTCTCTAAAATTGGAATGTCATATAATCAAGAGTTTGCCATGATTTAATTGGCAGCATTTTTCTTTCTCAATAGCACATAAAATGAGGCTGTGTCTTAAAATCAATAGCATCTTAGATTTGATGAAATTTGGTATGTATTTGAAACAAAAATGAGATCATTAGGTCCAACTCTCCCCACCTAGATATCAATATTTTGAGCATTTTCCTATATCACTGTATTTAGATCTGTCACATTCTTAACAGATATCTAGCATATTATTAAGGGTGTATCATAAATTGTTCAACCAGTTCCTCTTGATGAACAGTTGGAGCTTTTCCAGTGTTTTTTTCTGTTACAGACAGTGCTGTGTTGAATATACTTGTACATATCTTTTGAGTGCCTGGATCAGTGGGTACACATATTTTCTGTAGTGTATGAGGGTACCTGTTTCCCTATATCCTCAGTATTACTGCATCTTAAGAAATTATTAAAATTTTTGTTAATCTGATGAATGAAAACATATCCTAATGTTTTATTCATTTATTTATGAATGAGGTTGAGCCTCTTTTCATGTTTACTTTTTAAATTTTCTCTTCTGTGATGCACTTGTGCATAGGGCAGTAGACTTTTAATTGGCTGGCAGATTTGCCCTAATTAGAAAGAGAGGCCATCACACTTCAGAGCCATGTGTTGTCATATTAATTTTTGGGAACAACTTTCAGGGCAGAGTCCACCCTTGTGGAAGGCAAGAGGGCTTTATAAGGACCCAGGATTAGGGGAGAGACAGAATTCAGGAATAATCAGAATTGTTGTATCCTTTATAATGGAGGCCAAGAAGGGTTACAGTCTCATCAGTTTGTGAGCTGAATACTGGAACTTAAACTATGCTCTTACTCTTTAAATGCTCCTCTCCTTTCTGATATGATTTGGTTATAGTATGGTATTGTTGGGTTAGTGGTCTGAAATAGGTACAACTCTGGGACTTGAGTGAAGTCAATATTGGATCTAGAGATTAAATCTTTGATCATTTAAGACTAGATGAATGTGGGTTTTTTGCACATTGCCAAGATGTTCTTGTCAACCTTTTTGAGCACTTTTACTATGCCAGACAGTGTGTGGTTCAAAGATAGATATCAGATGGTCTCTGCCTTTTAGGTTCCATTGCAGCCTATGGAGAAGACAGATTTCAATCCTTCGGTAAGAGTGAGTCCAGAAGGTACAGGGAATATGAAGAGCACAGAGGAAGGTGTTTAGTCTAACAGAGTTTAAGGAAGACTTCTTGGAGTAGGTGTGATAAACTAAACTGAGTCTTGAAGGATGATAAGAGTTAGCTGAGGGTAGTAAATAGTAAAGGATACAAGAGCATGAGAGAAGATACGTATGATTGAAATGGACTACAAGTGGTAGGGTTTTCTTAGAACATAACATTGGAGGTAAAGAGTGACTTATGATGAGTCTGGGAAGATAAGCAAGAACCAGATAATGAAGGGCCTTAAATGCCATGTTAAAGATTCTGCATTTTATAGGTTAAGGGGAATAATCTTGAGTAATGGTGTGGTCAGATTTGCATTTGAGAGATCACTGCCTGAAGATTGATTTAAGGGGCAAGACCTAAGGCAGTAAGGTGTGTTGGGAAACGATTCTGGTAATCCAGGTGAGAGGATTGAGGCTTTAGCTCAATGGTAATAGAGCCTACTGGAAAAATCATAGTTGTTTCTCTTATTTGGCCGCCTTGTTCAGAATCCCTCTGAGATTAAATTTCATGTAGCTGATGGCTTATATTCATTTTCTAATTATTTGTTGTTTTATGTCTGTAAGAAGTTTATACTTTTATAAATACCTGCTAATGATACTATATGGAGATGGTTAATAAATGTTTTTGATGATTATAAAAATTGGGAGATGTTAGCTCTTTTGGTATACTTAGTGATTATCTTAGAGGGAAACAATTGGGGAATTTTGCCTTTGGGTAGCAGTAATGATTTGTTAGATTAAATTTAGATTGTATACTTTTTTTAACTTATATGAATTTATAATTTCTGTGTGCTGATTTCTCTCTTTCTCTTTTTTAAGGCTATTAGCAAAAGATGGTGGATCGCTTGGCAAACAGTGAAGCAAATACTAGACGTATAAATATAGTAGAAAACTGTTTCGGAGCAGCTGGCCAACCCTTAACTATACCTGGACGGGTTCTTATTGGAGAAGGAGTATTGACTAAGTTGTGCAGAAAAAAGCCTAAAGCAAGGCAGTTTTTCTTATTTAATGATATTCTTGTATATGGCAATATTGTCATCCAGAAGAAGAAGTATAACAAGCAACATATTATTCCCCTGGAAAATGTCACAATTGATTCTATCAAAGATGAGGGAGACTTGAGGAATGGATGGCTGATCAAGACACCAACTAAATCGTTTGCAGTTTATGCTGCCACTGCCACTGAGAAATCAGAATGGATGAATCACATAAATAAATGTGTTACTGATTTGCTCTCCAAAAGTGGAAAGACACCCAGTAATGAACATGCTGCTGTCTGGGTTCCTGACTCTGAGGCAACTGTATGTATGCGTTGTCAGAAAGCAAAATTCACACCTGTTAATCGTCGTCACCACTGCCGCAAATGTGGTTTTGTTGTCTGTGGGCCCTGCTCTGAAAAGAGATTTCTTCTTCCCAGCCAGTCCTCTAAGCCTGTGAGGATTTGTGACTTCTGCTATGACCTGCTTTCTACTGGGGACATGGCCACGTGCCAGCCTACTAGATCGGACTCTTATAGTCAGTCATTGAAGTCTACTTTAAATGATGTATCTGACGATGATGACGATGATGATAGCAGTGACTAAAGGCGTATTTTGAAATATTTAATCAGATGTGACTAACTGAGAAATCAGCTCTGGGGGGAATGTAAAATCCTGAGCTTTCTGTCCGTTTTGCTCTAGCCATGAATTTGCCTGAGAAACTTATAACCTATGTGCCTCAATATATTCTATAGAAAATAGGTCCTGTTACCATCCCCCAGCCCCGACTGCTGCTGCCACTCTCTCCTCACCTCCCCCAGCTCCCTATTCTTCTACAGGGATAGACTGTTGCGAATATATCAGATAAAGTTTTGGTTTCTTATTCTTGTTTTAATTCTAGACTATTTTCTTGAATGGTTGGGAAAAGATGTTTAGTTAACATGTACTACACTGTTGTTTATTATATGTTCTGTTATATGGAAAAACTAAAAGCAAAGAATGATGGAAAAAGGAGTGTGATGTGGTCAGTTAATAATGTTATTAGCTTTTTTCTAACCATCCTATCTAAAGGTTAAGACACCAGTAACAGAAATACATGCTTTGGAAATACTTTGTTTGGCTTTTTCATATACCAGGTGGTGCCTTATCATAATAGCACTGTTGCATGTAATAAGCCCCTACCGTCTCACTTTTTAGTTTGTTTTAAAAATACACTGGTGCTCTTTGAGGTATAAAATGAATGTTATAAATGGGTGTAATTAGAAAATACTTCTCATTTGACAGCTACGAATAACTAAATTTAGAGGTTCTTTATTCTATATGAATATTTTTCCATAAAATAGTTGTGATTATTGTATATTTTTACTTTTTGTAGGTATCAAATTATAATTGTCATTCTGGGGAATTTGGTTTGAAATTTATCAAATACAAATTGTCATTGCATTATTGCTACTTTTAGTAAGACATATTTTTAGGTATAAATTCATCTGCTTTAACATTGTTTCTAGAATGAAAAATCTTATACAACTTCTTGAAATGAAACAATCTCTTAAAAAAAACCTCATGCTAGAGCACAGATCTACTTAGGTTGAAGATTTGGAAGAAATAATGTATGAGAATGGTCAAGAGAGACCAGTTAAGTTTGACTAGATTTCATATCTGTGGAAGTATTTTCTCTTTCAGTGTGAAACTATCTTGAATTTACAAATATAGTGTTATATTTTATAAAGTTTTGTAAAGTCCCAAACAATATTTCTATTTTTGTAAAACAGTTGTATGTTTAATCTGTTTCTGAAATCATTTTGCAATCTATGGAAATAGAGTAGCAATTGATCTTTCTAAATTGTGAACTTTATTGAGTCAGTCTAGATTGCTTTTAAGAAGAGGTAATTTTTCACTCTTTGCTTTTGAGGCAGCCATTAGGTTGAAAGTATATTTATCATATAAAACTTGATGCATTTTGCACTACTCTCTCCATTTGTATGCTGCAAATAACTGTAGTCTTTCAAATATGAAAAATCAGTCTGAAGTTTGTTTTAAATTCTAAATTCTTTTGTTTTAAAATCTTTAAATCTGGATATATTGCAAATGTCATGAGAGGTTTGATTTAATAACTTGTGATGGAGGATTCTTTGGTTTGCTTAAGGCACTAACTTTACTTTTAAATTGTGAAAGCACCTGAGATATATAGATCTCCCTGTAGGAAATGTGAAAGAAAGGCACAACACGGTTTTTTTTGTTTTGTTTTAATATCATATGGACTTTTGTTTCTAAGCAATATTTACATACAATCAATAAACATATCCAAAAAGGACCGTGAAATCTGAGAAGTGCTAATGGAGACTTGCTCATACATAGGAACCTAGCAAATTCAGGAACCAAGGGGAAACGTTCTGAGATAACATTTATGTTGTCAACCTCTATTGACTCTGTTTTTACAATAAAAAATATTTTACAACTTACCTTCTGTGCATATTGTGACTTGAAGATTTTTTACCCCTTGCTAAGGTTAATGGAGATGTTATGCGTATTTTACCTCATTTCAGCAGCTGTGAGTGCCTTCTATGTGCCAGGCATTGTTCTAGGCACTAGGAGTAGAGCAGTGAACAGAAACTGCCTCCTTTTCATGGAGTTTACCTGCAAATAGAGTCCAAGCTGTGTTTTCTTCCAGAATTTTTTTTCTGTAATTTTTAAAGCTTTTATAAATCTTATATATAAACCTGAAATGATTTTGGTGCCAGTTTCTCATGCTGTTCTCTTGAATGAAATTTACTTGGACTGTACTGGATCCCCAGTACATTAACCAAATTGATAACTATTGGCCTAAAGGAGGCAAAAATTTGTAGATGCCAAGGAAAAATATTAAATTGAATACATACACCTTAACACAGGAATTCATGCCTTTGGGTCAAGTGCATACAATGGCCAGTTTTATATAAAGTCATTTGTTTATATATCTTTGTCACTTTTATGCTGAAATTTTTTTCTTTTATTGGCCACACTGCCTGCAGCATGTGAGATCTTAGTTCCCCAACCAGGGATGGAACCTGTGCCCCCTGCAGTAGAAGCACAGAGTCTTAACCACTGTACTGGGAAGTCCCTGAAATTCTTATAAATGGGTAGTATTGAATTGTATACCTCTGATTTTTTAAACATTCAAAAATGTACTTGAGCCGTAATCTTTCTCTTGGATGTGCTAACTTGTTCTCAAATATATGTTGTAGCTTTATACAGTGTAGTAGCAATTATCTACAAATCCACATGATTGCTATACATTTTAGAAGATAAAATTGAATAGTAAAGTCTAGGATGAAAATACATGAAACTTTATTGATAGTAACTTTAAAGTTTTAATTTAAAAGCTAAATTATTTTCAGTTCATTCAACATTTATTAAGTATCTGTTATGTTAGGCTCCATAATATTGGTGTTGGTTGTTTTAAACTTTTTAAGGGTCATTTCTATAAAGGTTATTATCAATGGCATTCTCTTAAAGTAAATTTCTTAAAAATTACTTTGTATTTGGCATCTGAAGTAATTGAAAAAATTTTTTGCAACAGTACCCTTAGTATACCAAATTTCAACTCTAGAAAGTAGAATTTTAAGCCATTTAACTAACAGTATCGCTCTTTGCATCCACTCTAAATGTAGTATTTGGCAAAAACAGAAATCGGCAAAGGTAGAATTGCTTGGCTTGATAATCCTATCTTTTTAATTGATCAGTACTAAAAGGTTGAGGAAGTTGGTTGATAATATTGCTAACATTATCTTCACCATCCGAACCAATAACATTATTGCTGTAAAGCCTTGATGGTATTATCTAACAGTTTATCAAGAAAAAAGGAGTAGTCAGTATCACTTTAAACAGATTTCGCTCCTGTCAGCTTAATGTTTAGAAGAAATAACATGCTTTACTCTTCTTTATTTTTAGCTTTATTGAGATATAATTCACTTACCATACAGTTCACCCATTTAAGGTATACAATTAAGAAAATAAGATAAAGTTATACAGTGGCTTTGGTATATTCTTGAAACCATCACCACTGTTTCCAAAACATTTTCATCACTTCAAAAGTAGCCCTGCACTCATTAGCAATCACTCCCCAATCCCCTAGCCCTAGGCAACCACTAATGTACTTTCTGTCTATAGATTTGCCTTATCTGGACATTTGACAAATGAAGTCATACATTATGTGGTCTTTGGTGACCTACTTTTTTTCACTTAGTATGTTTTTAAGATTCATGTTATCATGCATGAGTACTTACTCCTTTTTGTTGCCAATTAATATTGTATGGATGACCTACATTTTATTGATTTATCAGTTGACATTTGGGTTGTTTCCACTTTTGGGCTATTGTGAATAATCTTGTGACTGACACTTGTGTACAGGTTTTTGTGTAGACATATTTTTATTTCCTTTGAGTACGTACCTAGAAATGGAGCGGTGGCTTATATGTTACCTCAATGTTTAACCTTTTGAGGAGCTGCCAAACTGTTTTCCAAAGTGGCTGTACCGTTTTACTTTCCATCATCAGTGTAGCCAGTTTCTCCACATCTTCCCCAACACTTACTGTCTTTGATTATAGCTTGTGAAGTATCCCATGGTTTTGATTTGTATTTTCCTAATGGCTAATGACGTTGACGACCTTTTCATGTGCTTATTGGTCATTTGTATGTCTCTTTTGGCGATGTGTCTGTTAATGATCCTTTGCTGACTTTTAAATTAGGTGGTTTTTTGTCGTTGAGTTGTAAGAGTTCTTTATATAATCTGGATATAAGACTTTATCACGTAATTGGTTTGCAAGTATTTTCCCTCGTTCTGTGAATCGTCTTTTCACTTTCTTGATGGTATTGTTTGAAGCACAAAAGTTTAATTTTGATGAAGTCCAATTTATCAGTTTTTCTTTTGTTGATTGTGCTTTTAGTGTCATATCTAAGACACTAGATAATGCCTAACTCAAGATCATGAAGATTTACTCCTATGTTTCCTTCTAACTCTTGAGTGTGATGAGGACTCTTGGTTATTGATACACAGAACATATCCTTAATATTTCCTCCAGAATTAGAGTTGGGAGCTATTTCCTAATGAATTAGATAATTCATTAGAATTCTTTAGCGAATTTCCAGTCAAGTAAAACGGCAATATGTTTGCATTAGCCTTTTCTTTCAAGTCAGTAGGGTAAAACTATTGGATATACTGCAGGCAGGCTCAGAAAACATTCTTTCATATGCTGAAGACATGGTTTATTGTTGCTGGCAGCTGACTTCATATAATTTTGCTTTGAAGTCCAAGTTACTGTCAGAAAGAATGACTCAAACTATTCTGACCTAAGACTGTTACAAAAGTAACAGGGTAAAATTGTAAAGTCTAGATTTTTGTATGTAGATCATGCTTTACTCATTTATTTAGGCTGCGCCGGGTCTTAGTTGTGGCACGCGGGATCTTCATTGTAGCATGTGGGATCCTTTTTAGTTGCGGCATGCATGTGGGATCTAGTTCCCTGACCAGGGATCGAACCCGGACCCCCTGCATTGGGAGTGCAGCATCCTACCCCATTGGACCAACAGGGAAGTCCCTAGATCATGCTTTCTTATAGGAATATCCTAATGACTTGAAGAAACAAAAATTCCAGAGTTACTTTGGCAAACTTTTTACTCCATAAACATCATCACATCTTATCAGGTGGTGCTCAATTTCAATGTGTCACATTAGGGTACTTGAAGATCTATCATATACATACTGTATTCCTCGTCAAACTTTCATTTATTTCTTTTATGGACTCATGGTTTCCTACTTAAGCGGTTCTCAAACTTGAGTGTGCATGAGAATCCTATGGAGGGCTTATTAAAACATCGACTGCTGGGCCCTGTCTCCAGAGTTCCTGATTCTGTAGGTCTGGAGTGGGACTCAAGAATTTGCATTTCTAACAAGTTTCCAGGCGATGCTGTTGTTACTGGCCCAGGGACCATACTTTATTACCCATTATTATCATAATTTATTTTGATGCTCAAATAGTCCCTAATTTGGCCAGTGGCAAGCTGGCTTCTGTGGCCTATTGACAAATCTTCGCTATTTGAGCCCTTATTACTTTTTTGCTACAGGATGTTCTAGACTCATCTTGAACTTTCCCTTCCCCAACCCAGGAATTGGCCATTTCTCCAAAGAGCCCTTTTAGTGGAGAGTGATACTTAGAAGCCAAGATTTGGGCATGAGTTGTACTTGTTGCTTTGGGGAATGTACCAGTCCCAGGCCCTTTCAGTGGACAAATCTAGTGTGTGTATACACACATACACTTTTAAAAAAAAAATTTTTTTTAACATCTTTATTGGGGTATAATTGCTTTACAATGGTGTGTTAGTTTCTGCTTTATAACAAAGTGAATCAGTTATACATATGTTCCCATATCTCTTCCCTCTTGCATCTTCCTCCCTCCCACCCTCCCTATCCCACCCCTCCAGGCGGTCACAAAGCACCGAGCTGATCTCCCTGTGCTATGCGGCTGCTTCCCACTAGCTATCTACCTTACGTTTGGTAGTGTATATATGTCCATGCCTCTCTCTCGCTTTGTCACAGCTCACCCTTCCCTCTTCCCATATCCTCAAGTCCGTTCTCCAGTAGGTCTGTGTCTTTATTCCTGTCTTACCCCTAGGTTCTTCATGACATTTTTTTCCCTTAAATTCCATATGTATGTTAGCATACGGTATTTGTCTTTCTCTTTCTGACTTATTTCACTCTGTATGACAGACTCTAGGTCTATCCACCTCATTACAAATAGCTCAATTTCGTTTCTTTTTATGGCTGAGTAATATTCCATTGTATATACGTGCCACATCTTCTTTATCCATTCATCCGATGATGGGCACTTAGGTTGTTTCCATGTCCTGGCTATTGTAAATAGAGCTGCAATGAACATTTTGGTACATGACTCTTTTTGAATTATGGTTTTCTCAGAGTATTTGCCCAGTAGTGGGATTGCTGGGTCATATGGTAGTTCTATTTGTAGTTTTTTAAGGAACCTCCATACTGTACTCCATAGTGGCTGAACCAATTCACATTCCCACCAGCAGTGCAGGAGTGTTCCCTTTTCTCCACACCCTCTCCAGCATTTATTGTTTCTAGATTTTTTGATGATGGCCATCCTGACTGGTACACACTCATATCTAAACTTCCACGTCTGTCTCTATGTGGAAATCCCTGACTTCATACTGAATTGATACCTCCAATTCTAACACTATGAGTTTCCTCTCTTCTCGGACAGTGAAAGACTGGGTCTCATTAATATATTTAGATTATTTGATCAGTCTCCCAGTATGTCACCTATCTCATCATCACAGCTGCCTCTCTCCCACCTGGATACCCTGTAACCCCACTCAGGCTCTGACACTTCATACCAGGCTGCTTTTATCATCGATGGCCCCCTTATCCCACTCCAACAGCCAGTGCTGAGCCTTACCCCATGTGTGGACATCCTTCCCACCGTTTGGTCTCTCACAACTCGTTCTGGGCTGCCCTCACATATGGATACCCTCCACACCTGGGCTCCAGCATTCAACAGTGGACCACTTCTCTGCGGGGGTGCCTCCTCACCCTGCCTACTGCTGACATCCCACTCTGAGCCACCCACAGACAAGGACACTTCACCCTGTGTGGTCTCTGACTCTCCTCACTGGGTCACTCCCATTTCTGACCTGAGCGCTCTTCTCATCCTGCTTCGACACCAGGCCCCAAGCCTTTCCCCTGTGTGAATGTCCTCCCTCCTCACTGTGTTTGGGACATGAACTATGCACCTTTCTTCTCTGCTTGGGCTCTGACGGACCACCCATGCCAAGCTGCTCCCCTCGTGGACACCTTGCCGTCTTTG
The DNA here is from genome assembly GCF_008692025.1 of Phocoena sinus. Taxonomy (NCBI): domain Eukaryota; kingdom Metazoa; phylum Chordata; class Mammalia; order Artiodactyla; family Phocoenidae; genus Phocoena; species Phocoena sinus. The sequence continues at coordinate 39,093,580 of NC_045779.1, forward strand.
GGCTCTGACTCACTGCACCAGGCTGCCTACCCTCCTCATCCCATCACCACCCTCCCCAACACACTCTCCTCTCTGGCTCTGACCCCTCCACCCCCCACCAGGCTTCCCCTCTGAACGGACCCCTCCCTTGCTCTGGTGCACCTGATGACAGGACTGAGTTGCTCAGGAGAAGACACGGGCTTATTCGCATGAGATAACTCCTAGAAAAAGAAGAAAGGTGGGGTGGTGGAGAAACAGAGAAAGCAAGCAAGTGAGCAGGGGAATATCTTTAAAACAAACTCACCTGATGGCATGTACAAATAAGAGAGAGAAAACTGGAGCTCTGAGCTGCTCTGGCTGAAGGGAGGTTTGGAGAGCCAAGAACCAGGACAGACCCTGGCTTGTCCTCCCTCCACCTTCCTAAGACCTCAGGGGATTTGAAAACCACAGCTTTAAACCAAGTCAGCTGACATTTGCAGGTTGCCCAAGATAACCCAAGTGGTTTCCAGTTGTTTTTATTTAATGATGATTGAAAAGTAAAGGTGTAAAGTTATTTTTAGGGCTTTAGTTTAACTTATAAATAAATCACAAATCAACCTGTTTTAACAGTGGTGTGACCCTAGCATAGAGTATGCTTGAGGGAGGAGACCTAGGAACTCAATTTCAATGAGAAATCCATGAATGGAATTTATTGAATATTCTTTTTAATATAAATTTATTTATTTATTTATTTTTGGCTGCGTTGGGTCTTCGTTGCTGTGCACGGGCTCTCTAGTTGTGGCGAGAGGGGGCTACTCTTCATTGCGGTGCACGGGCTTCTCATGTGGTGGCTTCTCGTTGCAGAGCATGGGCTCTAGGCGCATGGGCTTCAGTAGTTGTGGCTCACGGGCTCAGTAGTTGTGGCTCGCGGGCTCTAGAGCGCAGGCTCAGTAGTTGTGGCTCATGGGCTTAGCTGCCCTGCAGCATGTGAGATCTTCCCGGACCAGGGCTCACATCCATGTCCCTTTCATTGGCACCACCGGGGAAGTCCTGAATTTATTTAATTTTAAGAGAGTTTTAGTGAAAGGAACCAGAGGAATGGATTTGAAGTGCACAATTCTCCAGAAATTATTTGAAAATGTATTTCTGTGATATAAAAAGTAAGTGGCCACTATTATATACAATTCTACATTTATATGTGAGCCAGCATGGTAAACCATGATATATTTCAGAAAAATGTGTAAGATTCACATGAACAAACGTAATGTTACTAATTAAATGAAAATAATTCTACAGAGTAATATATCCTCGAGAGATAGAAAAAGCAGAGCAAACTGCCAGAGCAAGGTTAATGAGTTTAAAGGAGATTATATTTTTTGATACTTTTTTTTTTTTTGCGGTACACGGGCCTCTCACTGTTGTGGCCTCTCCCGTTGCGGAGCACAGGCTCTGGACGCGCAGGCTCAGTGGCCATGGCTCTACAGGCCCAGCCGCTCCGCGGCATGTGGGATCTTCCCGGACCAGGGCACGAACCCGTGTCCCCTGCATCGGCAGGCGGACTCTCAACCACTGCGCCACCAGGGAAGGCTGAAACCAACTTACTTTTAACTTGGTATAGTAAAGCGTATTTTGGTGTGTAATGACTCCCAATTTCATAGGCTTCTGTCTTTTAAAAGCGTTTCTTGGGGATATTTTAACTAAATCTCTGAGTGTAGAAACTGAAACCTGCACGGATGAAGGTCAAGTTTTTACTTGTTGCTTTGTGTGAATAAAAGAGTGAAAAGCATGTTTGCTGTATAAACACAAATAAATGCCGTATAAAGTTTTACTGATTTCCTAAAATTTATTTTCCATAAAGGGAAATTGTTAATGGTAACACTGTTAAGCTTACGGTGATAATTTGACATTTTACATCTAGTGGTTTAGAAAATAGTTTCTGTGATTTTCAAGTATTTCACAGTAGCGTTTAAGGTCTTAAATGCAGAAAGAATGACAAAATGTTAAAAGTAGCTTTTGCTTGGCCAGTTGCTTAGGTGCCAAATTGTCTTAATTCCAACCAAAGCACATTGTAGAGTCTAGGCTGAAAAGTATAAATTAATATAATTCCTTATTTTCATTGGGAGCCTCCCTTCTATGTCATGTGTCTTTTTTTCTAAGCTCATGAGGTATATGTATGAATAATTCAATTTGATTTCCCTTTACATTAAAAGCTATGTTAAATCAACTGTATCTCAATGAAAAAAATAGAATAAAATTTTAAAAAATTAAAAAATAAAAAGCTGTGCTACGTGTGTTTTAGGCAAGGTTTACCTGGACCGTTAAAATTGGCCCTCTCTGGTTGTGGGCCCTCATTTGGAGGCCCAGTTGACCTCATTGCCTAGGGTGGAAACTAGAACTGCCTTTAAATCATAACTGGTAATTTATTTCATCCTTAGGCGTACTATTCTATTCATAACACCAACAATAATAATAGTTATCCCATTAATAATAATAAACAACTATCATTTGATTTACTCTATGACAGGCCCTGTTCTAAGTACGTCTATTAAGTCAGTTAATTCTCACATCAATCCTCTGAAGTAGGAAGGGTATTATTAGCCTTCATCTAGAGGCGTAGCGAGGTCGGTCACACATTTAATAAGTGGCAGGCCCGGGATGTGAACCCGGGTGGCCTGGCTCCGAGTTCACATTCCTGTGTCTCACCTAAAGAGGCTACCCAAAGTTGAGGAGGTCTCTGTGTGCATTTGAGGGAACTACTGATGAATTTTGTGCATGGGCAACACTGCAGAAATTCCCACTCTTAGATAAGCCTCAGTTCAGTCGTCCTCATCTGTCTTCCTCATCTCATTGTTGATTTTCTGGGGCTTCTCTAACACTTTTGCATACACCGTGTTTACCCTACTAAATGTGACTTTCTGAGGGAAAGGATCTCATATTGTTATTTTAGAAACTGTGATATTCATTCAGTCAAACACATTTATTCTTTTATTCATTTAGTGGCAGGAATTTAGCTACTCCTCCAAAATCTCCATTATTTTCCACACCAGATCACTCCAAGTCAACATGATCTAAGTAGAAACAGTGTGCTTGCTGTGTAGACCAGCTTTAAGGCACAACCATTCCTTCCAGCCATAGACTGAGCCCTATCAACTCCTTCCATATAGAAATGATGGCGCTACCACTACATTCTGTAACTTTAGTTGACTACCCTGCACTGCACAATGCCTGGCTCATTCATTCACCTGAGTCAACTACCAAGTGTCTCACTGAGCAAATACACTTTCCACCAGGCAGTTTTAGGCTCTGGGATTATAGCAGTGATCAAAGCAGTCTGAAGCTCCTATCCTCATGAAACTTATGTTCTAGGGTATAATACAGTGGCAGGTAGGGTAAGTGCTGTGATGAAAATGGGGTTAAATGAGCGGCCTTGAAATTGGTGGAAGGAGATTTTTGAATCTCTACTGTGTACGTAATGGATGCTTCCTAAGTGCTGGAATGAATGAAAATTAAAGCTCAGGATAGAAATTTAGTTTACTGTCCTAGACTAGAATCAACTATTAGGTTATAACTCCATTCTGAAGGATGAACATTTGTTTAAGTAACTCATGCTAAAAAATAAAGCTGGCCTCTAGACCTAGAGGAAGCTAGGCCCTGCTAGGAAATATTTGACTTGGTTCCAAGCACTTGCCCTCTTAACTGAATTTAAACAGAATGGCAGTTTTCAGGGCCAAGTTTACAAGCATCTTTTAATTATTGAATTTGTTAATATTTCCCTTTGGGGACTATCGAAGAAAGATTTATCTTGCTGTGGGATGACAAAGAGAAAAAGGCTCTTTTGAGTGAATAAATTAGGCATGCCAGCAGCGGTGATAATTGCAATGCTAGCAAAATGTAGCTCAGTCAGGGCTTATTCTCATTTCAAGCCATTCTGTGTCCTAGTCTGTCATCAGATGAGTGGCTTTGAAGTCTGCTCTCCTCTTTGTTTGGCTTTGGAGGATAGCCACTAATTAGGACATTATGTATCTAAAGAATGTAGCTCTTTCCAAGCCTTTGCCAGTTCTTAGAACAGCGAGCTTTGGAAGAAAAGATTGGGATTTGCTTCCTGGTGCTGGAAGTTTGGAGGAAACCCAGCTCAAGTGTGACCACTTCTGAGGCACTCTCCCAGCACTGTCCGCTTCACCCTTCACCTTCTCCACACCTCCCATCAGAACCGTTTTCATCCGCTGGTCTATTCTGCTCCTGTTGTCTTAGAGTTGCTTTATTTGTGCCTGTTTCTTGGTCTTGTTTGGGGACCGTTCAGGGCAGGAGGGCACCTTGTTCATCCTTTTGTCCCCAGTGTCTCACACCATGCCTGATATACAGTAAGTGCGCAATAATTGCTTGTTGAATTCAATGTGATACAAGTCTCCCCTGGAGCATCTTCTCTAAAGAGAAAGTAAATGTCTCCTGAGGCTGCACACAGACATCGTTTTCTTTAAGCAAGTGTTGGAAGCACTGCTGCCTGTTGACCATTTAATTCATCCAGTGTCCACTGGAGCATCCTCTCTTAGGAGAAAGGTAAATGTCTCCTGAGTGTGCCAGGGAACACCAGGCTGTTCCTGCCTAACAGGCTGGCTCTATGGGCATGACAGCAGAGGTGGCTGGCCCAGCTTGTGTTCCCAATGCCAGAAGGACAAGCACACGTGGTACTGCCCTTGGAAAGGCGTCTGTGCCACTTCACAGTCTGTGCTCTGCCTTTGCTGAGCAAGGGCGTTTTCCCGATTTTCACATTTCTGCAAAAGAAGGTTCCATAGGTTTTTCCTTTTGCAAGTGAGCTTTGGAAATGGAATCTGCTGTAGCAAAGGTGAAGAATGTTTCTTCTACTCATCGTCACCTCTTTCCTAATCTCTTATTTAGGTTACTCAAATCCTTTCTCAGACCAGTCTAAGAATAAATACTAAGCTTCAGGCAGACTTCCAGTGGACTTCCACTGCCTCTCAGGAGGAAAAGCCTTTCTAATAACTTTTCTTTGGGAACAATTTGAATCTGTTTATTTAAATTTAGAGGATTCACTGCTATATTTTCCTGTGAAATGAGAGGCCAAAAGCTCCCTCTTTATTGAAGCCTATGGCTGGATTTAGGTCGTCAGAGGCCAAGACTGTGATCAACTGGTAACTTCAAAAAATATGGCACATTATAGGGGTGTTTGGTGAGAAATGCCATCTTCTTTCAGGGATAACTAAAATTTTAGTGTTTCATTGTAGACTCTGACTGAAGAAAAACTCAAGATCTTAGACATTTTTCACAAAACGCTGAGGTGATCAGAGTTTGAAAAATAGGAGCTTTAAAACTTGGTATCACTCTCGTTTAAGAAAGTTGAGAACTGACTTTTTAATAGGATTCCTTAAAAGAAAACTTCAGGGCTTCCCTGGTGGCGCAGTGGTTGAGAGTCCGCCTGCCGATGCAGGGGACACGGGTTCGTGCCCGGGTTCGTGCCCCGGTTCGGGAGGATCCCACGTGCCGCGGAGCGGCTGGGCCCATGAGCTATGGCCGCTGAGCCTGCGCGTCCGGAGCCTGTGCTCCGCAGCGGGAGAGGCCACAGCAGTGAGAGGCCCGCGTACCGCAAAAAAAAAAAAAAAAAAAAAAAATTCCTGGTGATGGGCTCCCTGGTGGCACAGAGGTTTAGAATCTAGCTGCCAGTGCAGGGGATACGGGTTCGGGCCCTGGTCCAGGAAGATCCCACATGCCGCGGAGCAACTAAGCCCGTGCACCACAACTACTGAGCCTGCGCTCTAGAGCTCGCGAGCCACAACTACTGAAGCCCGCACGCCTAGAGCCCGTGCTCTGCAACAAGAGAAGCCCCCGCAATGAGAAGCCCGTTCGCTGCGATGAGGAGTAGCCCCTGCTTACCGCATCTAAAGAAAGCCCGTGCGCAGCAACGAAGACCCAACGCAGCCAAAAATAAATAAATACTAATAAACATATAAAAAAAAATCCTGGTGATAAGGAATTCAGGAACACAAGGACAGACTAGAGAGATAGAAGGTAACTGAAACAAAAATCTAAGTAGGGACCCAAGGCAAGATCTGGGGCTCTGAAGTGCTACAGAGATTGATCCATTATGCGCTGATTATTAGACGTGGGTCTCAGAGTTGTTCACCATTTGGATGTTTAAACATTCTGAATTTCCTCTGGGTTTCTTTGTGACTGCTCAACAATTAAACATTAACTCATCACTACTTTATTCTTTTTGCTCTTTTTTTTTTTTTTTTTTTTTTTTTTTTTTTTTATGCGTTACGCGGGCCTCTCACTGTCGTGGCCTCTCCCGTTGCGGAGGACAGGCTCCGGACGCGCAGGCCCAGCGGCCATGGCCCACGGGCCCAGCCGCTCCGCGGCATGTGGGATCCTCCCAGACCGGGGCACGAACCCGCGTCCCCTGCATCGGCAGGCGGACTCTCAACCACTGCGCCACCAGGGAAGCCCCTTTTTGCTCTTTTGAAATAATAACAACAGAGAGTCTACAGAGATTGGGAAGTTCAGTCATAGTTTAGGTAAAGGACAGATTGTTGTTTGAACTTGTCATCAGCTTGTCCTAAGATGTTCCCTGGGAGTCCCACGCAGTGCTAGAGAGTGTTTCTCTTGCTCTCTTTTGTGAGATATGACTTCCTTAGCCTGCATATGGTGTATGGGATAGAGGCTGTGTACATGTGTGTGCAAGTGTGTGTGTTCCTATGCGTGAGGGTGAACTGGTCAGTCTTGGGTGGGTTCATACGTTGGTCAGAATTTGAGATTTATTCTTTTTAACTCCAGTTTCTACCTGCTGTGAAACGGTAGGTAAGCAGGACAATGGAAGTTTGTAGCTGGAGGAGTTCAGGTCATCTGACTCTATCTGTCCAGCTGAGGAATCTGGGCCCCAGGGCCCGAGGTCATGTAGAGCAGTGAGACAGAGGCCTGTGGAGAACCCAATTTCCTAGTTCCGTGGTGGCCATTTGCTAGTTGGGATGATTGAGGCACCAGTGTAATTTTGATTTCAAAAATGCTGAAATGAAGATGTGTCATTCATTTAAAATGATGTTTTAATGAAGTGAACAGAGAGCAGGAGAGCTCATTGTTGACATTGTGGTGGCCTCTCTTTTTTTTTTTTTTTTTTTTTTTGCGGTACGCGGGCCTCTCACTGCTGTGGCCTCTCCCGTTGCAGAGCACAGGCTCTGGACGCGCAGGCTCAGCGGCCATGGCTCACGGGCCCAGCCGCTCCGTGGCACGTGGGATCTTCCTGGACCGGGGCACGAACCCACGTCCCCTGCATCAGCAGGTGGACTCTCAACCACTGTGCCACCAGGGAAGCCCAGTGGCCTCTCTTAATGGCTCATCTCACAGTTCTGGATGGTTCTAGGGTTTGGATGCGGTTTGGTGGTGAGCAGAAGTACAGTGGCCTATCAAGTCTGTCCGTACATGGGGGTTACTTTCTACACTAGCCCAGGAAGTAAACATCCAGCAAAGTTAAGGCTTCTGAAAATCCTTTAGGAAGAGACTGGTACACACGCTCTCAGTAAGACAAACACAGCTAGAGCTTCCTCCAGCATTGGCTGTTTCTTCATTTAAGCACCAGATGAAGTCACTGGCTTGCACTTGGGGCCATGGTGTACCCCAAACACATATCTTTAGACGTTGAGCAGTGAGATGCTCCCACACAAGAGACCAGGGGGTCCAAGCCTGAGGGATAAGGTACAGCAGCTTTAGGTCCTAGGGAGGGAGGGCACACAGCAGCATCTACACTAAACAAAGACGAAAGACTAAAGGTTTTTTACGTAACCATACAATTGAATTTAAGTAATTTAAAAGTATGTTTGCACATTTGATGCCACCATAGACTATCATTTTGTTGAAATCAATTCATTCCAAAATGAAAGTCGCATAAATTAAATTGTCCCACTCTTTATTTCTTCCTCTATTTTCTTATGTTCTCCCTTCCCCCCCTTCACTTTTTTTCCCCAAACTTAACCCCCAAGCAGAATTCTTTTACTCCTCTCTACCCCCAAAATGGTACCCACTTTCTACATCCCTCTTTTTCCTCTCTTATCTCTTCTCTCCTCCAAACTTGTTAATTACAGCTTATCTTTTAGATGTAAGGGTAAGTTTTTTTTAATTAAACATTTTTTATGTGTTTAATTTGTTCCTTTTTAGGCAAAAAAATATTGCGTGACTTCCCTCTCCTTTATTTTTTACTCTTCAGTTAATGCTAGTTTCCTAGCTGGTCACTTACTGGCTGTGTGACTGGACACAATTTTCTTCACCTGCTTAAGCCTGTCTCCTCTTCTGTGAAGTAAGGATAATAATAGCACTTTCCAGACAGAGTTGTTTTTAAGTTCATGAGATAAAGTGCTTAGTTCAGGTTACAGCAAATGTTTAATTAATAGTAACCACTAAGATTATCAGTTTTTTAATACTTGTATTTTAAATAGCATGCAAATACCTGCTGCCTAAGGATAAAGAATATTTTTATTGTTCATTTTAATTTCACTTTGTTTCATCCCCCCAGTATATGTGAATAAGTTGGGCTATGAAAACTATTTTGAATAGGGAGATCTCCTCATAGCTTTTTATTTTTTTAGTTTTTAATGGACTTTATTTTTTGGAATGTTTTGGGTTCACAGAAAAACTGAGGGAAAGTACGGTGAGTTCCTATGTGCCCCATTCTCCACACCATACACACCCTCTCTCACCATCAACATCTGGCTCCAGAGAGGTACCTTTGTTACAGTTGATGAACCCACATTTGCCTTTTATTTTTTTAACTATATAAATTATTTCTTAAGGTGGTCATTTCTGGTTCTGTGAGCCATCCTAAAGACTCCCTTTATCAGGCATTTAAGGGAAAGGTAGCGGGTACATGGGGCCCAGCTGCACATTAACCTTTTATTAACCTTTTTATTAACCTTTTATTATTCAAGATGCAGGAGCTCCTTGGAATTGGATGGACTGGTAAGAATAGTACAACCAGTGTATCCTGTCTGACTGCCCCTTTTCTTTTCTCTTCTACTTTGTGAAGTTCTTTAAGGGCCTCAAAATGCCCAAACCCAACAATGGGTGGGAGACAAAGCCAGCTTCAGAGATGCCAGTGTTTAACGCTGAAGAGACGTGGACAGAATCCGCCAATAAATAACAACACCAGAATCCATTCATACCGAGTTCCGAGTGGGAGAGGTGAATGGGGAACAGGCGTCCCCACCAGCTCTCTTCGCTCTGCATGAGAGCACAGAAGAAGCCGGGCTGGGGTGGCGAGCATCCCAGCCTCCAGTTACTGTCTCCTCATCCAGGCTACCCTGTCCCACTACTCTTGCCAACCCGCGGGCACACACTTGGAGAACCAAGCAGGAAGACCTGGCTAAATGTTAACTTTCAGATTAAGCTCTGTCCAGATTAAAGAGGGGACACGTGGCCCTGTGTCTGGATGGTTAGCATATTTGATGCTGATTTCTTCTTTGCAAGCTCACCACGGTTGAGTTACAGAAGTGATGATATAATTTCTTCTTCCCAAACCAGCAGACGTTTTAAAAATTAATAGAAGTGGAATTTGAACCTGGGATGTGACAATGACTCAACAAAAAGGTCCCTAGAGCCTCCCGATAATCTTCATCTATTGATGTACTAAAAGAGGAAGGCAAACATCATACAAGCAAGGGATAAAGAGAAAATCTTCATTTTTTTCTAAACCTTTCCATCTTAATGTCTATTGTCGAAACTATAGTTGTCAAGAAATGCATTATAAATCATTTTTAAAAAGTGATCAGAAGTTAGTAAGCAATTCTCTTGGAGAGTAAACTGAATGGTTTCTGGAGATGTTTAAAAAGATAGACTGGGAAGTACAGTGTTCTGGAAGGTTTGGTGTGGGTCTGTTTTCAGCTGGCATAGGAAAACCCTGGGGGAATACACTTCACCCTCTGACTTTCACTTAGGCAAATTGGACGTCTGATTTGCAGTCTGGTGGGTTAGGGGGATCCCCACCACTTTTGGCTTAAGTTACGGCACCTAATCAACTGGCTTATTTAACCATAAATGTGAAAGCTTTGACTGAAAACCCGGTTTAAATGTGGACTATTGAACTTTCCTGAGGTTACGGGAACTCCTCATTTGTCCAGCCCTTACATTCAGGGAAACTCTCTTTTAATGAACCTCATTTCACATTTGCACAGACTAGACCAGCTTGGCTGGAAGAGACAGGAAGCTTCCTGTGCAGGTGTCCTGCCTCAGGTTGGGGGAGAGGGGTCCCGCATGAGCAGAACCAGTCCCTCCTCAGAAAAGCTTTCCACCCTCCCACTGCCAGCGCCTGCCATCTCCCCATCAGCTCTCTCAGCTTTCTCCTGTGATATTTTCTCTGTTCTTCACTATTGCAGTAAATGGCTGTAAAATGTTAAACATTAACACCTAGAGTGGCACCCTCAATCCAATCCTTCCTGCCCCTTCCCTGGTTTATTTTTCCTTCCTTGGCACTTAACTACCAACAAACACTCTACTTCGTTTACACACTTTGTTTATTGTCTCTCCTGCTGGAAGTCAGCTTCTTGAGGTCAGGGCGTTTTGTTTATTTTTACTGTTTTATCTCCATCACCTAAAACAGTGCCTGGCACATAGTAGCTGTTCAATAAACATCTGTGGCATGAAAGAATAACAGCAGGCCTTACAGCTCAAGCCCACTTCATACCTCTTAGTACACTTCCTCAGAATTGCTAACTACAGGCTTCCTTGGTTTTGTGGCAGAGTTAAAGGTGAAGGGAAAGGTCTCATCAGGGCAGTCTCCGTGGCTGTGCTCTGTGCCATCACAGGGACCTGTGCTCAGAAGGAGCCTGTGCTTTAAGGCTCTGCCGTCACTGTCTCAAAATTCTTAATAATTTTTTCTTTGAACTTGTGCCTTGTAAGGGAAGTCCAGTGGGACCACGGATCATGCACATGGGAGAGAGGGACGTGCACTGCGAGTGCCTGGCATCCGTTTCTGCATGGCTCCCGGTGCCCCCAGAGCACACGGCTCCAGTGACGGCCGCGCGTTCGCTTTCGGTGAGCTCAGAGCAGGTGCGAGATGAGCGCGTTGCGTCTCCGCCTGGGTCAGCAGGGGCTCCCACAGCTTGAGAAGACGGGCTTTTTGTTTGAATCAGAACTTGCTTTGAAAACAGAAAGAAGGCGAGAAACACGCTGGTATCCTTCCTCAGTCCTGTTCCTCTCCTGGATGAGCCGACCACTTGCTCTGAAAACGATGCTGTGGAAGCAAAGGGAGAGAGAGAGATCTCCCCGCCTGCCCCTCCTTACTTGTCAGTAAGATGACGGTGGACGGCTGGTACTTTGCTTTGTAGTGAAGAAGCGAAATAAAAGTCGTTAGTTTCTTGCAGCATTTCCACTGTTCTGTCCAGCACAAAATACATACACACGTACCAACTCTGGAATAGGAGTTTTGTGAAATGCTCTTATGTTTGCATTTAAACAAACATAAGATCATTTGCACGATATAAAGTTAAACAGTAAAATTCATGCTAATACTTTAAAGTTTTACTTTTTCTCTACCGAGAACATTTAATAGCAAATAAAAAACACCCATGATGGAAGAAAGGAAAAAGCTTTATATTTTAGTAACTTTAATTATATATTTTTTCTCGCTTTTTGAACAAGGGATCCCACAATTGGGCCCTACAAATTATGTAACCGGCCCTGTTTGTCATGGGTGTGGTTGAATAATCCAGTTCAGCCTGTCAGATTCTGGGGCCATGTTTCTCAAATAATTACGTAAGTATAGGAAGCCCAACGTATCAGCAGATTGAGTTCCACCCCTCCTTTTGCAAGTCAGCTACTTGGAACTTGGCACCTCATTTCTTACAGGAACGTTGTTTGGAACGGTGGTCAGTTTTCCAAGCTAGCCCTCAAACACATATTGAAACAATACTTTGGCAGATTATCTTCATTATATTTGAATCATTGCATTAGTGTAGCTGAAGACCATTAGTGCTGTTTGCACTGTGGGTTTGCACGTAACAGCTGAGCGGGGCCGTGGGGATTCTGACTGGTTCTGGCCAATGAGCTGTGAGCCCTGGCATGTGCCACTCAGGGCAAGAGCATCTGGTAGACAGTGTGAGACCCGCTGAGGCAAACTCTGCCATAGTGACTGGCAGTATTCCAGGGATGGCTGCTCCATCAGCCTGGGTACCAGGGAGGGTATGACACAGAGCAGAGCCCCATTGGACCGGGGTGGCGTGGAGCGTTACCAGAGCAGAACCTCACCAACTCTGATCAATGAAGTCATCAATCAGAGTTCTTTGATTGCAAGCAATAGAGGCCACTTCTGGCTAATTTAAGCAAAAAGGCACTTGTTGGATCCTGGAGCAGCTCACAGACTTGAAGAAATGTCCGGGTCTTAGGTGGCAGGACAACTCTAGGACTCTTAGTTATTCCTGGGCCCATACCAGCATAACTCAGCTCCAACCATTTTCTGCTCTTGTGTTACTCCACCTAAGAGTCAGATTTCTGGGAGAGAGGGCTGGCTTGTCTTAATTTTGGTCATCTGCCCCTCCCTTAGCCAGGAGCTGGGGACTTTGATGGACAGTTCCAGTAGCACAGCCCACAACGAAACACGGAGATGTTTGTTTCCAAAAGCAGCAGATGTCCACCACGCACTGCACAGCCACTCTTGGAGTAGCCTAGAGCGGCAGATGGAGAGAAAGCAATGTGAAACTAACGATACCCCTGGGGCAGGATGTCACAAGTTGGGGTCTGTAGCTCAGGGATGCTGATACATATTTTGTGTTGAACGTTATAGTGGCTGCTGTGGGCCCTCCGGTCTGCTGAGGCCTCTCCCTTCTTAGCCTTTAAGACAACGGTTCTTAACCTGGCTGTAGATGAAGGGGCGGGGATGGGAACGGGAAGCTTCTGTAAAAATAACCAAGGCTCAGGTCTAACCCCTGAGACTGTGATTTGTCTGGTGAAGTTGGATATCAGAATTTATTAACAGCTACCCTGGTTAAGCTAGCCAAGGTTCAGTGGATCTGCTTTGGGACCTTAACCTGGCCAAGCCCCACCATCACACTTGGTCATTAAGGATAGGAAGGCTACATTTGGAGTGTTTCTCTCCTGTAGGTTTAGTGACAGAAACAAGTTCAGGCTGCTTGTTTTTTCCTCTAAAAGCTTGAGATATGTTTTCTGTTTGTTTGTTTTCCTGCAGTAGCTTAGTCCTACTTTATTTACCCAAATGCAGTTTTAGGCTTGTTGCTGGAACAAATATATTGACCTACTCAGCACTCAAAGGAGGAAGTGAAACACCAGAAAGGTTTAGGGCTGGACCCTGTTCATACTTCTGTTGCTTCTTCTTCTGCTGTGGCTGCCCTGGTGACCCCGCTAAGGTCCCTCTCCCCTCAGTCCCTGCCTGGAGAGAAAAAAGGATGATAGAAGTCCTTCAGATATAGATCCTTGTGCCCAAACCAAGTGGTGAAGTCGCATCTCTGGTACCCAGTCACAAAGCCTTGCCAACCGAGGTTGCACGTGCTCTTTCAGGAGCTCCAGCCAAGCTCCCTTTGCACAGCGGTCACAGCAGGAGCGGGACCGGAACGGGAGCGGCAGACACTTGGGAGTGAGGCTTGTTTTATCTTTGCGTTGCAATTATCACGAGATCTGTCACTGTCGAACTGCTTCCTCTCTTTCATCCTGACTTAGTGTGTTCCATGTTGGTGCCACCGCCCTCCATCAGGCTGGAGCCTGAGGAAGAAATGCCCACTCTGGCTTTGGGAGTCATTCTAGAACGTGCGGCCCAGGATCCTTGTAAGTTGGAGGTGGAGGATTTCCTGGCACATCTGTTGCAGGGAGGAGGACATGGTAACCCCAGGCTGCTGAGACCCCTCCGTATGACTCAGGCTGTCTGCCCCCACCAGCCAGCTGGAGGGACAGCAAGCAAAGCGTCATCCTTTGGGGGTGAAGCCAGGGCATGGCTCCCCCTGCTGCAGCCTTATTTGGGGCTTACTGGCCACAGCGTAGCCTGGGCTGCTCCCACGGATTCTCTCAGGTACATGCCAGCACCCCTGGCACTTCCCTTTGCTGGTTTGGTCTCTTGGGGACGTTCTTAAATCCATTCACAAAGTCGGGCAGCATCAACAGAGGAAGTAGCAATGATTCCCTTAGAATGACACAGTTTTGGTGGAGAAAGGCGATATCATCTGACTTTCCCAAGGGAAACTTTTCACAGGAAAAAGTTTGAAAACCCTCCCTAAAAATCTCAGAATTGGCATGGAGGTTTTCACTGGGAAGTGACGTGGTGTCATAAACAGGAGTAGTGAGGCTCCTGGTCCCACACTGACTGCGATCTGGGGCTGTCTGTCCCTGTGTTAACTTACCTGTGACCCAGGGAGGGCAGGCAGCCTGATGGTTAAGAGCATGGGCTTTGAAGTCAGACTGATGTGGTATTAAGACTTGGTTTGAGCAGTCTATGAACTTGCAGAGTAACTTGACCTTGTTAAAGCCTCGGTTCCTTCATTCATAAATTGGGGACATAATAATTTGCATGAATTTGCATTTACTTAACTTCTTCAAGTCCCTGGTTCCCTTAGCTGTAAACTGGGGATAACAGTTTTTCCTAAACGCAGAGGGTTGTTGTGAGGATAAATGATATAAGGTTTTTGAAGCTCTTAAGGCCAGTCGTGGGCATTCAGTAGTCACTCACAAAATTGAAGCTGTTTTTATTAGGAACGATAGTACCTGCCTTGATTCCATTGTAAGCAGTTCTTTGGATCAAATGAAGCAAGGTTTTCAAAAGCAGTTGGGAAACTGGAGATGGACACAAATGCAAGATAATTGTTTGGAAACTGAATTCCTCTGCTGACTGAATGATTCATTTTTCTCCTTTAACAGTCAGTGTAGCTGACTGATTTGTGGCTGATGAAACGTCCTCAGGGGCTTCCCTGGTGGCACAGTGGTTAAGAATCCACCTGCCAATGCAGTGGACATGGGTTCGAACCCTGGTCTGGGAAGATCCCACGTGCTGCGGAAAAACTAAGCCCGTGTGCCACAACTACTGAAGCCTACGCACCACAACTACTGAAGCCTGCATGCCTAGAGCCTGTGATCTGCAACAAGAGCAGCCACCGCAACGAGAAACCCGTGCACTGCAACGAAGAGTAGCCCCCGCTCGCCACAACTGGAGGAAGCCCGCATGCAGCAACGAAGACCCAATACAGCCAAAACATGAGTAAATGAAATAAATAAATTTTAAAAAGATTATGAAAAGAAATGTCCTCAGGAGCCGGATGATCTGCTGGTCCAGGCCTTGCTCTTTTGCCTTCAGTCGAGGGCTAACCTGATCAACCGCGTGAAGGCACTACGCAACTTTCACTTTTTAAGATTCACAAGTCTGGCAACTGTTTTTTTTTTGCAAGATGATGTAAATATTTTATTTTCTTTTTTGAAAACCCTCACCATTTGTCCCTTCACCACTAATCTTTGAGCAGCCTGATGATTAATGGGTCTCCAACGTTCGGCTTTTATGTAAGAAGTAAGAGCCGAACCTCCACTTCCCAGGGCGAGGCTGTTTAGCGTGACAACGTGGCGTATCTGCTCGCATGTTTCCTGTGGAAGTTCTGCAGTGCTTTGTGGAATCGTTTTTCCTGAGCAGTTGCAAGATAGCCTGTTTTGCAATAAACCTAGAGTAAGCATCTAGTTATCTATTGCCATGTAATCAATTGTCCCCCACTCCGTGACTCAGAGAGCTGACTGTGTTCTGCTTGCTTGTGTAGCCCTGTCTGTTCTGCAGGGCCTCGTCTGGGAAGACGCAACAGCCAGAGGTGGCTTCACGGTGGGTGAGGTGAGGCATCTGCCCTCAGAAATTCCAGCATTTTTTTTTTAAAAACAGCTCAAGAAAGTTAGTCAAAGTGGGTGCAGTGCTTAGGAATCTTTGGAAGAAAGATACCAATATGCACGCACTGGTGCCTCGTGTGAGACTACAAGTGCACTTTCTGGGGCTGCAGTCTGTTTAAAATCCTTCCTGTCCCACTGAAACTAAGATGCTAACTTCCTAAAGGAGAAAGACTTCCTCGTTTTGCTGAGATCCCTGGACAGATCGTTTGCTTTCATAGAAGTAGAGGCATAACTCGTACCTGACTCCAGTGACCAAAACTGGATGTGCACAGCTGACAGACTTCTCTCATTAGACCCTAGTTAATAACCACAGAATTTCCTATTCATTTTATCCTGAGAAGAGTTTAGATCTGTTTGCACTGGTTTATAATAATTGGAGAAGTCCTGAGTTCGTAGCAGCTAAAGTACTTATGTAAATATGTATATTTGTATATTTTGGTCAGCGGGGTCGGGGGCATGGACGGAGAGGGATAGACAGATTCAGAGCAGGATAGAGAAGAAGAAAATCATGTCTCATTCCCTCTCACAGAGATAACTGCTAATATAGTTCCACCCACTCTCTTTTAGTGGCGTATATTTAAACCATTTTGTTATAAAAGTGATGCTCAATTATTATAGAATATTAAAGGCAAAAACCTTATAATGCCCCCATTTAGATAACCAGTGTTACCATTATGATGTCCTCTGTTTTCTGCCCTGCATGTACAGTTAAACACTGAATATGCATTACAGCATAAGCATTTTCCTAAACAAAAAAACAGCACAAACTTTAATTGCACAAGACGGAAATGATAGCACACAGGACACACACATACCTTGCATTTCAACCTTGTTTTATAAACACTGATGAAAAATATCAAATAAAATATTTGGCATGAGATCCATCAATCTACTTTAAGGAATGTACCAGGACCGAGTGAATTTCATTTCAGGAATGCAGAGATAACAAAATATTAGGAAATCTGTTAGTATAATCAATCTTATGTGAAAACTTCATATGATCATTTTGATACTGAAAAGCCATATTCATCACGTGATTTTGAAAAATCTCAAACTAATAATAATACGCTTGATTAGACACAGTCCTGTTAGAGTCAGAGAAAGACAAGTGTCACCCTTTCCTCCTTGTTTAAAAGTGCTTGTCAGTACAGTGAGCAGGATCGTGAAGCAAGATGTCTAAATATTGGAGAGAAGAAGGAAAAATTGTCTTCATTTGAAGATGATATGATTGTTCACCAAGAGAATCATTAAAAGGCTTTTGGGGGCTTCCCTGGTGGCGCAGTGGTTGAGAGTCCGCCTGCCGATGCAGGGGACACGGGTTCGTGCCCCGGTCCGGGAAGATCCCACATACCGCAGAGCGGCTGGGCCCATGAGCCATGGCCGCTGAGCCTGTGTGTCCGGAGCCTGTGCTCTGCAACGGGAGAGGCCACAACAGTGAGAGGCCTGCGTACCCCCCCAAAAAAAAAGCTTTTGGAAGTAATAGAGTTCCCTGTAGTGTACAAGTACAAAGTAAATATATATAAAATTAATGGTTTCTTGTATCTCAGCAGCAACCAGTTAGAAAATATAATAGAAAAGATATTCCACTTAGAAGAGTATAAAGAAAATTAAATACCTAGGAGTACATGTAACCAAAAACCAAACCAAACCAAAATAGAATAGAATCTTTATGAAACTCTCCTGAGAGAAATAACGTTTAAATACGCGAAAAGACAAATCATGTTATTGGATGGTGTATTAGTTTTCTAAGGCCGTCATAACAAGTTACCACAAACTGAGTGAACAAGAACTTTACTGTCACAGCTCTGGAGATTAGAATTCTGAATTCAAAGTGTCAGCAGACTCTCTGAAGGCTCTAGAAGAGAATCTACTTAATGCTTGTCTCTTAGGATCAGATGTTGCTGGAATTCTTGGCATTCCTTGGCTTGTAGACACATCACTCCAATCTCTGCCTGTGGCATTAACAGCATTCTCCTTGTGTTTCTGTCTCTGTGTCTCTGCTTCTCTTCTTCTAAGGACACTCGTCACATTGAATTAGGGCCCATTCTAATGACTTCAACTTGACTGTATCTGAAAAGACCCTGTTTCCAAATAGTGCCATATTCACGGTTTCCGGGGGTTAGGACTTCAGCATATCTTTTTGAGGGAACACAATTCAACCCATAACACACGAGAAGACACAATGTGAGAAAGATTCACATTCTCAAACCAATCAGAAATCCTACACAATCTCAATAAAAACCCCAAAGTGATTCCAAATGAATTCTGAAACTCACAGGGGGGAGGGGAGCAATATGAAAATAGCCAGGACAATTCTGAAAAACGCAAGTCTCAAGGAAGTACTTGCCCACTAAGTATTAAGAGGTATTACAAAGCTATACCAACTGTGTATGATACCAATGCAGGAACAGACAGATCAATGAAACAAGACAGTACAGACCCAACTGAGTGAGTCTGTGTGTGTGTGTGATATGGGCTGAATTATGTCTCTCCAACATTCATATGTTGAAGTATTAACCCCCAGTACCTCAGAACGTGACTGTATTTGAGATATCAGAGGGTCTTTAAAGAGGTGATTAAGTTAATATGAGGCCATCAGGTTGGCTTTACTCCAATATGACTGGTGTCAATGTAAGAAGAGCAGATTAGGACACAGACATTATGCACAGAGGGAACACCACATGAAGGTACAGGGAGACAGCCCTCTAAAGCCAAGGAGAGAGGCCTCAGAAGAAAGCAGTGCTGCTGACCCCTTGATCTCAGACTTATAGCTTCAGAACTGTGAGAAAATAAATTTCTGTTGTTTAAGCCATTCCATCTGCCATTTTGTTACAGCAGCCCTAGCAAACTAATGCAGTGTTTATATGTATATAATGAAGCCGGCATTTTAAATCTCTGACAACTATCTAGCAGGAAAACCATAAAGCTTGAGCCTTACTTCACTTTTTTATGAAGTAAAAAAATTGTGGCTTCTCCCATTGTGGAGAACAGGCTCCGGATGCGCAGGCTCAGTGGCCATGGCTCACGGGCCCAGCCGCTCTGTGGCATGTGGGATCTTCCTGGACCGGGGCATGAACCCGTGTCCCCTGCATCGGCAGGCGGACCCTCAACCACTGCGCCACCAGGGAAGCCCCTTACTTCATTTTTTACACCAAAATAAATTGTAAATAATAAAAAATTCAAAGATTAGAAATGAACCATAAAATACCAAAATATGGGTAACTACTTTTATAGTCCTGAAGTGCAGAACGTAAGATACCAAAGGGAAATGATAAAAGAATATTTTATAGATTCAGGTACGTACAATTAAAAAAAAACACTTTGAAGATTAAGAGTAATAAAGTTGAAATACAAATGACAAACTAACGAAATATGTTTGCAACATATATGACACTGAGTTAACATCTCTAATATACAAAGGACATTTACAAATTAATTTTAATAAGGCAAGGTCTTTTAAAAATGAGCAAATGGCATTAACAGCAGTTCACAAAAGATGAAAAGCAAATGAGAAATAAATATATGAAAATGTGTTCATTCTCACTCATAATTAAAAGAATACCAGTTAAAACAATAAAGATAGCCCACGTTTGGTGGCAACTGGTAGTGATTATAAAGATGGACAGTATCAGGTGGCGGGGCAATGGGCTTTCAGAAACTCTTGCTGGGGGTGTCTTGGTTCAGACTTTCTGAAGTCAGCTTGACATTATGTGTTACCATTAGAACAGGCATACTTTTTGACCCGGTTTCTGATTGTATCCTAAGGAGATAATTGGACACGTGTACGAAGGTGATTGCATGAGTGTGCTACTTGTGTGCTACTTGTAACAGCAAAAATGTAGGAAATGTCCATTAGCAGGAAATCAGTTATCCAAATAATGGGCAAGCCATATTCTGAAATACAATATGGCCATTAAAAATAATGGCCCCAAAATGTCTGTATTATTATTCTGTAAAAATGTCTATTAGGCACTCAGTGGAATAAGCAATTTGAAAAAAATGGATATCATGATTCCATTTAGTAAAATTATATGCCCAGAAAGATGTCTGGAAGATAATTTGTTGGATTATTGATAGCAATTGCCTGTTAATGATGGAATTTGGGGTAACTGTCATATTTTTCTTTATACTTCTTAATGTGTTTGGAATTACAATGAACACAGACTATTTTTATCATCAGAACAGATGAATAAAGCTGTTTTCCTTTGGGGAAAACTATTCATAGATATTTTTAATTATTGTAAAATAATAATGTGTCCCCTATTGTTAGGCATTTACATTTTTATAAAGTTTCAGTATTACAAATAGTGCTGTGATGAACATATTTGTGTGCAAATATTTGTTCATATTTCAGATTATTTCTTTTCTTGGAATGGAATTACTAGATCAAAGATATGAACATTTTTAAGGCTCTAGATACATAGTGTCAAATCATTTCTGAGAAAGACCATATCAACTTACATGGCTTTGATCATCACATCCTTATCAATATTGAGTGTTATCACTCTGGACAATACTGGCTAAATTAATGGGAGGAAATGATATTCCATTGCTGTTTTTATTTGAATTTCATTTATAACAGGTTTATTAGTTACTAAAGAAGATACTACTTTTATAATTCTTTAGTCATGTCATATGCATTTTTCTATTGAGGTCTTGCTGCTTATCTTTTAACATTTTGTCATATTAATAGTAATATTTTAAAAATTTGAGTTAATGTTAAGATTTCTGCCATGAGTTTTAAGTTGTTTAGTGGTTAAATTAATTGATCATTTCCTTTGTAATTTCTTTTGTTGCTGTTATGCTTATGTAGCCTTTCCCTACCCAGATATAAGATAAAATATCTATATTTTTTAATATTTTGTGTCTTAATTTTTTTTGTACATTTTAACTTAAAAGCTTTTTGAGTGTGAATGACATGGTGTGCTAAATATTTTTCCAAGTTTCCATTTCCTCATAACCTTAACTTAAAAAAAAAATTTTAATTGACTTTATTTTTTAGAGCAGTTTTGGGTTCACAGCAAAATTGAGCAGAAAGTACAGAGAGTTCCCATATTTCCCCCTGTGTAGGGCGCGGCCGGATAGCCATTACGCATGCACTAAGTATGCCGCTAGGGCGTATGCACCTAATATACTAATCAGGTTTTGAAGCAGTGGCCTATCCAAAGTCCGGCTTGCGAAATGCGATAACCATACGGACGAATCAGGGACTTACACGAGTCCTTAAGCCCTTATATAAGCAGACAGGCTCGAGCGTACGGGGTCTTCCTTCCATCCGCCCGAAACCAAGCTGTACTCCAATAAAGTGTGATGCGAGAAGAATCTAGCGTGTGGTGATTCGTCATTCTGCTGGTCAGAAGCGGCTCGCCGCAAGTGGTGCCGAAACCCGGGAACCTGTGCGCCCCGCATGGAGGACCGATTCAGAACTCGACACACGGAGTGAACCGCCGTTAAGTAGTCCAGTTTAGGTATGTTTTTGCTGCAATAGAGCCCGAGATTTTTATTTTCACTTTCGTTCTCTTCGTAGCTGTCGCACTTTTTGTCTGCGTGTGGCTACGGTGCCATCAGCCCGACCGAGTGTGTCTCCCCTGGCCATTAGATAGGTCAGAGATCTTCCCGCTTTAGCAAGTTGTTCATATATGAGAGTGAACTATGGGGAATAGTTCATCCGCGGAACCAACCGTTGGATTCCATGAGCCCATCCAAGCCCTTCTGAACGATCGAGGACTTAAGATTTCACATAAAACTATTAGTAAACTGTTGCAGGATATCGATGGTGCCACCCCATGGTTTGCGGTGTCTGGAAGCCTGACTGTTCCATCTTGGGAAAAACTGGGGAAGGACTTGGCTGATCGTCACAAAATGGGGGAGCTCTCTCGAGGCACGTTTCCGTTATGGAGAATGATACATTCGTGCTTAAGAGAAGGGAAATGCGAAGATATTGTACAGATGGGCCGTAAAGCTCTTAGCATACATCAAGATAGTGCGTCAGAAAGTGAAAATATAGGGACTACGGTAGATAGGCCTAAGAATCCTAGGAAAAAGAGAGAAAAACAAATAGAAAAATCGGATGCAACGCCAGGATTGTATCCACTCTTAGATGAATTTAAAGCGCTTTATTTGTCTCAAGATGATTTGAATCCCAAGGAGGAGGCGGATCTGGAAGAAGCAGCTGCCGAATATGAAAGAGGACGATATGGCAGTTCCCCATGTGCTCGTCCGCCATTTTGTGCCTCTGCGGGTGCTCGTCCGCCATTTTGTTCTTCTGCTAAATCAAAAGCTTTAACATGTACTCAGACTTCCGCTTTTATTGCTAGCGCCCCCCCTGGCGCTGCGGTTCGGGAACCGCCAAAGTGTACATTCATACCCAGAGAAGTCTGGTCTCAGGTACCCACAGCTTTTCCGGTGTTTGAAGACCCAGCCACGCGTCAAAGATATTATGAGATGGTGGATTATAAAATACTTAAGGATCTTGCAGAGGCTGCCAGGGGATATTTAAGCAGAAGTTGAATATCCTGCAGCTGAATGCAACCAGAGTGGATCCAGTGACTCTTGGAGAATTTACCGCATGGCTAGCTAGAGCATTTTCCTTTTTTAAGGAATGGGTGGGTGTGGGACTGTTCGCAGCCTGCTGTTTGTTTGGGATAGTGTTGTGTCTCTGGTTGGTCTGTCGTATTCGCATTCGAACCCGGCGAGATAGGATAATGCTCACTCAGGCGCTTGTGGCCATCAGTGAAGGCGAGTCCCCCGCAGCCTGGCTCTCCACCCTAAAAAACATATGATCGCCCTTGCACAGAGGGGCCTTGCCGCCATTGCACCTCTATAGGGGATCGGCCCTAGGGGCTGCCTCTGCACGGAGAGGTCTCGTTACCATTGCACCTCCATGAGGAGCCCATGCCATGTGAAGACAGCCCTTGCACCCTGCAGTTCGATTGCGAGCATTGCACGCAGGAGGGTGTCTGCGAATGCAAGCGGAAACTACCGGTACACCGTGTACATACCCCGGTATGAGCACTGGTACAGGTCAATGTCCGCTGCAATGGTCGAAAAGAAAAAAGGGGGAGATGTAGGACGCGGCCGGATAGCCATTACGCATGCACTAAGTATGCCGCTAGGGCGTATGCACCTAATATACTAATCAGGTTTTGAAGCAGTGGCCTATCCAAAGTCCGGCTTGCGAAATGCGATAACCATACGGACGAATCAGGGACTTACACGAGTCCTTAAGCCCTTATATAAGCAGACAGGCTCGAGCGTACGGGGTCTTCCTTCCATCCGCCCGAAACCAAGCTGTACTCCAATAAAGTGTGATGCGAGAAGAATCTAGCGTGTGGTGATTCGTCATTCTGCTGGTCAGAAGCGGCTCGCTGCACCCCTGTCCCCCCACCCTGCTACCCCCAGAGTGGTACATTTGTTACAATCGATGAACCTACATTGATACAACATTATCACCCAAAGTCCATAGTTTATCTGAGGGTTCATTTTTGGTGTTGTACATTCTATGGGTTTGACAAATGTATAATGACATGTGTCCGCCATTATAGTATCCTAATGACATGTGTCTGCCATTATAGTATCTTAATGACATGTGTCTGCCATTATAGTATCCTAATGACATGTGCCCACCATTATAGTATTCTAATGACATGTGTCCGCCATTATAGTATCCTAATGACATGTGTCCGCCATTATAGTATCCTAATGACACATGTCTGCCATTATAGTATCCTAATGACATGTGTCTGCCATTATAGTATCCTACAGAATAGTTTCACTGCCCTGAAATCCTTTGTGCTCCACCTACTCATCCCTCCCCATCCCCAACCCCCGGCAATCACTGATCTCCTTAGTTTTGCCTTTTCCAAGATGTCATCATACAGTTGGAATCCTATACTATAGCTGGAATCATACAGTTTGTAGTCTTTTCATATTGGCTTCTTTCAGTTAGTAATATGCATTTAATTTTTCTCCATATTTTTTTCATGGTTTGATAGCTTGTTTCTTTTTAGTGTTGAATAATATTTCATTGTATTGACATACCAGTTTATCTATCTATTCACCTACTGCAGGAAATCTTGGTTGCTTCCAAGTTTTGGCAATTACAAATAAGGCTGCTATAAATATTCATGTGCAGGTTTTTGTATCGACATAAGTTTTCATTTCATTGGTTAAGTACCAAGGAGCGCAATTGCTGGATCTTAAGGTAAGAGTATGTCTAGTTTTGTAAGAAAGCACCGTCTTCCGAAATGACTGTATTAATTTGCAGTCCCACCAAAAGTGAAGAGAATTCTCATTGCTCTACATCCTTGCGAGCATTTGGTGCTGTCAGTGTTCTGGATTTCGGCTGTTCTGATAGGTGTATAGTGATATCTCATTACTGTTTTAATTTTCATTTCCCTAATGACATATGATGTTGAGCATCTTTTAATATGCTTACTCGCCATCTGTATATCTTCTGTCTTCTGTGATGAAGTGTCTGTTCACATCTTTAGCCCATATTTAAATCAAGGTGCTCATTTTCTTATTGTTGAGTTTTAAGAGTTCTTTGTATATTTTGGATACCAGTCCTTCATCAGATATGTCTTTTGCAAATGTTTTCTTCCACCCTGTGGCTTGTCTTTTCATTCTCTTGACAGTGTCTTTTTCACAGTGCACTTTTTTTTTTTTTTTTTTTTTTTGCGGTACGCGGGCCTCTCACTGTTGTGGCCTCTCCCGTTGTGGAGCACAGGCTCCAGACGCACAGGCCATGGCTCACGGGCTCAGCCACTCCGCGGCATGTGGGATCTTCCCGGACTGGGGCACGAACCCGTGTCCCCTGCATCGGCAGGCGGACTCTCAACCACTGCGCCACCAGGGAAGCCCCTCACAGTGCAATTTTTAATTTTAGTGAAGTCCAGCTCATCAGTTAGATATTTCATGGACTGTGCCTTTGGAATGGTGTCTGAAAAGTCATCACCATACACAAGGTCACCTAGATTTTCTTTTCTTTTTAAATATTTATTTATTTTTTGGCTGTGTTGGGTCTTCGTTGCTGTGCACAGGCTTTCTCTAGTTGCGGCGAGCAGGGGCTACTCTTTGTTGTGGTGCTCAGGCTTCTCATTGCGATGGTTTCTCTTGCTGTGGATCACAGGCTCTAGGCGTGCGGGCTTCAGTAGCTGTGGCACGCGGGCTCTAGAGCACAGGCTCAGTAGCCGGGGTGCATGGGCTTAGTTGCTCGGTGGTATGTGGGATCTTCCTGGACCAGGAATCAAACCCCTGTCTGCTGCGTTGGCAGGCGGATTCTTAACCACTGCACCACCAGGGAAGTCCCTAGATTTTCTTCTATGCTATCTTCTAGGAATTTTATAGTTTTACATTTTATGATCCATTTTGAATTGTGAAGAATGTAAGGTCTTTGTCTAGATTTATTTATTTATTTGTTTTGCATGTGGATGTCTGGCTGTTCCAACACTATTTGTTGAAAAGACTGTCTTTTCTCCACTGTACTGCTCCTCACAAGTTTTCGTTAAGTAATCTATCATTTTGCCTTATATTTGAGGTGTGTCCTTTGTCAGATTCTTTGTATAAGGTACATTTCTGGATTCTTAATTCTGCTCTGTTAATGTGTTTGCCTATAACTTGCATATACTTGCTATTTTAATTTAATAAGAAGTGTTAAAACGAAGATGCACCAGTCCCCAATTATTACTATTTTTCCCTTTAAATTTTTTGGTTTCACCAAAAACCCCTGTTTGATTTTTGAATGTAGTTAATGAATCCATAAATTAATTTGGGAAGATTGGCACATTGGCTTCTCAATTTTAGGAACCTGGTAGTCTCTCAGTCATATTGTTTTGTTCATTAATTGAATTAGGCCAAAGGGCCTGGAGCTGAACGTGACCTTAACAGAAATGTGCAAACCAGACCATGATAGGCACTCCCTAAGGTGGCTTATGGAAGGAAGTAGCCAGAAATTGTGAGGATCACAGAGGCACTCCCAGGGATAATTTATCAACCAGAGGCATTATGAGGCCCAGACTTTCTTTTGAAGTCTATACTTTTATTTGCTAAATCTAGCACCCTATCCCTAACAAATGTCAGTTCCCTTCCCTTCCTACCATCTGTAAGCCTGGACTTGTAAACCTGACTGCCTCCCAGGTCTCTGTGAGGCTCTCATTTATTCCCACAAACGGATTCAACCAACAAAGGCTTGTTGGGCCGGTACGGGAGGTGCACAAAGACAGAGCGAGAGAGGTTAACCAAGATTTCTGGCTTGGACTTGTATTATGAAATGGCCTAAAAAGGTCAAGTGCTGTTCAAACACGAGCTGTTGTTGTCACGGTGGCCATTGAGTTTCTGGGGCCTCCTT
Source organism: Phocoena sinus (assembly GCF_008692025.1). NCBI lineage: Eukaryota > Metazoa > Chordata > Mammalia > Artiodactyla > Phocoenidae > Phocoena > Phocoena sinus. The sequence goes on from NC_045779.1 coordinate 39,119,744, forward strand.
TTGGACTGGAAACTCCAGAAGAATGGCATTTGATCTCTTTCAGGAGCTTAATGTGGTATCCGTTACCTCCCCCTGGTTCTCTAGGAAGCCCGTCGATGCAGAGAAGGAGCTGGGTCACACTCCGGTCAGGTCGGGGAGAAGCCAGGATTAGCAACTCCAGCTCCCCAGCGGTACATCCCCATACCCTCCCGGGCTCTGCTCACACCTGTCCGTGAATCAGAGCTTTGTTCTGGCTCCCCTGATGGCAGGAGCCTTCCTGCCTGTCCCACAGCGGAGATTCCTTTCTGGACTCACACTTTCAGATTCCCCTGGCTACTGGCTCTGCTTCACTCCCCACCCATCCCCACCCCCAAGTAGGGAGAGGGGCTGCAGAGCCCACGTGTCTTGCTGTCCTCCCAGCACCTCCCAGGTCTTGCCACTCCTGCCGAAGCCAAAAGAGACCCCACCCAACCCCGAAGTGGGGTCCCTGCCCAGGGTGGGGAGAGCGCTGACTCACCCACCAGAGTTGGGGGACAGTGGGATGTGAGCAGATCAGTGTGGTGTGATTTCCTCCTACCTTTTTGGGGTGCATAGGGTGGAGGTAAGGCAAGGTCATCAGTCCTCTTAGGGAGGGGAGAAGCTTCTCAGAATCTTGTGTCGGGTCAGGTGGCTTGCAGGTCGTGGGTGGAGCAGGTCTCACCTGAGGGGAGAGCAGAGGCCCCATAGCGTAGACCTGGGTCAGCTCTGGTGCAGACACTGTCAGCTCACATTAGTGATTCTTTGTGCTCTGGTTCCTTCTCTGCAAATTAGGTTTTTAAAAAAAAAAAATTTATTTATTTTTGGCTGCGTTGGGACTTTGTTGTGGTACATGGGCTTCTGATTGCGGTGACTTCTCTTGTTGCGGAGCACAGGTTCTAGGCACGCAGGTTTCAGTAGTTGTGGCATGCGGGTTCCGTAGTTGTGGCTCACAGGCTCTAGAGCACAGGCTCAGTAGTTGTGGTGCACGGACCTAGTTGCTCTGCGGCATGTGGGATCTTCCCGGACCAGGGTTGGACCCGTGCCCCTGCATTGGCAGGCAGATTCTTAACCACTGTGCCACCAGGGAAGTTCCTGCAAATTAGGTTTAATAAACTGCCAATCTCATGCGGTTGCTGTGAGACATTATAAGATGCAACTGAAGTGCTTAGTCCAGCACCTTGTATTAATACGAGGAGGGAAAGGCTGCTCTGAGCTTGGGTTGAAATGGTTTCTCTGGAGTAAACTGAAAAGATTTCCATGACACCTTGCTTTGTGCAGATGTCCTGGGCAGGGGGTAGGCGGTGGGCAGGTGGCACTCTTCTACTCTCCTCCCCTCTCCCTGGTCTCCAGTAAGGGGTGTGTGCGTGGAGAGGGTGAGATTAGCTCACGGGCTCACAGCAAGCCACCTGATCTTTATAAACTGAAAACCTGTCTCTTCAGAATTCCAACCAGCAGGCACACCCGGAAACCAATGCCAGAGGAATTTTGTCACACCCAGGATGGGCCACTAATTAATGGTGCTTCTGTCTTTAATCCCAGATGGGTTTGCATCTGTATGATGTAGGAACTGAGGCAGGAGACAGATGGGCTCCAGGCTGGGCAGCTGGAGTTGTCCTCTGTGGAAGGATACTCTAAAATAGCAGGAGGGAGGAGAAGCTGAGCCCTGCCCAGATAAAACACCACATGTTCCTCATTCTCGAAGTCAAGGAGACCTTCCCGACTACACATGCACAGAAAGGCTCCTTGAAGGTCAGAAAGGGAGGAGGTGTCACCTCATAGCAGGTGATGTCAACCTACCCTTAGGCCTCTTCGCTAGAATCCATCTTGGCTGAGAGATGTGATCACACACAGGGGAGGACCCTGAGATAAACCAAATACGGACTCAGAACCAGGCAAAGCAAGATGATTGGTCAAAGGAAACCTGGAAGAAATGCCCCATAAAAGTGACTCAAACTACCATGAGGGCGTGACTCTCTCTCTGAGCCCGCCCGTGTGTCTATCCGTGTGTACCCCTTTTCCTCCTAATAAACACTTTACTTGTTTCACTACTTTCTGTCTCTATGTGGAAATTCATTTCGACGCAGCTGACAGGCCAGGGCCTTGTCACTGGCCACTGGTCCCTGGTGGTCTGGTGATCAGGATTCAGTGCTCTTGCTGCTGCAGCCTGACTTCAGTCTCTGGCCAGGAACCAAAATCCTGCTTCAAGCCGCTGCAGGCCTAGGCGACCCGGAATCAGGACTAAATGGTAAAAACACCCACTGACACATAGACACAAAGAAAAGGTGTCTGACACGAGGGCATCTTAGAGGAGAAAAGAGGGAAATAACATTCATTGGGTCCCAGGTGGTCTGCAAACATTACTGCATTTACTCTTCATAAGAATCCTAGATCATAGATAGCTGTTATCAGTTTATAGAAGTGGGGGTCCAGAGGTTAAGCAGGAACCCCAATGTCACACAACTTGTAAGTGGGGGAGTCAGCATTCACACCCACGACTCACTCCGCAGCCACCTTCCGGCTCTATCAGGGAGTGTTCCGAACCACCACTCTGGCCCTGTGTCCGCGGCTGAGGACACACTTTCTCACCAAATCCAGGGCAGCCTCGGTGCTCTTCTACATATAGTCGGTCACTCTGGATCTGCAGGGTGGGCGTGCAAACCAAGCCTGTGGGCTATCCCAGCACCATTCCAGCTGCCTTCCCATCGGCCATCATGGACTCTTTGTGCCAACTCAGGTGTGTCTTAGGGCCCAGCTCCCCCTGCAATGCTGATGCTGGGCTCAGGTCTGCAGTGCCCGGTGTATGACAGGATTCCTGGGAAGGTTTGTCATTGATGTGGGGCAGTTTTTCATTAGCGGTGCGTACATTTGAGTCAATCATTCCCCTCTCCTCTGTTAAACGTTAGTTCCTCTGGGATAGGTGACATCCATACTTTACTGCAAATTTATTTTCTGGATCACTTTTTTCTTTGTCCAGAAAGAGGCTAGATTTTTCCAGTTGTCTGGGGACATTGGCTGAAACTCAAAGCCTAGAACAATAGGTGATCTCCCTTGCCCCCCTCCCCAACTTCCTCACCTCCTCATCTCCACCAACCCACACATTTTAAAGAGAGGCGCTAGACCATCCATGACGGGCTTGCTAAGAAGTATCCAAACCGGTCCTGCAACTTCTGGTCTTAGCACATCACCCACCTCCAACCTAGATCTAAGAGAAGTCTAAAGAATGTTCAGAGAGCTGAGGATTTCTTTAATGAGAAGGAAGGTGCAGCCATACCCCATGTGACTTCATTAAACTATTTCTTGGGCATGGCATAATTTCCATAGTTTGTTGGGCCAGGGCCGGAATGTTTCCTTGGGGTCCGAGGTGACATGACTGACACCTTGGGAGATAGCTAGGCTCGAGGGTCTTGAAAGCTCCCCACTCAAGATTTCTACCTGCTCAGGAAGGGTCACCCCAGTACAAAGTGCCTCTGTGGGCTGAACTTTCAAGCAGGAGCTAAGGAATGTTTGTAGAAAGTTAGCTGGAGAGGGCATCACCCATGTCGCCTGGATCAGAGAATGGGGCAGTGCTGCGGGATCCTCAGCAAGGGGTCTTCAGGAACCCACTCAAGGCCCCCTTGAAGAATAGGGGAAAAGTCTGCCTGTAGACAACTGGTAAATAACAGCCTCCCAAAGATGTCCACGTCCTAATCTCCAGAACCTGTGACTACGTTGCCTTAATTACAGAAAGGATTTCGCAGATGTGATTAAGGATCTTGAAATGGGGAAATTATCCTGGATTATCCAGGCAGGCCCAATAAAATCACAAGAGTCATTTTAAGAGAAATGTGAGGACAGAAGCAGAGGTCAGAGAGGAGAGAAGGTGCTCCTGGCTTTGAAGATGGAGGAGAGGGCCACATGCCAAGGAATGCAGGTAGCCCCTAAAAGCTGAAAAAGGCAAGGAAAGGGATTCTCCCTTTGAGCCTCCAGAAGGAAGGCAGCCCATTGTAGACTTAAGATCTCAAGAACTGTACGAGAATAAATGTTGGTTGCTTTAAGCCTCTAAGTTGGTGGCAGTCTGTGAAGGCAGCAGTAGGAAACTAATACACCTTCCATGACCTGGAGGCATTCAGCAGTCAGTGTATCTTTGTCAGATGAAATACAGCCTGCCCAAATGTGGCACGCAACATTCTTATGCCAAAACATTATTCATTGTTTATCTGACATTCAAATTTAATGGGGCATCCTGTTTTTTCTAATTTGCTAATTCTGGTCAGAGAGGAGTAGAAATGCATTAACTAAAAGGACGATTTGCCCCTCTGCTTCTTATATCTCTTCCCTGCCCCAAACCTGGAGACCCAAAGCAGGTGGTGAATGCGGAAGAAGGAGTAGGAAGTCAGAAGGAAGGGTCCATGACCCTCCCCAGGGCAGGTATCTGTGTCTGTGGCGGGTGCAGGGCTGAAGAAGAGGCAATAAGCCTTGAGTTGGCTGAGAGATGCAGGTTTTCACTTAGATTGGCCTGGAATTTTTAATATCTGAAGATAAGGATCATTGGTTAATATCTGAAAGTGACCAGGATATTTTGGGATCTTTCCAAGATATTGTCCCAGGAGGGGAAGAGAGAACCAAGAGCAAAGGGTTGAAAGGCAGGGGGGAGAAAAAGGAAAGGCAATGTCCAATTACACAGCAAATCCAGCCCAGTCAGTAAACCAATCACCATCTCCTCTCCTCTGCTGACCTGCTTTCACCGCTTCTGGGAAAAGTGACACCCACATCTTACCCTACCATAATTTTACTAGACTGCTTTTTTTCTGAGCCAGGAGCGATGACCTGGCACCACAGCCAGGGGAGAGGGTGAGGAAAAGGGCAGAAATTCCAGAGGGGACCTCAGGAATAAGGAAGACCGCGTGTGAACTGGATGACTTTTCGGGGCCTGGCCATCTCTCGAGACTGGGCCTGAGCAGCTTTGGCGAACCAGGCCCAAATCCCACCATCCAAAAGGAAAAAGATGGTGAGGCTGAAAAGTTAGGTGCCTGGAGTTTTCCAGACAGGCCCTGTGAAAATCTCCCAAAGCAGGGCTCGCACTAGAATTCCACGCGGTGATTGTGTTGGCTGCAGGGAACTGCTGAGAACATTCCCTCCACCTGGGTTTTCTTGACCTAAGCAGATGTGAGTGGCTTCTGTGTGACTCACCCTAAGCCTGACCCATTTGTGAAATGCTTTGTCTACAAAAAGCTGGAGATAAGTGCAGAGAATTATACATTTATAACCCCAGTATAGACAGGATTGTCTAACCCTCTCATTTTAGCTACTCCCTGCCCCGCCCGTGGTCTGTGAATGCTGATCAAATGTTGGCGAGTGTCTAGTGGCCTAACCTATTGGCTCCAGCGGTAATTGCCAAGTAGGTGGGGGTAGGAGATGAGGAGTAGTGGGGGGCTTGCAAAGTGCAGGAGCAGTGGGCTGGGGGAGGCTGTGAGCGCCCAGAGATCCATTTCTCATTCTGCCTTTGCTTCGCGGTACCCCAGGAACCTTGTAAGGATGAATGGGCTGCAGACAAGGTACCAGCACAGTGGGGAGTTGGCCTGATGTAGTGGAAGGAGCTGGGACTTCACACTCAGATCTGGGCTTGGATTTTTTTCTGCCACGTTACTTGCTGTGTGATGGGCTTTTTCATACTCTCTTCCAGAACCTCTTTCCTCATCTACCAAATGGCCATAGTGATCTGCCCTTTCTGCATCTCAGACTTCATATAAGTGTAAGAGAAATGTTACCTATGAAATGTCACATACTGCAAAGTGTTCTACAAAAGTTTTGAAAGTGCTTAGAGAGCTTTACATGAGGTTTCTGAAAATTTGCCTTTTTCATGACAGCTGATGCTTAACATGGTCTGGACTAGCTGAGCCTGCCTGGGACCCACCTTCCAGTCTGCCCAGACTCTCCCATCTAACTCCCCGTCAGGATTTGGGTGGGGAACCCAGTGGGCCCAGCCCCGGGAGCTCCGGTTAATAACTAGGGCCGCTGCTACCAACACTGCAGAGCTGCTGGTGCCCCTGAGAAGGTCTCCATTTCCCCCTCTGTGCCCCACCAAGGAGGAGGGAGTGCTCCGCGGCTGGGGGAAAGGGTGGCACCGCGGACAGCACCCCGTTGGATTCTGCCATGGCCGCCTGCTGGCTGCCTTACTCAGCAGTCTCTGAGCGTGGAGCTTTGAGGGGGCGTTGGTGGTGACCTTGGGTTAAGCTCAGGTGCCACACTCGTTCCTGCTGCTGAGAGCAGCTACCTGCCAAGGCAGGTATGGGCCTTTTCTGTTGCAGAGGCTGAGGTTGTATCACCCTCCTAAAGCTCCTTTGGCTTCATCTTTGAAAAGAGAAGATGTGACACGATGGTTGAGTCATGTGCTTGGATTCTGGCTCATTTCCTTGGAGATTTGACTGGTCACCATTGGGACCATAGGCAGGAGTGGAGCTGGTTTCCTCTGCACCTGTTTTTGTCAACTTCTGATATTAACAGAACGGCCAGATTCCAGAGACTTCCCAGGTCTAGCTGGGCCAGATTGGGATCTGCAATGAGGCCAGTGGTGAGTCAGGGAGTACATACGAGGTGAGGAGGGAGAGAGGAGTCCCAGCCTCAGCCACAGGGCTCAGATGTGCTTCCTGCTGGGTTCTGCTACCTGCCCCAGGTGTGACCGGCCCTGGGCAGATCAACTGCTGTGGGGAGGTGGGAGGTGGGGAAATGGGCCACACTGAGAAGCTAGACCAGAGCAAGGGCATTTCCTGACAGAATCGTCTAAGGACTTCAGAGAACAGTCTTTTAGAATGTTACGAGTCACCTTTGCTGACATCCAACACACAAAAATGTAAAGCCATTCTCATCTTTGTCTTTTGCTAGGATCATTAGCTGAAAACACCCCCAGCACATGGACAGAATCAACACAGCATAGACATTATTTCAATATGCAAGTTTTGGACCCAGATTGCCTGGTTTCAAATCCTGACTTTGCCCCTTACTCACTGGGCTACTTTGGGCAAGTCATTTAACCTATCTGTGCCTCAGTTTTCCCATATGGATCCCATGGATCCCATGGGAAAATAATAATATCAGCTTTATAGGATTTATTATTAGTTTTAGTTTATTAGTTTTATTATTTATTTTTTTAGTTTTATTTATTATTTATTTTTAAATTTTTATTATTAATTTATTTTTTATTTTTATTATTTATTATTATTAGTTTATTAGTTTTATTATATTATTTATTATTAGTTTTCCCATATGGATCCCATGGATCCATATGGGAAAATAATAGTATCAACTTTATAGGATTTATTATTATCCCATGGATAATAATAGTATCAACTTTATAGGATTGCTGTGAGGGAGGAAAATGTACGTTAATACATGTAAAGTGCTTAGTTTTTTTTTTTTTTTTTTTCTCTTTCTACCTCGGTCCCAGCCCTCCCCTCGCTACCTGCCTTTGCCTCTGGTATCCTGGTCCTTTGATGGGCTTTGCTGTCAATAGCTGCTCTGCAGAATCTGGAGTTCATGTCAAATAAGCACTTTGAGATTTTTTTCCTTTGGAGAAAGCAAAGCCCACAAGGCCTGGTATAGAGGATGCTGCTAGCTCAGTGGGGAACCTGAGGGTTTCTCTGTGGGCAGAGCAAGGGCGTTCTCAGAGAAACAGGGAAGCTCTTCACCGGGCAGCTTAGTCTTCTGTGATCCCCATTGTTCTGGAATCTAAACACTAATGGTTAGTACAGGAACTTCCTCACAACCTAGGCAATCATTGACTTGTTAATGCATGCAGGACCTTGTGCTGAGTTATCCCTATTTCCATTCAGTGGCGGTCTTTCTGCCTGCACACAGGTGGACGGTTGTGGTCAGGTCACCTTGTGGCCCCTTGTGGCCATCTCTGTTTGCAGAGTGCCATTCTGCCAGTTTGGGGAGCTGCGCTTTGTCTTGAGTCGAAGAGATCTGGGTTTGAATTCCTTGTTCTACCAGTTACTAGCGTCGTGATTTGAATAAGCTGCTTAAACTCTCTAAGCCTCACTCTCCTTGTCCGTAAATGGGAAGAAGAGCAGACCCACCTCATCAGGCTGTAGGGAGGCCTAAGCGAAGGACGCACTGAAAGCACGTGGCATGAGCCTGGCCCATGTTAAATGCACCAAAAGCGGTAGCTATTGTTTTCTTAACGCAACCAGAAAGCTCATCTTCATTCAATGATATAATCTAAAAATAATAGTTCAAATTTGTGTGACACTTTCACCTTTATTATGCCTAGCACAGAGCAAGCACTGAGTATTAGCTATTATTATTAATAATAATATTGAGAGCAGCAGCTCTACTTAGCTATGAAGGGTGAGATTATCACCCAAGCCCTTGACCAGGCCTCTTAACTTGGGGCCCATGGACCCCTTGATGGTCTGTGGGTAGAATCTGTGGGGTTTGTGACCTTGGATAGGAAAAGAATTAGACTTTTTATTTTCACTAACCTCTAACTGAAATTAAGAATCTCCTTCAATTATGAACATAGGCAACAAAATACACTAGTAGTAACAACACCTGTGACTTTGACACCAGCACAAGTCCACATAAAATATTGGCTAGGCTTGATGCTACTTCAAAACTAGATATTAAATCTGCTGTTAGAACTTGTTATTTAATGTGTTAATAAAGAAGCACATATTCTGATACTTACGTTTCAGTGTAACTGTTTTTCTTTAATACTTTATTTTATTTATTTTTATAAATTTATTTATTTATTTTTGGCTGTGTTGGGTTTTTGTTTCTGTGCGCTGGCTTTCTCTAGTTGGAGCGAGCGGGGGCTACTCTTCATTGCGGTGCGCGGGCTTCTCATTGTCGTGGCTTCTCGTGCTGTGGAGCACAGGCTCTACACGTGCAGGCTCAGTAGTTGTGCCTCACGGGCTTAGTTGCTCTGTGGCACGTGCGATCTTCCCAGACCAGGGCTCGAACCCCTGTCCCCTGCATTGGCAGGCAGATTCTTAACCACTGCGGCACCAGGGAAGCCCTCTTTAATACTTTATATCCATTTTATGCAGTTAAGAACTTTATCCTAGAAAATGTCAACAGGCTTCACCAGACTGGCTGCTGGAGGAGTCCAGGGCATGACAAGGTTAAGAATTTACAGAGTATGGAGGCAGTCCCCAAGGCCACCCTCACTTCTGATGCCAATTGCAAGACCTGGGGTCCCCAAGACCACCCTCAGTTTTTTTGTTTTAGTTTCTTGTTTGTTTCTTAATTGAAGTATAGTTGATTTATAATGTTTCAGGTATATAGTAAAGTGATTCAGTTATTTATATATATACTTTTTTCGGATTCTTTTCCATTACAGGTTACTACAAGACATTGAATATAGTTCCCTGTACTATACAGTAGGTCCTTGTTGTTTATCTATTTTATATATAGTAGTGTGTATCCGTTAATCCCAAATCTGTCTCTTCCCCCACTTTCCCCTTTGGTAACTATAAGTTTGCTTTCTATGTCTGTGTGTCTACTTCTGTTTTGTAAATAAGTTCATTTGTATCATTTGTTTAGATTCCACATATAAGCGATATCATATGTTTGCTTTTCTCTGATGTACTTCACTTATATGATAATCTCTATGTCCATCTATGTGGCTGAGACCACCTTCAATTTTCGTAAATTACTAGAATAACTTATAGAATTTACTGAAAGCTACTGTACTTATGGCTACAGTTTATTACAGTGAAAGGAATCAGCAAAGGGAGGATACACCTGGAGCAGAAAGTTCCAAGAGGGGAGCTTCCGGCTGTCCTCTCCCAGTGGAGTCATGGACAGCACCAGCTTTTCCTGGCAATGATGTGTGACGGTACACGTGGGATATTGCCAACCAGAGAAGCCCACCTGAGCCTTGGTGTCCAGAAGTTTCGTTTAGATGCAGTCAGGTAGCCATGGTGGACTACCTGCTTGGCTGACCTTTCATCTCCAGCCCTCTGGAGGTAGAACTGATATCATGGGGCCAAAGCCTCCACTATAAATCACATTGTTAGACTATCCAGTGTGGTCCAAGACCCCAGGTGAACTCTTATCCGGCAGGACATTCTAAGAATTTAGCAATACCTTGCAGGAGCTGAGGACAAAGGCCAGACCTGTCTTTGGGGAAGGTTAATTCTTTACTACACAGGCTCCACTCTGGAAACTGCCTTGGAGCGGCCAGCTTGGAAGCGGGTGAGTGTTGGGGTGGGGTGGGAATCAGCTAACACACACAGTTGTAGCTACAGAAACCATTTAGATCTGGGGTCCCCAACTCCTGGTCCGCGGATCGGTACCGGTCCGGGGCCTGTCAGGAACCAGGCCGCACAGCAGGAGGTGAGCAGCTGGTGAGTGAGCGATGCTTCATTTGCCGTTCCCCACCGCCTCCTGACCCAGCCCCCATCTCCCCCACCCCTCAACCAGGTCCGTGGAAAAATTGTCTTCCATGAAACCAGTCCCTGGTGCCAAAAAGTTTGAGGACCGCTGGTTTAGAGCAATATATATATTTTTTGTACCCAGCAAAGACAGTGTAAAGGTCATTGTTTCCGGAGGCAACTGAATAATACCAATGATTAAAAACATAGCTCAGCCTTGTCTCTACACCTAACACTTTCCAAAGTGTATTTCCAAATGTTGGTAGTGTTAATTCTCAAAACATGTGGAAGGAAGGGGTCCTGTTAAACCTCAGAAGTGAGGGCCCCAGTGGTGGGGCAGAATGTGGACTGCCCCACGCCTCCTCCCGGGCTGTTCAGACAGTGAGTCCTGTGGCCGAGAAGATCAGCAGGTATTTTGCAGAATCAGGTTACCTGGTCATGCTGGGGCGGTGCTAGGAGCTTAGCCAGCTTTGGAGAGGGCCCATTCTGGAGTTCACCGGGCGTGATTACGTGACGTAATTGACTGCTCATGTGACCAGCTTACATGTGGGAAAGCACAAGTTTGCCGGAGCCTGGAGTCTTCTAGGCCCAACACGTTTTGACTCATCTAAAGTGAACCCAGAGTCATGACCTCATCCTCCAGTTTGGGGTAAATTACATGCAGTCAATCTCTATGTTAACATTGAAAAGCCACACTTTCAGGACCCTATTGCTGGTGTCTTCCTGGGTAAGATCATTTCTACGGGCCTGTGAGGACTGAGGCTCCGCCACCTCTGCAGGAGCCTGTGTTCCCTGAAGGGGAGAAGTGCACTGGCCCCGCAGGTGGGCACAGAAGGCTTTCTGGGGTGTGGCTAGGATCCAGAGAGTTTTGTGTTTCCCTGAAGAGCACATCTGTGCTCACAAGTGTACTTGTATATAATTTCTGCAGTAGCTGTGACTATTTTATGGAGGTCTGTGTGGTTTTATTAAAGCTGTCTTTAAAAAGGATCCTTTCAGGGCTTCCTTGGTGGCGCAGTGGTTGAGAGTCTGCCTGCTGACGCAGGGGACACAGGTTCGTGCCCCGTCCGGGAGGATCCCACATGCTGCAGAGCGGCTGGGCCTGTGAGCCATGGCCGCTGAGCCTGTGCGTCCAGAGTCTGTGCTCCGCAGCGAGAGAAGCCACAACAGTGAGAGGCCCGCGTACCGCAAAAAAAAAAAAAAAAAAAAAAGGATCCTTTCATATGACCATTCTCCCCTTCTCCTCACCAGTGCTGCTGTCCATAATTATTTGGAGGAAGCTCTTTCAGATAATCATCTACACGCCCTTTGGCCCTCATCGCCCAACTGGACTGCAACTCCATGGGGCAAGGCCTGCTCTGTCCTGTGTATCTCAGCACCAACAGCAGTGCCTGGCATAGAGCGGGCACTTGGCAGATGTCGGTTGAATGAATAATAAGAACGAATCCTATGAGATCACTCACTGTATTCATTTCCTGTGGCTCCTATAACAAATTACCAGAAACTAGGTGACTTAAAACAACAGAAATTTGTTCTCTTACAGTCTCAGTGGCCATAAGTGCAAAGTCAGTATCACTGACTTTGAGGCCAAAATCAAGGGGTCAGCAGGGCTAACACCCTGTGGTGGCTCTAGGGGAGAATCTGTTCCTTGTTTCTTCTGGCCTCTGGTGGCTGCAGCATTCCTTGGCTCGTGGCCGCATCACCTTTACACCTCAGGAGGGCCCTGGTCCTAGGGCTCCCTGGCGTGTCTCTATGGGGAACCATCTTTTCCTGATCATGTAGCTAAGTTGTCCTTCCCCTAGACAGCAACCACATCTCTGCAGCCTGGTAGGTGAGGGGTGGGGGAAAGCAGCAGATAAGGGAGCAGTGATAATTTGGAAAGGTCAGATGCCAGATAAAGAGAGGTCAGATAAGGAGGAATCCGCCCCAGGCTGACAGGCTAAAGCCTACAGCAAGTTTTGCTTTTTGTGATCCCCGGGACCTGCGGATTCTGCGGCTACCCTCTGTCCCCAAACAAATGATGAAAAAGAAGGACTAAGAAAACAGACAGGACTTGTTGTCTGGATTTAGCAGGTTTATCCATGCTCACTTGCTCTCCACATCACCCTCCTACAGAATGCCCTGCCCCCAATGGTTCCAAATAGCTTTCCAACCTATTGTTTAGGGACGTGTGTAATTGAGGTCTTTCATTCTCTATTCTCTAGATTTTCTCTAAATTTTCACTAATCTTATTGTTGCTCTGGCTGGGACTCCCAGAGCGAGTCCACAGGAGAAGGTGAGACTAAAGTAGAGTGTAACTACAGGATCTCTCCGCCCAGGTCCATCCTAACACTCAGCCAGAGAGGAGATGGGTTGAGGGGAGGGGTGGGCGCACATGCACATCTTCCTTCCAGCCATCCTCTCAGATGGGCTGCCTTCTCTGGGAGTGCTGCCTCTGATGCAAAGTGTCCATTCCTTTTTTTTGTATTTCCCTTCAATCTGATTCATCCCCTGTGGGCAATAAGAGCCACTGTGGGTTGCCTGGCAGAGTTCTTTTTTTTTAGAGGAATTTGTTTTATTTATTTATTTATTTATTTACATAATATAGGTTTTTTTTTAACCGAGGTATAATTGACATGTAACATTATATTAGTTTCAGGCGTACAACATAATGATTTAATATTTGTGTGTGTTGTGAATGAACACCACAATAGTTTGAGTTAACATCCATCACCAAACATAGCTACAGATTTTTTTCTTGAGATGAGAACATGTAAGGTGTTCTCTTTTAGCAACTTTCAAATATACAATACAGTATTATTAACTATAGTCGCTGTGCTGTACGTTACATCCCCAGGACTTATTTTATAACTGGAAATTTGTACCCATAATAGAGTTCTTACAGTTAAAATGTTGACTTTTATTCATCAAGAGTAAAAGAAATTTCATTGGCTAGATTTGTTTTGATAAGTCAGGGGAGGGCCTCAATTTAGAACAGTTGTTTTCCAAAGATTTGGTAGGGGGTAATTTTTTGTTTTCTTTTCTTTGGGGTTTTAGTTTTTTTTTTTTTTTTTTTTTCCAGATGAAGCTACAAGTACATTTGTGTCTTTGTCTAAACAAGTAATGCCAAATTCATTTTCAAACAGTGTGCTTGGGCTCCATTCATCACTGTGTTAGGGTTTTTTACATTTTTTAATTAATTTTTTTGGAGTATAGTTGCTTTACAATGTTGTGTTAGTTTCTGCTGTACGGCAAAGTGAATCGGCTATACGTATACATATACCCCCTCTTTTTTGGATTTCCTTCCCATTTAGGTCACCACAGAGCACTGAGTAGAGTTCCCTGTTGCCTGGCAGAGTTCTGAGTGGAGAATCAGGTGGGCTCAGGTGTCCTTCTGCCCTGGATCGCTGAATTTTCACAAATAGGACAGCATCTCTGGGCCTCAGTCTACTGTGGGACAGTGTGAAGCAGGTTTATCAACAAGGATATTTCCAGTGGTGCTACTCTGAGCCTCTATGGTGTTAGAATTGGCTCAAGGACCCAGTTTGGATCTCGAAGTTTAGGTTTATTCCGTATTTGCAGCCCTCTTTAAAAAGCAAGTGGCACATGGCTCTGCATCTGTCTGAACTTGTGGTCATTGTGTTTTATTTGTTCCATGACCAGCAAAGGACTGGCTTAGGCCTTGCATTTCAGAGAGGGGGGACCAGGCTCCCTGGGCACACTCAAGTGTGGGGGGCTGGCAGCGGAGCTGAGGAAGCGGGTGAGGTTGGAAGGCTGCCTGCAACCTCCCCTCGGCACCACCCTCCCTGGGTGGATCTCACATCCTTTTGCTGGGGAGAAGAGTCTGAAGGGATATGCCAGGAGGTGGCTGTTATAACAAAATGCCACAGAGTGGGTGGCTTAAGCATCAGAAATGCATTTCTCACAGTTCTGGAGTCCGAGATCAGGTTGCCAGCAGGGTCAGGTTCTGGTAAGTGTTCTCTTCCTGATGTAAACAAAAAGAACCGTGTTGTTTATTATCCTGTTATATAAAGGGTTAAGTCACCACCCACTGCAGTCACCCAGGACAGTGTGCCCTGAAGGGCATTCAGGCGGGAGAAACTGCATGAGGCACTCTGTTGTGGATAAACAGGCCCCTACCCAGTTAAGGTGCATTTCTAAGGAAGAATTTCAGTGACCCCAGATTCTTGTGTCTTCCATGCTAGAAAAGCACATTAACTTCAGATATCTGTTCTTTGTGATTAGCGGTCATCTTTTACCAAGATGTATGCTTGACTAATTGTTTTTCCTAGCCCCTAAATTCATTTATATACTGGCTCCTCACCTACCTCTTCAGAGTAGTTCCTCAGAGCTAGCTGACAGCCTGATTCCTGGACTATAGTCCTCAGTAAGGTGCCTGAAAATAACTTAACTCACAACTCTGTTGTTTTTTTCTTTCAGTCGACACTGGTTTGCAGACTGTCTCCTTCTTACTGTGTCTTCACATGATGGAGAGAGAGATCCACTCTCGTGTCTTTTTCTATAAGGGCACTAATCCCACTCATGAGCGCTTCACCCTCATGACCTCATTTAAACCTAATCACCTCTCAAAGGCCCCACCTGCAAGGGCCATCACATTGGGGATGAGGTATCCACATATGAATTTTGAGGGGGACACAAGCAGCACTGTTCTCAAGGGGCAAGGTGGCAGCATCTCTCCTGCTGCCCACAGGGCCAGGTGTCTGCTGGCAAGTCTGGGCATGGACAGGAGGGTGCGTACAAAGGGGGCTTCCACCTGCAATGTCTTCCCTGGGAATAAGCTTGCCTGTGCAGAGTGGCTCACACTTACACGTGACACCTTTGTCAGATCCACTATCTCTCCATTCTCCCCAAATCCCCCTGAGCTCCTCCTGGGTGCCACATCCTGCAGTAGTAAGAGAAGGAGGTGAGCCAGTCCTGGAGCCTGCCCTCTAGGGACTCTTCCTGGTAGGGAAGACCCTCTGGTGAGCCCTGTGTTGGGGGGTCCAGCAAGAGAAGCTGTAGAAGGTTTAGATTTGACCTCTTGATTTTTTTTTTTTTTCGGTACGCGGGCCTCTCACTGTTGTGGCCTCTCCCATTGCGGAGCACAGGCTCCAGACGCACAGGCTCAGCGGCCATGGCTCACGGGCCCAGCTGCTCAGCGGCATGTGGGATCTTCCCGGACCGGGGCACGAACCCGTGTCCCCTGCATCGGCAGGCGGACTCTCAACCACTGCGCCACCAGGGAAGCCCAACCTCTTGATATTTTTGATATACCATGTTCTTTACCACCCAAGGCCTCGCCACAGGCTAATCCCTCTGCCCAAATCCCCTTCTCCCATTCACCTGGTGAGCTCCTACTTATCTTTCAGGTGCCCTGAAAAGTCTTCCCTGAGGCCCTTCCCATCATTATTCTAATTCCTCTTGACATCTCTTAGCTTTGTTTCCTTTTCCTCTCCCTCCCACAGGACAGAGACTGTGTCTGTCATGTTCCTTGTCATACCCCAGTGCCTGGCACATAGTAAGCAGGCAGTACATGCTTAATGGATCATCGAAGGAAAATGTTACACAGAGGAGGCACTGATTAACTTTATCAGGAGCGAATCAGGGAAGGCTTTCTGGAGGAGGTGATGACTAAAGGAAGAAGAAAAGTTTGCTGGGTGTTCTAGGCAGTGGGAACAGAAGGTGCAAAGGCCCAGAGTGGTGACATCATATGGAAGGTGGGTGTTGTCAAGATGCAGATGAAAGAGCTGCAGGGTCAGGATCTGCCCATGGAAGACCCAGCAGGTGTGTTCAGAGCTGGGGGATGGGAATTAGAAGGGGCACAATGCCACTGCCCTGGAGGCTGTATTAGGTGGATTGACGGCCCCCAGGCTGGAGCAAGGAGGCCAGTTAGGAGGTTATTGTGATGCACCAGGAAAGAAACATAGGCCTGAACCCAGGCAGCAGCTGTGAGGATGGGGAGGGGGGGATGAATTTGAGGTTTCAAGCTGGAACCCCAGGGCTTCATGACTAATCCAGTGTGGTAGAAGGAGCAGTGGAGAGTGGAGGTTCATGCCACTAACCTGAACCACAGACCCAAGAAGAACAACAACTTTGAGGAAGTTGAGGTGGGAAGGTTTAGATCAGTTCTGATTCAGACACAGCGAGTTTGAAGATCCTTTGGGACCTCATGTAGCAAACGGTTTTATATTTGAATCCAGAGCTTGAGAGAATTCAGAGCAGGAGGTGTAGATTTGGACTCCTGGACATATATGTGGAAATTAAAACCATAGGGATGAATGAGACTGCTGGGGAGAGGGTGTGGAGTAGGGCCAGAGGTCTGGGCATAAAACCCTTGGGGAAGTAAAAACTCAAGTTGCCTTCAGAGGAAGAGAACCCAGGAGAGGACACCAAGAAAGGTCTGTCCCTCTATCCTCCTTGACATAAGTATGTGGTCCTTCCTGTTCCAAAGAGTGGATCTTGACAGTGGAAGCCAGTGGTGGTAACCTCATTCCCCTTGTCAGTGATTGGTATAGGAATGGACCTGTGACCCATCCTGACCAATGAAACGTGAGAGGAAGAGTTCTAAAGGGCTTCTGGGAAAGGTTTCCTATTCTTAAGACGGGGGCAAGGATGAGATGGTTCTATTTTACCTCTGGACTTTGTCCAGTCTGCATGGGATACCAGAAACAGTTGCAGCTATCTGTGATCATAAGGAAACCCAGCCTAGGGAGCAAGTCCACATGCCAAAGCTGGCAGAGAGGAGAAATGGAAAGAACTGGAATCTTTGATGACATTGGTGATCCACTATCGCAGCCATCCCTGGAATCCACTCTTCCATCGAGCCTTTTCTTATGTGATATAACGAATTTTATTTTTGTTTTGGCCAGTTTAGATTAGGTTTTCTGTTACTTTCTACTAGAGTAACCAAGGGAGGAAAATATTTCAGCAGAACTCCTCAGAACTTCATTATGAAAAAAGTCTAATACTGTTAATTGGATTTGGCAGTATGGTGGTCAAAGGGCAAATTCAGTGGACAGATGGGCTAGAAGGCTGACCAAAGAGACTAAAATGTGAGTGGGAGGTGTGGAAGTAAAGACTGTAAGTGTAGACTGAAACACCTGGTCAGAAGACCTGGATTTTAGTAAGTCAAGGATAGGCTATGATGTGATAACAAACAAACGCCAAGCCTCAGTGGCCCAACACACACAAGCTCTGTATTTTGTTTTTGTTTTTTCACTTGTATGAAGTCCTCCGTGGATCAGACAGCTCTCTTCCAGCAGTGTCTTGGGGACCTGGGTTGTTTCAATATTGTGGTTATGCCGTCTCAACGTGAGAACTCTGTGGTGAGCATGGCAGGTGAAGGGAGAGCTGAGGGGACGTTCAGGGCACTTCCTCCGCCTTATCCCACTAGTGACACTTGTAACTCTTGCTCCCAGTCCATTGGACAGAAGTGGTCATGTGGCTCTGTCTAGCTACAGGGGAAATTGTGGAGCACACATGGATATGTGGTGAGCATCAACTGTGTCTGCTGGATCTTAACTTTCTGAACTTTACTTTTTCCTCAGTAAAATAGAAGATCACCCAACTCACACAGGGTTGTGAAAATCAAAGAAGATACGGAGGGCCTCTTTTTTCTGTTGTCTTCCGTGATTCTGTTTTGTCTCGGTTTTTCCATGCCTGTATAATCTGGGTGTTAAAAATAAATCCCACCTACTGAACACCTACTGTGGATAATGGTAATAGCTAGGATTTACTGTGAGTCAGGCACAATTCCAGGCACTGTCCATACATCAACATAGTACTGAACATACTGTTTTCTCCATTTTGCAGGGAACTCATGCCTAGCATGGTGTCTGGCACACAGAAGACTTTCGATAGATGTTTGGATAAATTCAGCAACGTGTTCAAATCACAGATCTAGCAAGGGGCAAAGTGACCAATGGCCCCCCCAAATACATCTAGGTCTTAATCCCTGCAACCTGTGAGTGTCACTTTCCTTATATGGCAAAAAGGGCTTTGTCATAATCCAGATGTGATTAAGTTAAATTTAATCCAGATGTGGTTAAGAATCTCAAGATAGGAAGAGTAGCCACGATTATCCGGGTGGGCTCCAAATGCAATCACATGTATCCTTTTAAGGGGAAGGCAGAGGGAAACTTGACACACGGAGAAGAGAAGGTGATGTGACCAGAAGGTGGAGATTGGAGCGATGCGGTCACAAGCCAGTGAATGCCACCGGAAGCTGGAAGAGGCGAGATGATGGATTCTTTCCTTCCTTCGAGGCTCTGGACAGAGTGCCACCTTCTCAATATTCCTTGATTCCAGCCCAGGGACACAGATTTCAGAATTCTGGTTTCCAGAACCACGAGAGAATAAATTTCTATTGTTTGAAACGACCCAGTTGATGGCAATTCGATACGGCAGCCACAGAAAATTGATACACCAGGTTTGGGCGATGGCCCAGGAACACCTTAGAGTCTGCAGTCCTCTGGCCTCTGCCACCTAGAAGGTCAAGAAGGGGTTCCTACGGGC
Source organism: Phocoena sinus (assembly GCF_008692025.1). Lineage (NCBI taxonomy): Eukaryota > Metazoa > Chordata > Mammalia > Artiodactyla > Phocoenidae > Phocoena > Phocoena sinus. Next base: position 39,138,586 of record NC_045779.1, read on the forward strand.
CCCTGTGCCTGCAGCAGAGACAGAGGAGGAGGCGGAGATGCACTGGGGTTGGTCTGAAAGAAGAGTTTTAAAAAACAGTCTATAGACTCCCAGGAATCAGAAGTTGAAAGCCATCCATCCAGAAACGATCATGCACGTGCTGTGTGGCAGACCTGCTGGGACTACAGATTTAAGAAGACTTGGAATTGGGTGTGGGTGGATTCATGCTCTTGAGGATGAGGCGAGGGGGTCCCGGGACTGGGCTGCGGGCTGGAGCTGCGGGGGCGGAGGAAGCCCCAGGCCTGTCCTGCTGGCCCTGCTAAGGGGGCAGGTGCCTGGCCAGGAAGGGCCTGGAATCTCCTTCACCTGAAAGCAGACGCAAGGAGTGTGCGTCCCAAGGTGGGTGTTTGGTTCAGTTTTCTCAGGAAGTCAAGACAATGGTGGTGGAGGAAAGTGGCCTGGAGTCCTGTCTGACCTGGAAGGAAGTGCGCGGGGTGAAGCGTGGAGAGGCCAACCTCCAGGGGGACTGTGAGGCCTGCAGCCAAGTTGTGGGGTGCAGGGGAAACAGGCGGAGGCTGCCAGCCATGGAGCTCATGGCCCGTGTCTCCAGGGACAGAGACGGGGCTCCTGGAGCTGTGGTTTGGGGTCACTTTTGGGTCTGCTCGGCCCGAGGGAAGGGAGTGCTGCCCCTGCAGACAGAGGGACCTCTGGGCCTTGCCACTACTGCTGGGCGTTGACCTTGGGCCTGAGGGTTTGTGGACCTTGGTTGTCACGTGACACTGCAACCTGGGGCTGGGAATGTATGTGACCTCTTTTGGGAGGCCGTCCGTGGGCACACCGGACTGGAGGGCTCCACTGGCCCGGCTCACAGGATCGGCCGAGAGGGGCCACGACAGCATCTTCGATTTTATGGAAGAAACAGAGCTCAAGGAAGAGGGAGGGCATCCTACCAAATCAGGAAGAGACAAAAAGGGGGAGGTTAGCCAGGAAGGGGGGGCTGGGATACTGGTAAGCACCCAGTAGCTGGAACATTCCAGCACTTTCCTGAAAGAGAGCTCCCTCAGGGAGAGAAGTCTCATTCTGTTCAGTTTTTGAGGGGGGCACTTTGAGAGCGTGACATGGTGAAGACAGTCCCTGCTTCTGTGGTGGTGGGGCTCTCGGCCTCTCCTCTTTTCCCATCTCTCAGCTTCTCTTTGTCATTTTTCCCTTCCTGTCTCCTCTCCCATCTCCTCTTTTCTTCTCCCATCCTTTCTTTGTGAATGGCTCCTAGACTCTTCCTGTCTCTCTTTCTGTCCCGTGCTGTGTCTGCATTGATCACAGCCCCCTGAACATACACACACATTCACACACACACACACACACACACACACACACACACACACACACACACACACAGAGTCTGGCTTTATTCGGATCACCTCGGCTAATGGGCCAGCCAGGACATCACCGGAAGCACCTGTGCTCTGACACGGCCCAAGCACATTTTTTCTATTTTCTCATTTATACTTCCTCATTCACATTTTCCTTTCTGCAGGCTTGCTCACAATGTCATCTGAGACTTTCTGGCCCCTTCACGTTTCTTCATCTGTTTTTATCAGCAAGCACCCAAACTTCTTCCTGGTGCCTCCCCGCCCCCACGCAGCCTGCAGAGAAGGCTCGGCTCCCTGGGGCCCAGGAGGGTCAAGAGGCTGCTGGGGGACGGGCAGCAGGCAGAGAGGTCTGGCTCCTCACCTGGACTCCTGAGAAGCCACTCAAACAGGAGGAGATGATAGTCTCCCCTCAGCTCTTAGCCTCCCCGGAGCTGCTCCCTCCTGAAGTCCAGGAGCCCTTCTGGAAGCAGGAGAAGAATTCCCACATGGAGGTTACAGAGTTCCCCATTAGCACATGATTTAGACCTGGGATACCAGAGGGGTAGTCCAGGTCCCGCTTCTATTCCTGGTGACCCCTGGCAAGTCACGTGATCCCTTAGAACCTCAGTCTTTTTAGTCTGGAAATCAGGCATTTTAGTTTGCTCTACCTACTGCACAAAGGGTTCTGCGTTGTGAGCTACCTGTAAGGGTGACGACAACAAAGACAAGGGTGATGTTGATGACAGCACTTGCCATAGACTGTGTGCCAGGCCCTATCCTAGGTGCCTTAATGTATGAACTCACTTAATCCTACAACAACCTCCGAAGTACGTACTGTTATCATCTCTGTTTTACAGATGAGGAAATGGAGGTGCAGAGAGGTTAAGCTACTTGTCCAAGGTTGCACAGCTGGTAAGCAGCTGAGCTGGGATTCAAACTCAGCAGTCTGGCCCCAGACCTCACACCCCTGTGACTGAGACTTCCATGGCCTGGAAGGACAATGTTACTCCCTCTCTCCCAGTACGACAACAAGTGCCCAGGGGGAGGGGATCCAGTTTGCAGAAGTGGTCGTCCAGGTCCTGAGAGCGTGTGGCCATCTCCACCTTGGCCGTCTCCTGAGGGCGACGCAGTCACTGGGCGGAAGGGGGGCGCTGCTCCAGGGCTTCAGTAACCTGCGTTTTTTCAGTGCAGTCTCTTCAGGCTTTGTTACCACAATACATTTATTTTTGGAGTATTACTATTACCAGTTTGACACCGCAGGCCTCTTATTTGTCAGCCCCATTCTTTCTGGTTTATGTTTAAGTGTGTTGTGTGTTGACTCCACTGCTGCTATCTTTGCTTCTTTTCTAAAAACGGTATTCGAGCGGGAAGCACTGTGTATTCACTCACTTCTTCAGCAGACGTGACTTCTGTGTAAGGACGCTGTGCTGATTGCTCTGGGGGACATCAAAGATGAAGTCGGTGTGGCCTTTGCCCTCAAGAATCTTCCAGTCCAGGAGTGACAAATAACATGCATGGACGTGGCTGTAATTGCACATGGATGCTGTATGGGCATTGCCACTAAAGTCACGGCAGGACTTCAGACAGCTCTCAGGGAAGTCTTTTTAGAGGAGATAGTGGAGAAATAAGTTATGGCGCAGAGATCCCAAAACACAGTAGTCTACATAAGATCAATCTTAGGATATAATTTTATTTCCCTCTCCCATAACAGTGCAGACGCAGGTGGCACTAGTCTGGTGGGACAGCTCAGCTCCGCAGGGTCATTCAGGGACACAGTTTTGCTCTGTGCTATTGCTTTGCTCCACTGTCCTGTTGGGTATTATCTTCATCTGTAAGGTTAAAGCTTGGTCATTGCTGCATTGACCTCCCACCTTGTGGCAAGGGCGAAGAGAGAATGGAGGAGCAAACAGATGCTTTAAGGCACAGACCCAGAGTGGCTCACCTATCCTGTTGGCCAGAACTTGGCCATTTGGCCACATTTAATTACAAAGCAAATTGGGAAATGTAGTCTATAGCCAAGTAACCAAGTGTCCAGCCAAAAGTTCAATGTGGAAGAAACAGATAATGGGGGAATATTATCTATATCTCAATGACTTGGGCCTTGGCAAATGGACAGGATATTGTGGGGTAGGAATTGGAGAGGGAGGGCATTCCAGGTGGAGAAAATGGCAGAGGTGCGGGAAAGTGCATGATGGATTTGGAGAAAGTGAAGATCCAGCATACCTGGGGTGTGGGATTTATGTAGAGGAGCCTGTGACCCACGTTTGGGTAGAGACGGGGCAGGCTTCATCTCTTTAATAGGCTGCTCAGTCTTCCCATAGAATATGGTCCTTGTCACCTGCCATCCAAAAACGAATCTTCTTTAATCAACCACAGAGGATGTGGGCACCATCCGCCCAACTCAGGAAATTTAATTTTGAACTGACAGCGATCTAGATTCTATCACAAGTTGGCTCCCCAAGGCTGTGTTACTTTCAACAGTGATTTTTTTTAACACCTTTATTGCATTATAATTGCTCTACAATAGTGTGTTAGTTTCTGCTTTATAACAAAGTGAATCAGCCATACATATACATATATCCCCAAATCTCCTCCCTGCTGTGTCTCCCACCCTCCCTCTCCCACCCCTCTAGTTGGTCACAAAGCACCGAGCTGATCTCCCTGTGCTATGCGGCTGCTTCCCACTAGGTATCTATTTTACGTTTGGTAGTGTATATATGTCCATGCCACTCTCTCACTTCCTCCCAGCTTACCCTTCCCCCTCCCCGTGTCCTCAAGTCCATTCTCTATGTCTGTGTCTTTATTCCTGTCCTGTCTCTAGGTTCATCAGAACCTTTTTTTTTTTTTAAGATTCAATACATATGTGTTAGCATACGGTATTTGTTTTTCTCTTTCTGACTTACTTCACTCTGTATGACAGACTCTAGGTCCATCCACCTCACTACAAATAACTCAATTTCGTTTCTTTTTATGGCTGAGTAATATTCCATTGTATATATGTGCCACATCTTCTTTATCCATTCATCTGTCGATGGACACTTAGGTTGCTTCCATGTCCTGACTATTGTAAAAAGTGCTGCAGTGAATATTATGGTACATGAGTCTTTTTGAATTACGGTTTTCTCAGGGTATATGCCCAGTAGTGGGATTGCTGGGTCATATTGTAGTTCTATTTTTAGCTTTTTAAGGAATCTCCATACTGTCCTCCATAGTGGCTGTATCAATTTACATTCCCACCAACAGTGCAAGAAGTTTCCCTTTTCTCCACACCTACTCCAGCATTTATTGTTTGTAGGTTTTTTGATGATGGCCATTCTGACTGGTGTGAGGTGATACCACACTGTAGTTCTGATTTGCATTTCTTAATGATTAGTGATGATGAGCATCCTTTCATGTGTTTGTTGGCAATCTGTATATCTTCTTTGGAGAAATGTCTGTTTAGGTCTTCTGCCCATTTTTGGATTGGGTTGTTTGTTTTTTTGATATTGAGCTGCATGAGCTGCTTGTAAAATTTGGAGATTAATCCTTTGTCAGTTGCTTCATTTGCAAATATTTTCTCCCATTCTAAGGGTTGTCTTTTCATCTTGTTTATGGTTTCCTTTGCTGTGCAAAAGTTTTTCAGTTTCATTAGATCCCATTTGTTTATTTTTGTTTTTATTTCCATTTCTCTAGGAGGTGGGTCAAAAAGGATCTTGCTGTGATTTATGTCATAGAGTGTTCTGCCTATGTTTTGCTCTAAGAGTTTTATATTGTCTGGCCTTACATTTAGGTCTTTAATCCATTTTGAGTTTATTTTTGTGTATGGTGTTAGGGAATGTTCTAATTTCATTCTTTTACATGTAGCTGTCCAGTTTTCCCAGCACCACTTATTGAAGAGGCTGTCTTTTCTCCACTGCATATTCTTGCAGTCTTTATCAAACATGAGGTGACCATATGTGCATGGGTTTATCTCTGGGCTTTCTATCCTATTCAATGGATCTATATTTCTGTTGTTGTGCCAGTACCATACTATCTTGATTACTGTAGTTTTGTAGTATAGTCTGAAGTCTGGGAGCCTGATTCCCCCAGCTCCGTTTTTCTTTCTCTAGATGGCTTTGGCTATTCGGGCTATTGTATTTCCATACAAGTTGTGAAATTTTTTGTTCTAGTTCTGTGAAAAATTTCATTGGTAGTTTGATAGGGATTGCATTGAATCTATAGATTGCTTTGGGTAGTAGAGTCATTTTCACAATGTTAATTCTTCCAATCCAAGAACATGGTATATCTCTCCATCTATTTGTATCATCCTTAATTTCTTTCATCAGTGTCTTATAGTTTTATGCATACAGGTCTTTTGTCTCCTTAGGTAGGTTTATTCCTAGGTATTTTATTCTTTTTGTTGCAATGGTACATGGGAGTGTTTCCTTAATTTCTCTTTCATATTTTTCATCATTAGTGTATAGTAATGCAAGAGATTTCTGTGCATTAATTTTGTATCCTGCTACTTTACCGAATTCATTTATTAGCTCTAGTAGTTTTCTGGTAGCATCTTTAGGATTCTCTATGTATAGTATCATGTCATCTGCAAACAGTGAGAGCTTTACTTCTTCTTTTCCTATTTGGATTCCTTTTATTTCTTTTTCTTCTCTGATTGCTTTGGCTAAAACTTCCAGAACTATGTTGAATAATAGTGGTGAAAGTGGACAACCTTGTCTTATTCCTGATCTTAGTGGAAATGGTTTCAGTTTTTCATCATTGAGAATGACGTTGGCTGTGGGTTTGTCATATATGGCCTTTATTATGTTGAGGTAAGTTCCCTCTCTACCTACTTCCTGGAGGGTTTTTATCCTAAATGGGTGTTGAATTTTGTCGAAAGCTTTTTCTGCATCTATTGAGATGATCATATGGTTTTTATCCTTCAATTTGTTAATATGGTGTATCACATTGATTGATTTGCATATATTGAAGAATCCTTGCATTCCTGGGATAAACTCTCTTGATCATGGTGTATGATCATTTTAATATGCTGTTGGATTCTGTTTGCTAGTATTTTGTTGAGGATTTTTGCATCTATGTTCATCAGTAATATTGGCTTGTAGTTTTCTTTTTTTGTGACAACTTTTTCTGATGTTGGTATCAGGGTGATGGTGGCCTCATAGAATGAGTTTGGGAGTGTTTCTCCCTCTGCTATATTTTGGAAGAGTTTGAGAAGGATAGGTGTTAGCTCTTCTCTAAATATTTGATAGAATTCGCCTGTGAAGCCATCTGGTCCTGGGCTTTTGTTTGTTGGAAGATTTTAAATCACAGTTTCAACTTCAGTGCTTGTGATCTGTCTGTTTATATTTTGTATTTCTTCCTGGTTCAGTCTCGGGAGGTTGTGCTTTTCTAAGAATGTGTCCATTTCTTCCATGTTCTCCATTTTATTGGCATAGAGTTGCTTGTAGTAATCTCTCATGATCCTTTGTATTTCTGCAGTGTCAGTTGTTACTTCTCCTTTTTTCATTTCTAATTCTATTGATCTGAGTCTTCTCCCTTTTCTTCTTGATGAGTCTGGATAATGGCTTATCAGTTTAGTTTATCTTCTCAAAGAACCAGCTTTTAGTTTTATTGATCTTTGCTATTGTTTCCTTCACTTCTTTTTCATTTATTTCTGATCTGCTCTTTATGATTTCTTTCCTTCTGCTAACTTCGGGGGTTTTTTTTGTTCTTCTTTCTCTAATTGCTTTAGGTGTAAGGTTAAGTTGGTTATTTGAGATTTTTCTTGTTTCTTGAGGTAGGACTGTATTGCTATATATTTCCCTCTTAGAACTGCTCTTGTTGCATTCCATAGTTTTTGGGTTGTCGTGTTTGCATTATTTGTTTCTAGGTATTTTTGGATTTCCTGTTTGATTTCTTCAGTGATCTCTTGGTTATTTAGTAGTGTATTGTTTAGCCACCATGTGTTTGTATTTTTTACAGATTTTTTCCTGTAATTTATATCTAGTCTCCTAGCATTGTGGTCAGAAAAGATACCTGATTTGATTTCAATTTTCTTAAATTTACCACGGCTTGATTTGTGACCCAAGATATGAGCTGTCCTGGAGAGTGTTTCATGAGCACTTGAGAAGAAACTGTATTCTGTTGTTTTTGGATGGAATGCCCTATAAATATCAATTAAATCCATCTGTTTAATGCGTCATTTAAAGCTTGTGTTTCTTTATTTATTTTCATTTTGGATGATCTGTCCATTGGTGAAAGTGAGGTGTTAAAGTCCCCTACTATGATTGTGTTACTGTCGATTTCCCCTTTTATGGCTGTTAGCATTTGCCTTATGTATTGAGGTGCTCCTATTTGGGGTGCATAAATATTTACAATTGTTATATCTTCTTCTTGGCTTGATCCCTTGATCATTATGTAGTGTCCTTCTTTGTCTCTTGTAATAGTCTTTATTTTAAGTCTATTTTGTCTGATATGAGAATTGCTACTCCAGCTTTCTTTTGATTCCCATTTGCATGGAATATCTTTTTCCATTCCCTCACTTTCAGTCTGCATGTGCCCTAGGTCTGAAGTGGGTCTCCTGTAAACACCATATATACGGGTCTTCTTTTTGTACCCATTCAGCCAGTCTATGTCTTTTGGTTGGAGCTTTTAATCCATTTACTCAACAGTGATTTCTGTATCAAATACTGACTGCCATTTAATACAAGTTCTATAAAGGACTCTGTTAGCCCAGTGCCTAGCAAAAACCTTCACTGTGTTGGATTTTGTGTTAAGCCCTTGGAAGAAATGGCCACATGAAGAAACTTTGATATGTTTCAATAAAATGTTAAGGGTATTGCTTACTATTTTGCTCACTGAATAATATGGTATTTTGCTTTGTATAAGAATCAACCAATTATATGTCAATTATATATCAATAAAGCTGGAAGGAAAAAGCTTCAAAAATTATAAATGTATTTATAGAGACCCTATGTACATATCACAGACCATATTTGGGATTCTTCATTAAGTTTTTACATTGGTTTTTGGATTCAGAACATATGTATTTTAATAATAATATTAGTGCTTTAGCGCATATGTTATTTGTCTTTTTGACTTGCTTTTCCAAAATGGCCATGTTGCCTTTCAGAATTTTCATGATGTCTGTTGGATTTCCATGTGATTTACTGAACAAAGGAAATTTTTTTTCAGGCATAGAAATCTCTTTCTGCAATATGGAATGCTAAAAACAAACAAATAAACAACGTATTTATGAATAAAAATAGAATCACCCAGATATATCTATTAATATCATGCTGCTCTGTCCTTGGCATTCAACACTTCAACAAATGTTGATTAAAGCACTATTGGCAGGCACTGTGCCAGGTACTGGAAATACAGAGAGAAGAGACACAGTCCCAAACTTCAAGGAGCTCACAGTCTGGGGCAGGGTGTAGGGGTGTGTGACATGTGGAGCAGATAGATAAGTAATAGGCATTTATGATATAATGTGTGTTGTGAGAGACAAAGGGCAAGATGCTATGGGAGCTTGGAGAGGGAAGGTTGAAGAAGGCCTTCTGAAGGAGCTGAGTCTTCAAGGTTGAGGAAGGGTTAATAATGTGAGGAATGGCTAGAAGAATGCTCCCAGCAAAGGGAACAGAATATGCAAACACATGGAGGAATGAAAGAGGGCGGGGCAGAGGTGGCTGGGAACTCAAGCAGCTACACAGGGCTCTAGTTCAGGGGATGGTGGGAACATGGCTGGAGTGGTAGCTGGGGCTGGTCACATGGGCCTTGCTGCCACCCCGAGGAGGATGGTCTTTGGCCCAAAGGGTCTGTGCGCGTGATTAGATGCGTATCTTAGAAATGTCAGCTGTGTCCACATAAACTGAGCAGGGAAGGGACAAAGAAGGGAACATGTTTCATCATTTCAGCTGAGAAATGATGTGCCTTTAACTATGTGAAGACAAGGTGGACATAAAGAGGTGGAGAGAAATTCGAGGTATATGAAGGAAGAAGGACGGATAACAATTGGTGAATGACTTGGGGGTAGAGACGCCTGTCAGATATTGGATTGGGTGGCTACTCACGCAGCTGAAGGTTACAGGACAAGGACCAGGTGAGGCATGGGGGATGCAGAGTCTGACCGTGGAAACATTGAGATATGGGTCAGGCGGTCAGATGTGCAGGAGGAAGAGAGACTTAGGAGTTATCAATGTGCATGTGCTGGTTAAAGACAGGAGTGTGTTCAAACCTGGTGAACGGGGGATGATGCACCTGCTGTGTTGTCACACATTTTATTCAGTAAGAAAAAAGAAAAAAAAGCAGCTTATGGAAGGCCTACTGTGGGCCTGGAACCTTCACACTTACTCATCTGGCCTGTGAGGAGGGACCTGTTTAATGATACCTGGCCTGGCTGGAGAAAGGATTTAAGTCTGTAGGTATCATTTGCAGCCTGATTTTACAGTGAGGTTCGGAGGTGTGAAATGAACAGCTCCCAGTCAGGCTGCACAGAAGGTGGCAGAGGGGGATTTGGAGCAGGTCTTCTGTTGCTTTGTCTGCACTGCGACTGCCTTTCATGATGTGGGTGACCTTTAAGCAGGAGATACTTAGATGGGGTGGAACATGATGACCACAGGGGCGGCATGAGTCAGTGGGGTGAGGGCAACCCGACCATGGCCTTGACCCACGCTCAGGTACTGGGTTCTGCATCTGGTCCACCCCAAGGAGACTCTGCACGGTGATCTCCTGGTGACATTTGGAGAGGGCTTGGCACTCATTATACCATCTTTGTCGGAGCGGGAGGCTCTCTGCCTCTCTTGGTCTTCAGCATCCCCTGTGGTCCTGGCTGCTGGACGGGAGGCCTGAAATGAGCCCAAACTGGCACCAGGGCACATCTGTCCCTGGTGGGAAGGGAGGTTCACCAGCATTAGGTTTTGAAAGGTGTGAACAAGGGGGTGGGAGGTGGGGAAAAAGAGCAGAGGGTACTTAATTACTGACATTTATTTAGTACAATCTTAGTTTAGTAGGTTGAATGCCCACTCTTCACCCCGCCCGCCCCCCAAAAATGTCCAAGTCCCAACCCGTGGTAGCTGTGCATGTGACCTTATTTGGAAAGGGGTCTTTGCAGATGTAGTTAAGAAGCTTGAGATGAGGTCATCCTGGATTTGGGGCAGGTGCTAAATGCAGTGACTGGTATCCTTATGAAAGAGAGGAGAGGGAGACCTGACCACATGGAGGAAGAGAGCGTGAGTCTGGGAGCAGCGATTGGAGTGAGGCTGCCACAAGCCATGGGACACCTGGGCTACCAGAAGCTGGAAGAGGCAAGAAAGGATTCTCCCCGAGAGCCTTTGGAGAGAGCACAGTCCTACCAACATCTTGATTCTGACCCAGTGAGACTAATTTCAGACTTCTGACCTCCAGAACTGTGAGAGAGTAAATTTCTGTTGTTGTAAGTCACAGAGTTTGTGGTAATTTGTTGTGGTAGTCCCAGGAAACTAACGCAGCTGGCAAACACGTGGCAGGCAAGTACCTCCTTTGCCCCAGGCAGACATTAATAATCATTATCAGAGTTCTTCCCCATAGAACCTGACACCACCTCCATCATGTCCACAGGGCCCTCCAAGCAGCTGCTTGGACCCCGACTGAAGTCGATAAGCTGGATGAAACCTATTGGCATTCTTGCTTCAGTGCCTACCACCAGGCATGGCACTGACAGTTCAGGAAAGGGTCTGGCAGGGGCACTGATCTCAAGGGGCTGAGTCTTGGCCTGTGTGTGGGCGTGTGGGGTGTGGGCAGATCACCCCTGGAGCATTAACAGCTCTTGTTAGTCTTTGAACATCTGCTCAGGCCCACCTGGACTCCTCTCTGGGTCTCCTCTGGCTCCCCAGCAGCCCAGCAGCAGGTCTGCAGACAGCAGCCCAGAGTTGTGGCTTTACCCCTGTGAGGCGACTAATTCACCCACAAAGGCTAAGCAGTGAAAACCGCCACTTGAGCCAATATGATAAGGAAAATGCACCCGTGCCTAGATTTAAAGGCTATGAATTCCTGAGGAGGCCTCCTTAACTCTTTCTGGAGTCACAGAGAAAAAGACAGCACAGAGGAGGTGTGACATGGGACCTGGGCTTGAAGGAGGAGTGGAAATTACCTAGGTGTGGAGGAAGAGAGGAGAAGTCATTAAAACTGCAGCCTCCCCTCCACGGGGGACTTCTTATCCTTCTGTCAAGGCGGATTGCTCACCCAGGGCACTCTTTCTACTTTCCTTCCTTCCTTCCTTCTTCCCTCCTTCCCCCTTTTTTCTTTTTTCATCCTAGCCCTCCAATTACTTGCATCAGAATCATTGGCTATACTTATAGACTCCTGGGCTGCATCCCAGACGTAATGAGCTAGAATCTCTGAGGATAGGACCTAGGTATCTGCATTTTTAACACCTTCCTCAGGTGATTCGGAAGCACCATCAACTGGGAATGATTGTACTTACGGGTACTCCAACATAGCCTACCGCTGCTGGCCCGATACAAAGCAGGTGTGTGTGCTTTTCGGTGGAGCCTTGTTCTCGCCTTGCGAAACTTGTCTCCATATCAAGGCTTCTTGGCTCAGAGCCACCCTGCTCTGTGGGCCAGTTTTGGGCAGGCTGAGCACAGGGGTATAGCACTCGGTGGCTAGTCTGCGTTTTTTGTTTTTCTCTGTAAAAACAGGTACAAAGTTTATTATTAGAGACGTAGCAGAACAACAAGTGGGAGAGCACACAAGAGAAACAGTTTGTTTAGTGAAGACAGAAGTAAGGCAGAGATGCACACCCTGAGAGGAAGGGTGTGGCATCCTCCTTAATGAGGAGAGCCCAGCCTGGGATATGGTGAGAATGCCTTTGCTACTCATTAGCTAGATGGTCTTAAGCAAAGCTCTTTTCTCATCTGTAAAGTGGGGCAATGATAGAACCACCCTCAGTGGGTTGTTGAGAGGGCTACGTGAGGGTGGGTATGCACAGGACAGTTCCCAAAGCAGGGCTCTTGTTTGTTTTTATATTTTGTTTTTAAATAATGATGATCAAGAAAACTAACATATCATATCCAAAAGGGAGAAAACCTGATTGAAATCATCACTACAAAGCCCAGTTGAGGGACTTCCATGGTGGCACAGTGGTTAAGAATTCGCCTGCTAACGCAGGGGACACGAGTTTAATCCCCGGTCCGGGAAGATCCCACATGCCGCGGAGCAACTAATGCCGTGTGCCGCAACTACTGAGCCTGCGCTCTAGAGCTCATGAGACACAACTACTGAGCCTGTGCTCTGCAGCTACTGAAGCCTGTATGCTGCAACTATTGAAGTCCTCATGCTCTAGGGCTCACGTGCTGCAACTACTGAAGCCCGCATGCCTAGAGCCCGTGCTCCGCAACGAGAAGCCACTGCAATGAGAAGCCCACGCACCGCAGCGAAGAGTAGTCCCTTCTCTCCGCAACTAGAGAAAGCCCTTGTGCAGCAACGAAGACCCAGTGCAGCCAAAACCCCCCCAAAAAAGCCCAACTGAAGTCTGGCTTTTTTGATCAAAGTGGTGAGAATAGGGTCAAGTATGCCTGAAGGTCAGCAGTGATTCTCAGTAGATTACACATCAGAGCCACTGTGTTCAAAAATATCAGTCCACCCTGGTTCCACCCACCCCCATCACCTCATTAAACTGGAATCTCTAATGAGGAGGTATTTGCATTAAAAAAAGCAAAAGCCCTTTCCTATGGTAAGAATCACCTGGAGACACTTGTAGAACTATCTTTCTGCTTTAGAGGGTTGGGGATGGGTTCTGGAATTTGCATTTTTAAACAGGTGCTTCTTTTTTTAAAATTGAAGTATAGTTGATTGTGTTAGTTTCAGGTGTACAGCACAGTGATTCAGGTTCTTTTCCCTTATAGGTTATTACAAAATATTGACTATAGTTCCCTTGCTATACAGTAGGTCCTTGTTGGTTATCTATGGTATTGGCACAAAAACAGACATAGAGATCAATGGAACAAGATAGAAAGCCCAGAAATAAACCCATGTACCTATCATTATCAATCTACGACAGAGGAGGCAAGAATATACAATGGAGGAAAGACAGTCTCTTCAATAAGTGGTGCCGGGAAAACTGGACAGCTACATGTAAAAGAATGAAATTAGAACATTCTCTAACATCATATACAAAAATAAACAGGGGCTTCTTTTGAGAAGTTAGGGAAGCACTGGTCTAAAGCAAGCTTGACCTGTGGGAGAGAGAATTTTTGGCGCCATCTAACTAGTTAGAAGCCTCCTTCTCTACTATCTGCAATTCTTTTTCTTTTAAAATTTTTATTTATGTTTTGGTCGTGTTGGGTGTTCATTGCTGTGTGCAGGCTTTCTCTAGTTGCAGAGAGCGGGGGCTTCTCTTGTTGTGGAGCATGGGCTCTAGGCACACGGGCTTCAGTAGTTGCAAACATGCGGGCTCAGGGGTTCTAGAGCGCAGGCTCAGTAGTTGTGGCACACGGGCTTAGTTGCTCCATAGCATGTGGGATCTTCCCGGACCAGGGCTCGAACCCCTACCCCCTGCATTGGCAGGCAGATTCTTAACCACTACACAACCAGGGAAGTCCCAACTGCAATTCTTTGTGATGGCACTGAAACCGTGTAACTCAGATTGGGACTTGAACCCATGGTCTTTTAACTGAGATCACACACCTGGTCTCAGGACTTAATGAAGCTCAGGTTCTTGATGTCTCATGGAAGAAAGAATTCAAAGTGAGAGACAAAGTGATAGGTAAGAAGTGGATTTATTTAGAGAGAAACACACTCTACAGAGCGTGGGCCATCTCAGAAGGCGAAAGTGGCCTCAAAATATGGCAATGGTTAGTTTTTATGGGCTGGGTAATTTCATAGGCTAATGAGTGGGAGGATTATTCCAATTATTTGGGGGAAAGGGGTGGAGATTTCCAGGAATCGGGCCATTGCCCACTTTTTGGCCTTTGACGGTTGGCCTTGGAACTGTCATGGTGCTGGTAGGTGTGTCACTTAGTTTATGCTAATGTATTACAATGGGCGTATGATGAGGCTCAAGGTCCACTGGAAGTCGAATATTCTGCCATCTTGGACCTAGTTGGTTCTAACCAGTTTTTGCTATATCCTATGGCTATGTCATTCTTTTAAAGGCTGTGTCCCGCCCCTTTCCTCCTGTTTCAGCTCCACCTCCAGGCAGGAGTCTGGAAATACTGTTCATGGTGTGGAGACCTGAGAGTTGTGCTTGGAGATTACAAAGCATAAAACCTTAGTTGGTGTGTGTATGTGTTTCTACAAACAACACACTTCTGGAAACTACCTAAGATGATGGTAGAAAAAAGGATTGGCTAAAATTGTAGAAATTGGGGACCGAGATAGTGCTCAGAGAAATATTACCTCTAACACTAAATAAAAACAAAAGGATGAGGGGATACGCCCATGGACAGATGGGGAGAATTTAGGACTCGATCCTGAATGGAGGGTCCTGCAACTGAAACAGGGAGTCCCCACTTCAGTCACCTTCCAAGATGGTGCAGCTTCACTGACTACTTCCACCTGAGAAGTCTGGGAGCACTAAGCTTCCCCATGTGCTTCAAGCCTAGAAAATGATAGAACCTGTCCCACTACTCTTGGGACAAGGAGGGGCCTGCTTAGCCAATCTTAGCAAGACATGAGCCAGGGGAAGGCTAAGGCTTTCTCTCCCCTCCCTCTCCCCTCTCTTTAGAAGGACCACTCTTCTCATCTCAGCCCCTCCTGTCTGTCTCTCCCCGGGCTGGCTGCCAAGGGGATGGCTTTCCTCGCTGGACCCCATGCCGCTGGTGCCTTAGGTTTTCTGACATGACTTCTGTTACAGGAACGTCAAAATCACTTGAACGGTATCACGCTCAAATAGTCCCATTTTGAGGAACCATCCCCACTAGGCATGTTGAAGTCTGTAATGAACCAGTGCTGGATTAACAGCATTCTTCCAAGACGAGGATCACCGGACACGGCAACAATTGAACAAGCCCTTGGAAGACGATTTGTGAAAA
The DNA here is from genome assembly GCF_008692025.1 of Phocoena sinus. Classification (NCBI taxonomy): domain Eukaryota; kingdom Metazoa; phylum Chordata; class Mammalia; order Artiodactyla; family Phocoenidae; genus Phocoena; species Phocoena sinus. The sequence continues at coordinate 39,153,881 of NC_045779.1, forward strand.
CAAAACAACAATGAGAATATTGTACAGGTCTGTGAATGTACTAAAAACTACTGAGTTGTGTACTTAAGTGGGTGACTCATATGGTGTGAGAATTATATCTGAATAAGACCGTAACCCCGCCCCCCCGCCCAAAAGTAGAAGAATTAAAATGGAGATAATGATTTCCTGAAAAGGCAGTTTCTCATTTGAAGACGTAATGATCAGCCTGTGTGGGACTTGTTTTTCTCTCCTATCCTGTTTAGAAAATACCAGCATGTGATCATCCATCAGCACGACAGAACCTGACCCACCCCTACCTCTACAAACCATGCCATTATCGAAGAGGGTGACATTTGACAAATGCCGAAAGAGCCAAAGAGGCTAACCATTGGTTTTCAGGTTGGGTTTGTAAACTGAATCCTGACTAGCATTAATAACAGTAGCTAGTGCTATGACACGCCAGGCCCTGCCTAAGCACACTCCAGCCTCACAAGGACCCTGTAAGGTAGTGCTGCATTTCGCACTGAAAACTGAAATGTAGTTTGATAAATTGCTCAAAGTCACACAGCTTTATGGCCAAGCCAGAGGCCAGCCTCGGGTTCTAAATCTGGCTGCACGTTGCAAATATCCAGCGAGCTTGACAATCCACTGGGCCTTGGTTCCTGGCCCTGGAGATTCTGATTTGATTGATTTGGGGGTGTGGCCTGAGCATCAGGCTTTTTGCTTTTGTTTTGATCATAGCGCACAGGTGGTTTCAATAAGAACCACTCTCTAGGGTCCAGGGTCCATGGGAAACAACGGGAGGTTCACTCCTTGCAGGCACCACTGCCATGGTTTGGGCAGCTGTCCCTGGTGGCATGGCTAAATTCCTCCGTTCGGGGTTAATAGAAGGAGAAGGAATATGACTTTCAGGACAGTGGCCGTGGCCGCCAGCTTCCACACAACCTGTTAGGCCCTGTCTGATCCTTGACCTCTGCTAGCCTCCCCTCCGCACAGCTGGAAACCCTGATCTCATCCCCCAAGTCCAGCCCCATCCCACCCTGAGCCCTCTGCCCCCATCTCACCCTGGGCGGGGGTGTGAGGGGGTAGGACGGGGACACTTGAGACATCATCAGCTCAAATATCATAGGACATCGCTTATATGTGGAATCTAAAAAAGGGGTACAAATGAACTTATTTACAAAACAAAAGTAGAGTCATGGATGTAGAAAACAAACTTATGGTTACTTATCCCAGGGGATAAATGGGGGGAGAGGTAAACTGGGAGATTGGGACTGACATATACACACGACTATATATAAAATAGATAACTAATAAGAACCTGCTGTCTAGCACAGGGAACTCTACTCAATACTCTGTAATGGCCTATATGGGAAAAGAATCTGAAAAAAAAAAAGAGTGGCTACATGTATATGTATAACTGATTCACTTCGCTGTACACCTGAAACTAACACAACATTGTAAATCAACTCTACTCTAATAAACATTAAAAAAAAAAAAGTGTGTTAACAGCAAGGATTCCTGGCTGTAAATCCACTCAACCCTGTGCTGAATTCCTATAACCGACTTTTGGACTTTGTCGTGGGTCTGCACTGTGAACTAGTTAATGTAACTGCATGTCTGCCCAGCTCCTCCGTGAAGTAAGTCCTCGTCAGGAACGCTGCTCCCTTTCTCACGTGTGGCCCTGCATTTCACTCAGGGGTGAGTGTCTTTTCAGCCTTTGACCCCTGTAGCTGCCCCTTTATAATTCCAGTCCCAGGTTCCTATCCTGCCACCATTCCTGAGTGGGTCTCCCTCTGGCTAGTTTTGCTCCGGCCTCCTTCGGCGGCCTGGCAGGATGCTTCCTACGGAACGGTCCTCTTCAAGACCCACATGCTTGCCCTGGGTTTACATTTTCAACCCTGGTTAAGGATCCGCCCTTCACAATAGCCATGTACAGTCCTCTGAAGTTAATAGGGAAGTTGGGTTAAAAACACATAATGAAAATACTCGATTGAAATACTAGAGGAGGGCTTCCCTGGTGGCACAGTGGTTGAGAGTCAGCCTGCTGATGCAGGGGACACGGGTTCGTGCCCCACTCCGGGAAGATCCCACATGCCGTGGAGCGGCTGGGCCCGTGAGCCATGGCCGCTGAGCCTGCGCGTCCGGAGCCTGTGCTCCGCAATGGGAGAGGCCACAGCAGTGAGTGAGAGGCCCGCGTACCGCAAAAAAAAAAAAAAAAAAAAAAACTAGAGGAAAGTAAGCGGGAAACACGAGGCCCCACCCTCAGGACCTCTCAGCTGAGGGCCACCACCCTTCCAGCTCCCCTGCTGCTAGGCAGCCTCTCCCCTGCCCTCCCCACCGTGGGCTGGCTTCCTGCCCATCTCTCTACCATCTGGAGGCAGCTGCAGGAAGGAAGCCCAGTCTCCCCAAACTCGACAAGTGCAGCAGGAGACTGCTAACCTCTACTGAAAAATGTAAGCCTGGCCAGGCCTTTGGCTCTCACGGTTGACCTCTGTCCTAAATACAGCCCCTCTGTCTAATACCCTCCTAAATACAGACCTCTGTCCTAAATGCAGACTGCACAAGCTCTGACCTGACACCTCCCAACTCCTCTTCTCACTGCCAGCTCCAGCTCAGGCCTCTGATCTTTGCCTTTTAGAAACCCTGCTCGTGGACAGCACCCTCCCCGGTGGCTTTTAGCTCTTTGTGGAATCTTCCTCTTCCTTCTCGCTTGAGCTAAGGAAAGAATGCAACTGCCCAGAGCCCCTGCGAGGGAAGCTGTTTGTTCTCACACCCCGAATTTACCTCAGGCCTGGAAGCCTTTGTTGATATTCTTGTAGCTTCTTATTATTATTTATAGGCCAGTACGTGTTCACCCTCCTGGAGAAGGTCCTCCTTTGAAATCTGGGCCGTTCCTCATGCACCGTCTGTAACGTTCAGGATTAGCTTCTCTGCTGACGGAAAGCCTAAAATAACAGCGTCTCAAACACAAGATTTTATTAAGTCAAAGAAGTCTCAGAGGTAGGTGTTCCAGGGCAGGTAAGTTGGCTTCATGTTCTCAGGACCCAGGCTTACTCTCTTCTACTGCTCTGCCTTTCTTAGGATGGGACCCTCGTCCTCATGGTCCAGTGTGCGGTGCAAGCTTCAGTCAACACGCCAGGTCGGCTTCCAGAAGTACCCCAGCGTGGTCACATGGCCACTCCAAGCTGCCAACCGGGCTGGGCAATGTGATTCTTAAAAGTCTGGGTGATGATGGTTCCAGCGAAAAGGCCCAACCCCTTCTGCTGAGTAGCAAGGGGCGGATGGATACCGGGAAGCAACTCTCGGTTGCTGCCCGACCCTCCACTGCCAGGGTCTCCCCCACAAGCCCTGAGGACTTCGGGGCTGGTTTCCCTCTGACTTTACCATCATCGTGGGAGACCTCAGCATCCGTGTCAATGAGACCGTCTTTGTGCCGACAGTCCGTGCAGCCTCGCCTCCCTACGGCCACAGCATGGGCCTCGTCATCCTACCTCTAAAGTATCGCCTGAGCACAACCTCTCACCCTCCCTGGGCTCTCCTCCCTCCCACCCATCTATTCTGGGTCCTCGCTAGGATCTTGAGTTCCTGGCCTCTTCACACTTACCGTGCTCAGTTTCCTGCCCCTGGCCCGCAGTTCTCTCCCCGCACGGCTCCCGGTCGCAGGCCTGGGGCCCAGGCCCGCCTCTGTCGCCTGTCGCAGAGCCGAGGGGCCCCAATGCAGCTGCTCTCAGCCCCTTATGTGGACTTGGTCCCTTTCTCTCATTTGCCTTCGCTAGTTCAACCCTAACGCTTTCCTCAGGCCCCCAGGAATGACTCCGCTTTCTATTTTTTTAGAAAAGGGGTCCTCAGGTGTGGCCTTCTCCGCCTCGTGTCCCCATTGCCCAAGCTTCTGGGACCAGCCTTTTCCTCCTGCCCCGTCTCCTCGCAGAGCTACAGGCAGCTGGCTGCAGGCAGCTACACTTCTCATCTTCGCGCCTCCTCGGGACTGTCACGCCTTTGCGTGTCCCCTGGATTTCCTGTACCTTCAGCCTCGTCTTCCTCGCCTTCCTCGTCCCCGGACATAAACATGAGGATCTCGCCCCCGCGTACCTCTGCGCGTCGGCCTATGGAGGTCCTCTCGCAGTGCTGGAAAATCGCCTCACTGCCTCTCTCCACCTCCGCACTCCCACTGGTACTATTTCCCCGACACCCGCCCAGGTGCCCACTGACATGGTCTTTTCAGCTCCCGCCTGGTGACTCGTGAGCAGGACTCGCTATCAGCCAGCCCCCTTTCTACCCTCTCACAATCTCTGTTTCCTTAGCTTTCCAGGCACCCTTCATTCTTCAGTCACTCCTTCTCTGCACCGCTCCCCCCCACCCCGGCCCAGCTGCTTTCCTCTCCATGTGGATAAAGGTAATTCGTATTTCCCACAAAATGGGGGCCACCCTGGTGGCCAGGCCCACGTCACAGATCTAACAAACCCAAGTCAGCCCAGCAGTTGTAGGACACACCTCACCAGCAAGGAAACCTAACACACCAGTCATGATTCTCTAACTCGGCTTTAGCTTACCTTGCCCTAGAAAAAAGGACCTGCTGGCCTTGCAAGGACATCCTGACTTCCTAGCCAACCATGCCTGTTTCCCGTCGTCACTTTTAAGCTCTATAAACTCGCTCTTGCCAAATCCCTGAAGAGGAGGGCGCCTCTGCTTGTGAAGTGTTGTACTCCCGGCACCCCTGGATTGTTTCCCCTTGAATAAAGGACATCACACGTGGGCTTCCCTGGTGGCGCAGTGGTTAAGCATCCGCCTGCCAATGCAGGGGACACGGGTTCCAGCCCTGGTCCGGGAAGATCCCACATGCTGCAGAGCAGCTAAGCCCGTGCGCCACAACTACTGAGCCTGCACTCTAGAGCCTGCGAGCCACAACTACTGAGCCCACGCGCCACAGCTACTGAAGCCCGTGCGCCTAGAGCCCGTGCTCCGCAACAAGAGAGGGTAGCCCCCGCTCGCCGCAACTAGAGAAAGACCGCGCACAGCAACGAAGACCCAATGCAGCTATAAATAAATAAATAAATCTATTTAAAAAAAAAAAAAGGACATCACACGTGTTACCAAATTGTTTTATTGTTGTCATTCCACAGTGTCTTGGGCATGCCGAGTTCCCCAGCCTTCCTCCCAGGCCCCCGGCTCTCTCAGGGGCCATATTCCCCAGTGAGCTCTCTCACACCTAGGGGTTCAGCCACTCCCTGCATCCCAACAGGGCTTCCTGGTTTGAAGGAAGCTAAGGTTGCCCAGTTCTCAGGCATGTTTGGGCCTGTCTGGGAGCCCAGTGGACAAACTCGCCCAGGTCTATTTGTAAGGGAACTAGGGATCTCCTGGGAAGAATCCAGCTACTGTTTCATTCCCTCCATCACAAGCAACCAACAGATTTACCTCAACACACATTTGTGAGCACTCTTCTAGGCACCGGGGGATCAGAGGGAACAAACCTTGTGGTCTTCATGGAAATACACATAAACAAGATCAATAAGTAAATAAGTGAGAAATGCTAAGAAGAAAAATCAAGCAGGTGAGGAGGTAAGAAGTGTGTATGTGTGTGTGTGTGTGTGTGTGTGTGTGTGTGTGTGTGGACGGGTGCTGACATTTGAGATAGTGTAATCACTGAGAGGCAAGCAAAGACTGAAGGGGGGTGTGTGGCCACATGCAGGGAGAATGTTCCAGGCTGAAGGAACAGCAAGTGCAAAGGGCCTGAGAGGACAGCAAAGGTCCTTGGCCTGAGGACTGGAGGAACAGCCCAGAGTCAAGGTCAGAGCATTATGGGGGTTGTGTGTGGGGGTGGTGGTTGTGTTAAGGCTGAGACCACAGGGTTTGCAAGGATTTGGGTTTTACTCTGAAGTGGGGAGGCAGGGAGGGTTTGAGCAGAGCATATGGTCTGGTGGATGTTTTACTCAGGCTACTGTGTTAAGAATGGGCTGAAGGGGGACTTCCTGGTGGTCCAGCGGTTAAGACTCTGCGCTTCCAATGCAGGGGGTGCAGGTTCGATCCCTGGTCAGGGAACTAAGATCCCACATGCCTCGTGGCACGGGTAAAAAAATTAAAAAAAAAAAAAGAGTAGGCTGAAGGGCAGAAACAGGAAGACTAGTTGGGAGGCTGTTTCAATAATCCAGGCAAGGGATAGCAGTGGCTGGGTCTAGGCTGGGAACAATGGAGGTGATGAGAAGTGGCTAAAATCTGCATGGGTTTTGAGGGTAGCGCCAATAGAATGATAATGTTGGGCCCACAGACTGGATGATCCAGACTCTGGGTGCTGATCCTTGTCTACTTGGACCATGCCTTCAGGTTGCACAGTCAGGGTGGGCTAGGGATTTTTTTACCCTGAAGCAAATTGATATTCCCAGAGTCAATCATTATGGAAAGATGCTAATCCTGGAGTAGGAGTGGAGGCAGGCTCGGACTGGGGCTACGGTGTCCATGGGGCTTGGATCCCCAGGTGTGGAGATGCTGGGGACATTCCTGGTGATGGTGATGGTGGTGCTGTTGGTAGTGGTGGCTTTGGAGGGGTGGCGGTGGCGGCTGCTTGAGTTAGCCCTGCCCTAGATGGGGCCTGGCCTGTTGAGGGACTAGGCTGCAGTGGGTTTTGTTGGTTTTCAGAGAAACCACTTCGAATAGTGGTCAAACTTCACCTGCTTGTTGAACATTTGTTCTGTCAACGCAGACATCAGTGCCCTTGCTGGTGGGACCTGGCGCCAGTGGGTCAGAGCTGGAGCCATGGTTCTTGGGTAGGCATCGGGACACAGGCATGGCTCTGAGTCTGGGGGGTCCACAGCGGCCAGGAGCGGGGAGGGGGGAACAGTGGATGCCACGTGGCCGCAGAGGTCTAGTTCAAGAAGTAAGTTCATGTAAGTAAGTAAGCTCAAGTGTTCCCTGGGATTGTGTGTGGGATGAGTCTGAGTTCCCTGGGAGTGGGGAGAGGCAGAGACAGAGAAAGCTGGTCCTGGTGACTCACCGTCACGTTCCTTTTCACTCCAAGCTCCTGTTGCCTGGGAAGCATGCCTTCTAGTCAGCTGACTCCTGATCTCTCTCCAGGCTAGCCTTCCCTCCCAGTAACCGCACCTCTGGGCACCTTGGCTTCTGATAGCCAAGTTCTCAAACACAGCATGTCCCCTAATGAGCGCTTCATCCCCTGACACCCTCTCTTCCTCCTGCTCTCAGTCTCCAGAGCTAGGCCCCCTTACCCTCCAGCCAGCTGCCCGGCCAGAGCCTGGAGTGCAGCTTGACTGCTTCTCTCTTTCTGTCTGTCACAGCCAATTAATCCTCTGACTCTGTGTGTCACCTCCTAAACAGCTTTCCACTCCCTCGTCTTTTTTCCAGCCTCGCAGCTCTGGCCAGAGTCCTGAGGTGGCCCCTGACAGGTTAATCTCCCCATCACATCCTCCTCTCCATCCATCTCACCCCGCGGACCCCCCGAGTGCTTCCCGGGGTGCTGGCTCCAACCTGCCCTCCATTCATCAGTGGCTCCCCGTCGCCCTGGGGAGCTCAGTTCTCCCACTGCAGGGCATACGAGGCTCGGCTACCTGTCCAGCCTCGGCCCTGCAGCACTTCCCAGGCAGCCTCTCTGAACACGCGGTGGGTGGGAGGGTGGAGGCTCTGCCCAGTATCTTCTGTTTCTGTAGACCAGGAGGAATATTCACCAAGGGAAGGCGTGGACGAAGCGGCCCTCCTCACTGCCCTGTTCTCCTGGACTGGGGCTGGGCTCTCTGGGACCTGGGAGGAGAAGCCCAGCCCCCTCAGCGGGGGTTATCTCCCCGTTTATCCTGCAGAAACATTCATTTGGTGCCGGTGCGGTGCCGTTTTGCCGGTGTTCATTGACTGGGCTGGGCTTTGCTTGGGGAATGGGGAGGCCTGAGGTTTTGGGTAGGAGGAATCCAGTTTAGAGTGCTATTTATTATTCCACTAAAACCCTAGCCAAACCAGGCTCTCTCAAACCTCCATGCTGCAGCCTCTGCTCTTCCCTCCCTGAAATGGCCTACCCTTCTTGTGGCAAATTCCTCTCTTGTCTCCAGCCTCCCTCAGGCTCTGCGTCAGCCACGGTGTCTCCCCAACCCCTTACGCGCTCCAGAGCTCCTTTTCCAGGCGTCCCCCCACACTTGGTGCTTTCTTCCCTTCTCACCAGTACCTAATGCTACTGCAGTGTTTGTGTGTCTAATGCAAATTGCCCCCCTACCCCCTTACTTCCTTCTCATTTTTGTATCCCTTGCTCCTAGCACAGGGTCCAGCACACAGTATTTTGCTTGATAAAAGTTTGCCAAGGGCTTCCCTGGTGGCACAGTGGTTGAGAGTCCGCCTGCTGAAGCAGGGGATACGGGTTCGTGCCCTGGACCAGGAAGATCCCACATGCCGCGGAGCGGCTGGGCCCGTGAGCCATGGCCGCTGAGCCTGCGCGTCCGGAGCCTGTGCTCCGCAACGGGAGAGGCCACAGCAGTGAGAGACCCGCGTACCGCCAAAAAAAAAAGTTTTCCAAATAAGTCAGTTCAACATAGTCTATGCCACATATATTATGTTCTAGGCACTGTAAGGTAAGCATTGGGATACAAGATGAATAGACGGGAACCCTTGGAGTTGTACAGTCTACTGGAAAATTGTACACACTTGCAATTAAGTCCTTATCAAGTAATATGATAAGTCCTACAATAAATCTATGAAGAATGCAGCTCTTGGGTAAAGAAGTATTGGATCTGGGGTTAAGACTGGGGTTAAACCTGCCAACTGAAAACTGACAATTGCCATCCGCCTCTACAAAGATTGTCACTAACCACTGCAGTCTCTGACCTTCAACACAGCCTAAAAAGAGTTCAGGGTGGAGATCAGGAATGAGGCACTCTGCTCTGGGAAAACTGGCAGAACAGACCTTCAGGTAGTTAGATGTTTTCAGAAGATTTTATGAGCCCAAATTCTTCCAGCTTCTCATATCTAGAGAAGCACTAAAATCGTTAAAGGAGACGTCTGCTCCTCGTGACTAGCAGCAAGCTTCTGCCAAAATGTGTGCTTGATTGCACATATCCCCCTTCACCAAAATCACATATATACTGACCTCACCCCTACCTCTTCGGAGCAGTTCCTCCGAGCTACCTGAGAAGCTGTCTCCAGGGCTATGGTCCTCAATTTGCCCCAAATAAAACTTAACTCACAAATCTCATGTCGTGCATTATTTTTTTCAGTCGACAAACCCTAGCTCCATAACCTACTAGCCTTTGTTTTCATAACTGTACAATGGGAACAATAGTACCTATCTCAATAGGTTAAAGATAAAATGAGATGTAGTATGTAAAAGCATCCTGCATAGTTACTGGGCACATAATATATGCCCAGTCAACATTTGCAGAATTGTCCCTGCTGCTAGAGCCTTTGATTTTGCCTGAGGCAGTCGTACAGACTTCGCACTAGATTTGGGGAGGGCAGCTGTAAATTGCATTTCTGGACAGAGGTCTCGGAGCTGTGGGCTGTAACCTGGGGAAGCTGAGGCAAGGCATCTTCCAGAGGACAGGAGCAAGGGGATCTGTGGTAATGTGTCCCCTACCTGCCCCACAGCTGCCGAGTCAGGTCCAGGCCCAAAGGGCTCTGTTTTGTCTGAGGGAACGGGAGCTTGCTGCTGCAGGTCAGGCCTGGACAGGCCCTGGGTGCTGGGACTTGTGCCCAGCTGTTTCATGGGAGCAGCTCACAGCCTTGCCCAGCCCCTTCTGTTCCTCCCATCCCTGCAGGGAGGCCCCAGGGAGCCTCAGCCCAGATTCCTAGAGTGACTGCCAGCTGGGATTTAGAGTGAGGATGCTTTTTCCTTGGGGCTTTAAAGTGTCGCCCCCAAAGCAAAGAATTCTTGCCCCAAGTGGTGGAGGTAAAGGTCAAGCAGCCCTGGGTGAAATCCTAGCTCTCTGAGTTTATAACCTTGGGCGTGTCGTCCGACCTCTTTAAGACTAGTTCCTTCATCTGTAAAATGGGGATAAGAATTCCAACCTCCCAGGGCTGCTGCCAGAATTAAATAAGGAAAGCTGTGCTTTCTTACTTTGCACAATGAAGACCTTTGTACCTGGCGTTTATTGTTCACAGCAGCTGTAGGGGAAAGTTAAAGAAAGGACCTAGAGACTCACTCTGATCTAATCAATCATGGAGTCCAGAGAGTCCAGTGCTTCTCAGACTTTCCGGCTCAAATCACCCAGGGATCTATGAAATGCCAATTCGGGCCCAGTGGGCCCGGGGCAGCAGCTGTGAGCCTGCATTTCTAACCAGCTGCCGGGGATCGCATGCTGCCCGCCAGGACCACGTGCGAGCAGCAGGGCTGTAGGTGCATCTCTTCACCTCCGCAGGGCCCTGCCCCGTTCTCCTGACTGGCCCGGCTCCTCCAGCCTTCCCCAGCTCCATGCAGGCTGCTTACTCTTGTCAGATGAATCTTCCTAAAGCGGAGGAGAAAACTTCTGACGTCCAGCCAAGAATGATTGCAGGAGCCGCTGCTTTTTGTTTTTTTTTTTTTTGCAGTACGCGGGCCTCTCACTGCTGTGGCCTCTCCCATTGCGGAGCACAGGCTCCGGGCACGCAGGCTCAGCGGCCATGGCTCACGGGCCCAGCCGATCCGCAGCATGTGGGATCCTCCCGGACCGGGGCACGAACCCGCGTCCCCTGCATCGGCAGGCGGACTCTCAACCACTGCGCCACCAGGGAAGCCCCCAGGGCTTGTTTTTAGGAAGACTTTAAGTGGTATGAGGCTTAGCAAGAAAGGTGGCTGTTTCAGGCATGAGCTCCCTCTGGGTGGGGGATGCTTGCTCTTAGGCTCTTTGCTGGACTCAGTTTCTCTGTTGCAAAAGGGCTCAGCAGGTACCTGGAAGCCCTGGCTGATGGCGGTGAGGAGGACCTGTGCGGGAAGGAGGCCAGATGAAGGGCCCAGAGCCGTCCTCTGTGCCCCATCTCCACGCAGCTCCAGTGTCTGCGGGGAGGAGGAGGGAGAAACAGTGGCCACACAGACATTCAGACAGATCAAGCCCTGCTTTGAAGAGCTGGCAGCCATCGCCATAATGTGCCTGGAGACGCTCTGGAGAAAAGAGGAAAATGGGCAGAGGCGCTGAGGCATAGGGCTGGTGAGGGGCTCACAGCATTGTGGAGGGCTGAATCCCGCAGGCGTCTTCCCTCAGGTGGGAGGACTTCCCTGGTTTTCTGGTAGTCACAGTGTCAGCCAACAAGAAGATTTGAGCTGGCTTCACATAGTTCTAATGTCAAGAAATATAAAGTTGAGCTTCACTATCGATAAATTGCATGAAACTGAAGGAGGAGCCGTGCGCTGGCAGGGTCTGGAGTTGCGGCAGAGATTCGGCCGCCAGGGGTTGCGCTGGCAGAGCCCTAAGGTCGGATGCTAAGAGTAGGTCTGGAGGAGTGTAATTTTCGAGCTGATGAATGAGAAAATGCAGATGGCAATTACGGCACATAAACCACATTCAAGAGGACATTGGGGCCCTTGTGAGGCTTTATCAGCTTTTTTGTTTTTGCATAAAAGAGATGACGGGCATGAGCCTGGCTGGTCTGTTAGCTTAAACACAGATGTGCATTTGCAGCTGTGGTTACACTTGTCGGGCTGTCAGGAGGAAATTGTATATTGAGTATTAATGAACAACTGATTGAATAGAGGAAGCTGACTGTCCACCAGTTGTGGCTCTGATTCCACTTTGACAGCATAGATGTGAGATAAGGAAATGCTTTAAAACACGGGAGGGGCTGGAGTAGGTCTATAGTAAATTATTTTACACCTATGGTGGCTCCGCGGGATTAAAAAAAACAACCCACTCTCATAATATTCTTCTTTCATTTATGTATTAATCTACTTCCAGAAAGTGATGGAGGCAACTTACAATTAAAAACACCTATGTAAACTGGGCAGCTTAAATATAAGTCAGAAAGAGCAGAAACTAGAGAGGAAGTGGAGAGAAAATTCTGCCCAGAACCCAAGGTAAGAGGTACTAGCCATTAAATATAGGTCCGATGTTCTCTTGTCTTGCTTTCTTCACCTTCCTATACATAAGACTCTGAAGAAGCTGCATTTCCTGTGGCTTCCATCAAAGAAGTTATGAAACATTTCCCCAGGAGCTCAAAGCTGGATTCTGGGTCAGCTTTCAGCACGTTTCTGAGCCCAGAGAGCACTCAGGACCATCTTTTTGGTCCTGTGGCCCCCTACTCTGCTTCCCTCTCCTCACCCTGGAAGATTACTGCTAACTCCCCATGCTTGTTCTGGACCCCAGGCCCTGAGACAGCTGCTGTCTGGGCCTCAGTTTGCAGGGTGGGTGTCCTGTGGAAAGGCGGCCTCAGTGAGTACGGTGAGGCCAGGTCCTGAGGACAGGCTCTCAGCTGGTGTGCGCACCTGGCTGGATTCCCCTCCCAATACCTTTCTGAATTGGGGCCCGGGGGACCAACAGCGCAGGGAGAAGTCAAGAGTGGGAGAGACAGGAGGCTGGGGAGTGAGCGCGGCCTTGAAGGCGTGTTGAACCTGGAACTCTGTGTTTTAAAGCAGGGAAGTGACCTGCCCAGAGTTGGTCCTCACATTCACGCAGCACTGGGTCTCCAGCTACTGTGCTGGGTGACAGGGCTGAACACAGGGAATCCATCAGGTGTGGAGCTTGGCAGTGGACCATAGCTTGGGTTAAAGGTGGCAGGTCCATCCTGTGGGCTCCTTTCCCATCTAGTGTCGGTCGCTCTCCACTCCTGCTCTCTCGGCTCCAGTCATTTCGTAGATCTTTAAGTTCTGGGAAAGGGCTTCATTCTCCCCCGTATCTGGGCCTTCCCAAGATAGTTTTCCCTCCCATGAATATAAACCCACGAGCTTCACTGGCTGTTACCCGCTCCTTCCTTCGGGAGAACGTCCCTGACGCCTCACCCTCCACGGCACCCTGCAGTTCCCCTTTGAAATAGTCACTGTGCTTGTAATTACATGGATGGAGTGGACATTCCCTATTTTTGTGGACCAGCAACCTATTTTGTATGTATGGCTATAGTACCCTTGTCTTATTTGAGGGTACCACCCCTCCTTCACTCTGGACCTATGTGCTTTGGGTAAAGTTGACCCCCGTCCCTGGGCACTGAGAGTAGAACATGTGACCTAGGCTAGACCAATCAGTATAGTCCATCCCTGTGGGCTTCAGTGATTGGTCCAGGAATGGGCAGGTGATCCAATTAAGCCAATCAGGGCTAAGGACACTCAGCCCCTGGATATTTGGGTTTGGGGCACGGACTCATTTCCACAGACCTGAGGCTGTGATGATGTGAACCTGAGTTTTCCTGGACCACCGTGACTGAGATTGAACCAACCCAGAGGGAAGACAGCCAAGACATATCTCCTAGTGACATTGCTGAAGCTCTGAATCAAGCTGTACCTAAAGCCCGCTCTGTCTTTGCACGTTTCAGTTATGGGAGCTAATCAATTCCCTTATAATACATAGACCTGTTTGAGTTGGATTTTCTGTCAGTTGCAATTGAAATAATCTAAATGATAGCATCGGTCTATGTTGTCTTCCTTTTGCTGTGAGCACAGGGACTATATCTGTGTCTCTGGGCCTGGCTTAGTGCCTTGCCCATAGGAATGTTCAACAAATGAATCAAACAATGAAGAGAGGGGTCTCAGAGCTTCCCCAATCTCACCGTTTTTTCCTTTCAGACCCGGAAATGAGGCAGTGGCTTGTGGTTCTTTCTGGGTGATGATTTTGTTACAGAGTTCCATTGGAACCAATTTTCTTTAGAGCTGGAAACTTCAACTACAAGAAAGCAGCCACTTACAAGTCATGACAAAAGGGCCTCTGGGAAAGACCTGTTGCTCAATGAGATTTTCAAAGTGTCTAAAGTTCTACTGTTGGCAGGATTTCTTTGGTTTACAGTTCTGAGACCTTTTAGGAATTCTCTGTAAATACATATCTGTATCTGCTTATATGAGTATATAGAAACCCTGACAAGATACACAGGAAACTAATGAAAATGGTTATCTGCAGAGACTTGGGATGGGAATTGGCTCAATGGAAGACAGGTGGGTGTAGGAATGAGAATTTTTATACTGTTTAAGTTTTGAGCCATATGAATGTATTACCTTTTCAAAAATTAAGAAAGAGAATATCCATGAGAGTGCAGAACCACCAGAAGCCATTATCAGCTCTTAACAACTGGGGTGGGGGGCATTTATTTATAGCTTGTTTTTCAACTGGTGCAGCTGGTTTTATTGCAGGAGGCCATGATAGACTGGGCAGGAGTGGTTTGTCCTTGTTGAGGAAGGGGAGTCAGAAAGAGGGATGAAGAATTCAGGGGACCATTTGGAGAGATTTGGCCTGGGCAGATCACACACCTGACAAGGTGAGAGGGAGAAAATTAGGCAGGTTGAAGGGAGGGGTAGGGCATCAAGGATCCTCTTTCCCAGGGGCCCACCTGTCTCTGGCTGGACTTGATAATTTCCAAGACTCCTCTTATCTAAAAAAGTTCCTGACACCCCCATCTGAACTTTCAACTTTCCAAGCCTGTTGACTCGTCTATAAAACAAAGGGGCTGGGCTTCCCTGGTAACGCAGTGGTTGAGCGTCCACCTGCCGATGCAGGGGACGCGGGTTCGTGCCCTGGTCCGGGAAGATCCCACATGCTGCGGAACAGCTGGGCCCGTGAGCCATGGCCACTGAGCCTGCACGTCTGGAGCTTGTGCTCCGCAACGGGAGAGGCCACAGCAGTGAGAGCCCCACATACCGCAAAATAAATAAATAAATAAAAAATAAGTAAAAATAAAACAAAGGGGCTGGATTAATGATCCAGTCCCAAGTCCTTTCCAGTTCTGATGATCTTATGCTACGATGCTGTCTTCTCTCCCTGTGATAAAGCCCCAACCCTATTCAGAAAAGACACAAGTTATAATCAGGGAATAACACATGTACCTTCAGGACATGCCAAGCTTAAACCCTGAAGAGAGCTTGCCTGTCAGAGCACCTAGCAAGAACATTCACGGTTCCTCCTTATGTTTAAACGTTGCTCGCTGAAGTTACGTGAACGAGCAGGTAGTGAATCAGCTGACCGTGCAGTTGATGTGCTTCCTGCCCCCCTCGCCCTGCATCCTGGGGACTCCCTTGCGGGCCCCCTAACGCCCTGGTGCTGCAGCGTGCTCGCCCACCGGCCAGTGGCCTTCTGCAGAGCTGAAAACCCGTGCCGGTGACCGTGACCCTTGAAAGGCTGCTGCCCCTCACCTCTGAGAGAACCCCCGTGAGAACGGGGAAGGTCCTCACCTTAGGAGCGCAGTGGTGGCAGTTGCTATGGCTGTCAGCGGTCAGAGCGGCGAGGTGGGTGATAGGCAGCATTTGGTGATGACTGGAAGGACACTGACCTGGTGTGGGGTGATGGCGGAGCACCCAGGCTGGTCCGTGGGTCTGGAGGATGGGTGCCCCTCAGGCACAGGCTCTGTTGAGGGGCAGGAAGACAGGTGGCCCAGTGGGAACATTCACAAGGGCTCAGCTTTAGATTTCGATATGACAGCGAATGAGACAATAAATTCAGGGACACAGGTAGAGTGACAGGACTGAAAGTTGTTTCTCACATCACTGAAAACGGGCAGCTCCTGGCATCCAGACCTCATGGTAGGGCAAGAACAGTAGGAGCTGCTCACAGAGGGGCGGAGAGAGTAGGGGGCAAAGGTACCATTCAAGCCCCATAGACCCTACTGCCTATAATGCATTGTAAAAGAAAAAGAAAAGATATACAGTTTATATATTACATATGTGTCATTAAATTCTGTAATTATTACATGGCTTGTGCTTTTGTGTTAATACAGTAATTTGCTCAATGTAATCATTTAAATCTCAGTATTTCTGTGACTTCTTTTGAGCCTTCATTTCCTAACTGACTGGGAGTCACAGTATGTGGCGGGTGGGCCAGGCTCTTCTTTCCCGGAGGCTCCGTGGGGAGCCCTCCTCTGAGGGTGGTGGGCTCATGGTTGCCCAGGCAGCCGACAGGGAATTGCAACAGCAGCTGAAGAGCTGACTCAGCTGTCTTCTGCCATCCTGAGCACAGGGCTTTGCCCTCCGTCTCTTCACCTAGATCACCTGCCCCAGGTGCGGAACATACCACCGGATGTCAGATGCCTTTCTGTGCCAGGGTCTTCTGCACTGGGAGCTCCAAGTTCCTATCTCCAGGTGGCTGGGACTGCATTGTCTGAACTCTCTGCCCAGGTGGTCATAAGTTACACACAGATTTCTTTTAGGAATATGACTTTGGTTGGCTTCTCCTACTTGGCATTTCTCAGAGATCTTTCATTTCCCTATTTCTCCCTGACCTCCTCCCATTCTTAATCCTACCAACAGGAACCTCCTAACAACCTCATGGTCTCACTCCCTCCCGGCCTCATGTCCTGGCCCCCTTTCCCCATGAAGCCCTTTGCTGATTTTGAAATTATGGCTTACATCTTGTCAGCAGCCTCTGGTGGTGTCAAAGCAAAGGGAGTGGGGAGGAGAGGACAAGCCAAATGTTTGTTCTTTTCCTTTTTTAGTTCTGTGGTCTCCAGAGGCTGCTCAGACAGTATGACCCAAAGTTTGAAACTTCCACTGCTATTTATCTAAATACAATTTGAGTTACACTGTGTGCGAAGGGAAGCTGGTAAATGAAATGAGTTTGGGCTTTGAAGTTAACCAAATTTGGGTTGAAATCTCAATTTAACAATTTAGCTGAAGTGGGTAATTTTCTGGAGAAAAATAATTATTAAATTTGACGCAAGAAGTGATAAAAATATGTATGAACCACTAATTTATCCTATTCTCTGTACTTTCCTGTATGTTTGAAATATTTCATAATTCAATATGTTTTAAAATGCTAATAATGATCAACAAATATAGACTCTTCATCCATTCCTTTAGGGAAGAAACTAGTCACCCTCATCCATAGTTCATACTAACATACAAATTGAAGCAATCTTGTGAAAGAGTAATTTGACAATATCATCTAAATTAAAAATGTGCTAATTTGATCAAGCAATCTTTCTTTTTTCTTTTTTTCTTAAAACCACCACCATTTAATCTCACAATTTTGTGGACCATGAATTCAGACAAGGCTTTGCCTTGGCAATTCTTCTGCTCCACATTAACTGTGGTCACTTGCTAGTACTGTATTTAGATGGCAAAGGGGCTGATTTGGATGGTCTAAGACAACTTCACTGAGTAGGAAAGGCTGGGCTCCACTGGCACCGTCAACCAGAGGGTCTATATACATGGCCTCTTTGGCATCTGGATATATCTCAGATTAGTTGGACTTGTTTATTTATTTATTTTTTTGCGGTATGTGGGCCTCTCACTGTGTGGCCTCCCCCGTTGCGGAGCACAGGCTCTGGACGCGCAGGCTCCGGACGTGCAGGCTCAGAGGCCATGGCTCACGGGCCCAGCCGCTCCGCGGCATGTGGGATCTTCCCGGATCGGGGCACGAACCCGTGTCCCCTGCATCGGCAGGCGGACTCTCAACCACTGCGCCACCAGGGAAGCCCTGGATTTGTTATTTGATGGACTACTTACATGACCTGGCTGCTCGAAATTTGGTCCATAGACCAGCACTATAGGCATCACCTGAAAGCTTGGAAATGCAGAATCTGACCAGAAATCCCATTTTTAATAATCTGTAGGAAATACTAGTAAGTGTACAGATATCTCTACAAAGATATTCCCTGAAGCATTGTTTTTTACAGAAAAAAATACTGAAACAGAAATCTCCATAAATAGAAAAATAGTTAAATAAACCTTGGAACATCCATACCATGGAATACCATGAAGCCATTACAAATGAGATAAATCTATGTATACTGGTCTGGAAAGATGTCCATGATATACTATTTGGTAAAAAACAAACAAACAAATAGCAAGATAATATATCTATATCTATCAGGACTCCATTTTTGTTCAGAAAAAAATTTCAGGAAATATCTCTATCATCCATCCATCCATCTATCCATCCATCCAAAAGTTCAGAAGGACGGGCATCAAATGTATAATATTTACCTTTTGGGATAGTGGAGAGATTTTCACATTTTTCTATATTGTATTTTAATGCACACAAAAAAAGTGAGAGTAGGAAATAATTTTTTTATTTTCTGTTTTGCTTTCTCTATATTTAAATGAAAAAACAAGCCTTAAAATAAAGCCAAATCACTGTATTTTGGGAACATTTGTGCTGAACAATCATGCTTAAAGGTCAGGAAGATATGGTTTCCCGGTCTCAGAAAGCCTGTCAGCACAAACACCCTCACCCTTGCAGTTTCCTCAATTCAATTGCTTTTGACAAGCCTGTCACCTTGATTTCCCATCTTTTGTTGTGAGGAGTCATTTCATTGCAACTCTTTAACTTTAGATCCTATTATATTCCTTGAAGTGCTCAACGAGTTGATTTTTGAAGTGAATCCGTTAAAATGTTCCACTTTTCTTCCTCACCTGGGTTCACAGCTCAAGATGACAAGTGCTTCCATGTAGAAAGGACTGTGAAATATTCTCGGGAAGACTGATCTAGTGTTTGGTGCCTACCCTTTTCTCCGAAGAACAAAGACAGGTGGTTTAGACTAGGGAGGATTTCTACTTTCAGGCAGAGAAAGACATTTAACGCCACCACTACAAGATAACTTTAACAACAGCAGGCAGATTTTGATGAAAAACCGGAGTGCATGATGTTTGGGAGTGTTCTTCTGGGTGCTTTTCCCAGAGACCAAAGCCCAACAAAGACATGAGATCCGGTCCTCAGTGCAGGCCTGCCCCCTATGGGCTAGATTCTCAATTTATTAGTTTCACTAAGTCAGCCTTACTCAGAAGGGTCTTTTTAAATCACCAAGTAAGTCCCTGGAACAAAATTTGTCCCTTTCTTGTCCACTGTGATGAGCTGTTGCCGCGAAGGCTTCTTCAGGACTTCCTTCCTTTTCTGGTCCTTCAGGCCTCAGGGATGGCTGGTGTTGGGCTCATAATGTGGGTTGATGACTAGACAGCTGACCTGGAGTTGCAGCAGGAATTTTAGACTGTGAAAGGGGAAGTTTAAAGAAGTGCTTTCCTTTCTCCTTCCCTGGGGGCAGTGTATGTTTCTAGCACAAGCATTGACACATGGGTTAGCAGTTTCCATTTTGGTCACATTAGAATCAACGATGAGCAAACAGGGAGATGTCCAGCAGTGAATTTCGCTTGGTTGTGAAATCACCTCCCTGCACCAGCTCTGCCTGTAGATGTCGACACTTTGATGTTTGGTACTGACCAGAGTCAAAGACACCTAACATAAAAGACCAGTTATCACCATTCATTAGGAAATGACCCATGTGTTACCAACTCTACTCCTGTCTGAAAACTATCACCTCCGGGCCCTGCTGCCACAAACCCGGCACCGTGCAGGCAGGCACTTTAGGTGAAACGTGCCTGTGCTTTGAAGCTCCTTTTAAATGGGTCGCTTTGGGTCTCCTGCTATAAGACAAAACTTGGTGGTACTAAAACATGCTTAAGGCAAAATGGAGAACACTGAAGGAGAGGACCTATCTAGAACCGTGGCAGAAAGTTATCTTTAAGGTGTGCATTTTTATATTGACAGAGATCTTAGCAAAGAATTCACACGTAGTGCCAGGCACCACATTAACTGTTTTATGTGGGTTATCTCACTCACTTCCTCCCAGTAATTCTGTGAGGTCAGCATTCTTACGGTCTCTGTTGCACAGGTTGGGGAGAAGGGGCTCGGGGTGGATAAGTGACCTGCAGAACACCATGTCCCCTGCGTGCTGCACAGCCAGGATTCCAATCCAGGCCATCTGCTTCCAGGTCTGTGCTCCTTACCTCACCCACTCCAGCAGCTCATGCAGGGCACTAAATACTGATTAACTGGGCAAAGGCGAGGAGGCGCAAGGAGCCCCTTTGCTGAGGACACAGTGCTGAGCCACGTGTGTGCCTGCATAATCTATGCCTTTACGGGTGGAGCCATATAAATCCTTTCCTTCTCGTTTCCTGGGTTTATTATTGGACTGGGTATATTTCAGAATAAATGTGCTGGCAATTAAATTAAATATATAAACGTCTTCCACAGAAGCTGAGTGGAAAGAAGCCCGAGTGGTCTTTTGTGCATAGTCAGCTGTGGGGAGAAACCAAGAGAAGGGATTTGGAAGGCCCTTGCCGGGTCCTTCCGGGCTCCAGATGCTGAGGCTGAAGAGACTTATAATAGGCTATGCCTCAATCCACTGGGAAAAATCTCGCTTAATCCCCTATCCCTTAAGAAAAATGTAAAGGTAAAACATTATATTCTTTGATAGCAAATCTTTCATAATTTCCCCTACACATCTTGTGGATGTCAATTTTAAAAGAAAAATCTTGAATACAAGATACAAGCCAATACATTGGCTTCTAAGTTCTGTAAACTTTCTCTACTGACTTAAAATTGTCCTTCATCTATTTTCTAGAGTCCTGTTTTCTACCTAATATTATTAGTGCTGCTCTTTGCAGTGGAAGACGGTGCCAGTGGCTCACTTTCCGGAGGGCACATTTCTGAGATGCCTCTTCTAGTGGGCAAGGATCTGCACCGTCCACATTTGGAGGTTGCTATTCTTATCCATGTAAGGCGAATGAGTCGTTATGGGACTCAAACCTCAGACTCAGCACTGACCCCACGCTGTTCCTAGGTACTAAGAGAAACACTGATGACAATACACCCTGAGCCCTATATGAAATAATTACTTTAAAATGCTTACATCATGGAAAGAGATCCATGAAAAGTTAATCCTGGGACGTTAAAAATCACTTAGTACAACCTCATAGTTTTATACTGGCAGTAAGAGCTCTTAGCAAATAATTTTTTTATTTTTAAAGCAAGTGAAGATACTAAAGCCCAAAGAGCAATGTGACATGCTCAAGATCTTATCACTGCTAGTGAATTATCAACCCTGGCCGTGCACTGAAATAAGTGGGAGAGTTTTTAAATAATACTGATACTTGGGCCTCACTGAACACAAGAGTTTCTGGGCCTAGGGTCTGGTTACTGACACTTTTTTTTTTTTTTTTTTTTTTGCTGTACGTGGGCCTCTCACTGTTGTGGCCTCTCCCATTGCGGAGCACGGGCTCCGGACGTGCAGGCTCAGCGGCCATGGCTCACGGGCCCAGCTGCTCCGCGGCATGTGGGATCTTCCCGGATTGGGGCATGAACCCATGTCCCCTGCATCAGCAGGCGGACTCTCAACCACTGTGCCACCAGGGAAGCCCTGGTTACTGACACTTTTTAAAGCTCTCCAGGCAACTCAAGCCAAAGTTGAGACCGCTGAGGCTAGACAAGAACCCAGGCCCTAATATTCTCCCAGGGTTATCAAAATTGGGGCAGGCTCTCATTCCTCATTCCTGAGCACGTGGAAGACTTGACTAATGAATTCTGGAACTCCTTCCTGCTGCGTCTAACCTGGCCTCCTTCTCATTGGAAGCTACCACCTGTACTTCAGTGTTGGGAGACAACCTGAAGCCTAGCTCCACCTGGGCACTCTATCTTGCTTCCTCTAAACAAAGTCATGGAAAATATCTGAAAGTATTATTCTGGTAAAGCTGGGATTGTGTATTCTCACATCCAGTGTATTCATCAGTGAGTCGACCAGGGCTCTGCTGGGGAATACCAGGGTGAAAGCCCTGGGTTACTCAACTGAGGTTCTGCTTTAGCTCATCTTGCAGAAAGCAACTTCTCCTTTCCCTTTACACACAGATGTAGAGTCAAGTGGATCTAGGTTTGAATCCTATTCTGCTATTTACAACCTATGTGATTTTGGGCAAGTTCTTTGTGTCTCAGTTTCTTCCTCTGTAAATAAGAATAATGATAAAACTATCTCCTGAGTCCAGCTTTCTTGCCTCTCCTCTGGTATTGATCTCTAGCAAAACTGAAGCCTGGGCCAGCCGGTCTTCTTTATCTGTCTGAATCTCGATCCTTTCAGGCCCCTGAAAATAACTTGTTTTGATGAACAAATCCTTGAGAAGGAAGGCCTTACTCACTAGTATTCAGAGTTCCTATAAATGGCCTTCTGAAGACGATGACTACATTACAAAACATTTTTTCTTGGGTACTTTGTACTCTTCTAGCCAGAGATGAGCTCTGCAGTCTCCTAACAATTTGGATTTTATCAGAATCAATTCTATTCAAACCTGAGAGTAAAGGGTAGATGGCTGACGGATGCAAGACACAGCAGTCCAGCAGCCTGGGTCATCACTCAGGGACATGAGCCTATGTCATGCATAGAAACCATCTTGCTTCTAGTTGGAACCAGAGTTTGGTTAGATCTGTGAGGCCAGCCAACCCCCCAGGTGTCTCTCCCTGTTGCTTTTTGGCTAAAATGTAAGTTCCTTCAGGCTCTCATCTCAACACTGCTCGACATCTCTAGCCATCCCCTGCTCACTCACCTCCCCCCAGTGTTGCCCCTGGGCAACTTCATTCCCCACACCTTCCAGAATGCCCTTTTGTGGTGAACTCCACATGTCCTTACACTGCCTTAACTAACAAGGCTTTCTTGGAATGGCTCCCTGAGGTCCTTTCATTCTCAAAGTTTGAGATGTCATTCTTCTCCCCTTGAGTTCAGATGAGGACATGCAGTCCTCTTGGAAGGAAGGGGAAGATTAATTGTGAACAAAAGTTCCACACAAATAGTACGCGTCACTCGGAAAAAGTGTTCATCATCTTTCTCCCTTGGACTGCATCTTCCAATTAGTTCCATTTCCATCTCATGGGACTACATGGGGCAGGTTCTTAATCCAACACTACCTCCCCAGTGCAGCTCTTATCTAACCACACCACTCTGCCATATTTACGGTATAAATCAAGCCAAAGAAATTTACTTGCAGCTCTTTAAAAACAACTTAAGAATCATTACCTACCAGAAAGAAGAGCCTCCTTCCCTCCCACTTGGATTTCAATGCCTATGCTCTGTAAGGACCCTGTTTACTTCTCTCAGAGCATTCACGGCCTCAGCGGTCAGTGGTTCACTTCTTTCTGCCACTGACTGAAAGCTCCAAGGGGATGCAGATCACGCGTTTTGGAAACCTGCATCACTCTGACCCCAGAATCTGGGCTCTTCCTCACCACACGAACGCCATCTCCCAACGTATGGCTAGCACAACACTGGACCCACAAGGCATTCTAAGAGGAACGGTATTCAAGTATCTCAAGCTGGAAGGAAACTCAAATGTCATTAAATTCAACTCACATTTTGAATTTGAAGCCCAGGACACAGTGGCTTACCCACGGTGCACCAGGAAGTTAGTGGAACACGGTCCCAGATAGCTTCCCCTGTACCACTAGGAGATCGTTGCAGACTATAAAGAGATTGCAATCTAATCTCCAAGATGAATATAAAAAAAGCACACAGATAATTATAATACAAGGCATTATATGAGAAATAGAAAGTTTGAGAGCAGATGGGAGGGGGAGAAATCACACCTTTAGGCTGGGGTGAAGTAATCAAGAATGTGCAACAGTCCTTAACCTTTTTGGTCACAGGACCCTTTTACTGTCTTAAAAATTACTGCAAACCCCAAAGAGCTTGTTTTTTTTTGTGATTATATCTACTGATATTTATATTAGAAATTAAAACTGAAAACATGAAAAACTAATTGAAATCCACTGCAAATCACTTGTTCGAATCACTACTAGTCTCATCAGTAAAGTCTCGTGCTCAGATCGGTAGATACGAGTTTTCCAAAATTCTAATTTTTGCTTGAAGACTTACGTTTTGTCATTGGCATCAAATACTAACCAGTAATTTTCCTGGAGGTGACTCACTTTGTTAATTTTTGAGAAAATGTGTGCTAAGTGAGTCTGAATACCCCTAGTTTGTCAGTTGTTCTTTCAAGCAAAAGTGGATTCCATGAAAAAAGTGGTTTGTTCAGCTCACAGATTGCACAAGTGCTTTTTGTGTACTCCCCATTTAGTCACACAGAATATTTAAAAGACATGCTTTATTAATCTTACTGCCTTTATGAAGGACATTCTTAAGTGAAACTGACTTTTTCTATTGCAAGCGCATGGTGCCACTGCTTTGAATCGTAAGGTGCCAGCAGTTTTACCTATTATGTGCACCACGAGTATAAATGTCAACAAAGTGAAAACGTGTAAAAGCACTGACGTCTTAGTGTTATGAAAATAGGTTTGACCATGTGCGCCCCCTGAAAGACTCCTGGGCACTCCTCTGTGAGTGGACAACACTCTGAGAACCACTAGTGTACAAGACACAGGCTTTGAAAAAATGAGTCGGATTTTGATAGAATAAGATGAGGGAGGGCAGGAACATTAAAAGACAGTAAGATGTGAAGTATATCTAAGGAACAGTGGGTGGGCTAGTTGGAAGAGGAGGGAAGAAGAGGCAGAAGAAGCCAAAAAGATACTGTGAAAAGCCTGGAAGGCCTTCATGAAGATCAACTAGGTTTAAACCAGACAGGAAGAAGAGGCTAGGGTGAGCAGGTGTTTTGTTTTTTGTGTTTGAAAGTTATTTCAACTTATATAAAAATAAACCTAGACATGTTTACATTTACTAGTTATAAAATAAAAGTGACAGCAGAGCTACCTTTCTCATATGGAATATTTAGGGAACGAATAAACAAACGTGGTGAAATGCTTTCCTATAAGAAACATGTTGTACTAATTAATTTAGATAGTATTACTTTTAGAAAGAAGAATGAGAGAATTTATTAAGCACTTATTCTGAACTAAAAACTATACTGTTATATTATTTTCACATGTTATATGATTCAATCCTTACAACAAGCTTACAAGAGAGGTATCACCACTCATATAGATGAGGCAAAGGAAGCCCCAAATGTTTAGTAACTTTCCACAGGACATGACTTTCGACTCTGATTTTGTAACACTTCATATTGTCATCCATTATCTTTGGGGAAAGTCTGAAAACAAATTTAATTATCAACCACATGTATATCTATATATTCCATGCAATATTTTTAAATAGGGCACATTTTGGTGTCACAAACCCAAATAAATGTGATACAATGTAAAAATCTCTAAAGAGATTGTATATTTTGAATTTTTTCTTTCCTTCCAGAATTACCTTAAACAGTATGTAAAGCTGATTACTAGCTGGTATCAGCTGATAGAGGTTTTGTTAAAACCTAACAGCTGAAAAAAAAATCAACATCTGAGTTACTGTTGAGCTTCATCACAATACTTACTGGATTCAAGACCTTTTTCCCACCACATTTAAAAATATCAGATGCGTAAGAAAAGGAAGGAAAACGATTAGAAACCATAGTTTGATGCCATTTTCTTTGGCCCAAGAAAAGAAGTGTTAAGTGTACTGACATCATCGTACAGGTCTGGATGCACACCACCATATCAACATGGCTCCTTCCTGCACTTGGACCTGTTCTTTCAGCTACTACACTCTTACACGTGCATGTACACACATACATGCTTACACACACACTAAAACTTATGGCATGCTTCTCTTCCCCAATGAAAATAAATAAATTCTTTGTTCAACTGGATGGTTGGAAACATTTTGTTGACATTTTAAAGGAAATTATATCAAATTAATCCCCAAATGAATATTTTATTATAAAACAAAAAAATACACCTAAATACAGAGTAAAGCTACTTATTATTTATTCATTTCTAGGCAAGATAAGTGTCTGAGAGTACAATGCAGTTCAAATAAAGTAGCTACCTGGCTTGATAAAAAATAGATACTCATTAAAGGTAGAAAATTATTATGAATATTGAAAATAAATATGCAAAACATCTTGAAAGTTTTACAGACTTTGTCCTTAAAAATTATAGTTGATTAGAAACTATACTGTTCTTCTGCATTGATACTAAAATAGCTGCATTTTGGCTTAAATTACAACTGGTAATAATCTATACATTTGTATATAAACATAATATTCTTTCTACATTTTCAATTAAAAATTATACAATATTAAAAAGTTTATAAAGTAAATTGCCAACAAAAATATGAACTCATTTATACATTTCTGACATTAGAGAACTAATTATTATAATTATTATGTTATGGAATGCCAAACATGGGCAACATATCTAAGTTATAGAATAGTTATGATGAAATAATAGAAGTGGAAAAAAATTTCAAATCCATAATTTAGTAAATTTGCTCATTTAAATTAAAAAAAAATCACCATTATGATTAAATGTGCCAAATTCCATGAGGTTCTGAATGTGTGGATCTTGTTGCTTTGCTAATTTTTGAAATAGGCAACTTCAATCCAAATCCCCGTTTCCTTTTTTATTTTCTTTAAAAGGATCAATTTTTTAAAAAAATGTATTTATTTATTTATTTGACTGCATTGGGTCTTCGTTGCTGCACGCGGGCTTTTTCTAGTTGCGGTGAGCAGGGGCTACTCTTCACTGAGGTGTGCAGGCTTCTCATTGTGGTGGCTTCTCTTGTTGCAGGGCACGGGTTCTAGGCATGTGGGCTTCAGTAGCTGCGGCATGCAGGCTCAGTAGTTGTGGCTCGCGGGTTCTAGAATGCAGGCTCAGTAGTTGTGGGACACAGGCTTAGTTGCTCCGTGGCATGTGGGATCTTCCCAGACCAGGGCTCAAAGCCATGTCCCCTGCATTGGCAGGTGGATTCTTAACCACTGCGCCACCAGGGAAGTCCCCCACTATGTTTCTGACACAATTACATTGAGATAAAAGTTTAGGGGGTAAAAAATTTTTATTGAAAGATAAGATTGGTAAACATATTCTTAATACAAAAAATGTGAGCATCTGCCACAATGAGATTTATCCTGTTGGAATACTAGACTTACTGGAGCAAGTGATCCACATATGCAAATGTGTCACGGTTAGGAGAAGGAGTTTAATGACCAGATCTTTCTTTGCCTGAGTAAAATGGCTGGAACAGATTCAGTATAAGTACGCAGATCATAACTTTGCTTCAGTTCCTCCCTTTCAGCAAGCCTGTGTCATGCATTTGAACGATATATTAGACACAGGCGGTAAAGAGCTTCTGGCAGATTGGAATCTCTTGATGGGGCTGCGAGCTGGTAATTTTGAGGTAACCGATCTTCTGAATATGCTGCTACTGTAGGGCTCCTCAAGTCTTAGTCATATTAAGAAGGACCCCAACAGGTTACCTGTTGGTTCAGCTATGCTTTCTTTTTTCATGTACTCACCAATAAACAGTATGTCAACCTGATCCTACCAGAAAGATCAACAGGCTGCCTGAGAAAATATTTTACTTGCTGTTCTCTTTACTTAATGGAGTTTTAGGGCATTAAAGGCAAGAAGGTACTTGGAAAATCCAAAAATGACCTGTCTGTATTAGGATTTTTCCTTGTACTTTTAGGTGCATCAAAAAAACCCACTTTTATGTAGAAATGAATACTTGCTAAAAGAGCAAACTAAATAACTTCTGATATCTAAATGAACAAAAGGAGGAGAAATAAGCTAAAACTGGTTATATATACTTACTACTGTGCATAGTACTGCTTTGAATTGGTGAAGTTAGATCAGATACAGGCAGTGTTTTCACCTACAATGTACCTATACTCCCGAAAACCCTTCAATTAGCCACTGATCACATGGTTTCTGACATGTCTAAATTATGATCTTTGCTAACAACAGATCTGACTGGAAGAGGTGATGTGTACACCCCTCAGTGACCTCTCTGCAGGGCCAGCTTTATCCCTTTTAACTGCTATAACGAGGAATGTTTATGCTAAGTATATTAGCAGTCAGTAGTACTGCAGTTGCTACTGAAAGGCTATATATTTGTATGAAACTCCACAATGAAATTTCTATTTAACAGGGGACAGGCTAGCAAAGGAGTATTTGGATAACTTGTTACCTTATTTACTAAGTGAAATGTCCATATATCAAAAAGGAATAATTCCAAAACGTTAAAGCACATTATCTTCCCAAGTCCATTTGGTCTTTGAAAATTTGTACAGCCATTAAATGAAATTTCCTGTCTTTTCCAAAGGGCATGATACTATGTACCTTTACCTAAATATTGTGACAACAGAGACTGTTCTCACGGATGCATTTGTCTGAATGTGGAAAGTCTGCATTCTTAGTGTTTACCGCAAACCCAGCGAAGGTGATGATCCGTCTGAAGGTCAGTCAGTTCTTCAATGGTTCTCCAGCTGCACTGGCAGGCGTATGCCCGTGTTCCTTTCTTCTTTACCAACTTTGTTTTTAATTTGTGGAATTCTGGCATATTGTTCCTATTAGTAAAATAAGAAGGTTTTAGCATAGTAGCTTTGTTCAGTGCTTAATGACTTAAAAAAACAAAAAGAAATTCTAACTGCTTTATTTTCCTATCTTCACAACATCCAAACGCTAAACTACCTGGTGCTCTCACATGAAAAACAGAAGATACACTCTGGTGTTCTCTTTCTGAGGATTTCAATGTTTTTAAATGGCAATCCTCTAGGTCTGTTTATTAAGGCTGTTGTAGAACACAGTGACCTAGAGAAGAATTATTGATCTGTCTTATCAGAGACTACATGATATAAGAATACAGTGGAAAAGATGGTGGTTCATCTCCTACCTCAAATACTCACCTGTGCCATATTTTAAAAGCCTGCAGTGTGGAGGGGCTTCCCTGGTGGCGCAGTGGTTGAGAGTCCGCCTGCCGATGCAGGGGACACGGGTTCGTGCCCTGGTCCGGGAAGATCCCATGTGCTGCGGAGCGGCTGGGCCCGTGAGCCATGGCTGCTGAGCCTGTGCGTCCGGAGCCTGTGCTCCGCAATGGGAGAGGCCACAACAGTGAGAGGCCCATGTACCGCAAAAAAAAAAAAAAAAAAAAAAAAAAGCCAGCAGTGTGGCAAATGGAGGGCATATAAGAGGCATAAAGATAACAGGCTTCTGATGGGTTAACTATAGAAATTTTTCATTAATAGAGAAAAAGTGCTTGTTATTTCTATGTGTTGAATTCATATTATATCTCATTTGTTTCAATGATCTGCTTATTTACGTACACTACCAGAGACAAAACAAATGCCTATCCTGAAATAGATGTCAGTAATTTTAACATAATTAAACCTATGCGCAGAACTCATGAAAAACGATAACCATCAGACTTGAGGCTATTATAAAAAAGACTGCGGAAGTTAAATTTAATTAATAGAAAATCAATTATGATTTTCATAATCCATGTACTGAATTTATGTAAATATTCCATGACAAAAGAAAATGAAAAAATTCAAAGTGAAATGATGAAAAAATACATAGTGAAATGATGAAATACAGTGTAAGTATTTTTAAAGAAAGAAATACACTGTTAACTGTTACTTGTTGATGTCACTGCAACAGAAAGCAGGAAACAAAGTGCCCTCTGGTGGCCAATGGGCACCACATTCAGTACTGCACAAAATTCAGGCACAATTGAGGTTAGACCCTAACAAAACCTAAGAGATTTTCCAGGCCAGCTGTCTGACTTCAGGAAACTGAGACTTTGACCAGCTGAACAACGTAGCTAAGGTTACAGTGAGATAGGGGAAGAACTGAATAAGTTTTACTGCAAAGAAAAAAGCCGAACAAAACTAAATGTGTTTAATGAAAACTAAATGGCTAAATGAAGGGCTGTCCTTTATTCAATCTGCAATATATTCTGACAAACTTAATATGTGACACTTGATTGAATACTTAGAGATTTCAGGAATATGAATCATGAAAGCCAAGGAACTGTCAATAATGAATACATTTCAAGTAGTGCATATTTTAAAAGCTGAGAAAGAAAACTTCATTATTTCCCATAGAGCAAACACAGTTTAATAGAAAAATAAGAGCATTTTATTTAGCTATTATGGCAGGATGGTCAAGTATAGCTTACACTTCTTTAAGAAAGTTCTAGAACTTGTCAAAGCTAGGATACACTTATTGCCCTCAAGTGTTTCATCTCCCCTCTACTTCCAAGCAGATCACATCTTCATTCACAAAATCAGGCAGTGAGATGTGCAAAGGCCTCCATTTCCTAGCTTTCCCCTTGAACACATCAGTATATGACCTCTTTCCACCCAGGCACAGAGGCGGCCTCTTCCTATCCAAGGCCCACTTTCCATCAGCACTCTAGACCCCAAAGCCTCTAGGACCTTGTTACTCACATGACCTTCCCTTCTCTTGTCTTCCCCACTCCCCTACAATATAAACATCAGAGCATCTCCTATCTTTTTTTTTTTAATATTTATTTATTTATTTATTTATTTTTGGCTGTGTCAGTTCTTAGCTGCAGCACGTGGGGTCTTTCGTTGTGGCATGCAGGCTCTTCGTTGTGGTGTGTGGGCTTCTCTCTGGTTGTGGCACATGGGCCCCAGAGTGTGTGGGCTCTGTAGTTGCGGCATACGGGCTCTCTAGTTGCAGCACGTGGGCTTAGTTGCCCTGAAGCATTTGGAATCTCAGTTCCCTGACCAGAGATCGAACCAGCATTGCAAGACTGATTCTTAACCACTGGACCAGCGGTTAAGGGAACCCCTGGACCAGGGAAGTCCCAGCATCTCCTATCTTAACTAAATGATCCCTTAACTCTGCATTCACTGACAGGCTTCCAAGTCACCTTTCTGGGTAATATTATCCAGTTTCATGGTTTCATCTACCACTTTACAGTCTACATTTCTTAATCTGAGCTTCAGAGCCCCAGAGTACGGGCTCTTGACCTGGGATTTTGGGACCACACTAGGCTTTATTTGGGTTGGGTACTATGAAATCTCTCAAATTGTAATTTTTCTATGTATCTGCATATTTGAATTTTTCTGTGCGTATGTTGAGAGGATTCAGATTTTCAGAACAGTTCTTGATGTGAAAAGTTTAAAAACTCTTACATTAACACTAGGGGAGACTCCTAGAGATTTACATGAGAATGGATGCCAGAGAGGTGTGAAGAAAGCCTCTCACTGTCTTCTTTATGCTACTGAAGAGTGCTGCAATAATTCTGATGACTTGTATCTGAAAATATAGTCTTTGCTTAGGCACAGGTTTGGGGTGCCAAAAATGCATGATATGTGTACTTTACTAATTTTTAGCCCTTAATTTTTATTTGAAAATGTGAATGTATGGTTCAAATATATTTTTATAACTTAAAAACATTAGGTATTCACTGAGTATTTAAGGATGTACAAATTACAAAAATATAAGTAAGATACTATCCCAACGACAAGGAGGGAGGAAGACATACACCAACCTAAGATATTTTCAGTCTTTTATTACAGTAAGTGCTATAACTGGTACAACGTGCTGTGGACACGGAAGAGGATGAGTTTACTTCCAAGTTGAGAGAGTGGTAAGGGAATCACAGAAGATGAGCAATGAACCATACCCTGAGGGACAGGTAGGGTATAGATAGATAAAATGGTGGGAAGGTAGCCCAAGAGGTGGAGGGTTTATACAAAGTCATAGGGAATGGGAGCATTATGGGAGCATTGTTTTTTTTTGTTGTTGTTGTTGTTTTTGTTGTTGTTATTTTTGCAGTATGCAGGCCTCTCACTGTTGTAACCTCTCCCGTTGCGGAGCACAGGCTCCGGATGCGTAGGCTCAGCGGCCATGGCTCACGGGCCCAGCCACTCCACGGTATGTGGGATCTTCCCGGACCGGGACACGAACCTGTGTCCCCTGCATCAGCAGGCGGACTCTCAACCACTGTGCCACCAGGGAAGCCCCGGAAGCATTGTTTTGATGTAGCTAAAATCTTGCAAAGGTGAAAAGTATACCATGGAAAGACAAACAAAGCTGGGTGATAGATAGTTGGGGACTGGATTATGGAAGGTCTTGAATGCCATGCTGAGGAATTTGGACATTATTCTGTAAGCAGAAGGGTTTTGGGCAAGAGGATGGCATACTCAGAGTTATGCTTTAATTCTCAGCAAGTGAAGGGTGGTCTGGAAGAAGAGACTGTACACAGGAAAATCAGTGAGGAGGCTACTTCTGAACTCCTGTCCAGAAGTAACATGTCCTTAACTAGGCTGACAGCAGACAGATGGAAAGAAGGAGATGATGCGAGAAATATCAAAGAGGTGGAGGCCACACAATCTGGCCAAGGCCATCAAGAGGCATTACTGCACAGTAAGAAATATAAAGTTGTATATTAAGGACATTTTTCACAGAGTGAAGTTCTTTAGAAACATACCTGAGAAACAGGTAATCACATGATTTGTCCCACCCATAGTCATCGTAGCTTACTACCCAGAAATCACAGGCTATACAACGCAGATGGTCACACGCTCTGTTCAGAGAAAAAGAACCGTATATTAGAAATTACTGTTAAATTTAAATATGAAAATATGCTGATATATTCATAGGCTATACCACATATTACAGATTACCGAGTAAACAACAGAAAAGTAAAGATGAATCTGAGTATATATTTTTATACTGTTAGTCTGATTACCGATTTGAACTTTCAGGTTAAATTTCTGCACAAACCTACCTATTCTATTAAGATCTTGCAAACTGATACATATATGCACATATGTATATTTACATATATAAAAGAAAAAAAATGGATGTGTAGATCTTTTAGTTCAATGGTTTTCAAATTTGTCTGAGGGAGATCTTCACTTAAGCTACCTTCTTTACGTGTTTCCCTTCCTAATGAAAATTTCAGGATGCTTCTATCACAGAATTTGCCACATTGTATTGAAATGCTGGGACAATATCTTATCTGTGCTGGGACAATATCTTATTTGTTTCTGTTTCCCCACTACTTGGCATTAATGTATTCATTCACTCACTTAAAAAGTATTTACTGAAAGACTACTATGTGCTGGTGAGATTCTGTCCTCAAACAGCTTAGATTCTAATTCGAGAAGAAATACTCATAAATTATGTAGCACGTTAGAAGGTAAAAAGTGCTTGAAATGAAATAAAAAGTAGAGTCGATAAAATTGAAAGTACTGGGAGGAAGTGTGTTATAATTTTAAATACAAGAGTCTGCATAGGCTTCACTGGTAAGGTACATCTAAGCAGTTTCTTTAAGTGGAGTGGTAGTTGGTAAAGGAAGTGGGGTTAAGAGCAGGTTATATTTAAGAAGGAAAAAGAGCAGGTTTGTACACTGATGGCAAAGATGCAGTGAAGGGAAAAATGTTGCTGATGAGAGAGGGTAGAACTGCTAGAACGATACTCAGCACATAACGGGTACTCAGTGACAACCTGAGGAACCGAAATGCCAAGCAAATCTCAAAATTCATATAGTACATAGTAACTTCAGGAGTAAAATGATAATATATGGTAAGAATTATGAATTGCTGCTGCAAACCATTTGATTTGTATAATAATTGTGATTTAAAGAAAACTTCTCCATTGTTTGAAGTATTTTAAAACTAGAATCAATATAGATACATTTGATCATCTAAAAAGTAAAAGGAAATAACAAGAGTTTTTAAGATACCAAAAACAAAGGGAAAAGACCAATAATAGAGTGAAAGAAAACATTTTCAACACATAGTCAAATACTTATACTGATAAAGGGTGCTTACAAATGACAACAAAGAAAATAACCCTAAAAATATAATTCTATGTCACTAATATAGGTAGCATAGATTAGTAGTTAAAGAGTGTAGATAAGATTGCCTACGTTCAAATGCTGATTCCCTAGCTGTGTAACTGTAGTCAAGTAACTTAACTTCTCTGTGACTCAGTTTCCCTATCTGTAAAATGGGAATAATAATGCACACCTCATAGAAGAATTATGAGGAGCTAACCAAGTTAATATTGATAAAGTGCTCATGACAGTGCCTGGCATACAGTATTCATTAAAAAGTTAAAATACTACATAAAGAATTAAAATTTCAAGCAACCATGAAATATTTAACCCAATTAAGTTAGCAAAAATTAGCACTCTCAGACTATATGTGAACTGCTATAACCTTTTGGGAAAAATCTTGGCATTATTTTATGATTAAAATTATACCTAGCTGCTGCACTAGCAATCCCATTTTGGGGAATATATTACATATAAATAAAAGCACCAGAGTATAGGTGTGTATCTCAAGAATAATTTCTACTGCAGTGCTGTTGAAGTGGCAAAAAACAGGATACCACCTGGATAGCTATCAAAGAGGGAAAAGACTGAATGACATTTATACTACGGAATATTAGGCAGCTGATAAAAGAGTTAATTAGATTTAACTACTGACATAGAGGTACACAACGCAAGGTACACAATAACATATATAACACGATCCTGTTTTTGTAAAAACTACCCCGCCAATTTTCCTGTATAGGTGTTTATAATAAGTTTGTAAGAACATGGAGAAAAATGTGGAAGGTAATATACCATGCAGCTATCACTGGTTGCCTCAGGAGGGCTGGGAATGGAGAGGAAGGAAGGAGAGTACTATCTTTCTCCTTATACATTTTGACTTTTTATTTTTTTCAAAAAGCATATAATACTTCTGCAATTAAAACATAAAATAAAATCCATCACTATATTTTTTTTCACTTATTTCCCTCTAAAATTCAGATAACTTAACTTCAAAATTGCAAATATATTTCGGCCTGAAAGTTTCTTTGAGAATGAATGCTTTGTATTTCTAAAAACATTAATCACAACAATAATTAAACACTTAAAATCTTAAGTTTCATAAACAATTTCGTATTTCCTTTTAAACTGTTAGCAATTTATGAAGCTGAATTTGTACATATGGAAATTCAACACAATTACATTTGTACACATTTCAACTTGGATTTTGAATGTACAAGTCAGGAAATGCAAAATGATGGTTCCCAAAGCTGCTATAACTTGCTTTCTTACGCATATGTATTTACTACATGATTGCACAGAGTGTTAACTTTAATGCCTTAATACATATGTGCAATTTGGCTGAATTACTGCTGTTGTGGGAACTATAATTTAGAATTTCCTGACATTTTGTATGTGTAAAATTTCAACCATAATGTTAAATACAGCTTTTTAATTTAAAATTTAGCAGTTTATTCAAATCTATTCACACTACCACATTTTCCTACAAACACTGTCCTTTGAGAAAAATAAAACTATCTTGCAGCTAAGAAATCATTCTGCTGCTACGATTCACTCTATTAGACCATTATTATACCAGTCTATGGAATAATCCAGGCTTGCAAGTAGTTTAAAAAATAACGAGGAGAGTAAAATTCAATTTGGCTTGAAAAATAACACCTTGGTTTTATCTATATCTTATTAATGCCACCACGCTTTGCTACTGCTCTTCCCCTTTACACCGAGTGGGGAAAAGATTCAAATCTTTACACTCTAAAATCATTCGAGATTACTCTCAAGTCAGAGCTTGATCCAAAAATCAAACAAACATAACACATGAAAAATAGGCAGAACACACTCGATTTCCTTCATGCCCTAGGCATGTAAATCAGTGCTTATTTTCAGGGCTTAAATATATTTTTCTTTTATAACTATATATAAAAGAATATCTAACATAAAGTCATGGTTCCAATGAAAGATAAATTGTCAGGTCTTTCCTCTAAAATGTGAGTAAATACAAACGTGGAAGTGTCGTCAACAGCTTTGTCCTTTTATCAGGCAAGTAAGTAAAATCTTTACTATTTTAAAGATGTTAGTGGTGGGAATGTCCCAAATATAGCCCAATATAGTCTTCTGCACAGACCCTGGTTCTCAGTCAAATCCTTCAGATCTACACAGTAGACTGGGGAGTCTTGCTGTTTGGGCAGGTGGAAAACAACAGCTGCAATAGCAAAAGCGGCTTCCCTCTTACATACTTATAAAAGCATCTGCAGATTGGTATACTAGAAGGCAATAATGGACTAGGCATCAAGTTACACGTTGGAGTCCTTGCCTTGGGCAAGGCACAGGGCTTGGGAGTCACTCTTGACAACTTTCTCTCGTGCCTCCAACAGCCATTTAATCACTGAATTCTGTCAATTCTATGTTCTAAATATCTCACGTGTGACCCTTTTTCCCTACAGCCACTGCCACCACTTAGGTCACAGCTGCCACCCCTGTCTCTTTCCTGGACCACCGGTACCTACTGCCTGTTGACTGGTCTCCCTGTGTTCTCTTCTGTCTTGTCCCTCCAACTTCCAATCCATTTTCCATTCTGGAACCAAAATTTCTTTCTTTAGAAACACAAATATGATTATGTCATCCCTATCTGCTTAAAAAAAACCCCCAAACAACCCAATGGCTTCCACTGCTATAGGACATATTTTTCTAAAATCCTCCAGGGGACCCCAAACCAAACGTCCCCTGACTACCTCTCCAGCCCCACCAGGAGCCATTCTTTCCCCCACTCACTACACTCCAGCTCACCTGGCTGCTCCCTGTTCCTCCCACACCCCTGGCTCCTTCCAGCTCAGGGATCGTCTAACACGGTGGGTCCTCTGGCTCCAACGCTCCCCTGTCTTTGCTTAATTCCTACTTATTTATCATATCATAGTCTGATTAAATGTTATTTGCTTAGGAAAGCATTCCCTAACACTTCATATTAGTTAGGATGCCAATTATCTATGCTTATAGTATTCTGTACTTACCCTTCACATTACATATTATGTAGAAATTAAATAGTTATTTGTGGAATTAAAGTCTCTTTCCTCGGCTTCCCTGGTGGCGCAGTGGTTGAGAGTCCGCCTGCCGATGCAGGGGACACGGGTTCGTGCCCTGGTCCGGGAAGATCCCACATGCCGTGGAGTGGCTGGGCCCGTGAGCCATGGCCGCTGGGCCTGCGCATCCAGAGCCTGTGCTCCGCAACCGGAGAGGCCACAGCAGTGAGAGGCCCGCGCACCGCAAAAAAAAAAAGTCTCTTTCCTCATCTAGACTGAAAGCTCATTGAGGGCAGGGAAGTGTCTATTTATTTGTTCACCACAATGTGTTCACTCAAAGCCTAGGACTTAGCAAGGACATGATGAATTAATATGTACTTAATGAATTTAACATCAGTGCCTCAATTTCCTCATTTATAAAATGGGGTTAAAAATTCTTGCTCTATCTGCATCTTGGTTTTTCCCTGTGAAGCAGGTGAACCAATACACATATACTTACAAAAAAGTGCTCTGGACAGTATAAAGTACTTCATACATATAATATTTTACATGCACATGCATATGTATGTGCTTATCTTTCTGTGTGTGTTGATCTATGTCATGAAGAAGGTGGTCAATGATTAGTATCTTTGTGATGGGTGAAGAAGATCTGTGAATATAAACATTTACCTGTGCATATATATGCAAATTGTATGTGTTTTCCCTTCTTGTCACTGTGCAAAAGGTAGGAATGGGGTTGAAAGATTGTGGTATTCTCATGGATCAATGTTATATAATAGACATACACTGAAATTCCATCTGGAACGAGAGTCTTCTCTGCTAGAACTAAATCAAAGTACATGTAAAAATATACTACACAAAAGAGAATCTTAATAAAATATTTACTCTTGGAAGTAAACCAGAACAC
Organism: Phocoena sinus; assembly: GCF_008692025.1. Lineage (NCBI taxonomy): Eukaryota > Metazoa > Chordata > Mammalia > Artiodactyla > Phocoenidae > Phocoena > Phocoena sinus. The sequence goes on from NC_045779.1 coordinate 39,191,213, forward strand.
ACAGAGATATTTCCTGAGATAAAATGGAAAAGTAGTAGCATATAGGATTCTTGCAGCTGAGGTATAACACAATGAGGAGGCAGCACAAACAGATGAGAAATACCCACAAACAACTCCAAACAACTGTACCTATAGTAGCTAGCTGACCTGCAACATGGGCACAATTTTAATGTATTATTTCATTTAATCCTTACAATAACTCAGTTTCCTCACCCATAAAAACTAAAGTATTTATGGGTGAGGAAACTGAGGTTTTGTAAGATTACATCCCTTCTCAAGGCTTCACAGCTTGTAAGAGGCAGAGTGAACATCTGAACTTAGGTATTCTGTCATCAGAGCCCTTTTTCTTCATGCCCTGGGTATAATCATTTGTTTCTTTATCAGTTTCTCTACTGGCCAGTGTTTTATCTTTTTTTGGTATCTAGTACCTAGGACATAGAGGGCATTCAATGAATATTTAAAAAGAGAAAAGGAAAAGGAAGTTCAAACAGAATGACAAAATGAGTCTACAGTAAGTGAATTAAGCAGGTAAGACAGTGGGGACATGCATTAGAAAGGAGTGTCATTCTAGACAGGGAGTAAGTGTAAAAATACTCCGAGGTAGAAAAATATAAGTGGAAAGTAGAAGGATAACAAGTGTTCTAGTGGAAGTAGAGTATCTAGCCCAGGCTTTAACTGGAGGTGAAAGAACTAAAAAGAGAAGAGGAAGAACAACAATTTGGTAAAGCAAGCAATGAGTTTAGAGTTAATATGAGACAGATGGCAGCTCTCATTTTCCTTCTGAACAGGGGAGAGGTGCTCAAAATGTTATCTTAGGTATATTTTCTTTAATGCTCTATGTGGGTGAGACTACAGAAGATGGAAGTGGATGGTAACTAGGAAACGTTTGCCGTATAGCTCAAGGATGACTTGAAGGAAGCCTGGATTCGAGGCAGAGTGGTCTGGCAATGACTGAGACAAATCCAACTGGGTAGACACAGTAAGTCACGATTGATAAGCAGCCAGACTGTATTCTTCTCTAAGGGCAGTGTGTGTCTCTAATCCTTTGAATAGACAGTCCTCAACGCACAACGATTCAGGTGCTATCAACTCTTTATTTACAGCCCTCACAGCAGGCATCACCCCTGTGGGTTGCTATAGCCTGTCTGCTGCCTGGTGTTCCTGGTCTAGGCTTCCCCAGATTCCCAGTTTCCCTCTGGTCCTATAGCCCTTTTTTTCCAGGTCTCCTCGGATCTAGGCCAGCTCTACCACAACCCTCCAACAATGTCCTTTTGGATCCCACTTCCATTATTCAACATAATGGTTATCTCTCCTGAAACGTGATCAGAATGCAATCATACAGCTCAGTCTTTTACTCCTTTTATCAGAAAATGAAAAAGTGCTTTAGAAATAACTAGACAAAATATAATAATCTAGTTAAGTAAGGCCTCTATAAAAATAGAACCAAACTTAACAGGACAGTAAAATGATTTGCTGAACTACTTACAACAGACAAGACATGGAAACAACCTAAATGTCCATCGACAGATGAATGGATAAAGAAGATGTGGTACATATATACAATGGAATACTACTCAGCCATAATAAAGAATGAAATAATGTCATTTTCAGCAACATGGATGGGCCTCGAGATTATATACCAAGTGAAGTAAGTCAGAAAGAGAAAAACAAATACCATATGATATCACTTATATGTGGAATCTAAAATACAACACAAGTGAACTTATCTACGAAACAGAAATAGACTCACAGTCATAGAGAACAGACTTGTGGTTGCCAAGGGGGAGGTGGGTGGGGGAGGGATGGCTTGGGAGTTCGGGATTAGCAGACACAAACTACCATATATAAAATGGATAAACAATAAGGTCCTACTGTATAGCATACGGAACTATATTCAATATCCTGTGATAAACCATAATAGAAAAAAATATGAAAAAGAATGTACATATATGTATAACTGAATCACTCTGCTGTACAGTAGAAATTAACACAACATTGTAAATCAACTATACTTCAATAAAAAAATAAAATTGCTGAAAATCGATCTGTTTCCCCACTTTACGACAATGACAATGGAATAGGCTAGGAGTCTGAGGCTGATAGGGGCTTGGGGTAGGTAGCATCATGACCATAAGATTGCCCTGAAAGAGGTACTGAGTGAGATACTGGGTGAAAGGAGGGTTGGGGAAGAGACAACAAAAGGAGGCTTTCTCCTTTTGAAATATGTAAAATCAAGAGACTGTGCTTAAGAACTCCTTGGGTACTACAGACCCACAGCTTCTCATGCTGACTGGCCAAGGCAGTGTGGGTGACACATCATATAGTTCACCTGTCCTACTCACTGGTTTTCACTGCCTGGAAGGAAAAATGGCAAGATAGAAGCTCAACTCCTGGTGTCTTGTGGAAACCAAGCTGGGATGGAAGTGATCCAGGCACTTCAAGTGGCTCTTAAAGAAGGGTGTCAACACAATGAACAACACATACCCAACACCATAGCTTTTAACAACTATCAACCAATAATAATCAGCGTTTCAGTAAAGTGTTCTTAGTTAGACTGGCTAACAAAATATACCTTTTATTATGAAACAGACTCATGCCACGACGATAAGAACTATGTTTTAACAGGGTATCGATTTGGAAAAAACTAATTAAGAAAAAGTATAACATATTTCTGACATCTTACCTCTGTGAAGTATTTGTCCCAATCCCACATGGAACAGCGCTTCCACCAAGGTATACTGGGCTGCAGCTGGACATGTTCAACAGATGGAAGAAAAATAAAATTAAAACATAAAAGAAACATGAGAAGTTAATTTGGCCTCATTGACTCTATGTTCTTGTAATCAAATTGTATATGTTCCTGAGCAAGCCAACTATTTCAAGGAAGAGGTATTTATTTCAGGGTCAGTGTGTTATTGGATAAAACCTGTACATTCAGGAACACTCAAGGAGTTAAAATGAGTCACAGAAAAATGTGTTTGCCAAATAACGTAAGGGACAAACTAAATACTGAAGAATATAACAGAACATTAATTTTGAGAACCATTCACATTTTTTTTTTTTTATGCAGCAGAAAATTATTTACAATAGCAATAACCTCCCATTCAAGTTCCTTTACACGAAGGAGTCACAGACCATAAGAACACTGAAAAATGCTGCTGTTCGTCTGTCTCTGAAAGCCGACCAGTGGTGCTTTGTTGCTCAATGTCGTTAAACGGTAACAAAATCTACTAGACCGTGCTCATCAGTGTGTATAATTCACCAAAGCAATCCCAACTTACCTCTTACCAGGGCCTTGAATGGAAGCTCTGACAGATGTGTTACCTGAAGATTTAGATTTTAATTTCTGTTAAAAAAAAAAAACAATAAAAGGCCAAGGGTAACTTAGAGAATTGTAACATGAAAACTAACATCCTTTATTTTATAACAAGGATATTTTAAAAATGGCTTAAAATTTCCTATGATTTTAAAGTTTCTGAAATGAAAACAATGATCAAAACCCTTTAAAGGCAAAAGGGAAGCACACCTCCCTGAGGAATTTACGAATTACTATGCTAACGTTTAGTCTAGAAAATTGACATACTGCCATTATTAGCATGCTAAGATTTAGAGTCACTTTATAACTCTTCAGTTAATACTAGAGTTCAATGATTTAATGTGAAGGAGCTGCTGTTGAAAACTTCATCCTGGAAAAATTCAACTGAGGAGTAAAAAAACCTCAGACTCATGTTAAAGGCTGTGAATGGTACTCACCTGAACTAAAAATAAACTAACCAAACTCCTGGGTAACTTCAGGAATATTAATTTTGATCAGATGAAATGGTATCAACCATTAGATGTCCAAGGAAAATGTAGAGCTACCTAGTCACAACCATACAGTAGTTCCTATATGGTTACATGACATCATCATTAGCAAGCATTTATTAAGTGTTAACCGGTATAAGGTACCAAACAACATGGCCGACCACATACTAGGACCACCGCCAAGGAAAGGAAGTAGGATGGAGAAAAGGCAATTTAAACTATGCAGAGACATGCCATCAATTTACCTAGTAGGTGAGGAAATTTAATGGAGGCAAAAATACTTTACTATTTCTCTTAACTCTTTTATTTGTTGAATAAAACTGATGTTAAACAGAACTGGAAACATTTTTGGTGCATAGCTGAAAAGTAATAATGTGCCTAAGTCTCTTTTTGTCTTTGGGAGCACACTCCATGTGCCATCCAGGCTTGTGTTTACAACTCAAGGCTGGCACACTGGGACATCTGCTGTTGTTTCTGGGCTTTCTTGTGTGAGTCTGAGAGTCGTTAACGAACAAAACAACCTGCAACTGATGTAATATTGTAAATCAACTATACTTAAATTAAGGAAAAAAAGAAACACAACAGGATGGGCGAGCAATGGAGGAGGGACCAATACTGTCAAGAGCATCTGGCCTCTGAGGACAAGGTGGGCATATGGACGAGCAATTCACAGACACTTCCTTTCCTCATCCAATCAGTGTTTTACATTGATCTGCTTTCCTCCAGAAGTTTACTTGGGTTGCTTTCTCCCCTGCAGGCTGGAAAACTGGATATAATAACTAACTTCAAAAAGGGAGCACACAGGAGAAGTGCATAAAAGCTTATTCTTCATGATTATGAGAGCTATTTTTATTTCAGATTAGTATATCTTCTCTAATACTTCTTTAGAGAAGTATTTCCTTCTCTTTCTGAAATGCCTTGAACCGAAGAGACCAGTGCCTCACACACAGACACATACCCTGTAGTGCTTACTAAATAATGAATTGCTCAGATGATCAATGAATAACATCATGTAGTTTTTCTCCTACCACTAATTAAATTAGTATTGCTATTCAGCATTCATGATGCATTCTGTTCGCAGAGTATTCAACACCATTGCTATTGTGTTGACATGTTATTCAACTAGGCCATCAGCTTATTAATTTACCACAGATGAACTGAAAATGTTAAATGTAGAAATTAAGATTTTTTAAACTTGGTTTTATTTTTGTTCTTTCTTTTTCTAATTGAAGTATAATTGACCTACAACACTATGTTAGTTTCAGGGGTAAAACATACTGACTTGGTATTTCTATACATTACAAAATGATCACCACAGAAAGTCTAGTCACCACACAGAGCTATTACAGTATTATTGACTATATCCCTCATGCTGTACATTTCATCTCTGTGACTCATGTATTTTGTAACTGCAAGTTTGTACATCCCTCATGTATTTCACTCACCTCTCCCACTCCTCTCCCCTCTGGCACACAGAAATACAAAGCTTAAGATCTATACCAGTCACTTAAATTTTAGTCTGACAAAAAAAGAAGTGGCCCATATCCATAATCTTAACACAATCACTGCCTAGTTATTTTTAGTCCGCTGTCTTGCTTTAATCTTCCCTACCTTAAAAACAAACAAACCAACCCTCTTTGGTATTATATTTATTTCTTAGATTTTTTTCCTTGTGCTCCTTGTAATTTAGACTTCCATTTGGTCTCTTTCTAACAAGTATATATATATCTAACAAATATATTCTGTGCCTACCAAACTGGTAAAAATGAAAGTATATACATTCTCATCACTGCTGGTGAGAAGAATACAAATAAGACAGTCGCTTTGGGAAACATTTTGGCAATGGGTAGAAAAGTTGAAGATGAGCACACCTTGCGACTTCCTAGGTTTATATATCCTAGAGAAACTCCTATACATGGGTTAAAAAAAAAAGACATACAAAGATATTTGATGAAGCACTGTTTATAAGAGCAACAACTTGGCATAATCAAAATGTCTAATCACCAGGGATGTAGATAAACTGTGGTGGAGTTACGTAAGGGACTGCTATACATTAGTTAAAATTGTTTATGGTTACATACATACGTAATAAAAGTATAAAAGTAGGGATGGAAAGGCTAATGGTTACCTTTGGGAAGGAAGGCAGTAGAATAAGATTTGGAGAGTTCTTAAACTATAATTTTTATTTCTTTAAAAAAAGTCCAGGGAGTTCCCTGGAGATCCAGTGGTTGGGACTCAGCGCTTTCACTGCTGTGCCCTGGGTTCAATGCCCGGTCAGGCAACTAAAATCCCACAAATCACATGGTGTGGCCAAAAAAAAAAAAAAAAATTCAGAGGAGCAAATCTGGCAAAATGTTAAGATACGTTCAGTATGACTAGTAAATATACAGGTGGCTGTTATATTATTTTATGAGCTTTTATAAAGTTGATATAGATATATAAGCATTTAAAAAAATAAAATACTACCAACTTAACTGATTAGTTCATGGGATGAGAGCAACGGCAAAACATTTGAGATGCTAAGCACATTCCTATAATGAAAGCTGATTTTGTTTGGTCTTTTAGAAAAGTATTCTTAGAGTATACAAATAAATACAAGTAACCAACTTCATCTGCAAGTTGACTTTTGTTCAACGGCTTTTCTAATTTCTCATTCTTGCTGAGAAATGAAAAACAAAACACAGTTTCTAATTTTTTTCTTATTTAAATCTAAGTAAGTGGAATAATTTCTTTAAATGATTGTATTTCTCAGAATTCAAAGGACTATAGAGACTTGTGTATTCTAATAAGTTTTCAGACTATTCTAAACATGTCTTGGGATAATGCAAGAATTACTGTACATTTAGAACATTTGACTTACAAAGCATTTTTTGTCAAAGTTGGGCTCTTCAAATATTTCGTTAATAAGACTGTCAAGATCATGTTCTTTTTTAAATGTTTCTGTTGATCTGAAAAAACAAACAACAAACAAACAAGAAAACAGCTGAAGCTTAAGTGCGGATAGAGTCAGCCAGCATCAGAAGAGTTTTGTTTAAATAAAGTCCATTACTAGAGTTCATAACAGAAGTACAAATGTGATGTTCTTTTTTTCCTACTATGGACATAGCCTAGGATTCTTGAGAAAAAGGATGTAGTTCATCAGGTACAAATTCCCATGTGTACTTTTACATACTTAAAATATAACGTTTAAAGCTGTACGTTGTATATAAGAGAAAGGTGGGTATGCACTTTTCTAAATTACATCAACCGTTTATTTAAGAATACAAAATATGTACAATTATAAGTAGAACCTGAGAATTATAAACAAAGATAATTTTAATATGTCTAATTTTCCCCTAAGGGTTCCATTGTAAGTCAAATAATCATACCTCTTTACTACAGGAGCCAAAGGTTATATAACCAAATGATTAATTACACACATACACACAAAAAAGTGATATTTGCTTGACAGAGTATCTCTACCTCTTTACCTTCTGCGGGTAAAATCATCACAGGATTACTGACAAACTGTTACTGCATGAAACTCCTATTTAATAGCTAACATTTACTGAATACTTTACATAGATGAAGATATAGGGACTGAGAGATTCAAAAACTCGCCAAGGTCATATAAATAGTGGGAGGAGAGGCTTGGAATTGAGTCTAGGGCAGTCTAGACACCTAACACTAAATGAGATTAACTCTCTTTAGAGTTTACGTTACAGATGCTGTATATCATTATAACTTTATAACTTCATTGGATCATTAAATTATTTGTTTTAAAAGACAGGTTTTTTTAGACGAACTCTCTATTTCTAGAAACATATTTGCTCCAAAACTGTTAACATAAGGATTATAGCCCTCCTTTGATACTGCTTAGAGTAAGATAATCAACCTGATGTAAGAAAACGCAGAGGCTACTGCCTAACACTGAATGTCTGATTCCATCTGTGCCCAGACTTTGCCTCTTCAGTTTTTCCCTTTCTAACTTTTACCCTTAATATCTTCCACTGTATACTGGTTTCTTCCCAAGTATGCTAAGTATGCTTTCCTCTTCAAAGAAACATTCCAAAACCCCACTTGAAGCTGCCACCCTATTTTACTCACTACTGAAGAGTAGTCTATATCCATTATTTCTACTTCCTTACAAGTATATTGGATTTAGCATCTGCTGGTGATCTGGATAAGGGTTTCTTAACCTTAGAAATACTGACATTTGGGACCAGATAATTCGTTGGTGTGTGTGTGTGTGTGTGTGTGTATCACAGTGACAGGGGCAGGCTATCGTGCACTGTAGGATGTTTTACAGCATCCCTGCTTCTACCCACTAGATGCCAGTAGCACACCCTTCCCCAGTTATGACAACCAAAAATGTCAAGACATTGCCAAATGCCCCTTGAGTGGTAAAGTCGTCACCTGTTGAGAACTACGCACCTAGTTTAAATTATTTAACCTCTCTGAACCTCAGACATTTTATATGTAAAGAGGAAATCTAGACAACTATTTAAAACTTCTTCCAGGTGTAATATTCCATCTCTGGCCTCTATATTCCTCAACTATAGTGAAACTCTTTTTTTCAAAGTCACTACTGCCCAAATCACTACATGGCCTTTCTCAGTTCCAATTCGCTTTAATCTTTCAGAAGCACCTGACACTTGTGTACCAATTCCTTCAATTTCTTTCGCGACAGAAGGTTGCTAAGATGTCCTCTAGAAATTCTCTCCTCTGGTTTTCATGATGTACTCTCTGGGTTCCCCTCTCTCATGCAATTTCACAATTTCAAGAATCAGATGCATTCAAACTTTACCAGTCTACTCAGTACTGTTAGGGATCCAAACTATCAGCTTCCATAAGATTCTGGTCTGTTATTAGATCACACAATTTCATGATGCCTACACTTGCCTATGCTTTGCTACAGAAATGGGAAAAAAATTCCATCATTTCATTGAGAAAGCATATAAGCAGTATACTTTTTGTCTTTTGATGCTGTAATACAATAGTCTTAATCAAAGGTTAATAAACATTTATTGGTTCCCTACTTAACTTTGCTTACTATATTGAATCTTGATTTAAGATATAGTTTCTGTCAAAAATAAAATATATATTCTAAATAAAATAAATGTAAACACTTGAAACCCACAATTAAATGTGAAAGGTATAAAAGCTTAAATCTGGATGTACAATGTCCTGGTAGATTTGGAAATATGAACTTGGGCAGGCAACTATTCTTCTAGGTCTTGGTCACTGAAATGGGCATAATAATAGTATTCACCATGTAGGGATGCGGAGATTAAATGAAATAACACATATAAGGCATATAAAAAGGACTCAATAAGTATTGGCTATTATTATAGATATCATCTATGAGTTTATGATATTATCTCTAAATAGTCCCATCTGTATCATCCTGAACCACTTTATTCTTATTGCAGTTCAATTCACATCAGTCTTTTTTTTAAAAAAAAAACTAATCACATATTTCTCTTTATCATTTTGAACTCTTCATCAAGTTGTATATGTTCTGACCATTTATATTAGCAGTAGTTCCTGGTATCCAGATGTGTCATGGTCATTTATTATCTGCAGAGCTATCACTTTTAAGGGACAATTGTGGTATTTTAACTCTTTTAAGAAAAAGAGATACAGGCTATATCACTACACAATTGGCAGGTAGTCTCCTATTAATAAATTCATAATGTAAATCAGTTCCTAACTTTTAGGTATCAATTTTGGCTCAGGACAAAATTTTAATATTTGACATTATATACTACATTTGTTATTAAGTTTAGGGTCTTTGTTGCTGGTTTTTTTTGCATAATTTACAACTACACTGCCAAATGAAGTGAATGACAACACTTGAATTCAACACATGAATGGCAACAGTACTGGTTTGTTACAGCTTCTATAAATGTATTATTGAAAAATCTGAGGTAGTAACGTGGGATGGGATGCTACGAGGATTATGGATGGATTTTAGTAGTATAACAACAGGCTACGGAGAGAGGTACAAAAGGACCTGTGCTTGGAGAGGATCCGTCCACCTTAGTAACCCTTTCCATTTTCAGCAGCCTGCTCCAAGACATCCTATCCCTCTGTGCTAGTTCTCCTAAGATGAATAGGCTCTGGAAGGCTCTTTGATAAATTTTCTCCATGCCCCAAAGGAATAAATAAAAAGAACAAAAGAACTTGCAAGGTAACATTGTTGTAGGATAGGAATGGTAGATGTGCTGGGAATGAGTACATAAGAATGTCCAGCATTCAAGATAATAATATACAAATTAGTGAGAGTGATATTTGCATAAACAGTCAAATGAGCGTTAGCTCATTCAAAGCAGTCATCTTTTTTGGCCGAGTCCCCACTAGGGATGAACCCATGCCCCCTGCATTGGGAGCTTGGAGTCTTAACCACCGAACCGCCAGGGAAGTCCCCAAAGCAGTCATTTTAGTCAACTGTAAATAACTCTACAGTTATTTTTTAGAATGCTGCCAAGTACTCAACTAATTTTTAGAACTTCTGTTTCTAAATTTTAGACTCTTTTCAATGTTTTTATTTTCTGAGGGTGAATTTTTATAAACAAATGTCATTAGAGGTAAGTCTTGTAAATTGGGTAGCAATGGTGTTGGGTTCTGGGAAATCACACACAGGTGCGCAAAAACAAAACAAAACCCACAGATGCAGCCATAAATAAACAAGATTGACTTTCTTGGGTTGTTCCAAAGCTGCCTCTGTGTAATTCCACAAGCGTCTCCAAGAGATTCAAGCAAGAGTCACTGCAGAGGCTCCCAAGCCATCACTTTGAAGGACAATACTCACTCTGGCAAAAATTTTGTTTTTTTGGAATTGAGGGGAGAAATGAGATAAAGAAGAAAGTCCTATTATTGAATAATTACACAGAAGAAAAATGACTGACAAATTTGAAAGATACTTTTTCTGGATAAAAAGCCAAGACTTAAGAAAATTCCCCAAATTTCAATTTGGATGCCTGAGATCATCTGGTACCCTTAGCTGGGGCCATGGGGAGAAGGAAGGTGGCTGGATTAATAAAGGCAGTGTTACCAATAATTAAACCTTTTAATCTTAAATCTAATCTCATTCAATTATCTGAGCTTAAAAAAAAATCAACTAATGATGGAATAGAATGGATTCGTTTTCTCCAACAACTGGCCCAAGAATTGTTCTGCCTTGGGAATGGGGTCCCAAGAGGACCAGAGGCAATAGGATGAGGTGCGGGCATCTCAAAAGCGGAAAAGAATCGCTCACGGAAACGGAAGCCCGGGTCACTGTGACCCCCTCGGGGCTCAAGAGAGAGAGCCTAAGCCGCACCCCCTCTCCCGCAACGGAACCTGAGCGAAGCCGCGGGCTCTCAGAGGCGGGGTATCAGCGGGGCCCGTCCTCTGGGGCTTGCTCGGGGGGGCGGAGTCGGGCCTTGGGAAGAGATGTTAGGATCCTCCAGGCCGGTGGGCTGAAGTGTGTGCGGCCCCGGAAGTGGGGAATTGACAGTCTGGGCCCTAGTAGGGAGAGGAGCTGGAGGTCGCGGGCGGGGGTACATTTCTTTGGGTCCGGCGGCGGAGGGGTGGCTTTAGGACCTGAAGCAGGCTTCACCAGAACAGCCCACCCCTCCCGCCTGTTAACCTGAGATTCTCTTTCGCCTCGGCTCGGTTCTGGTCGTTGCTGAGGATGCCACCGCCACCGCCTCCGCCTCTGGGCCGTTCGACCATACCCAGTCTCAGTGGGTCTGGTCTGCAAAACTTGGACTCGACCTCATCCAAGAGCTCGTCCAGGTCCTTCGCCATCTTGAATCGTCATGTCCTTCCCTTGCTCTGGTAGCTACAGCACCGTGTGGTTTCCAGGGGCAACGCGAGGATCCGCAGGGCGCGCTGGCCACCCCAGCGCATGCGCGAGCCATTCCGAGGCTGTCCTAGGAGCTCGCGATGCCGGGGCGCTGACGCGCTCGCGCGGAATGATGCAGTGGGGTAGCGAGGCCCCGGGGCACAGGCTTTCCCGCGGGGCGAGAGGTCTGACGGA